>NC_060112.1:8125000-8750000 GCF_021155765.1 Diprion similis | reverse complement strand
CATAACATCAATAATGATATCTAAGGGTATCAAATATTGCTGTTTATTCGCTATTTAACACCGAGTATATAAGAAAATAATTAAACAAATTCACATACCGTCTTCACATCCAAAAACAAAGCATTTATTGCATGTCAATTATTGCTTAGCTGCTTTGTTTCTGTATAAACAAACGTTATTGTTTTCACAGTCAGCCGCGGTAAATAACTAACAGGGAAGCACAGAACTTCTCTATTATTTCAGCTTAGAAAACCATTTAAATCAACTGCACAACATGGTAAGCCAATTTAACGATTTAACAATCTTAAGTAAACCATTTGTCCAAGCTGTGTGTACTTTCCATAGAAGCCAAATGATCTTCCCCATCTTCCTTGAGATGAAGAAAAATGTCCATCTAGCGATCATAACTAGACAGGCGATTTATCAGTTTACTGTAATATCCGTGAGCCTTACAATTATTCCCTATTTTTGCAGCGTGAATGCCTATCCGTACATGTGGGTCAGGGTGGCGTGCAGATTGGGAACGCCTGCTGGGAACTGTATTGTTTAGAACACGGAATTCAACCTGATGGTCAAATGCCATCCGATAAAACAGTCGGCGGCGGTGACGACAGCTTCAACACATTCTTCAGCGAGACAGGAGCAGGCAAACATGTACCCCGAGCAGTATTCATGGACTTGGAGCCAACGGTAGTTGGTAAGACTTGTTTTTAGAAATTATTCGTGCAGAATTTCACTGAAATTCCATTAATCATCACAACCGTCTCTACTTGTCTACAGATGAAGTTAGAACCGGAACCTACCGCCAACTATTTCACCCAGAGCAACTGATCACAGGAAAAGAAGATGCGGCCAATAATTATGCCCGGGGTCATTACACAGTGGGGAAAGAAATAGTTGACCTTGTTCTGGACCGCCTTCGCAAGTTAGCCGACCAATGCACGGGTCTACAAGGTTTTCTGATATTCCATGCATTTGGCGGAGGAACCGGATCAGGCTTCACGAGTTTGTTAATGGAGAGGCTCTCCGTCGATTATGGAAAGAAGTCTAAATTAGAATTTGCGATTTACCCGTCACCCCAGATCTGCACCGCAATTGTGGAGCCCTACAATTCCCTCCTCACAACGCACACGACTCTGGAACATTCCGACGCAGCTTTCATGGTGGACAATGAAGCGATATACGACATATGCAGGCGTAACTTGGACATAGAGAGGCCGACTTACACAAATCTGAACAGGCTTATCGGTCAAATTGTTTCTTCGATAACAGCTTCGCTCAGATTTGATGGTGCCCTCAACGTCGACCTCACAGAGTTCCAAACGAACTTAGTACCGTATCCCAGGATTCATTTCCCATTGGCAACTTATGCACCGGTAATATCTGCCGAGAAGGCTTATCACGAGCAATTGACTGTTGCTGAGCTGACGAATTCGTGTTTTGAACCTGCCAATCAAATGGTCAAGTGCGATCCTCGGCATGGGAAATATATGGCATGCTGCATGCTATACAGGGGTGACGTCGTACCCAAAGATGTAAATGCCTCTATCGCCACAATAAAAACCAAGCGCACAATACAGTTCGTTGATTGGTGCCCGACTGGGTTCAAGGTAATTAATTATTTCATGGTAGTTTGTGCCCAGAGACTGCGATGATTGTTTTATACGTATTTTCAGGTGGGTATAAACTACCAGCCACCCACAGTCGTCCCTGGAGGAGATTTGGCTAAAGTGCAGCGGGCGATTTGCATGCTTGCTAATACCACTGCTATCGCAGAAGCGTGGGCTCGACTGAACCACAAATTTGACGTTATGTACTCTAAGCGTGCATTTGTTCACTGGTATGTCGGTGAGGGGATGGAGGAGGGTGAATTCTCAGAGGCCCGAGAAGATTTAGCTGCACTGGAAAAGGACTACGAAGAAGTCGGACTTGATTCTGTTGAAGGCGAAGGCGAGGGAGGTGAGGAATACTAATCAGTTTTCACATGCGACAATTTTTGTACAGCGGATTAAAATGGAATAGACAAACGTGACTCTGATCCAGATTGACAAGTGCCTGCAGAATTGTAAACGATGCATGTTGTGCATTAATATTAAATTACTTTTATTTTGTTCCTGCATTAATAAAAGATTTCGAAAATTACGACGTAACCATCGACTTAACTTAATTTGAATAAATTCTGAGAACAAAAATGCCAGAATTCATCGAATATAAACTTTATATTTCAATTATACTTTCAATACAAATGAAAATTTTCATTATAAAAATATCATTATTCTAAAATGCTGAACATAACTGGTAGTGTGCGAAGTGCCTCATGAGATATTCAGGGAATTCTCAAGGAAAGGTAATTATTGCCCCATCATCGTTTAACCCAAATATGTTTGTCTTAACAAAGTACGTTTAAAACCTATTAAATATAAAATAACTGTTTATTCAATTTCTAATATTTCGTTGAGCTTGACTCTTGATTGGGCTTTTGAACTTCTACGTATGGTAAATACGAGGTCTAATTTTTTTGGTATACATTCGTCAGTCTTGCATGTCATTATATCTAAATTAATGCTGAATTCCATTGTCGAATCTCCTTTAGGTATATTCAGAGTTATCGGAGTTTTCAAATCACCTTTAGAAGCTTGGGTAGTCCATTTGTCTGGCAAATTTACCGCCCATGTTTGGGGAGCATCTGAATTAAGCTTGAGATCGTTCATGAACTTTACATCCAATGCAATCTCCAAGTTGCCACCGTTTGAACTCACTTCTGCATCAAATTTGTAAGTAGCATCAGAATGCGTTGTTTCACTTGGCAAATCAACAGAGATCTGTAACATTTGGTAAGTAAACATTAGAGTGTTTCGAAAAAAGAACCGATTTTTCATTCCAACTATTGCCAGCACAAAGTTCTGATAGCTATTAATTTATGCTAAAATTTAGAATTTTCAACTCAAGTATAAGAGGTACCGCACCATGTCACTATCTTCCACTTAAATTATGTATACAAATCCATTCTTTTATGCTTAGTGAAAAATATTGTGTCGAAATAGAAAAAGAAACGTCAATTTAAATGTAGGAATTATTCAGATAAAATCGTAAATAGTTGTTTCTGTATAAACGAGGAAATGTTCAACTTGAAATTTTTTTTTTGAAGCACTGTATTATACCCGAAAAAATTGTAAAGAAATTAGATTATTTTTGTGATTGGAATTTAATCATATATAAATTGCTCATAAGTAAACAACTGCAATTTGAAGAAAAAAAAATTTCATCAACAATTGTGATTTTTTACCTCAAAATCACTGGAAGGGTAGAAATTTTAATTTTCTCCGAAATACGATATGAGATTTGATGAGTTGATTATAAACATAAAACTGTGATCGATAATATTTAAAAATAACGTTAACAATTTGTGGGATCAGAATTTTCAGTAGAAATTTAGTTTATCTGAACAATTCATGCTTCGAAGAGGATTCATATTCTAATACGATGGATTTTTTTCGCTGATTATTATATGAGTGATTATTTACAAGTATTTTACATGCAAAATAGTCAAATGGCATGAGGAATATCCTAGACTTAAGCTGAAAAATCAAAATTTCAAGAGAATATCACTTTTGGCAAAAAGTAACGTTCTAGACTTTGCATGGCCAAGAGAAAAAAATTTTTTTTAACAGTGCAGTAAACATTAATTACTAATTAGATGCTTTAAAATAAACAATAATTTTTACTCTACTAGTCATATATGTATTCAACACATCATTAGATGTCTTACCGTATCAATTTTATTGTCCTCCAAATTTATAGACACAATACGGTGATTGTTGGTGTCAGCGACGTAGATGATTCTGTTGCCCAGATGTACAGCTAAACCGCTTGGTTCATTAAACTGAAAAAAGTGTCGTGATTTAAACAAGGAATAAATGAAAAATCTGATCTTTTCAATACTGCTACAATAATTCGATATTGCGGTACCGTGCAAAGAAATTGACCGGCACGTTTAATTTTACCGCTGTGATATGGAGTCTCAAAAATATCTAGATCCGCAAAGCTTCCATTAAATCATAATATATAAAAATAGTTAAATCTCACTGGGTGGCTTTCGATTCAAGGTTTGATATCTGTATCATGATATATGAATTTGGAATTACAAATGAGAAATTTCAGTCTTATTGGGTTATTGTTGAGAGCACCAGCCTTTTTACGTCTATGCTATCTGTATTAATTACAAAAAAGTAAGTGCAATAGCATCGAAGGAAATGCCTGGTTCATTCAATGAACCCGTAAAACCTTGTGACTGTGAATGTGAAAATAGAATGCGATGACTTTCATTCACAATTCACAAACCTTGTGCTTTGCAGTTGGTTTTCCGGCTCCGTAAAGTGTGGTACAGTTTCCGAGGAGGTCTACTTTTTTTATTTTATGATTGTATGTATCTGCAATATATACAACCGAATCAACGGAATCCCAAGCCAAACCTAACGGGTGCTGTAGCTTTGCTGTACACTGCCTCCCATCTATGTCTCCAAAGTCATGTAGATTCTAAAACAGTTGGAAGCAATATTTTATTTTAAAAGTAATAGTTCCACCCATATACATTCGTATTCGGACTTCTCACAAGTTATAATTAATTTTTTTGAAAAACGTAAATTGAGAAGTGTACATTGGCGGTATTGTATGAATCAAAAATGTTACAAAATTATCTAGAACTTGTTATGTGTAAATTTCTGATCTTTGGTCCGATTTTCTGTCTCGTTCACTAGGGAGGTTTGTTGGCTAAAAATCTATACTTTTTATCAATTTTATTAAAAGATAATCATACTTTGAGTAACTGTCAAATTATGACATCTCCCTATCAATACGAGAATAGAAAATAGTGATATTATGACCATAAATTTAGACATGATACTTTATTCTGAATCGCTTGAATATCGTGAGAAATCTGGTAGATTGTTCGATTTCACTCTACAATGGCTCATCTTATCCAGAACACCAATTTCTACAAGTTCACTGAGAATCTCTTGTTTATTATTTCACAAAATATAGAATTGCAGTTCATTTACCCCAGGATTCCTGTCACCGCCGCATACACCAGAAACTTTGCCGTCATCCAAGTGAATAACTCTGACAGAACTGCTCTCACTATCTGCGAAAAAGAGCAAATTCTTTTCCCTTGCCAACGCTAAGCCCGAGGGTTGGGCTAGGCCAGCAGCATGAGGATAGGAGTTATTGCGATTTTCCTCTCTTCCACTTCCGACTACTGTAATACAAGTACCTGCCTTTATTGATCTGCAATGTGGAAAAAGAAAACGTTATACCATTAGGTACACCGGTAATGTTGAAAAAAAAAACTGCAGCAACTTAAAAACACACTTCTTTTTCCACCATATCGTATCTTCCAAGAACAAGCCCCATATCTGATGTGTGCCCGCAATGGCAATCATCAAGACTGGTACAGTTTTTTCTCCCTGCTTATGGTGGTGTATCGCCACATCCCATGGAGAAGATAGGCTCTGATCCTTGCCAATATTTCCGCCAGTATAATCATGGCTTTGTTCACCTGTACCTGCCAAAGTTGTGACTGTTTGCAAAACGAGGTCGATCTGTAAATAGCGAAGGACATTCCCTTAATTTCAGTAGTTTCAATTATTCTTCTGTAGGATGACTAAGTTCTTAGCATTAGATGTCATAAGTCACTCAATTTTGGTAGAAAAAGCAACTACAGTATAGTATTTTTGATTATCAGGTTTTCCTACTTTTCTAATTGCGTGATTTTCTGTATCCGCAACAAAAATTTCATCCCCAAGACTGCAAATTCCTTGCGGTGCATTAAATCTAGCAGTTTGAAAATTGCCATCTTGAAAAGCAGGAGCATATCCACCCACAACATGTTCAACCTTCCCTTCAAGGTCCATGATCAAAATCCTATTATTTCCTGTGTCAGCGATGACCATTCTGTCCTCATTCTTAATATTAGCCAAATGTATTTTGCCAGGGAATAAGAGAGTATCTTTTGAGACCGGCAGCAAGTGTTGTGATGGTTTTAGCGGCAAAGAATGATCAGATATTTCATTCAAAGACTTGAAATACGCAAGAGCAACTTTAATGTACAAAAACATCTCTTCTCTGTGCCCTTCGCCAACCAACGCAAACAGTGGTTGTCCCTTAGGTCCTGTAAAAATTCATGCTGGGTCTGAAATCTGTTTTAGCCTACAGATATTGATGAGACCTAATTGCTGAATATTGATTCATGAAGAATCACCGTAAGTAATGTGAACTCAAGGTGGCAACAGACAGGGAAAATCAAGAGTAGTCACAGAATTTTATTTCAGCAAAAATTGTTACCGTTCACCCTGGAAGTTTACTTACCTAAAATCACTAAGCTGGGCCAACAGACAATTCCAATATCTCGCCACATAGAAAGTTTAGCATCATTAACAACAGGATGTGCAATGTTGTATCTCTGAACGGCAGCTAAAATTTTACTCGAATCCTTTTCATTGGCAAACTTTGCACTGTGAACACCAATCTATGGGAAAATTTAATTTAACAAAGATGTCAGAAATATTCATTGGAACTTTGATATTATTTTATAAGTGTGAGGCTGGTATTATAACAAACACTATCGGTGGGCTTTTCGTATGAAGAAGTGATTTTAGATTGAATCATTTGTTCGAATAGCATTTAACGTATACTACTTTTTACTGGATAAATAATCTCTGTTATCTGAGACATATGATTTCAAGGAACCAAAAAAATTTGGTTTTAATACAATAGTGAAGAGCACGAAATTGAAGAAAAAAATATCGATTTTATTGTAGAGACCAGATAATATTAAATAAAAACATTATCTCGTGCCAATGTAGATTGTGATCAAACTTAGAAGTGGGACATTGTAATTATTTTGGAAATGAACCACAGTCATAAATCAAAGACTTTCGAAAATTATTTGAAAGTAAATTTAAACAACTAAACTTGATTCCATTGAACAGGTTGTTGCTGCGAAAAAATTACAGCCAATGTAAAGAGCTAGTTGTATTTTTTAGTCATCAGATCTTGGACTTCTAACAAATTATTGACAATTTTAAGCTAATTCATGAAAGAAAATACACATGGCTAGTCAGTCGGAGCAACTGTTGAAACAGTCAAAGGTCTGTATGAATAGAAACAAGGTACTAACAACAACAAGGCCATCCTCGATAGAAAACTTTTTTTCAAGAGCAGCCAAGTCTGGTAATATATGCATGCAATTGATACAGCAGTAGGTGAAGAAGTCGAGAACGCATATTTTCCCAGTGAGATCCTGGCGCATAGAAATACTCTGCGAGACGTTGAACCATTCTAAGCCTATAAAAGTGTAAACAAAAATGCAAAAATTAATGACAGGCACATAAACGGAGAGAGGAAGACACAAAAACATCTTCCTGTTCAATAAATAACGTTTATTTGTTCCAAAAATTTTATATTAATCACTGCTTATTAGAGTACAGGTTTTCTTGTCAATTGTTAAATGAAATCAGTCTTCAAGGGGTAAATCATATTTCTCGTGCAAACTGGCGATCGTGACTCCATTTGCTCTGGCCATTGCTCCAAGAATGATTTGAGCAGCGTCTTTAATATCGTTATACTTGTGAAGCTGATGCATTGTATGTTCCATTGAAGATCCATCATTCGCTTCAGCCTTCAACTGTTTTAATTCTTGATCAAGCTTCTGTTCTGATTCCAAAAGCTCTTGATACTCCTTCAAAATTTTAGTCTTAGAATCTTCATCTGACTCGTAATTCAAGGACTTTTTTAATTGCTTCACATCCGGGGATGACATTAGGAGGAAAGACTAAGATACCTGTGATGTAAGAATTTTTAACTACTTTCAATGTTGAAGTGCTGCATTAAGAAAAATTTCAATTTTCTATAAAAAAAAAAAAAAAAATACCATAGCTGTGCTTAAATCAAAGCTGTGTACAGATAAAAAAAATTTTTGTTGGTTTGAACAAAAATGCATTTTTCACAATATCGAACAATCGTTCAAATAAATCTTGCGATGACTTTGCAAAAAATGGAAGTATTGATGTACGTAAGTCATTGTATTACTATAGATGGTTGAAAAAAATTTGACTGCAAACAAAACTTGTTTTTCGTATTCAGATAAAAATTATGTGTATAAAAAGTTGACAAAATAGCAGTTAAATTTGTATAGCGAAGTGAAGCTATGAAACATTTTAGTAACAAACGCAAAACTTGGTTGACTGGAATAACCTGTATCAATGAAAGCTAACCTATAATTTAAATTCCATTCACATCCAGCAATCATGTCAACTTCGATTGTGTTTGCAACTAGTGTAAAGAAACCAATTATGCCAAAAAAAGTGATTACGTAACCTATCGCAATTAATTGCAATAGAATTTTTAAACTGTGACAGTGTTTAGAATTATTATAGAGTACAGCATTGAGGAAAAATAAATTCCGGTAGCCAATGTTGTAATACATTGCTAACTGTCAGACTGTCAGGTCATGGCAAGATCTTTGGCATCAGACGTAACGATGACAATGTATATCGTTACTATACCTTTTTTATTTTTTAACCGAAGGTTGCGCCCTGTGTCGATGAGAAATAAACGAGGATCGTAACCCGCGTAAGACAGACATACCTTTTTGAAACTCGTTGACATACGCGTCCTTCGCGGCGTATTTCTTGATATGTCGTAGAGCGATCTTTTCTTTTTCTCGAGGGTCCGTGACACTCGTCACCTCCTGTCGTACCTCGATAGACACTTGTGTTAAATCTTCAATAACTTCACGGACGCTCATTTTTTTAGTGGGGCTATCGCCGGACCAGAAACTGTAAAGTTTATTCCAAATCATCCAGTCGCACGTTTATTAATAGACTGTCAAATAACGCCGAGGAAAAGTAAGTGGACTGTCGTAAGTCACAACCGCACGCACGCCTACTGACGTAAGCCTACGTGAGATTACGCAGCTTCGTTGTATATTTTATCTGATGATGAACATCGTTGAGCTTCCATTACGGTTTTTCCTGTTTATTGAATTCAATAGGCAACGCTTTGTACAGCATCCTAAAATTTAGCTCACGATCTCTTAATTAATAAAATGAAACGTTTTGAGACGCCTTGAAGCGTTGTCACTTTGTGAGTTAGTAAAAGCCAAAGCACCCGGTATATTTAGATGTGTTCACTCAGTTTCATATAACTTACGAACGAGACAGAAACGGAGCTCTTTTCAACAGGCGTCCATACCCGTAGCTCATCATGTTTGACAAATTTTTCAACCAAACGTAACGTCTTCAACGTAATACGTATTGTCTTTTACTGCTGGAATTTAGAAGTTCTAATTCGCTGTGACAGATTAGCGTGTGGAGGCATCAACCTGAGCCCGGTGGTATGCAACACCGCATACATAAAGTTGGACAATTTTCGGATCACAAGGCGTGCAAATTCGGTATTTATAAACTCTTGAAGCAACCACCCCATTGATTCATCTTTTACTGACTATGCCTCTGTCACACGGTCAAATCAGGGTTTACGAAACAGATTTACCAAATCCAACAATGTTACACAATCGATGTCTTTACCATTCTTTTAAATCTGTGCTTATATAATCATCAGGACTGTGCTCTATGATGTGAGTTGCCTATAATACGGCGCCATGCTTAATGTTCTCAAAGAGCACTAGGCAGCATGAATAGAATAGATTTCAATTAGGTACTAATTAAAAACCACAATTGACAGCGTTAATTTTTAACGGTAGTGATGAAATTCAGGTTGAAAAGAAATTCTCAATCGAGTTTGTTGAGATGAAAAGTTAAGAGAAATTTTTAATTAAATTTTTCGAATTGTGAAAAAAAAATGATCCTCAATTTAATTACTCGAATGAAGAAAATGAGATATAATGTCATATTTGAATTTTCGAATTGGAAATGTAAACAAGAAGTATTAACGTCTTATAAACGCTTAACATACTTCATTTCCAGAAAATTGTAGCAAAGATCGACGTTTGTATGTAGGGATTTATGTTTAATGTGGTGTCACGTTTCGTGACGTAGATCTAGGACGAAACCGAATAGACGTGCTGTACCTAGAGACACTTAAATAAACGGAGTCTGGCAGGTGCGGCCATTTTGTAGCGAACAAGATACCAAAATCTCAGATCTTTCTATTCTATATTCCACAGTTACTGTCAGGAAGTAAGAGGCATTGTGCTCTATCGCCCCCGAACCAAAACGAAACGGCGGGGTCTCCGTTTAGACGCAAACAATGACAGATTAATCAGAAATCATGGATATAATGAAGAATTAGATCTCACAATATCTCTAGGTAAGCCAATCAGAGCTCGCTTGGAGGCTTCGTAACCTTACTCGCTGCTATCGCCTGTCAAGACCGTGCCGTCAGAGGAGCCGCGCAATTTGCACCTTGTTTTGCGGCATTCGGCGAACATTGGTGTGCAATATACAATCCCAAAAGTGAGTGAGGAAAATAGATAGAAATGGGAAAACGATGTCACGTGAAAAACTGTCAGAGTGGACACACTATAGATGGTGTCACGGTATCCGACTACTCAGTTTTCAGAGTTCCGCAAGACCCCAATTGTCGCGAAAAGTGGCTATCATTTTTAAAATTGCACGGGAGTGTGCGTAATAATCGAAAAAGTCTTCACATATGCGAAAGGCATTTTCCAGAGAAATACGTTGAAAAAGAGTATAAATGTATCGACAGCGATGGAAATCCACTGCTCGAGGTGAGAACATTAAAGATTTATGATATATATATACATCGGAGAAAGAAGTGTGTGAAGCCACCCTGCGTGTGGCGGATTGCTGCCTGTGTTATTCTCTCAGAAGACTCGACAATTTAATAGGTGTGTGAAAACATGAGGCATATTACAGTTTTGGTATCGCCCTTCATTACCGACACACTATGCCTTCTTTTTGTATTACAGCGCAAGTTTCTAAAGGTTAGGCTGCTGAATGGCGCTGTTCCCATGTATCCTGCTCAACAAGATGTAAATGTTGTCCCAGGAGAGTCCACATTGGATTGCTCGTTATTGAAAGATGTAACCAACACTGCTAATGTGGACGATGAAGAGCACTCAGAAATTACAGCAAAAGATGTTAATGAGTCTATGGAGGAACTGATGATTTGCACCAGTTCTGATGAATCCATCGAAGAAGAGATAATCGATGAGCCAAATCAAGTATTTTACCGGCACAATGAAATTTTATTTTATGACGTATTTAGTGAGGCATCAACCCTTCAACTACCAGATAAATCGTGGGGCATTCATCGAGTTGAAACTCCAAGAAAGACAATCTGTGTCACTCAGATGGAAAGAGTGCCGAATGAGAAAGAAGCACCACTTGTAGCAGTGAAACAGGTAAAATTTCCATATGCGTGGTAGTATGAGATTGAATTGGGTAACGTTAACGTTACGAATGTGAAAAAAAATTGCTTCTTTGTAATTGTAGAATGATTCTAAAGGATTTAAATGTGTCAAATATGAATACGTATAATTTTATTATGGTTTAACTGAATTTCAGACTATGCTTAAATTGCTAAATCACAATTTTTTATAAAAACACGTTATTCCATCGACGTTACAACTTAAAACTTGTGTATTGATTCATTACTATCAGAAATATTTCGTGAAAGTGGCCACTCATACTCAAGGAGTTGGCTGTCCTACAGCATTAGCACAGGATGCAAAATCACCTGCAGTAGCATGAGTGACTACTTTCACTGCACATTAGGTCAACTTTTATGCTTATATAAGGTTAATTTCTCATCTTTCAATATATCTTCCAAATGAGTTAAATACGTTTTTTCTGTGCTATTTCTTTATTCACAATGTTTCTTTTACAGATTGTGTTTTACGAGAATCTTAATTTTAACACATATATTTATGATCGATCAATCCCCATACCAAGAGCAAATCCAAAGAGCACCAGAGACATGGAATCTCTCATTGCATATTTCCATGCTATCAAAGTGTGTAGAGGAGGCCCACCTGTAGCGATGTATAAGGGTATTGTCCTTCGATGCGCTTATAAGGATAAGATAAATAGATGGCGACACAACCTTTGTCCATTAAAAACGCATGGTGAAAATATGTGTAAATTTTGTGTTAAGGTATACAGAAACGCAGATGCTTGTATATTTTTCAAAACAAAGGGACACATACCACGATCACATCTGTTACCTTCTACAAAAAAAACGATTGCAATATTAAGAAAGTTGAAACGCAGTCAAATTCAAACACTCTACCGTAATCAAGTTAAATTGTCCCAAATCAACGAAATGTTAACAGTGCTTTATCGAAGAGAAATGTCTTAATAGAATAACATAAAAAACGTGATGGCATTGCTCGATATACCTATAAGTCAGGGAAAATATTTTTTTTCAGTATACACTAGCATACACAGAAAAAACGACCGACTATTACTCAATTATAGTGTTCAACGTAATTCTATTATACAGCATTAGAACCTCAATATTGTACGAAATTTATGACGCGTAATGCACCGCAGTTCAAAATAATTAATTCTAACATGACTGATCAGAACTGTCAAAGAAACTAAAGCCAATTGAAGACTAAAATTCGTGAGTAATAAATCCATTTCATTTTTGTTCGGAATTGGTGAATCATTCTTACAATCTATTATACATGATCTGCCTACATTAGTAATAAATACTTATTGAATTTCAACATTCACATTTTATAAAATAAATCTATTTCAGACTGTTGGAATCAACGAAATATTGTATAGCTTTTATAATCATATGCTGCTGATCAGTTAGAATCTACCACTAGGCCTATGTGTTTAATGACTTTCTATGTACAGTACTGATATGGAACAATCAGATCCTTCATTTGCCATTTTGTGACATAATCCAAAATGTGAAGACTGACATTTTAGCCTTTGCATATATGTATCGTTTAAGTGGCAAAGGTACATACATACATGAAGATTTTATCTTACATGTATTATGTTGTAGATAACTAATTTTAATAAAGCCAGTCTACTATATTTGAAAAAAGTTTGTGTATGTTTTATACATGGTTTTCTGGACTCTTTGACGTCTTCGTCGTTGCCTGAAGAATATACACAAAACTCTTGTTTTATATAATATGTGAAATATGCGTTTAAAATGCAGCTAGTGAAAATCGCTATCAGACGGTCCCTAGGGAATATACTACTGGAGGTAGCTGTCAACCTCGTGCGAACTTCTGCATTTCATTGGCTGAGAGGAAACGTATGGACCAATCAAGTGTTGAGCGAGAGAGAGGTTGTATCTACTTATGCTCTAAGGACGGTCCATATCAAGTTTGCATGGTGTAAGCATGGCCTAACTCTATATTAGCAAATAGGAGCATTATATCCTGGGGCATTTGTTCGTTGCTGAATACGTGCGCGACGAATGCAATCGTTTTATCTGTTGTCGATACATGCGGCTCGCCTCAGCAATCTTTTATCTCTTTTGAGCTGCCGAGTTCGTGAGTAGCTCTGCCTCTCTCCTAGGGAGTTTTTAGCGCTGCCAAGTAATTTCGGAACGCACTCTGTATAAGGCCGAATATGGCCGAGTGCGTGATGGTAATAGAAGAGCTCCACGCATACCGACTTATTGTAACGGTCGGTCAGAGTAAAAAATTTCGAACCGAAGCCCCCTACCCCGCACCATACTGAGATCAATGGCTTAGCAATTTCGTGGTCAACGTGTTACCCAGAAAACACAAAAATGACTCGGTCGGTAAGAATCAGATTTCCTGTTCGCAATCATCCCGCTTTATTTTGTTTTGGCGCTGCGCGAAGCGGTCACATCCGGTAAGAAATGTAGTACGGGGACGGGAGTATAGAATATTATATTGCCCTGAAAAAATGGTTACGTACGGACATGGATGCGCGTTCATACACATTGAATGAGTTTGAAATGCAGAGCAGATAACCCGTGAATGATTGTGAATAAAAATCTAATTCCAAACATCACCGAAGCTCCTTAACGCGTAAAAAATTGTGCGATGATCTCTACCGAATTTATAACACTACGCTACTCGACTCAAAGCGAGGACTTTGACGGTTGACATTTTCCACGCGCTGGGGAGTCGGTCCGTCCAACGGAACGGCCAGTCACCCGGAGTACCGAGGATACTGATTAGACGAGAGTTTGCGGCCTTCGTTATCCGCAGGATTAGAAAACACGTGAGTCATTTTCACACTCTACTACGATAGTTAGGTTAAGGCGTAAACGACCCGCCCATTCTCCCTGAATCCTCACCCGTAACAGTCCCTGTACATACGAAGCCGAAAACTGCACCAGGCGTCAGGGGTGTGTCTCGCTCTCGGGTGTATATAGGCTAATCGTAAGCGTGCCGACACGGCAATCTAGTCGACTGTATTGTCACCGACAGCTAATCGCCCCGTCTTAATAACCAGACACGCATTACCCACGACTGTGTAACTGGGTATATCGCCCTTTGCAGAGTCTCTGATTCAAAATATTCGGCAAACATACCGATCGCCGCCATTGGCCGTTGAATGGTCGGCATCGGCGTTGACGCGACGATGCGAAGGACGGTTGATCGTGCGGTACTTAATGCCCGCTCCGTAATCGAACGACGGCACAAACCGATTCGCTTTTTGTAGCAATTTCGTATTTCGGCGTGTTGACATCGCCGCCCTAACAAAATTCCTTCGAAAAATAGTGAAACCAGTCGAAGCGATTCGCTCGCGCCCCACCCCGAGTCCTTCCTTTGAGCGGAGCCTCCCCCCTCCCTCCGTTCAACCATCGCTGCTTCGGTCACGAAACGGAGCCAAATCGCCCTGGGATACCGCGGTGCGAGGATCGCTTGCTTCTGCCGGTTTCACGAATATACGTACACACATCAGCATACGCGGTGCGTGCATAGGTACAGACGAGAATTTGATTAATATGAGTTACGACCGTTGCTATCGACGCGTTAACTCCGGCTGCCTCGTTGTAAATACTTGGTTATATTTGTGATAAAGTAACGAGTTGCTATTAATTCTTATTTACTTAAGTGGTGGTGTCGAGTGCGCGGAGTGATCTCTATCTCTATCTCTCTCTCTCTTTCACTTATATCTTTTTCTCCGCGACTTATGTATGCGCTTACACTGTGCTAGGTATATTAAAGTGGCTTCCAGGTATTTGTTGATTTATTAATCCATCGCCGTGGACCTACGGTTAGTAACGACGACGACGACGACGACGACGACGGTAACGGCACACGGTCATCTCAAGGTGCGTGTCTACTTTTTACTTCTTCGTTACTCATTTATTTTAGGTATACTCTTGACGGCGTTGGCTGCGGGCCGCCACATCGAATTTCAACGCCCAACTCTTCACGACGACTTTTCGATCCTTCGCTACTATTCGCACATTTCGTAATCTCAAAATCTCACAATCTCACAAACTCTCCAACTCACGCGCAAGATTTTTCTTGGTTTTTTCGATATTAGTTGGCTCTACTTTTTCGCTCGGAATCGATGCCCCAAATCGCGAGTTGTCAGTGAATTTTAGGTTGCCGAATACCTTACAGGTACATATAACGTATATTTTAGAAATAGGTTCTCTTTGTCGTTACCTGATGTTTCGGTTTTATATCACTTGGCATTAGAAGCGAAGCGATGCCCTTTCGGATCTGGTTCAAATGCTAATTCGGACTGAAATTTTTACTCGGCGAGACGATAAATTAAGAAGCGAGATTTAGAGTTGAGATTTTGCTGGAAAATTATTGTACGCTTTAGGACGAATCATCGAATTCTATTATGCAACATCGCGATAAGATTATTCAAGAATTGTAAATTTTAAACAGTTTACGCGGGTAAAAGCATTTCCATTCTCTTATGGACTATTTCTGGCAATCGATAGAATTTGAGTTTATACGACTCTTCGTCACACTATTTTTGCCCTTTGACCATCGTTAGTCATTGAATCTGATAACGGCAGCGTACCTCGATACATACCGCATCAGTTTGAAGTTCCTAAAGCTAACGAAACTATGCATTTTTCGGGAAAATCGAAGATTTTCTGAAGGTGAGTAAATCATAATGACAGAAGACAAAGTTACTAGATTATCACATATCAGGCCGATATTTATTCTCCTTATTATGCTGCAATGAGGTTTAAACGTTGGTTTTCACATGTTTTTACAGAATTTTTAACTCAAGTCTGAAATGACTTTGGTTGTTTCTAAGTACGAAAAAGCTATTGATCATCCTTGATTAATTGATTGATTATTCCGCGAAATTTGGCAAAGAAACCGGACCAAGTATGTTCTTACTCACACGTTATTCAAATGTTTAAAAGTCACACGCTGTGAGGCATCTCTTAATGTCAGCCTTGAGTCGACGATCCTGTACTCGACAGGATTATCTATCCGACGAAGATCATCCTCCACAGACCTTTATCCAGCGAATAAAAAATATTTCCCCAAATAGAAACGATCAAATACTCAGAGTGATTTTAACGTTGCAAAATGGTGAATTTCTTTCGACACTTCTTTATCTCAATATCGTAATGCTGTTATAAGTTGGGTGTCGTCCTGTGTAAGGTACTCTTATAGGATTTTATGGCTTCTTGTGTATCGCGTATGCTTTGCTCGCCTGTCCGTCTATCGATTCCATTCCACTAGGTGTATGGACGTATTCGAGGTACGAGGGACAGTTTTTTCGACCCTCATATCCGGACAAAACACAGGGTGAAACGCGTGACGGCGCGGATCCGTCGAAAGCAGTCTTTCCACAAGTACGTGTATCTGCAGGAACAACACTCGACTCTTGTTTAGCCGGTTAGATAGCGGCCATGTTACGTCGTCGTACGGTACCATTTGTTGTTCGTTTTTCACGGCTGCAACAATAAAAACAGAAGAAAAAAAAAATGTACGAAAATCTTACCGAGTTAATAATAGGTTTACTGTTATATGAATGAAACTTTCCTTCTTTTTTTTCCTTCTTTTCATCTCACATGTATCCCAGGAATATATAACTTGTAGGTTTCTCTTTAGACGCGTTGTCTCGTGCGTTTGTGGACGCCTCTTTTGCAGCAGAATTAATGAAGGATTATTGAAGAAACTCGTAACGTTGACGTAACTTAACGTATTGAAAAAATCACTGTTTGGATTTTATTACAAAGAGAATCAGTTTACAGATGTTGTTTGTTTGTAGTTGTAAACTGAATATATGCGGCTTGCAGTATTTTTTATTATTCTAAATTAGTGGGTTACGTTAATTCGATAAAGTCAACATCTGGAATTAATCGATTCAGGCTAACGTCGGTCAAGCTTCTGATTGCAATTCCTCTAACAAACAACGCATTAATGTTCGTTCGAATCGAGATTCAATTTATTGGATTCCATTCAATTATTGTTGTTGTTACGCTTTTAGGCAGACGTTGTGCAGATTCTAACGTTTATTCAATAATTTTATCGAATTTTCCTCTCTGTTTTCAACGATAAGAGAATATTCATTGGTGGCGGCTTCTAGAATGCCAGAAAAGTTAAATTCAAGATTGAAATTCTAAGTAAAAGTCATTATTACGATTGCATAAGTGTTTTACTGAACCGCATAAAGCGATACTATGTATATATGTAATGAAAGAAACAAAATTCGCAAAATATCTTTAAATATATGTATATAATTTTTCTCTGCGTCTGTTAGTCATCGTGTAACTTTTGATCGACATGGCCGATTGAGGTCATATTCATACAATATATTTGTATTGTCGAGACGATGGTTCGTAGCTATGCAAAGATTAATTTTTTTTAAGCGGGGGTTACATTAGATTCGATTATAGATTAGGTCACTAAATTTCGATGCCGGATACCGAAGCCGCGACGGCCAGCCAGTGTTTATATTGTACTGATTTTCAAACCATTCTTAAGTTGTATAAAAATAATTTTACTCGAAATCATGAATATAGATATATGTCTTGCAAACTTAATTTGACAGTAAAAACTTAAGATGCTTGATCGAAAATTCAAAGTCTTATTTCTGAATTTTGATATTAGATTTTTCGCGATTTCAGAGAGTGTGTGAAAGCTAATTATCTATTTGTGGGTACAAAATGGTGAAATTATAGCTAAATACTGTATTAATTAAAAGATTCGTCGGCTATTGGAAGACTTTTCAATCAAGCTTCAGACGGATAATAAGTTTTTTATTCGACCGATGTTGAACCAAAAGATGAACATCCATTCGTATATTATCCTTGTTTCGTTCGTTTCGTGGCGCAGCCTGATTTCCCCCACATTTATCATTATCAATGGCTGATTGTGATATATACGTCTTACGGAGGCTCGATCTCACGGCTCACGACGAGATGTAATATTCTTGAGAGGGAGAGGTGAAGAATTCTATGTTTAAAGTCTGACATCAATCAGTTGCCCGAGCCAGCGGCAATAATCCGCTCAGCTATACGTATGCAAGCACGCGTATCTCTGCCTATTACATACGTAATATACGTAAACTACAGCTACAAGTTGAAAGACAAGTACATATATATGTATGTCATGTATGTCATGTATGTATGTATAGAAGTTTTGTGTAGGTATGCTACCAATTGGAATTGGACAATTGACGAAAAGTGTATTCTTCTTTTTCTATTCTGACGCTAACTCGACTACATCTTGGATACACGAGATAGAAGTTTGAATTATCCAGCTTAAGCTACAGTATTTCAATTTTTCAAGTACCTATTTAGAGTGAATTTTTTACGGTTACTATCATACAATGTCAAATTTTTATGAGAATTCGTTGTTACAAAAACGTTTTAAATTTACACCTTGTGAAAATGTAAGCGTTATTCCATATCAACTGATTTAATTTTATCTAGTTCCTTGACATTTTTTTTGTATTCTTTCAGTCGTACGATAGTTTTTGACCAACAAAAATGGATATTTAACTTAAAAAAATGTACGAAGTAGTGCATTTGTTGAAATTGTAGTTGAACTCCGGATTGCGAAGAAAGATATATCGTCATTAAATAAGTTGGTATTTATTTACTTTTGCAGGGATTTTCCCACAGTATGTAGTCAGATAAAAATATGCAATGACTCGATGTTAATCCGATAACTGTGCGTGCAGAATTTAAATGATGAGAAAATCCATTTTCCTTGAGTTCGACATCTGCGATACCGCGGAAACAAGAAACCCTTTTTTTACGAGGTCAAGCGCAAGTGACCTTTAGTTATTGTTATTTTTATTTGCAAATTTATTTCTGTCTATACCGATTTATTGAAAATTGAAACATGGAATAGCCTGTATTATTTACACTTTTTTCATCTTTCG
This sequence comes from Diprion similis, assembly GCF_021155765.1. Lineage (NCBI taxonomy): Eukaryota > Metazoa > Arthropoda > Insecta > Hymenoptera > Diprionidae > Diprion > Diprion similis. Next base: position 8,730,690 of record NC_060112.1, on the reverse strand, counting down.
TTGTTTTACTTTTAAAAACGTATCACCACCCAGGATGGATCTAATTTACGTGATTAAACGATGAAACATTTGGCTCCTTAACAGTATAAAACGAAGTATAAATTATCAACGGTAATAATAATATTCACGTTTATCTTTTTTACGTTACCATTTGAAGTTTATCGCTTACTTTTACGCTAACTCAGCAGTACTTGACTAATCAACGACACGAAATTTCTGAATATATATTTAATTTGTGGAATTTACGAGAAAAATGGGTTGAAAAAAAAATTCCACAGGATAAAACAATTTTTCGCGGATACGTGCGTCCGCTTCCCTGGTTAGGAACTGACCGCAACGACTGTAATCTCGGGTTATAAATTGTGTGATAATTAATTTATGCTCATAATCAAACCACCGCAATTTTCTTTTTGTTTCCTTTTTGTATTTTTCTTTGCTTGCTTTCGAATAAGCTGCGATAAATAATGAACGCAACAAAAACAGCGATACTGTTTAAAAATTAACAAGAGTTCTGATTACGTTATGTATATAACTTTATGTTATACTTGGTGCAATACTCGAGTACAATATTTACCTTCGAATCGCAACAAAAGAGCCTTTTTTCGTGAAGGTAGTGGCCGAATAAGCAGATCAACGGTGCCGTGCCTAGATTGATGTTTATTTCCGGTTACGTACTCGATAAGCACAAACGAGAAAAAAAACTCGGTTTTTCCTTGAGATCGTCGGTACAAAGAATTATTTTTATGAAGTTATTTAAAAACTGGGAGATTTTTTTACTGATAAATATAGCAAAATATCGGCATTGATCGTTTACCTATAATTGGCATAATTGTCTATAATGTATGGAGTATTCCGTGCCAAATTACTTAACGTGTGACACTGATTATGTCGGATTTTTCTTTATCATATATGTATATGACAGTCCCCGACTAACAAACGTGGAACATGTAAAATTTTTCGTCTCTATAATTTCTAAAAAAACTGATCATAAATTTTTTAAATTCCTAAGAAAAATGTTGCCAAAGAAAAATAAAAAAGAATCGATAACTTAAACTACTTTGAAATTACTAAACAACAAGATGAAAAACCTAAATTCTTCCGTAAAATAATAGAAAAACCTGACGTTTCGCTTCTGTTTTGGTCCTAAAATCATCGGCCAGTGTCATAAAATTTGTGTAAATTTTATTCCAAAATTAATTAAAAATCGTTCAAACAGAATGGTTGAATTTGTTTCTCTGGCTTTCGAATTTAAGATTGTCATTATGGATAAAAAAAAATCCGCAATTTTCAGGCTCACAGAATGGGAGTGATTTGGCATGGAATACCCAATACGCATGCGTCAAGTACACACCGGCACCTATCGCCTGCGGCGTATATCCTTTGCTTTTGTTTATATTACGGTGACTAACAATAAGACTTTATTATACACATTTTATTTACATACGTATGTTATTACGTAGTAGACATAGGTATGTAAATACCTAATGTACAGCTATTTTTATGCACGCAGTAGACGCAATAGTCGTAGCCGGTACTTTACACTCTGTACGCAACGGGATGGTTTTTTATTTTATTTTATTTTATTTTATTTTATTTTATTTTAACTTTAGTCTCAGTTTCTTCTTCTTAAACTAGCCGTGTAGAATCTGTAGGTGTATACATTTAGGATGAAACGATTTTCAAATTATGTGTCATCTCCACATTTATACCGTCATTCTTGGATTTATAAAACTTTGGAACGGAAATTCGACAGCGGTAGGCTCGTCACGTTTTACCGCTACCAGGCATGGTGTTTCAAAGGAAAACATGTTTTTTAACAAACACCTTCGTTCCGATTAGATTGATGTTCGGAACGCTAACGTTATGGGGGAGGATTTGACTACTTTACATTGACTAAACACATACACACCATGTCGGGATTGTGTTATGCTACACTCGCGTAAATACCTACGTACGATTACGTGACAGCAGCTCTCGCAGTCAGGTACAGAGATTAATTAATTGTTATTATGGCGTCTCTGTGATGCTGTTATGTGCTGTTATGCCCATATATATATATGGGTAAAATAATAATGACGTATGAGGCAAGGGAATGAAAAAAAAATTTTATGATAAAAAGGTGTATTCAAAAGATGCATGAAAGCTGAAGACTTGTACGACACTTTTTTGCTCTTGTCAAATGCAAAAATGAATTAAAAGAAATGATTTTACTTATTATTAATTCTTATCTCCGCCATTTTTTTTTTCAGATTCTGTTATCAAAGTCGTATTCAAAGTTAGATTCTTTCTTTTTTTTTTAGAAAATCTACTTGTTTCGCTCAGCATCAGATATTTCTGAAATCAGTAAATTGCACTAATTGTGAGTAATTATCAAAAGTACGAATTTTCATGTAAATTGCAAATTGCAAATCGTATGAATAAGTCGTTGTGACACGAAAACCGCGAAATTGGCTGAAAAAAACTATGAAACACGAAAGTTGTCTTTCTGGATTTGTTTAACATAAAATGAACCTGAGTGTTTTTACATTCTTTTGTTCGATTATATTCGTTCGTTACGTAAACTGCAAGTAAGACAAGTCAACCAGCTTTGAACGTCAACCAGTCCTATAGAACTTCTCGCTATTCCCGTTATTTACGAAAGTATTTCACGAATTTTGAAGAAGAAGATTTTTATCCTCCCAAAAACTCGGAGACGGCTCGCCCGATTTCAAAGGTCAAAATGCGCAGGTACCATTCCCCCAATGTCACCTTGTTCACCTTGTCAGAAACAAGTTCATCCCTCTGTACTTCTTCTAGTTTCGAAGTGAAGAGCGAGAACGCGACGCTCGTTGCAAACCACGCTGTTATGCTTGTGCGATTAATCGATTAATTGATAGCTTTGATTAGTCGATGTTTCATGAATTTTGCGGAATTTTTTTCTCCCAATTTGGGGCACTTTTCAAAGCGCTATACACGAGTGACCCACCGTTGCCATTTAAGGGTGCCGAAAAACACGTTACCATTTAAGGTTTAAAAGAAACAAGTCACACGGTGTAATCAGTAACATTTTGGACTTGATTTAAAAAATGTATACACATTGCGAGGAATTTTATAAGTTAAGTTAAAAACTATAAACGTTGAAATCTTGTGTCAAGAGGGAAAAAAATAAAAAGAATTCATTGCCGTAATCTTAACTGTCCAATGCATATGTGTACATGTACAGTACGTATCTATACTCTATGGATAAGAAAGGGACGATTCTCGCGAAGCCATTGCGTTAACTTCCAGAGGCTGGCTATTTACACGTAGCGGTTCCGTGCGTGCATCGTTTCTTCGTTGGTCAGATCGTTTCTTTTTCGCTTTGTGCCAGTACCGTCCACGCTGCTGTCACAAACGGTTTGTTAAGCCACAGTTTGTTAACCTCAGTGTGCGTTCCCTAATGGTCAATGTTCGAAGCACAGTCAGAGGTTGAAACTGATTTGCCGGAGAGTTTAGTAAGTAAGCATAGATATATCAGGGTGGGTCTAATTTTCCCTGACCCAATTAAACGAGGTGAAAAAAAATTCCCTGATTAAAAAAAAAAACGTTCTGTTTTACTTTCAGTAGGTACTGCTGCTGCGGTTTTTTTTTTTTTTTTTTTTTTTTATTATTATTATTATTTTTTATTTTTTCATGCAGAGAAAGGTGAAAAGAGTATATCTTTAGATTATATATGTTTATTAACTACTTATGTGCCAAGACGTCATAGCGACGTTAAGCGCGCCCGTGACATACGTGCCAAAAATCGCGAAATAGCGTCATAAAATATTTTAATGTTTTTGGTATCTGAGGCGAATATTCATTTTTCAAAGCATGGATTTTACGTACTCTTGAGATCAAGAAATTCGATCATGACAATAAAAAGTTATTTTTTAGTCCAAATAAGCAATTTCAAGAATTACCGAGTGTATGTGATTTATTATATCGCTTAAGTATAGTTTGTATTAGAAAAGCTAGTGGATAATTTTTAGTTAAGTAGGAAAAAATTTTGAAAAAATGGATTTTTGTCCACCTTGATGTTTTTAAAATCGGTTACGTATCTATAACAAATTTTTCGAATATTTATTTTTCGTTATCGAATTCAAATTCCTACGGTTTATTTTAAATATATTTATACCTCTGTTTCTTGGCATTATTATACAGAGTTATTAGACAAGGTTGAAGTTTATAGTAACGCTAGTGCAACGATGGATTTCTATGAAAATAGTTGATATTTTACAACTTAGAATTATACGAAATTCAGTGAATCGCGACAAAGCAAAATTGTATACACGTATTAAAAAAAAAAAAAAAAAAAAAAAAAATTTGATTATCAGACTTTGAAACCGTTCTAAAATCTAAAAACACGGATTGATTTCTTTTAATTTTTTCTTATCTTTAAGTATAATCTCACGCTAACATTATTAACTTCAACTTCGTGTTAGTAGAAGATTAAGACGATAAAAAGAGGACGATCATTCACAGTAACGAATGATTTTTCGATTTCTTTGTACGTAGTAGTAACGAGAAGAAAAAAACAAGCGAACGGTTTTAAACCCTCATCTCTGTAACACAGCGTTCCGACGACACTCGAACCGGTTTTCCAATTTTTCTGTCTGGTTCGCGGCTGATTCCCTCTTCGTCACTTTTCTCCCGCTGCGCTGTTGTGTGAGTTTTCGTCCCGCACTGTCGAGCAATTCAAGCAAGCAATCTACGTAATACCCACGTGAAACTGCAGCGCCGCGACGCCGGTTTGTGTAAGGTCGCGCGTTAACCGTAATCCACTATAGTTAGCCACTAACTATGTAAGTATAAACTTTTCTACATCCAAATGGTGTAATGCTCGCTCTATATGTATACACACACGCCTCTCTATACGAGCTGGTTAAATACACCCGTTGTGAGGGGGGATGCATCCGGTCTCTTCTTGCCGCTATCCGAGTTCGAGGTTAATTGCACCGTTACGTCATCCCCGGCATGGCACCGCTATGACTAAAAGCGTTCACATTGTTCACACATAACATCCCACTCTCTGTGCTTCGGCTACTCAACTGGTTGGCTGCAAAAATCGTCGCTGCGTTAATGCCCGTTTACAACGTCGCGTTACAAACGAAGCTTGAAGAGACATTTACTGACGATATCTCGTGATATGTTGATCCTTGATTTTATTTCTTTGAATAATTTTCGTCTTTTCTCATTTAATCTCGTAGCTAATCCCGGTAAGAAATGCGTTTTCTTTGTTTTGTTACGTGAATGCAAAATAGTTAGACTAAGGTTCGATCGACTAGTTAGACACGTGTGATTGGTATGAGACGACGTTCTCTCTGAATGATGAACTTTCTATGCTTGACACCAACCGGCGACTCTTTTTAATGAGACGCGTTATGTAAAGAAATTTAAAAGTCTACCATTCATTAATAAACATTATTCTTTATGATATGAACTTCTGTGGGACTTCATTTGAGCCAGGCGGATGAGTAACCTCTTGAAAAATATCACACCTGTCGAACTATTGGATCGTAGTTTTCTTTACTGTGATCGAAATTTTGATTATCATATGTTTTATCGACTGAAGAGGGAAATCTTTAATCGTAAAATTTATCTCGAGGAATGATAATCGATCTTGTGTGAATTTAGCACCTGTTCAGTCTTATTACACCATTTGTCTCAACAGGTAAACAGGTTTTGTCATGTGCATAGGTTTTTTTTTCCTTTCTTTGTACTTGTAAAAAATTTTATTCTTTAATTCTAACAGTGTTGGAAAAGAGTATCAATTACGATGGCTCCAAAATTTTTCTCAAATACTTTTGTTACACGTTTAGACCCTTTTAAATTTAATAATGGAAGCCAAATATCGTCTAAGTCATTCTAAAGTTTAAAAATGGTACTAATTTCAACGAGCGTGGGAATTTATATGATTTTTATGAAGCTAATTCCGGAAACTCGTGACGGATTAGTTGAAGACGCCCCTTGCTTAAAAAAATATTATACGCACCTGATATTTCAAAATACTCACAAGTACGGAACTGATTACTCAAAGAAAAAGAAATGATTCAACTAATTTGCACGGATTTTATGAATACTACACATATTAATTGTTGTAATTTATTATGGAGTTTCATCAACGTTTTAGTAGTAATTATTCTTATTACTCGCTTATTCGTTGAGTATTTAAAGTAGGTTTACGTTTGAAACCCTTTTTTTTTTACAAAAAATATATATTCTACGTTCACCTATTCAACTTGAGCATTAATGGTTGCGCAGCCAATTTAGTATTGAGGTCATGTAACAGTCCTACTTTTACCGACTGAGTCACCCCATTCTTATTTTTCTGTTTATTCAATGTACGCGTAGAGAGAATCAGCTCGGGAATATGGTCGAAATCGCTAATTCCGAATCCGAGATCATCCGTTTATTCGGAATTCACAATGATATGGTTTATTTACAGGCTGATAAAAAATGAGGCTGAAGTCAATGACGTTATCGTAACGAAACATCGAGGAATAAATCATTATTGCACAATTTTAGAACGATCGTTGAATGAGTTGGCTTTCAAAAATCAGAGGACATATTTTATTTTTCATGGTTTATTAAATTTACGGACATTTCTAAAGGTGCAAAGTAACGCTTTTTCTTGATTTCATCCTCATGATAAAAAACGTGAAACGTGAAACATCAGGTTATATATAGTCTTAGAATTTAGTGATCGGCGATTTTTCGGGATCACTAATTGGAAATGTGAGATGAAAGATTTGCCTCTAACTTGGTTTTTGAGGTCGGAAACTGTGTTCGGACGTTCGATTGAATTATTTATTCACTCATATCTCATAATCAAATTTCAAAATCTTTTCGCCAAGCAAAAGCAACCTGATGGATTTAGTTATCTACGCACGAATGTGTTGTCGAAAAAGGTAATAACCCAAGTTAACATTTCTTCTTTGCCACACGTCTTTGAGATAATTATATATTCCAGACTGTTATATTGGCTGAATCAGATGACTAAATTACTCAATGAATTACTTAACATCGTAGAAGAACGATAATACATATATGCAGATTTTTCGCGGATCTCTATATCGAATTGACCTACTTTTGACCCATCTCAACTCGATATTAACCTTGACTAAATCTGTTTAATTTACATCGAAAGAATACGAAGAAAACTGATCTATTCTTTTTTACTGACAATTGTTTTGCAAATGTTGTTTGTGCAACAAAGTAAGCTCGGCAGTCGATCGATTTTATACCGTTACTGCTCCCACAATATCTTCTCGTCTCGTCTGTAACGGGAAACTTATGCTTCGACGGTCTGGCTGGACAAGCGATGGAAACAACTATTATATTTGGCTAGACGCCCAGACACAAGGCTTGTGTCGTATACACCGACGGAAATAATTCTGATGGTCACCCACAATCTGCACGATGTGGCGAATAGCGCGAGGCTTGATATCAATCGAATAAATATTAGTTTTTTGCATGTCGGACAATCTTTTGTCTAGTTGAGAGAATTTATTTTCAACCGAACTTCGTTCACCCCTCTATATAAATGCAGACTTTGAAATATTGAGATTATCTATTATACGGAAATTTGAATATTCGAATTTGGTAAAAGGTTCAAGATTGATTTTTAATTAAAAAACAATTTGCGATACATAATACAGAAAAACAAAATAAAAATTGTAAAAGGAATTCGAGTTTTTAATAATCTTCCTTACACGTTGAATGTAGTTTAAATATTGGAGTTATTGAATTTCGAATGTGTACATAAATTATCCGCGATTTCGATCGTGAAGACAAGGAGAAATGAATTTTAGGTATAAGTTGATGTAAAAGTAGCACATCACACAGCACCTTGTTATACCTAATTCCGAACTGATATTGCCAGGTTGTTATCGCCTTTCGTACCTATACATGTTGTTTTAATCGTTGATAGATATACAATATGTTCATAAAAAGTTGGTGTATAAAAATTACGCATCGACTTACGTGTCTCTTATCGGTTTACACTTTGATAACGAATCAGTTGCGATTAGCTCAGCCCGGTTATTCACTGCACTTCTTACCTCATAAAAGGCAGAACGTACATACATGCCTCATGTATCGTTCTCCCGATCGATAATCTGATAATCACTCTGTATTTTTCATCATACACTGATGGATATATATATATATATGTATATATAAAATTCACAAATAGCTCAAATTGGTTTTGCGCGTTAATTAAATGGAAATTTAACATGTTTTTGATCAACGTATCGTTTTTTTCTCCTGTTACTCGCGTCGCTAGTCGATGGCACAACAAATTTGCTCAGAAAGAAAACTCATTCTAATTCTGATTCTAAAAAATAGTCGACCACTGGGAAGCCATTATTGAATATTATTGTATCTGTACAAGGACCCCCCCCCCCCCCCCCCCTCATATCCGCAATCCTGAAAGATTTTACTCAAGTCATTCTAGGTTTCATTCCAATTCTACATTCTACATGTTTTCATAAAAGTTTGCTTTGATACATACTTTAAGAAAATAGTTGAAAATATGTTTTTCAAATGAATTTAACAAATTAAAAACTATTTGGTTTTGGGACTGATGAATTTGGCATAGAATTTTTCGTATATATTTTGCTGTTTTATGCAATTTTCTATTAAATTACTCATATCGACGTATTACGCAACAAGTTATTTTCAGTCTAGCACAAGTGCTTAAGCCGATGATAAGTTATCTCCTATCTTCTTAAGAAATAATTTGGAACTCAAGTTTTTGCCAATCGCAAGATGTACGTATACAACTTTTGTTATAAATTTTCTTGAGTATCCTGAACTATAACTGTATTTTTCTCCGATTTACGTAATTGTGCGCATTTAGAAAATGTCGTGCAATGTAATATACAGAATCCAAAAATGTAAGCTTCAGTTACTCAATATAAGCCTTATTTTGGTTTGTTGTACTCGCATAGAAAAAAAACGATCAATTCGAAATGTATGGGAAAATAAAGAAATTGTTAAAAATGTCACTAATAATTGTAAACTAATTGCTAAACACACTTAAAAATTCTTCAGAAACAAAATGGTCATTTTCAGTTCTTTGTTTGCGTAGGGGAATAAAAATAAATTGTTTTCAGTTTACTTTGTGAAAAAATATGTACGTTTTATTAGTATACAATATCGGGAAAATTTTGCAGTGAAATGAAAATGGGATCACAATTCAATCCTTATAAATATTACAGTGATCACAGTCTACAGCTGGACTGAGTATGTCAGATAAACTTGGTTTTCTCTCTTCTAGTACTTGAGAATTTATATGGATTTTACATTTGAAAAAATCAGACCTTATTTTTTGCGCAAAACATACATCAGCTCATTTTTTTCCCCGACAACAAGCAACTGTTGAAAATTTGAACCATTTTTGTTGCATTCAATCCTGGAAAAGAAACAAAATCTTTCTCGTAAGCGATAAGACTTTATATATATATATATATATATATATATAGAAAAAAAAATAAGTTGTAAAAAGTAGAGGACTTTCATTTATTAATGCATACACTACGACTAATTAATATTACAGCCGGGTAAAAATATTTTTCCATGAAAAAGTAGCAGCAAAAAAGGTAAATTGCATGGTCACATGCACCTTTATTATTTGGCATCTCGCAGTCTTCCGTGAAACGTTGCACAACGTGCAGCCGTAGGGGTTGGCTGGGCGGGCGGATCGTCTAAGACACAAGGTGTGTGGAGGGAAAACGACAATAGACTGAGAGGGAGAAAGAGAGAGTAAGGGGGGAGGAGAGAGAGAGGGAAAAATTATGAGGAAGGAAAAAGAGAAAGGGCCAGCAGACGATGGCACGTGTCGTCGGGGGGGTCATTGACATTCTTTGTGTATTGTGTCCAGTGTTATGCGTGTAGGTGATAAACTGTACACGCATGTGCGAATTTTCCCCGATTGGCACCCCTTTCTTTGTTTGGTTGTATTTGTTTGTTGTTTTTGTTTTTTTCTCCTTTTTCTTTATGGATAACATTTTGTAGAGGCTGGAAGAAAATGAGGATCAACTCGAATTAATAATTTTTTTTTTTAGGCTTTGATCGGTTCGGTACTTTTTTTAATTACTTGAATAACGACATTTAAAAAAAAAGAAAAAAAAAAGGCGAATCCCAAGTGATGTAAAAAATTCTAAGAATATTCAGATTTTGGCTGAAATTAGTGGGTGGAGTTTTTATTGGATTACCGATGACGAATCCAAGTTCAGACTTTCAAAATTTGTAACGGTGGATCCATTATAGTGTTTCAAAATAATGAAACTCGTCATATTCTTGTGCAATTTGCTACCTAAAGGCTTTCAAATCGTTAATTACGGATCTGAGTTTGTACTTCGAATTGGATAATAATATTTATTCTTTTTATTTTTGGAACTCGGAAATATCCAGTGCGAAAACTGGAAGTTTGAGTTCGAGGGTTGGCTCAGGGTTGGCCAGCCTAAAGCCGCTTGTTATTTATTCAGTCCGCTCGCTTACCCTTATCGTGAGGGTTGCGGTGAATGCGGACAGGTATAAGAACACCTTCGCGTGCAGAGAGCGTTGCACGCGTGCAGGTGAAACCCGGCTATTCCATTTCAACCCTCGCGTGCAATTCGGGATATGCAATCTCCTCCTCCTCCCCCTCCTCCTCCTCCTCGAAACTGCAACGCTGCGCTTTTAGCTGCAAAGCGGAAGTGATAATTGTCGGACCTGCGCCGGTATCGCCCGTTTCCGCTTTTGGTTTTTGCACCTTGCAGTATCTCGTTTCCTATCTTTTATCATGTAACGAATTATTATTATTCGCATGTATAATACCTGCGTAAAACAATCTGGTGCAAATTTTTTTATTAGATTGTTATTTAGACAATTTGGTGGAACTGAAGCTAGAAACTAGGCAGCTACCAAAAGTGTTTTTGTTTAATTATTTGTTTAATTTAAAAAAATTAACTTATTGGAAATGGAAAAATGCGGGTCAGTTTTAACCTCGTAATTCTATAAAAGTATCGGGGCTTCAAGGTATTTCACAAAAATTTTTTTTTTTTTATTTTACTTAGATTATTTGAATGAATAAACGTGTTAGAACGTTTGACCGATAATTCTGGCTGCTAAAGCTTCAGCCTTGTGATGATTTTTTATGTTCACTATTCATTTTACATCGAATCTTTGCCTTTAAATTTTCATTTTTTTTTATCTCATGATTTTCTGCGGTGGAATTTTTGAAAATGGAATTTTTCGCGTAAAGAAGTGTCCGGTTAAATCGAACTTCTGATAATTGATCGCTTATCTATTATCGGTGAATGTAATTTAATCTTATCTGAGGTATGAATATTTATTTTAATTAATATGTGATTACTTTTTTTTTTTTTTCTTCTTTCTTTTTACATCTTATCGAAGAAAATGTGCCGTCCGAGATTTTTTTTCTGTTCCTATCTGTTTAATTCGCATAACTAACGATTGACGCATTTATGTTATGTAACTTTTAAACCTTAAAGTAAAAGCAAGCTCAGGTGTAGCATTTTATCTACAATATTAATAACAATTGAAAAGAAAAAAAAAAATACATTACATATGAAACGGGGAGAGAGCATGGGAAGAAAGAAAGTTTTAAAGTAGTGTAGAATTATCGTCTGTGTAATACTTACTCCGAATAATGAACTTCCGCATTTCGGGTGCGTGTGAACGAACAGCTTACTCGTGCCTACAGACTGAACACAATTGTGTGAATCGAACAATGAAAGCCCACGTTGTATACCATCTGGTGTCGAAAAATTTAAATTCGTTTAACACAAACGGGAATACATATTTTGAGACGAAACGTTGTGATTTGATTTTTGCAAAAAAGACATTCCGAATTGTATTATAATAATTACAAGTTATGAGGAAGTTGTGAAAAATTGTGATAATTCGCTTTTCAATTGATTTTTGTTACGGCCAAATCTCTAACCTCAGCTTTTGTCAATCTATAAGCGATTTATTTTAATCTAGAAGAGACCTTTGATCTAGCCCTTTGTACATCTGTCAAGACGCAATCTCGATCAATGATTTCTAAACGAAGTTTATAGACTATCCGTTAATTTTCACTCCGCGTCAGAGGTTACATAATCAGCCTTGAATCTAGGAATAAATTTTATTCGACCGGTGCAATAATACATTATTATAAATTGCAAAATTGATATCTTTTGGTGAATATTTTGTGTAGATCTTTTTTTTTTCTAAAAAATAAGTACCGCCTTTGCGATCTGGACTGAATATGATAAGTTTTTTCAAAAATTCCTTTCCCGTGATGCTGCTACTTTAATTCCTAAAAATAGGGAATACAAGATGATGAAAAAAAAAGAAATGATTCCCACGATTTTTTAGCGCAGTGGTTCTCCGATCACTTATCTAATTTCGTACTTTGGGATACAATATCGACTGTAGTGAAAAGAAAGTAGAATTATTTAGATAACTTTTTAACGTCGAACTGGCGCTAAAATTATTTTTATAAATAGAATTTTAAATAATGTATATTTTTACATTCTGTTGCAGGGTACAGCGAGCTAGAAGCCTAAACGAAAAAACGTGAGTATATAACTTGATTTATACATATATTTATACATATACTTACCTTCGAAAAACTTTGTTATATATACAAGGGCTTAAGCATCGTAGAATCGTAACGAAACATTTTATCATCTCAATTACTTTACAACGGATTACTGCAACATTCCAAAGTATAATTGAGCAAACAAACTTCGCCCACATGGAATAAAATAGGTTACTGTTACAATTAAGGTTGAAGTATTGTTTAAAATTCAAGGGAATTTGGCATACAAGCAACAATGCGGTGTTTCGTGCGATTATAGTTGCAAGCCACTTCTACGTTTTTTGGTTGTGCAACATTAAATCTGTTTCTTTAGTCAACTAAAATTTTTTGCCTTTAATATTTTTTTCATTCAATCTGCATACCTTATACGTATTCCGTGTAGGTAATTACATCCGTGGATTCTTACATATTTCTAACATATGAACGTGTCTAGCATTTATATCTGGTCATTTATATTTATATCTATAGTCACAGATTTAATATATATATATATATATATATATATCTATATACATGTTGGGTATTCATAGCTTGCGGGTTTGGCGATTATCATATACACCGATCTTAACCAGAGTTGTGTTGAAAAGTTCGAATTATACTGTGCACGTGAATTATACACGTGTAATTTATATATAATTTATATGGACGACGATATTTAACGCTTGTCTCACACGTATCAGTCAGTCTTAACGGTTCCCGTAGTAGAAATATGTTCATGACGCGTTTGATAGACTCAAATGATGATTCGAGTGTATTGTATCGATGGTTTGATCAAATTAACCGATAAACTTTGAGGAATAACACCGAACGCTTAAAGACAATTTTTCACATTCAATTAGACTTCTTTTATTTCCTCATTCCTTTGTCACTTTTGATCATAATTCATTCCTTTTGAGTGGCTTATGAGTAACTTCCGAGCAGGACGTCGTGGAATTGGATATATTTTTACCGCCCCACTCCCCAAATAAACTTCATATAATTAGAAAACAATTACCTAATTTTTTCAAAGTATATATTTTATTGTAAAAGTAATAATGTTGAAAAGAAATTTTTAACCGTGAGGTTTTAGTCGGCAACAGTGCTACTGTCTGGGAAAAAAAATTGACATAATCATACCACGCAATCTCGACGAATTGCATACTCTCGAAATCTGACTTTCTTTGCATTTAAAGGAAGTGCAATTCATCTAGATTTGCTGGTACGACGATGTAAATTTTTTCACAGATAGTAGTACTAATGCCTACTAAAACCTCGCGGCGACAGATTTTTTTTTTTTAATATTATTACTCTTACTACAAAATATTATACCGAGAAAATTAATTTTTCCCATTTTATTTCCATGTATATACATATATATTTTTAGCAAATCATATCAGACAGACAGACAGATAGACACGCTATAGTCCGTAGGTATCATGTTTAATGGCACGTCCATCCATTGTACGCATGCATGCAGCAAGACTTGGGTGTATTACAAGGGGTTAACGAACCGTCGCGCCGTCTTCATCGATTCACTTGTAATAATTAATAAATAATCAGATCCCGACTGCAGATACGCACTCCTAAGTAAAATCTTTTACTAGACAAGTAATTTTTTCTCATGGTTACATAATTAAACAAACAATACACGATAATAAGAACAAGTGTCAAATCACATGCAGACAATTATTATTAATAAAATTTATCAAACACCTGACCGTTGTATTCCAGACATCGATCCTTACGTCAAATACTTTCATTAGATATACACACACGATCCACGTTACGTGAATTCATTCACCGCAGTCTCATGATTTCCATCATGGCCGTTAATATCAATTGACAATGACGTTTTGTCTTTGCATTGTTGCGTTGCATGGGCAGCAGAGGCGTACAATGGAATGTGGATTATGTGTAGTAGCCGTACCTCGCGGAGTCTTGAAATCAACGTTAATGATCTCATGCAGGGATCGATATGTCTGGGCACTTACATATAGGGCATTCCATGCGGACACGACCGAGGCCTGACACTCGCCATTTCTGATTTTGTATTACAAAATTTTTACTGCAATTGTACCAACGCTGATTAAAAAATAGTAGACTGAATTTTTGCACATATTTTACACAATCATTGGATTGTTTTTAAATATTTCGAGGGTTTTGGAATAGGAAATTTTGCGAAATTGTCAAAGCAAATTCCCAAGAACTGTATTTACTGTTCCAAATATTTTGAGGCTAGGCTAAGGATCGGCTGATTTTTTATCCATTTTCTTTTTCTAACACTTTCATTTTTTTTTTTTTTTTTTGATCCCTTCAGCTGAAACATTGTTCGAACGGTCTGAAAATTTACGAAAAAATTCTTAAAACTTCTATCTTTCACTTAGAACATTTCTAGGCTAGTAAAGTTTCATCGCGGAGCGACTTTTGGCTTTTTTTGTCCCCCCCCCTCTTTCTTTAATACGACACGTTCAACTTTTCTTTTTATCAACTTCGTGATGGTTGGGTTTCCACGGAATTCCCCATACACATGCATATGTACGTAGTTGACGATAGTCGAAATTTCGGTCAAGTAGATATCTCCAAATCGTTACGGTAACGCCACCTATCTACTAATGGACAATTCTGTAAAGTTAAGACGGTATATCACTGCATAACTTCAATTTTTGGCTTTTGTCTATTTGTTTATTTATTTTTATATAGATATTTAAATATTTTGTACCACATCGCTTCGCATATTCCCGAAGCGTAGGTACAATATAAACGTAGACTTGTTAATGACAATTGTTTTTCTTATCCCTATCGCCAGGCAAGTAATAAAATTTCTCATTTCTCATTTCTCACCTTGTTTTCTCACAACCGAAATCTAATCTCGGTATTCAAAAGTATTTAGTCAGGTCTGTCGAATGTTGAATTCTTCATATGGGGCAGTGACTCGAGAAATTGAAGCTGATCTTTCGTCTTGGTCCATTGGACATGGTTTATAGCAGTTACATACATATCTCTATAAATAAAGCGACGCTCTTTTTACAAAAAATCACTAGGTATAACCAGAATGAAGAAACTTTGCGAGGATGATGTGCACGTAGGTATGTCAATCCATTAACAAACTCCCAAGGTAAACTCGAGGTGTAAATTTTTTTAAACACATATGTAGTGTTGAAAGTATATAAGATCTTGAAGTATGAAACGTGGGAAAAGAAATGTTTCATTTGTTTTTTTTTTTTTTTTTTTTTTTTTGTCCAAATTACCGAAAAGATTCAAAGCTCTTATAGGTTCGTAGCTTCGGAACGGGATTAACATAGTTTTCTTTACAATTTTCAAACTCACAAGTTGCTACGCTATAAGGAGTATAGTTAGGACGTGTAATCTTCTACAGAGCAATGCTGCAGCCAAGCTTATCATCCACTATTATACCTACACTACCGGCATTATACATATATACACGCGTAGCGAGCAAAGCCAATTTAACGAGCGATGACGTAAGCCTGCCGCGTGACGTCACTACCCGCGTTACATACAGACCCACCCACCTACCTACCTACCTACCTACCATTCTATCCTATCCTATCCGTTAAACTGCAGACCACAAACCTCTCGCTTTTTATAATTTTATTTCCCCTCTTCTTATTCCCAATTCGTTCGTCTAGGTCCGTCTAAACCACTCCGCTCCCTCTCCCTCTCTCTCTCTCTCTCACTCCTTTTTTTTTTAAACCTCAATCTGTTCTTCTTCTTCTTCTTCTTCTTCTATCCCGTTGAAAAGTGATATCGACGATAGTTTCCGCGGGGCTCGGCTCACAGAATCACGTTCACAGGATGTTGCCTGGTGATGTCATCGCTAATCTCAATTACCTGATGAATTTCCGTAGTCGAGGAAGCCGTTTACACATAGTCGAAGTACTGTTGCTGTACAACAAGTCACTGCGTACTACTAGTAGTAGTAGTAGTAGTAGTACTACACAGCAGCCACTACACCGTTGATTGTTAATAATTCACTCACACTCTTTATTAATACTTGTCGTGCCCACAAATACGCTGTGTATATATAATATACTATAGCATATGTAGCATATATGTATACTAGTGTTAATACTTTGATCTCGGCCTCGACTAGCGGATCGGATTGCCCACCGCTGCGGTCATCGAAGATTTTGGCGGCTTCGTCTCTCTCCGCTTGTCTGCCGTTCTTTTGCTTCCTTGTTATACCTCGGTCTGCACCTCTCGTCTTCCGTTTAATCTTATTTTTCATTTTCAAATCGCGTATTTTTCTCAGCCAAACCGCTTCCAGTTGTAGTCCATGTCGTTGTATTTACATATATTATCAGTGGTATTAATTTATTCGTACTTAATAATATTCCCGTTTTAAACACGGTTTATTCATCGTTCGTTTATTGTAAACATTGGAGCACGCGTTATAAATAAATCGTATTTCAACATGTTCGATATTTCATTTGCTTGGTAGAGAATTTTTGTATAGTAACAATTTATCTGGTATTCGAGGAGGGGGGTTACGCTGTAACACGTTATTGTTATTTTTTTTTTTTTTTACAGCTTTATAAATCATATATGTCCTTTATTACGCTAGAGTTCCTTGATCGTTATTCAATCGTTGGATTATTTCAAGAATTTTTAACCGTCGTGAAAATAGTTGTCTTTATACATGTAATATATTGATTTAAATTATTCGAAAGAAAAATTGCATCCGAATATATTTCATGCTCCAATTTCATTTCTAGCCTGATTTTACTTATGTATACAATATTCAAAAAATATCTGATCGTTAGCCAATGCAGTTAAACAAGGACAGATATATTGCTTTCTTGATTCCTGTTCCTATGGTTAAAAAATTGTGAAAAATTTCAAAACAACATTTTTACCATTTAAGCGAATTGTGGAATTCGTAGCAACGAGGCAAATCTCACGTCTTGAAAACTACAACTTGAAATTTTTCCTCAATTAATAATAATCCAACTTGAAAAATGTGCAAATCGTTTAATATTATACAATCCCGACGAAATGATCAACTTTTTTTTGTGCTTAGGAATATTTCATTGTAAGCAATAACGAATCAAGTTTTGGGGGGGGGGGGGGGGATATAAAATCGACAATTCAGACAAGCCGATATCACTGGCAAGTACGGTGCGTTCCAGTGTGTATATACAACACCTAGATATAGAGTCGGGGGTGCTGTAGGATCAATACCTATCCTGCCACCCTACGGCGGCGAAAGCGGCTCCGTCCTCGTTGCCGCCACCGCGACGCCAGCCAGGGTTTCCTGCTGCTGCCACAGAAATGTGGGCATTTTACGACCTATCCTGTTTCACCAGCTGGATCGAGTGCGGCGAGTGCCTCCCGGAAGTTGGGAATTTGTACCGATGACGGAAGAGGGGTGGCGGATGGAACGTATCTTAGGGGAGTCAAGTCATTGCCGCTGCCATCTTACGTTGGGTGTTGGGTGCAATTGCAATTATGCAAATGTGGAGTCGAGGCTTAAGAGCTCAGCATCAGACATGTCGGAAGTTTTTTCAAATTTTTTTTTGGTCAAAGAAACACATCTGAAAGTTTTTTTTTGTTTTTGGGAAGTGAATCATACTGAAGAGATTTTTTTTTCTTTTAAGATGAACGAGCTTTACGGCCTGTTTAAAATATTGAAGGTGAATTCTAATGAAATTGGTTTTCTAAAGTGTATAGCTAAAGTATCTTCTCACTCTCTCGACGGTTTCCTCAGGCATCGGTACTTTTGTCTTTATTCTCGGGTTACCCTCATCCCTCCCTGTTCCTTATACCTATACGCCCGTGGGAATTTGGGTTAGGCACACAAGCGGACATGCTTACACTTTTTAATACACCCTCTACTGATGAATACCCTAGAATCTAGATACACATTGCTGCGGAAATGAAGGTAGAATAAAGACAAACTCCGGTCTGTGACTTGGTCAGTTTGTGAAGGGTTACTGAATGACTAGTTCCATTTTTAAGCTGCACTTTAATATTCATTACAGAATTTTTATATGAACCTGGAAAGGTTGGAGAATTTTAATTGAAATCTTCAATCATGAATGCATGAATGAAAGGTACTAGAAACAGTTGATGTTTCCACCCTTATGTTTCGACAGAATGCCTAATCTAAACTTTCCGTTAGTATCTTTAAATTAGAATGTTTATTGATACATTCGATAATTGAGTTTAAGCAAAATTAAACCCAACGAAGAATTGAACTATTTTAACTTACGATGGAAACATTTGATATCTAATTTTTATTTAATTCAATAAGTAAAGTTAGGGTGAAACGAGTCTTTAAAAATGTCTAATTTCGTTTCGAAAATCGGGAAATGCCAGGGAATTTTTGATGTTTCATCGACGATGGATACCCTGTTAACGTACCTTTTCGAGATAGGTAATTAAATTTGACGAGCATCGACTGTACGGCACGAAAAAGTTGTTCGGTTTGCGTTTTTCTTTGTGTACCGTTTTTCTTCCTGTACCGTTCGGCCCGCAATAAATGTCGAGTACCAGCTCGCCTATCTCGTTGCAATACCGCTATCCTGTAACTCCGCTGTACCGTTCAGGTGATCTTTTCCATGGTTCCGCACCGCGGTCGCGAAGGCAGGGTGAACCGACCTACCGACGCGGTTTCACTGCGTAATCGTGGTCAAGTAACTGTCATTTTGGTCCGCTGACGATGAGTTTGAGATCAATTGACCATCGGGCATATTTACATTATTTTACACTAGAGAGATCTTCCTCTGGACGGCCGTTACGCTAACACGAAGACGTGTTGCAGGTTGGTACTTATTGCGTGGAAACAAAACATACTTATTATTCATTGAAATTTAAATGAGAGAGAGAGAGAGAATAATTAATGCGATGCGGTATATCGATGGATATCTTGAATTTTGCTGCTTATAACTTTTATCGAGTGTCAACTTTTTCAATGCGACTTTGCAAAGTTTCGAATATGGTTTTTTTTTATAGCCTGATGATTGGATTCATTCGATCATCTTCGGTTGTTGAACAACTGTTTCACCCTTTTTTTCGGATCGACGTTATTTCGACGCAGTTGTACGCGTGATTAATCCTGGATTCGTTTTGTTTCAGTTTATAGTATAATATTTAAAACAACAACAACAACTTGTTTTTGTTGTATCGATTGGCCGATTATTCAAACTGTGACATTGGTTCGAAGTCATCGGATTACGTTATCCTTGTATTGACTTACGTATTTATTGTTTTAAACCTGTTCTCGTGATATCAAGTTTGGTATGATTACGTAATACAAACCTGAAAAAAGTACAATGTATATATATATATATATATATTCATTATAAGAATAATGTCAGTTACAATAATAACGGCGATAATGATTATGATTATGATGAGAATGAAAATAAGAAAGAAACGAGGTAAGAGGTTGATGTACCAGTGTTGAGTTACCTGTGGTAACGCGGTTAAATGCGTATACTTACAATGATGAGGTTCAGGCAGCACGTATTTCGAATTGAAATTGTGATTTACTGCACGCGATTGTGCAACATTTCTTTTCAATTAATACCTACGTTCTTTCACTTTTTTTTTTTTTTTTTTTTTTTTTTGCATACTTATTTTCATATTTTCTGACTTATGTGGAAATTAAATTTTCATCATTTATCGTCGAAAATCCGTCAAAGCGTTTTTTAATATTAGTACTGTTAGTTAAAAATCTTATTATCTGGTATAGAAATGGAGATGAAATTTTTTTTTTTAAACAGTCACAACTCGTTCGTTTGTCTCAAGCCTGGTTATCAGTACGATAATCAATTTGACGACTAGCGTCTTCTTCGATTACGTGTGTGTGTACAGACATTAAACAATTATATAGTCGACGATGGAAAAGGTTTTTCTGTACGAAACAGTCTTAAAGTGACTTCGTTATTCAGAGCGTAACGAAGCAAAATTTCTGAGAGAATGTAACGAAACCGGGTAATCGGTGTTCAGCTGAAGCTTGAACCTAAGTAGACTAAGGGATTAAGTGATACTTATAAAAATTGCTATGTCAACCATTCTCCTTCATATTTTTTTCACTTCTATTCATTTTTTTTTTTTTTTTTTTTATAAACAAAGGAAACTACCAGACCACGTCATTTCCGGCGTAGCTGAAATTACTGTGTATTCAATTATTAGTTGAAAGGACTCGACAACTTTTTTCAACGGACTACCGAGTACCTACGTACCAACAACTCGTTTCTCAGACAGCCAATTATTGACACGGGAAGCAGACTTGTTCAGAAAGTCGATCTGATTCTGAAGTATAATCTTCACAATCTGAAGTATAATCTTCAATTGCATTTATACCCGTGTACGTTTCTCTCTCTCTGTGTATTTTATGCGTTTTGCTGCAGTGTGTATAAGCATAACAACAAGTACAGGGTTGTCTTTATTTAAAAAACGATCATTTGAACTGGACGGACATAAAATCTCTGATCAGTTTTAGTTACATTTCTAAATAGTAAGAATAATTTGATACTTTTATTTTCAACTTGAAGCAGGTTTTTTTTTTTTGGGGTGGGAGCGGGGGTTAATTTTTTTTCTTCAATTGCTATTAAATTTCAATACCATTGTTGGCGTTGATGTAAAAAAAAGGTATCATTGATTAATTATTGAAATACGGAATATACCGATGTTCGAATTTCCATAAAATTTATGAAATTATTTCAAATCATTTGCAACTCTTGTGAATTGTTTCAAAATTACGCGTCGATTTTGCCTTCGTTGAAATTCAGTGCAATTGAATTTATAACTTCATTGAATTTTTATAGTAGAATCTAGTGGAAAATCTAGCGAAATCATTAAGTTTATTTTTTTTTTATTTTCTGTTTTGTAGAACTGCTCAAGTCTTACGAAATCTACGATAAATTATTACGCTAAGACTAGTAGGCGGTATCTACGCCCATTTAAAGCTAATTCTTATGGATTAAGTAATTTTCGAGATCAAATTCATAATATATCGAGAATTTCTTTTGAAACCATAAACCAGTAGTTACCAGCAAAAAACGTTACCGGCCTTGTTTTGACCCGACAGTGTTGCACTTGAGTCGTTGAAGCTGTACTAACTAAATCGAATTATCCAGTTAGCCATGCACTATGTCGCCTGCACTTTAAATGATAAGTGCATCGTAAAGTGCATTATGTTTTACAAATAGCGTTAATACGTCACGTCTATAGTGCATCTATGCTACAGAGTTGTGGCAACTAAGTGTAAGATTAGAAAATAAGAATATAATAGTAACATTTATGGGATTAGATATTTTTCTCATGTCCAAGTCTTTGTTTCGAAACATTGATCAATCGATTGAATAAATTTACTTGTCGTATTGAAATTTCACAGGGGGTTGATGTTCTTGAAATCGGAAGTACGTGAATTCGAAGTAAATTGCAGCTCGATATTGAAGTTTGAAACTAAGCAGAAAATAGTATTCCGAGTCTGCTTCGGAAGTTTAATCATTTCGTAATATCGTTTCATTTACTTTTCTTCTTACTTTTTAAAACAGTTAGTGAATAAAGATATCACTTACGTTGGAAACAAAGTTACATTTTGTTTTCGACAACTTGGAAGACGTCAGAAATTTATAAAGTTATTTTTCACTAATATAACTAGTCAAAAACTTTGCAATGTGTTTTTTCTTTTACGTGGCTCATTTATAAATGTAATAATAAACAACAATAATAACAACAAATAACAATTCAATGTCAATCTTTGACAAAGTAACGTTCAAAGGAGAAATGTCCAAGTCTCATACAAGTAGTATTAATTATTATTACATAAAGTGCACGATTTGTTGTCATATTACCAATTTTAAAAATCTCTATTATGCAGAAGCTGGATGAAAACGAAAGTCAAACATTTTTAGCCTCCCTCACGACAGTCACACCCTAATTTAAGCTTCACACGGGGTGAAGACATGAGTAGAAATGTGGATCGATAAGTGGGACAGGAAAATACTGCATGACGCAGAGTATATAAGTTTTACGACTTAGTTAACATTGCGGATAACTTGTGACTTTTTTCGTATTCATTTCTCCACCCTCAGTTTTCAATCTCAATTCAGGAAAATTTTTGGAAAAAAAAAACACATTCAGCTCTGACTTCTGCAAGAGCTGGAATGCTCGACACGTAATTTCAACTAACTACGTGGGCGATGCAAATTGATCCACTTAATCAATTCCAATGCAACACTTGATACGACGGTTTTCGGCCTAATTCCACTCGCTAAATTTATTAATTAAATACGGATGTGGTCGTGCAATTGAATCTTGATTCAGTGAGAAAAATTTTCATCGAAATAAAATTGACGTCGAGTTCCGAAATACCGAATTGACACTGTTCATAATATTTATACATATACAAATATTTTTCGACTGATTCTCACGTCAGTGTTAAGTATTTAGGTACGTGCTTGTTACTCATTATGTTGACGCAGAGCGACATCTCAGAATTTTACTTGTCAAGAAGTAGATTTTGTTCAAACTACTGCGTTCGATTAAAAAAAAAAAAAAAAAAAAACAAACAAACCAACAACAACAACAACCAACGACTGAAACTTGCATTTAAAGTACTGTCCATTAGTCAAAAGTAATACAATAAATTATAAGAGTTTTATCATTCATGTCATTAAACCCGAAGCCCATGCAGCGTGACTTAAGGCTTAAGCTATTCATGCAAGCTAAATAAAGAGTCGACGACACCGTCGAGACTATTTTGAAACTAAAGAATACTAAATTAACATAAAACTTGGCAACTGGCTGGAATGTACGGTGTGCATATAATACATATATATATATATATATATATAAATATACGTATGTATATATAGCACCGCTTTAATTAACGACACTTACAATTCATGGATGAAGAATTTTATGCACGCACGCACACATCGAAAATTTCCGACTATTTCACTCATATTGATGATGACGAAGGAAGTAAATTCTTATGGATAAACAATTACGCGCCGATTATAGATTTCTTGGAAACTAAGCAATCAGTTTTTTTTTTTTTTTCAATTAATTTTTCTTTTTCTTGTACCATAATTTAAATCACTTTTGCTCCAATACATCCTCTGTTAACCGATCATAGTTGAAAATGTAGGCTTATAGTGATGTTATGATTGCAGTGATATTTGAATTTCTTCTCGTCCGAATGTGAGTAATACCATGAGTAGGTAGATATATACACTTCTTATGCACCGGGTGGTCCATTTTAATCTTCCATGGCGAATATCTCAAGAATTGTAAGAGATGATGCGGAAATGGAGTTTGACAAAAAATTTGAAGACGTCTTTGATTACACCATAATCCCCAAGTCTACTTATATATGTTAGCATTATTATTCTAGTTAAATGGACCATCCTGTGCAACTCTTCGTGGTTTTCCCGGTTCCTTTATAATTATAGATGTAGGTATATGGCCTCATGCCACTTTGTTATCATCATTTATCAGTTGTAATTATCTCGCATCGAATTTGACCTATTGCTTCTTCACATCCTCCTCACAATACTCTCGCTTGTATCCGCGATGGTATTAGTACGTATATTATATCTGGAAAGTTGCACCGTGATAACGGCGGTGAGCCTAGAAGTTTTTTTACACACCAATGATTCGTCGTATTCGTCAGCTATCAATTTGTCAGGAGAATTAATTGCCGTTTGAGAAGATTTATCGTGTCTTATCGGGATTTTTCTTCTCATGCCGCATGTGCAAGCATATTTTGTCTGTCTATTATTTGCAGTAACAGTAATGATAGTGTAGCCAATATTGTAAACATTTTAATGATGTAACGCTCGCGCGCGCGCAAAAAAAATAAATAAATAAATAAATAAATAAACAAAAAAAATAACTAATCAATTCAATGCTAATTATCACAGATTCGTATCCAATTGTAAATGTTTAATCGATTACCAGCACAAATTTTGCGTGTACTTGAAAAGTGAAATATATTTAGGATACGTTGAAAAAAGAAAAATCTAAATGCAGCAGATTGTAATTTTAACTCGTAATTACCGTTATTCCTTAAAAATTTGCCGTACCGGACGTACACCTTATCCATCAAGTTAAAACTGTTTCTTGCGTAGTTGCTTCAAGCTCGGCTGAATCTGAACTGATCACAAGTCCGGATCAGCGTAAGTGATTAACGGTTAATTTTTTTATTGTGAGGTATACCGATGACTATACGTTCGTTATATTTATGTTCTACGATGTGTCCTCATTTTCAGATATTCCGTCCTTAATGGTGATCTCTCGGAAGAATAAAAATCAAAACTTTTCATATTTGTACTTTTTTACTCCTCTAACTTTTGTAAGATGGGTACAAATTTTCACATTCACACGTGTTCCATTTTTCGTAGTACTCAATCCATTTTTATGATATTCGTATATAGACCCCGCGTTTTTATGTTTCGTTACGACCTTTTTGTCTAAACCAAGTGAATAGATTTCTTTTTTTTTTTTTTTTTTCATGAAAGAGATCGTTCCCTGAAAATCTTTTTATCATGCAGCTTACATTGTTTATCTGTGCACTGCTGATAGTATATAGATCTATCGATTGAATCTGGGTTTCGTAAGTTTCTCAAACGTTTCGAAGGCGTCCGTACTAATCGTCTATACACGTTGGCCAAAAAACGGGGCGAGACACTTGACTTTGACCACCCCGTTGTAAACGAGGGCCAGGCGTGAATCAGGGGAATTCTGCCATAGCTAAGGATACTCTTGACTCGGTTAAGTACTTAGTCTCTGCGTCTGTGTGTACGGCGTCTATTTGTAGTCGCCACCCTATATTCCTGCTCCCCGCGTGTCTCTCTTCCTCGACCTCGAGCAAAAGACCATTCAAGACTCGAGCATGCATGTGCAAAAGTACCGCTATGCTCGTATGACGATGACTCTTACATTTATCTCTCATGGTGTAGGTAAGTAAGCATTACTTGGAATTGGTGCAGTGTTCCATGATTCTTAGACCACGCCTAGGTACTTTAGAAAACGAAAAGAAGAGAGATCGGGTAGGTACCAACTGTTGTAGGGAATATATATATATATAGGGTCTTTTGTGACGAGGTTGTAACTAGTAAACGTTATCGTAATGATTCACGTTTCGGAAGAATCGTTATTTCACAGCTGCAGGAATGTTGGAAATTCATTAAATCGTGGTAAGGCGAAACGTATTGATATTTTTGTAAACTTGACTACTTCTAAGTCAGTGTAAACTTGCAAAATAGTAATTTTTCACTCTATGCTTCGTTGCGTTAAGGGTTCTTTCTTTTGTTGACACTAGTGTTGAAACAGTAAATGGTTGAAATAATGAATTGTTCTTGGTTGCGTTTCGTATTTTTAATTTTCAAAATTATACGATAGGTGAAAATAATTTTTTCACGTAAGATCTTGAAACTTGAAACTATCAACTCCTAAATTGGTATTTTTGTAATTTTTGTTGTACATGATCGTAGTCTTTGTGCTCAGTCAAATAGATATTCACTAACCGAGATTAAGCTTTCGGGAATTTTTACGATGGTACGCTATCTATTTTAGTTGGTGCGACAGAGTATTTTCTTCAGATAGATCGGCAAGTATTTACCAGATGATACGCATCCTTCAATTACACTGGCGCCAGGAATGCAAACACCCTAAAACGAAGCTAATAATAAGCAAGTTGTAACTTTGAGTCGTGGTCGCGAAAAAACAACTTGTATGAAGTAAATTAAAATAAACGGACATTTTTACTTGGTTATAATAAGATGTTTGATCAAAACAAGAAAATTCATTTACTCAATTGAAGTAAAAAATGATACAATTCAATCAAGTAAATATAAATTTAGTTGAAAAAAAAAAAAAAAAAAAATATATATATATTTTAAATAATTATAGATCGACTCGAATCTAGCAAATCTTTTTCTCTCGCAATCAGTGAATTTGTTATAATTTATTAATACATCTCTTAATACCCGTGATATATTTCGTGCACTTGTCGTTTGGACAGTGACGTTCTTTCTCGATAAATTCTCATCCATGCCGATCGCATCTGACTGTTCTTTCGTCAGTCAGTGTACTGTAGAAAGAATAGAAGTCGGGAAAGGTAGGTAAGGATAGCCAAGCGCAGGAGGCAGCGGTGGGGTGTGCCAGGAGCAGAAAGCAGTTTACCGTATTGATCGTCTGTCCTTCCAGTTGCTGCCTGGTGGTCTGGGTCTCCGACCGCCGCCCTTCACCTCTCTTTCTGTTCTGCGACGATGATGATGAATTTATGACGATTTTAATCGATGATTAAAATATTGTCAGCCATTCGCCTTGCAAGATCCTTGTTTATCCCAAGGATCTGTCCTTTTGTTGTTATTATACAGAGGCGTAAAGTTGTTCCAGAATCAGATTACGCGGTTTAGTCGATGTCGTTATTTTATCCTGCGTTTGAATATCAAAAACCATAGAAATGCGTCGGTTCAGGTGATATCCGGGTTTTAATGAAATTAAGCCATGTCGCGTTGTTTCAACACGATTTCCAGATATGTTCGGGCGGAGCGATTTCTCTGACTGCAGCAGGGTTGTCACATTCATCATTGTGTTTCTATTATCTATGACAATGCGGTGATCCGCCTGATTTTATGTCATCGCTTTTTTTTTTTTACAAAATGCAAATCTTTGAAAAATATTTTTCTAAATACACTCGAGGGTGTAATAGATACATTCAAAGTAAATGAATTATACAAATGACACTTTTGCGCCATCTTCTCATGCTTTTTTTTTTGGTATTTTAAAATATAGTGATTCGTTTTTATAAAAATGTCAAAACTGTTGAAAAAATTGGTCCACGATGAAAATTGTTATCCCTACAACTATTCATTAAATTCAGTAAAGTAAAATTATAAATTTTATTTGTGAAACGTAGGTATAATAAAATTTTTTAGGACTCTCGTTTATATGTAACGTATAATGATCTGGTTGTGGGCTTGTTTTTTCTTCATTCCCGAAAAAATGGCAACTTTTTTAAATCTCAGATTGGTTCTCTGTTAAAAAAAATTTCTCGAATTTTCGATTTAACTTGGAAAAAAAAAAAAAATCTCACAAAAGAAAATTGGCGTAGTTAATAACGAGATGAAGTTTCCAAGAACGTTATCTTTGGATTTGAAGTTGCTCGGTCGAACAGTTTGGATAACATATCTTGCCACCTATATAGTCACAGATTGTGAATACCACGATTTGAGAGAGTAGAATTTGAAGTTTGACAGAAAAGTTATGTATTTAAAGAAGTAGAGAACTCTCCGTATTTTACCATTAAGTCAGTTATAGTAATCCCTTGGATACCTAGCTATTCAATTTCTAGACGTGAAACACTTTGTCGCTATAATGCCTGATAACATGTGATAATATTACTAAGAGCGAATTGGAGCGTACGCTTGCGTCATCTGCCATCATTTGGGGTACGGTTAGTATACCACGTTTGCTCTACTTGTTGCTGCTGCTGCTCTCATTTCTTTCTCATCTCGCAAACTCGTCTTTGAAATAATGCCGCATTTAATATTCGGAAACATCTGACATGTGTTCGACAACTCGAAACCCTGAGTTTAAAAAAAAATTTCCGGACCTCTCAATCCAATGTCCGTATCATTCGCATTGCGAGAATAAATCCTTGTATTTATATCATACGGGTTTGATGTACTAGGATGAGGGGGTAGGTAGTCAAATTAGGATCAGTTAAGATCAGTTGCATATGATGTGATCACTTTGTTTCTATTTCGGAGAGTACTTTGAAAATTTGGAAGTGGTTCACACGAACAGGAAAAAAATTTAATTCATCACTATTTTATATTGATACTGAGAGATTCCTCTTGTGGATCGCTTATTTAAGATGGTTCTTTAGTCAATCCAACGTCCTTAGCTGGTCATGAGACTTGGCCTGACTGTTAATAGGAGTGAAGTAAATCCCCTCGTTGAATATCAGACCAGATTACTTGTAAAACATACCAAAACCAGCTTTCTCAAAATTGGATTCTTATCGTAGCGCTGATGACCGTTTTAAGAATTTTCAACGGCAATACTATCACAATTATTTCATAAACTCCATAGCCTTTGAGAAAAAATTAGATGATGATTGTTGGAATAATGATTTTTTCAACGATATGTTGAAAAGCAGACGTTGCCGACCGTTTCGAAAAGATTTTTAATGATAAACACGACGGTGTATAGACTACAAATGTCGCGTCCGAAATCCAATGATATATGCGCGGAATTTAATATCGTTAATTGTATTTTTACGTACTCTGGATTAATTTATTACTAATAATAACAAAATGAAGATTAAAACATTAATTTTTTATTGAAATAAATCTATTGTATGTACATTGAGATGTATGATAATAATGGAACTAATACACTCGCTATTAATTGTAACGGTAATCAGATGAAAAACTATGGACAGAACTTTATTAATAAAATTATGATAAAATAATTCATATGATGAAAAATTTTCTCAAAGTTCATGAATTTTATTTTCGTTCATTATTCCAACAACTTTAACGTACATTATACACTTCTCCAAAAGGATGTTCTACTGACTCCGGAGTTGATAAAAAACCACCTTAATATCTCATCTAAAAGGTCTGGAGTAGGTATCAGAGAGCGTCTGGCTAGAGATGAAACCGGCGCAATCCGCCCAGCAGAGACCAGCATCTTTTGGTGCATGTAGGTACGGTAGTGGTGGAATGGAAGGAACGGTCTGGTACTTGAAGTTCAGTAGCGTGTCCAACGACGAAGGTTATACTCGAGCGATAGAATGCAAGTGTGTTCTTGATCTAGAAAATTTCGCGTGATACCAATGTAATAGATTACGTTAGGTTATGGTTGGTGCTTGATAATTATTCCTCGATTCGCCATATTCTTTACCTTTGTTGCAACAGTTTTGGTTCTACTCTTTACCGATCGATTCGTTGATTATACAAAATTGCCGGCTCTCGATTATGTCATTACCATTCTGCTGTGCGTTAGTATCAAGGAGGATGAAATGTTTGCGTATACATATACCTACATAGGATCCGATTGATAAGTTATTATAGTGAAACTTTTATGTATATGTGTTTTCGTATTCCGTATTCGCATTTCCTGGAGGCAAAAACGCGTTCAAGCACGGATCGAATTCACCATGTTGAAGTTAGCAACGTTATCGTAACGATTCGTGCTGAGGAAAAACCGTTACTTCCCGATTTTGGAATTGTTTGAAATTCAGTAAAGTTTGAAATGTTCCTTCCTTCAAAGTCGTTGTAAACATAAGAAAATAGTCGTTTTTGCTCCCCAAAGTTTCGTTACGATAACGTTATTTCAATCTTCTTCGAATCCTTCGTATATTGTACTTATAGCTGAAAATGAAAGGATAACGTCACAACTGCCAATTGGCCGTGGCGAAACTGAACTGTTATGTCTCTGAGCTGCTGATGCGAACTCTTGCGTTACGTAACTCGTGTCGCTAATGGAAGAACCAGGTCGAATGTGTTTTACCTGCAGATTGTACTTTGTCGGTGCTTCATTGAGAGTGTGATGTTCAAACGCGCGGAAATTAGTTATAACATGATTCGCGCATGTATTATGGAGCTGAAATTTAAATACTAACTTAGAGGCGTAACCATATATATACGTTTTTATTTGCAATAAATTGTTGAGGAGATGTCGGATTAACTATCAAGTGAGCCAATATTATTTTATATAAATGTTTTTTTTAACTTTTTTTCTTAGAAATTATAAAATCGTTTCAAATTTTGGTACGTGATTTGCGTTTGAAAAATAGCTTGTGTGACCATCGAAAAAAAGATGAGAAAATTTAAGAAGATGACGGTTATACCCGCAACTGATTCTCGCTCATTTTCAGGTTATGACACGTTACTAATATTCTGAATCCCATATTAGTCCGCGAGCGGATTTAAACTTTGACGCAAAATCGACAAATTTGTGGCCATTTTTGAAGACGCTAATATTTTTATTTCGATTCCAAGTTGATTTTCAGCGTTCGTTAAATATCGCATGTTCCTTTACGCGAAATAAAATAACAGATAGGGCAGCAGCTAAAGTATTCTTTTAGCTTTACCTAATTTCTACCGACTCGCAAATCAGTCCACGTTAATTGTTGTCCTCGGGATATCAGCGAGACAAATTCTATCTACCGTCACGTGTCTTTGCCGATGATAAAATTCAGTTTATAAAGTGATGTAATCGACTAACGGGAGACGCAACGTCTGCGATCGTTTTAATATTATATAATACTGCTTATATACATACATGGATGTAACGACACATTAAAACTGCGATAGAGTGAGAAAATAAGAGCCTATTGTTGAGCTTATACTTGGCCAAATATAATATGAAATTTTAATGGCGCGTGTAAAAAGCATCTGTTCATCGCCTCGGTCCTTCATATTATCGTCGGCTTTCCTCCGGGCTGCAGGTGTTTTTAATATAAAATATAATTGGCGATTATTTGTAATATTAAAATAAAAATAAGGTCCGCGAAACTTGTCGTTCGAAAGATCGTTCCACGCATTAACTATCGAACTCCATGTGTGTATGGAGTTATCTTTTATTTCATGTGAAATGGGCAAAGAGGAAAAAAGTAACGACCAACCAGTGCACTGATATATGTAATTAAATGTGAATTATTTTAACTGTGCGTCATGCTGCATCTCACTGTCGGTGTAAATATAGTTCATCAAGCGCTCATAAACACTGTAATAAAGCATGCCGGTTTTATGGAGGATTATGCGGATGAAGGCTCGTTGGTGAGTGTTCCTATCTTGGGATAATATCGCCTGCAGAAAATGACATGTGCCTATTAGTGCGCCGCTAATCAAGATATTGACAAGATGTATCAAATACAGGCTTTCGACTATTTCACGTTAATGCCATATTATTGTTAATTGAGCTATACGATGATGTGGAAACTCTTTTTGTCTGTTAAGCTTTCTAGGATATAATTTTATTAACAGCGTTGAATCGAAACATTTTCATATGTACGCAACGTTCAATACTATTCGCAAAGAGGGTTTATGTTCAAATATATAATAACTGTCTATGAGGATGTTTTAATTCTGGAAGAAAAAAACATGTTTTTTAAACAAGGAGCGTGAAATTTTGAATACAAACTGGTATTGGAAAAGAATTAAGAATTTAGATCTCAAAACGAAATAACGTCTTAATTACGTCCGTTGGTAGTGATTCTATTGTACAGTACATACCTAAAAATATACGCACTTATGCATTATACACGAATGAATTTTTAGTACTTCATACCTACATGGCGTTGAGGTTGGTAACTATTTGAAAATTAGTTTTCATTCGATGAATATTTGTTTAAATGTACACGTTCCTGGAAACAGCCCAAAGCATACAACTTGTGACCGTATCGTGATAATTAATAATCGTATAGCATTATAATCAGTAGCAACTGGACTAACATCAGAATGTATGTACGTGTAAACAGTTCTGAAATTAAAATCGAGGTCAAGTGGAACAATTGTATTATAATTTTTGAACGTTGCAACCAATCTCGCCTTTCGCTTATTATCTAATATTTATATCGTTCATTCTTGATGTTTTTTGTATGGTACAGTTTTGTTCCCTAAATTATCGTATCTTACATGTATCGAAAACTTAAAATTCTCAATGTTTTTTTATTACAGGAGTGGGTGTTAGCTGGGGGTGGTGCGAGGATGGCGGACACGAGTCAGCAGGAGCTCTCGGAGCCGCACACTAATGGGGCAGTAGATGGTCTTACCGAAGAAGAAAAAAGTAAAATGCGGCCTGCGGATATAGATGCTGTAAGTTTCCTTTTTTGATCATGGAAATTCATGTGTTTTTTTCAAATTATCTATCGCTCTATTCATTGCTACAAAATTGAATTCTACTCTTGAACAATATTTAAGCTTATTACTAACAAAGATGAAGTAGCAGATGATGAACACAATTTCAGTTCAAAATTATTAAGAATTGAAAATAATTTCACTTGCATTTGTTCAATCTCTAGGATATGCGTGAGATGGAGAGAAGGAAGAGGGTCGAGATGATGATGAACTCTAGACTCTTCCGAGAAGAATTGGAGCGAATTATTGAAACACAAATGAAAGATGGGGGCGCAGGACCTTCTGGACTTCTTCAACAAATTTCTGATATGATGGGCGCACAGGGTGCTCGCTTTAACTCAAATGTGTTCAAAAGTTAGTATTCTATTAATTCAATTGCCTGAAAAAACCATATACTTTTATGAAAAAAATCTTATTTCAACTTATTACGTTTATGTTAGTTATAATCTTATTTACTGCAGACAATTATAATAAGAACCGTCTATGATAAATTTAATTGACATATTTGAAAATTTTTTATGCAATAGTCAGTTTCATTTCGTGGGAATGTAATGTCATTGTTGACATCAAAAGTTTGCATAATAATAATAATAATAATTATTATTATAATATTTATTTTTTTCGAAAACTGAATAAAAATGAACATCTCAAGTCTTGGCCGTTTTGTTCGTAGAACAAGTCATCTTAGAGAATTATGCTTTGGGGTATAGTTAAAGACTGTAATAATGAGTATCAAAGAAATGAATACTTAGAGATAGTTGAAAATACGTAGATTCTCACAACTAATGAAAATGTAATCCTATAAACCAGTTTCATGATATCTGCTAAAGGTTCAAACTGCGTGGTGCCTATAAATGACATTCGAGGAGTCGAGAGCATGGGATATGCTAAAGGTGAAAAACTGCTACGATGCAAGCTAGCTGCTGTGTTTCGATTGCTTGATCTCTACGGATGGACGCAGGGTGTCGGAGGCCACATTACGGCACGTCTAAATCAGGATCAGGAACACTTTTTGGTCAATCCTTACGGTCTTCTCTATCATGAAGTCACCGCATCTAGTTTGGTCAAAGTAGATATGCAGGGGGCTGTCGTTGAGCAGGGAACGACCAACTTTGGTGTACATATTACCGGATTTCAGTTACATTCAACAATACATGCTGCTAGACCCGACATCAAATGCATCATCCACATCACAACTCCGTCCGTTATAGCTGTGAGTAGAAATTCCTCTGTGTTTTGTATTCTGCTCTTGATTTGTTCGAGTATACACGGTTTTTACACAAACCAATTCTACACTATCCTGCACAAAATGATACTTCACAAAATTGCCCTGTACAAAAATTTCATCACACGAAACAATCCTTCAAAAAGTTATATGAATTGAATATTGTTCTATACAAAGTAATCCTAACTGGTGTGAAGTTTTGATCCAAGTAATTTCTGAAAAAATTGAACAATTTTGAAGTATCTGAGTAAAAATCAATTGTAAGTATATGAAAATAGATTTCTTCTTAAAACAGATTGCAATTGAATATGTGTATTATCATCACTAAACACGACAAAATGTTACAATCCTGTTAGTATCAAGTATATATGAAGAAATATATATAACTTGGTGACAGCATATACTTATGCATTCTGCAAATGAGTGAACTTTTCCTTCTTCCACCCGAATTTTTTTCTTTTACACTACCATTTTCTGGTTTGGTAGAAATTTTATTCTTGTATTATTATGATAGCCCAATTGATGAAATTACGCATAGCTCAAACCTTTCTATTATTGTTCTAGGTTTCATCTTTGAAGTGCGGACTGTTGCCTCTTGGCCAGGAAAGTATAGTAATCGGAGAGGTCAGCACGCACCAATATATCGGTGGCGTCTTTGAGCCTGAGGAAAAGGAAAAGATATCAAGAAATTTAGGTCCAGTGAACAAGATAATGTTTTTAACAAATCGTGGGGCATTGTGCTGCGGGGAGACTGTGGAGGAAGCATTTTACAATGTTTACAATACAGTTTTGGCTTGTGAAACGCAGCTGAAACTAATACCAGTTGGTATCGACAACCTTACCCTTATTACGGAGGAATCAAGAAAGGCCATATTCGAAGCATCCAGAAAGGCCCCTGTTCCACAACATGCCTCTGTTGCCGAACCATCGCCTCTAGCTGACAAACTCGAAAAACGCTGGCGAATTGGTGGAACTGAATTTGAGGCTCTCATGAGAATGCTTGACAACGCCGTAAGCCACTTTTAAAAGCACACTCGTATGCAACTATTAATTTTGAATTCAGATTGGTGGGGAAAAATTGAAAAATTTTCACTACTAATTATCCGTTAATGATTTTCGCCATTTTTTTCATCCAGAATAGGTATCTTGAAAAATAATTTATCCACAGAGTTGGCAGCGGAGAAGAGCGATTGTATTCAAAAGTTGCTAATTTATTTAGTTGAATTCCCAAATGTATATTTGATTTTGAGTTATATTCATTTACGTAATTAGAAACTAGGACGAAAATCTTGAACCTTAAATTCCAGTATCTCAGACTTGTTGTGGATATATTTACATCAGACCAATATCAAAACAACGAAGGCGCATCTGCGTCTTTGGCTTCAAGCTAAATGTGCAGCAGATATATTTTTATTGCAGGGTTTTCGCACTGGCTACATTTACAGACATCCATTGATCAAAGGAGAGCCTCCAAGACCACGTAACGATGTTGAGGTACCTCCCGCAGTATCTTCCTTAGGCTACCTTCTAGAGGAAGAGGAGCTCTACAAACAGGGGTAAGTTTTTATCAGTTCCCTTATAAGAAGCCAACTTTGTCGCCAATGGAAAAGAGTTTATTAATTGTCTAACTCCTTCTACAATTCATCGTAGAGGACCTGTTAAGCGCTCGAGTATAATGTTAGGTGCAAAAGTATGTTAGCAGAACTAGTTTTAAACGTTTCAATTAGAGTTGCAGTTACAATGTTCACATTGTAGCGTACTCATACTCAAATGTAGGTAATTGTTGGCAAACATCTGTTGTACCGTATTTACACTAATCTCTTTTCATATACTCTGGGGATAATTATTTGTGAAATTTTTCAGCCTACCTCTAGAGATGTGAAAATAAGCTCAAAAACATCAGAGTTTGATCATATTGTTTATTTTGTAAATTATAAAACCTTTTCTCAAATTGTTTATATCTTACCTTGTATCAAGCGAATTTGCCAGTCACTTCTACCACCTACCAGGGATGTTGTTCCATCTACCTTCATTGTCATTGGCGAAAACAACATCGCTGTAGGTTTCTGGAAATGTTTTCCTAACTTTCAATTCAGAGAGTGGAGACCATTTAGACTGATGTTGACTCCTTTCCCACTTTGATTAATCAGTTTAAGAAAAATTATTGTATTTATTTGTTTTTGTGCTTTCTAGGCTGTGGAAGGGAGGTCGGAAAGGAACTGACAGAACGCGCTGGCTTAACTCACCGAATGTTTATCAAAAGGTTGAAATCTTGGAGACCGGCACCCCAGACCCGAAGAAGATAACTAAGGTAGAGGTTATTACTTTTGAAAATAAAACGGAATAAAAAGAACATTATTCGCGATGCACTATACATATATCTATATAAGCATATACAATATATATAGATTTTTATTATGTACAATTGTTACGACCAGGTTTTTCCTGCCGATGTTTTTTTTTTGTTTTTTTTTTTTAATCCTTGATGTATCAGTGTGAATTTGAACAAACAGGTCATGATGAACTCGTGTCAAATTGCCAATTAGCCATAATTAAGAAGCTGTAAGGGTCGTAACACATCGTTATCACATCTATAAATCACAATATTGTTTACAGTTAAGCTTTTTTTAAGATAATTGACTGGAAACGTTTGAAAATTTTTTCCCTTTGCATGCATAAATAAGCAACCTCTGTAACATATAGCAATTGTTTAGAGATTTATTTACGTGATATCAATGCAGTCGCACTGAATTTTCGGCTTTTAAATGAATCGTTTCTAGCGAAAAATTATGAAAGGCATACGCACGTACGTCAATACTTTTAGAAAAAACACAAAAAAATAAATTCAATACTCATTCGTGTTATTATACTAATCATTGGCATAATGGTCAATTAAAAAGTATATATTCTACGTATTACTTTTAAACAGGCTCGTCCAGAGTTACTGAAATATAAGATAATACGTGCATCTCTACGCTTGAGACTAAGTAGCTAAATTTATCGCTAAAATGAATTGAATCAATGATAATTTTGGATGAAATGAAATTCGGTGAATCGGTGAATTTTTGATTTCATTGTTTTTATTTTACTTTTTATTCAATTTTTCTCAATCAATGGAAGGCTTTATTTTAATGGCGCTTCGTATTGTTACTTTTATTTTTATAATTGTACATTTAATTGCTAAACATTCCATACTAGCTATATACTCATTCCAAGTTCAGTACCACTGGTCTTCAGAAATATCTATATTTTTTTTATACCGAATTGCGGAATTTAATTTAAATTTAACCTTGTTTTATTTCACCGATTTAAAGACGTGAAAAAAATGAAAAGCATAAACGAAAATACCAGTACCTAAATATCAATTTTTCCAATTTATGCTAATGAATTTAAAACATGATATTTATGTTTATTGTTGTGGAATGTAATGGGCAGTCACAATTGTGACTAATTTTAAAAAATATCGTATTGATATATGTATACGTTTAATAACGTTTAGCGATTATAAATAAAACGCTCTGTTTGAAAGGCTTATTTCCATGGGTTATTAATCAAACGAATATTACGTTTTTTTCTTCCGTTTTTTGTTTTACCTCTAGCTCTCTTTATAGCTTTTCGATGTCAGTCATAAAAAATAAAGATTACCATCTCGATTTAAAAGTACGTTTTGAATAGTTATGGAATTTTTTTTTTACTGGAAGTGAATGGAATAAAACATGAACCTAGAATGAGTGATACAAGGCACAAATACATACGAATACACAAAAAAAAAAAATCACCGAAACGTGAAAACCATTGAAATTTATCAAATTCGAAAAGTAATAGTTAACTGAAACTCATCGCTACTAAGTACAACCGACTTTCGCTATTAGAGTGAAATCGATCTAGAAATCACGCAAATTTATGAATAGAACTATTTCCTCAGCAAGCGCCTCTTATATTGAGATTCATGCAAACGACATTAATCTGTAACTGATGACAGATGGAGTACAGAATCTATGCTTGATATATACATACACATTCACATTTATGTACTTAACGAATATCTTTTAATAAATTATGAAGTTGCGTTTGCTAATACTGTGATTGTGTGAACTCAGCAGGAGCAAATTAATCCCGATCTTACTGATTGCTCTCATAGCGAAAGTTGATTGTATTATTAGTAGACATGATATTTTTGAAAGAAGAAAGACAAACTAGCAATAAAATTTTACCTTCTCTTATTATTGCAGGCCTTTCGCTCATGTCAGTAATTTACGTTAAATATACTGTAATATGTTATTAAAGTCACTTTTTAAGGGAAAATACCACAGAGTCCGGTTTTTCGGTAACAGATTTCTGTGCAAATTTTATTATGCATTAAAATCCCGCTGTTTTTAAAAGACTTCAAACTTATCCATCTCATCAACAATCAGTTTCTTGACCGAATTTTAAAACCAAAAGTGAGTGGGGGGCCTGTTTATAGTATATCGATTTTTGTATGGTAGATGAAAGTAATGAACTTTTATGAGAAGTTTGGGGCTGTAGGCACACCTGTAGTAGCAATGAATTTTATGTGTAAGTAGTAGCATGTAGTTTTTTGAAAGTATCACCTTATCATTATATTACGCATGAATAATCGCGTTTTTTTTGTCCTGTTTTTTTTTTCTCTCTTGAAACAGAAATTTGTGATCTAATGTTGATGTTTTTTTCTCCCTTCTTTTTCATTTATAGTGGGTGGATCAAAATGCTGAGGAGGTAATTGGATATCCACGTTACTGGATTTATACCTTTGGACTAAGTCTCTTTTATTATTATTACTACATATTATTAGTCTGTTATGTCTCTAGACCAATCTATCTCTCTTAAATTCTCTAGATCTGCACGGGAAGGTATCACTGCTGCATTGGTGTCGTCGTATCATTATCAGCTCCACTTTTCATCCATTGTTTCTAATCAAAGGCTCAGGTCGCTACTCATAGTCAATTCTCATTTTCGAGATAATCTGAAATTAACTTTGAAGTCGTCTTGGGTTCGGGAAAAATGTATAAAGTTTAAAAAATAGAAGGGAATTTTTAAAGTTGCTTTTACAGAGTGTTTAAAAGTCAAAAGTCGCAATATAAAAAGGTAACGTATAGAAAACAAGAATGGAGAACAGTTGTAATTCCGCTATATTCTTAATCCGACGGTTCCATGTTACTGCTTTCTGCACTTTGATTTTCCTTTTGTATATCTCGACTTTCTATACTTTAATAATTCTGTGAAACAGATTTTCGCGTTTTTGAAAATTCGATATTGTGAGCCTTCTATTTTATAATCTCTCTACATGTTGATCCCCATCCAGTCCTGGGTTAAAAGTCTTTTTTAAAACAGTTTGGAGAATAAAGACTCACGACGAATATCCATTTTAGATATAGATATAACTCCATTACCCTAGGCTTTCACCTATCCAGAAAGGGACTCAAATATTCTTTGGCTTTCTTATTTAATACTTTTTCTTGCATGATTAAGCATTACCTGAGATTATACTTTTCATTGCTTATGTTTCACGCAGGATGTGGGACTACCTTAAAGTTCTTACAAAATTGATTTTCTTTTATTTATTCAACATCACCGTATAATGTCATCATCAATGTGATGTTGTTAAGCAAATCTATCTACAAACTGCTATTGGAATCATATCAATTAATTTTGTTTTGAAATTTCGATATCAAATTGAAAATGACCTATAAATTAGAGAATTTACAGTTTTCAAATGGTGAGAACTGTCGTTTAATAAGAGATATGTTTCGCAAAGCATTCTGTGTAGATGGGTATTTGATCTTTTTGCTCGCTTTTCATTCAAACAATGTTTCTCCTTACTGAAAAGCAAAGTAAATGTGACTAATACATGGTGAATATTCGATCCTGGTACATATACATATATATGTTCATATATTTTGTATTCCACACGAAATTCGATTTCTCTGTAATAAGTGAACTCCCTCTGTTCTCATTCATTCTATATTTTAATCACAGCAAAGCTTGTTCTGTTCTGTTCTGGTTCTGTGTACATATCTTGATTTTTTTTCTCAATGTCACTATCTATTTTATAAGTATATATAGTCGTATTATATAAGCAAATCCATACACACAAATAGTTAATTTTACACAACTCAGTATGAATGTGTGCCTGTGATCTTTGTATTTTACGCGGGCCCCGCTCTGCATCCACTGCAATAACAAAACCAGATTTAGTCACCCTTCGATTATCAATATTTCATTACTTTATCACAAAATATATACCAATTATAATTTTGAGAAACTTTTTTTAAAATTATTTTTATTTTCATCTTTTACCAATGCTAAATCTCATAGCTTTTTGCAATGCTCAGTTTTAGCTAAAAATCTTTGTGTTTCTTCGAATACTGTAGAAACACATCATCGACTTCTCATTTACTATAGAAGAGAGTGGAAGCAGGCACACATTTATTGCGAGGGTTTATTATTATTTGTTATTTTTTTTTTTTTACAATTTAGCTACGTTTGATTGGATAAATATTTTGAGGGTCTCCTAACATTCTGGTTTTGTGTGCAGTGGGTGACGGACGGATCGCCAACACATAGCAGTACCCCCGTCAAGATCGAAAGTGCTCTACAATTTGTACCCAAAAATACGAATCCCAAGGAATTCAAGCAACTTCAACAACAGGTAAGTAGTACCATTTTTATTATTGATCATTGACCAGAAAGCAAAGCAAACTCTTAGTTTTTCAGTTCCTTGATTATTTTTGTGCATCTGAAGAGAACAATTGTGATGAATTAATTGCAATTATTAATGAGAATTTAGGTGTCGAATAAATTTTTTGTTATAATTACAACTAATTCCGCGCAGATTAAAGACTATCGTCGAGCAGACAAAATATCTGCTGGTCCGCAATCGCACATACTTGAAGGAGTAACTTGGGACGAAGCCAAAAAAATGCAGGTAAGCATTCGGAGCAACACCAGGTCTCATTAACAGAATCCACCTTGTTGTTAGTTCTATGAAGTTGAAATAAAGCTGTTTAGTTATAATCCCAAAATGTAATTCTCAAAGGATGCTACCATCAGTGCGACTGGCGAACAAGTTGTGTTGGTTGGAGCAGCTAGCAAGGGTATCATTCAGAGAGGATTCCAGCATAATGCAATGGTGTACAAAACTCCGTATGCGAAGAATCCGTTTGATGCTGTAACGGACCAAGAACTTGATCAATACAAAAAGGACGTGGAGCGCAAACAGAAGGGAGATCCCTGTTAGTATGAAACTTGTTACTTTCAAATTTAGCTCTCCGTATTTTTTTATTCTTTTGTTTTCATATTTGTACATATTTCTTCTTATCAGTGATGCATTTAATTTCTCTAATTACTCTTTTCATTATAGATGACGAATCACAATCAGAATCTGAGGCTTTGTCGTCTTTCAATGTAAGCCGTGCCACCCATGAATCCAGCACTGCCAAAAGCCCAATCCAATCACCTGTCTCTGTAACGTCAGAGACGGAAGAGGAGAGCAGAGATGGTGAGTCATTGACAATTTGACTTATTTCAATAGGAACTAGAATCATTCATTAAAAGTGATTAAACGTCCATACTTAATTCAATGCCAGTAGAAAACTAAGATTCACGTCGTATCGAGAAAATCGTCTAAGATTATTAATATCTATTTATTATACTGAAACATTTGTCACTTCATACTTATCCGTATTTTTTTCGTACAGAACCACGAGTATTACGAATAGAAACGAAGCAAGTACCTGCGCCAAGTCAGCCTGAGGTTGTGCTCAGTGACGGTGAGTTGAAGAAAACAATTATTCTTATAATCCCTATAAAAATAATTACCATATAGACTATAGCGTGTTTTAAAATGATTCTTGCGTGGAATCATTTTCAGACAAAAGTAAGTGACAATATTCATTCACATAAAGGGCATTCTATGTGAAATGTAACTGATAAATGAAGTATTTTCTCTGAGTGTACAAAGCTCCGAAACTTGTTTATAAGAACTTTTTCATACGTCAACCAGATTTAAAGGTACATTAATCTAAAAATTCAATGAGTCACTTAAATTTTATTTTTCGGATGTGTATTACGAGGTAACTCTTGATTTAAAAAATCAGAGAAAACTCAACGCCGATCTTTGCTTTGCAAACAGTATAACCCCGAACCCCGAGAGTAGTCGATTGAACTGCATGGGAGGCGCAGAATCGCACGGTTAATCCACTCCTCGGATAATCCGACCTTGGTTAATCGGGGTTATACTATACTTTAATTATGAAAAGGGACTATAACATCTGAAGGAGTCGAGGTAATTGACCATTACTTTTGACGTAGAATGCCCCATAAGCAAAATCTCTGTAAGTGCATGTTTCTCAATACATTAGATTAAGCGTTCACTTAATACATGCCATTTGAAATTTGATAAATTGCTTGAAAATTTAACAGTACGATTGTCGAGATAACTTTTGTAATTTATTCAGCAAGTTAGATATTTCAAGTGTTGAATCCAAAGAAATTTCAAACCGTATTCTGCTAAGGTTTATTGAATTTTGTAGTCATACAATCCTTACGAAAAATTATCACTGCTCTCCAGTTGTAAATTTTGAAGCTCTAATAGCGTGTAATGTTCACGTTTATTTATGATAGACTATCAGTAGCGACTAGGGAAGTGGTTAAATCTACTACAGTAATATTTGAATTTTCACTCCAGTAGTAACAAAAATGCTTATTGCAATTATTTTCGAAGCGTCAATGCCGTAGTAGAGTCATGGTAAACCTTCATAAGGAAAGTATGAGTACTAGTAGATAGTTGTTATCACTAATAGGATCACATTGTTTCTATCGTAATTACCTATTATCTGCATGATGATTAGAATGTATGCATGAAGTACTTTAGTGCATGAGCATGTGATGGTTTGTGATACAGAACCAACAGCAGCTGCCGTTGTCGTGGATTCTCCTTTGGTTCAACAGGCACAAATTCAGCAAGTAGAGCAACAATCTCTATTTATTACCCAGCAAAAACCTACAGGTAATCTGAAATTCGTACTTAGCACAAAAATTTGTGATGAATCAATATGGGATCTAGTCTTGAGCGTTTTTGTTAGTAATTAAATTCTAATTACTATTATTATGAGTTACTCATACAATTTTTACTATAAATGAAAATCAACAGTTACAGTCTGAATTTTAAATTGAAAAAACATAATACTAATTACAATTGTAATTTACGGTAATTAGATGATTAGTAATTTTTTTTCAAATATAAATTTTAATTGTAATTAGTAATTATTTACTTCATTTACTTCATTTAATTGATTACAAAAAGTAACGAGTAGTGTCCAATACTGCTTGGACTTGAATAAGTACGTTTTGAAGAAGCATTTTTTGTTAGCATCAGGACATAGGTACGTAGTAGTACTCAGCAGTACTGTTTATATATTATAGCATTGTTTGCATCTCAACAGTTTGTCTAACAATAAGGACCACAATAACCAAGATCTGTGAATACACATCTTACATGATCCATCATTGATAGTGTTCAAAACATTTGATGAAAATTATGAATCAAACAAATTATTAATGCCCTGTGAGACACAATGGTTTCTATGGTGTGGGGAACAGTCGAACATTATGATTTGAGTACATTTTGAAAATAATTTAGTTATTGCTAATATTATGAACAGTGTCAACATTTTCGCATTTCTTAAAAAAAATTGTAATGCGATGGGAAATTTAACGTTTTTGCAGAATTCAACATCTTAATGAGGGGTATTGAGAAATCTTAAACTATTTTTAGTAAATTATTGAATATTGCAAGGTTTCGTATTTCTAATATCAGGTTCCAATATATCCAGTATATATGTATTTATATATATAATATACTTTGGAAATGAGCCTACATTGTGCTCTGCAGTGACCTTGTTATAAATACTATTCCAAAGTTAATTGTCAATGCAAAATGCAATCACCCATTTCCTGTATTACTAAACATGCTGGATAGAGTTTTGAAAATTATTCTTATGCAACGTAAAAGTACCAGGTAATTTTATGGCAATGTAATTTAGAATTCAAAACTTGGGCAGTAGTCAGTTGAAAGATAGACGTCTCGTTTTAAATACCTCGAGTATAACAAAGTGGAAAATTCTTGATGCATGATATTTAAATTGATTATAGTGGTACGAGTCATGAGTTGGTAGAAGCATGTAATTTTGATTTATAAGTAGGGGTTTTTCGAAATAGAGAGTAGCAGAAGTTTAATCGGCAGATAATTAAGTACCAATCCACAAATAGTTATTTAAAATGATAGTTTGTCGAACTGTTCTTCAAATTTTTTAAATCGCATGTGTTGTCTCATTTTGGAACGGCAGTGGATGCAACGTCAGAGTTCCTTAACGAGATGCGACGCTCTGCAGTAAGCGAACCACGAAATGATCTCAACAGGCGAGGTAGGTACCTTTTTCTAAAGTGTTGAAATCCTTTCTGAGTGACCAAGAAACGTATATTTCTGTGCATATTTTTAACAGCATGCTTATGTCTCAATTGAAAATGTTGCTTGCTTAATGTGTGAATTGTTAGTATTA
The DNA here is from genome assembly GCF_021155765.1 of Diprion similis. Lineage (NCBI taxonomy): Eukaryota > Metazoa > Arthropoda > Insecta > Hymenoptera > Diprionidae > Diprion > Diprion similis. The sequence continues at coordinate 8,686,461 of NC_060112.1, read as the reverse complement.
AATGTAACTGTTTTATCTCACGTCTTTCTAACCCATTCACACTGCTTAATACGGTTTTGTTGACTGATAATTAATTATTCTGAATATCTATTGAACTATAGAATAAAATCTTTTGCTTTTAATTTTACTCCTCTTTACAAATTTTTGTGAATAACATATTTTGAGTTATAAGGAAAAGCAAACAAATGACGGACTAATATTGAATAGAGAGTAAGAGCTGAGTTGTGTTTGGACAATGGTTACAGATTGTCAGTCGAGCAACTGCAGCAGCATCAGCAGCGGTCACAGCTACGGCTGGCCAACTGAACCATACGACACAATCCAGCTAGAAGTTGCTAGAAGCACAACTGTTGCACCCCGCATGACCCCATTGATCACTGAAATAGTGCACTCGTCTAAGACTAAAACTGCAGAGTTAGAGCACACTAACATTAAGATTAAACAACCGCCGTTGGTGCCACCCAAGCCTAAACCCTACCTTGCTTTGAGACGGGCTTTTTTCAACAATTATTCCCTTCCTACTGCTACACCTGCACTTGTCAACGATAAAATTGTAACACCCGATAATGAAAATGAAATAGTCAGTCTTAATTATACACTAGAAAAAACGCAATCAGTTGAACTCTGCGAGTTGTTGAATGTTTGTACTGAGCAGTCGGTGCCAATGGATTTCTCGATGCGAGTGAAGAATACAGAAGCTAGGGAACAAAATATGAGTGACACAGATAGTGAGTCAAACTCTGGTGGAAATATGAAAGAAATCGTAAATCTAAGTTGCAGCGAGGTTGCCACAGAAACAGGGAGTAACACCTCTGTCCACATGATTGTGAGAAATTTATCTTCAGAAAAAAGAGCTAAGACAAATTCAGTTAAATGCGTACGCATTGCTACGGATATATTAAAAAAGTCAACTTTTGTAGCAGGCGATAGTAATGACTGTGAAACAGTTTTTCGTCAAACCAGAGATGAATCGCACAAACCTTTGATTGTGGGTGCTATTCTGAAGAACATTAACGATCTTCACACTCTCTGCACAGGGACTGATCTTGAACATCCTGAAAAACCAGATTCCAAGCATAAAGAAAATTTGACAAAACATAACAGAAACCAGGATTTGGTAAGTCAGTCCGACGAAAATGGTAATTTATGCGCTGTGTCAGATGAGCATCTTGACAATGATCACGAAATTGTGAGACATGATCCATTCGTTGATCACAATTCAAATTTATTTGAAGTAAATACTGGAGTAGTACACAATCAACAAAATATAGACTCTGTAGGAAGTGTTTTGCTGACGAGCGAACCCACTAATCAAAAATTACTCATTCCTCAAGATAAGTTTACAAGTTTTACAGAGGAAAACGCACTTCATCAAAATCCAGAAAATTTGTTTCCCGGACCAGAGGATCTTTCTGGATTTCAGGATGGGACCACAAAACTGTCGCCATTAATAATACGAAAGAGCAATGCTTCGACTCCGCCTCGCTTCTCTAATTACTGTAGAATGGACAGCTTAACGGAACTAGTCAACAGCGTGAAGACTGACTTAACACCAACTAAAATGTTGCTCGCTATGCTACCTGAGAGTAACATATCTTCCAAATACAATTTGGATTCAACAAGCATGAGTCTGATATACAGCCTCACACCTACTAACGACACGGATACAGATGCAGAATTCATAGAGACCAAGCATGAGCCCGTGGATCTACTGAATGGAAGCTATGATGATACAAAGTTTCAACGTCATGACAGCTGTAATACAGATGACGGTGCTTGCGATAACGAACTTGACTATTTTTGGGTTGACTTACTGAACGAACCAAAGAAAGATGATAAATGCTGCGATCTAAACCAGACTATCGAGTTTTCTGATAGTTCTTTGGAAAGCTCTGATGAATGCGACGAAGTCTCCAATCAAGGGTCTGATATTCTGGAGTTGCCATACTCAACTGTATGCGAGCTAAGAGAAACAGATGGCGAATCGTTCAATCAGGATATGAAAGCAGTAGCAAATCAAATAATTGCTGAGTTGGGTGACATTGAAATATATACTCTAGCTTCTAATGTGATAGATGAAATATTATATGATATATCGTGTTTGAAACTCGATGCAAATCTCAATAAGAACATTGTGTCAGCTGTGGTTCAGGATAAGTTGCAGGCTCTTAGCATAGCTAAAAATATGGCAAACACTTTGATAGCTAACTTGCCCTGCTACGGTGATAGAGAAGGGATAGTTTTTTCTGAGCAAAATGAATTGATGTCTTCTAGGAATCGTGCTTATCCTTCAGAAGTAGAGCCTAATGATAGCATCATTATTATTGATGAAATAGTACATCACGTTATAGATATGTTCGAATCCATGAACTCGGTTTCAAATTTTTCTCTTGATTCGTATGATCTGAAGAAAGTTAAAGAGTCCACAAACATCGAGCTTAAAGAAATGCAAAACAATATTAAATACCAAACTGAGGAAAGTAACAACGATCCTTCCTCCCAAACTGATGAAGAGATGGTATTCTTTAAAGAATCAACTCCAATCAGTACTATATGTGAAAAAAATGTGTGCAATGTAGTTGAGCAATTCTATTCAGTCAACGGAATTGAGACAGTGAATCCAATTGACTTAAAAACTGAGAAAGGTCAAAGTTTTCAAGGAGTATGCAGCTCGCCCAATGAATCTTTCACAGTTAGACAGAATAAAGATATGGTTGATGTGTCTGACCGTCACAGGAGTAACGAAGATGAACGCCTTTTTATAACATTAGAAAATTTCACTTCATCAAATTATGGCACAAATTTAACATCTGACATAAACAAGAGTGTGACTGAGACTGACAATAACATGTCCGAATTGATGAAATCAGAAGGAACAAATGATGTGGAATTATATTGTGGCTGTAAATCGTGTCCCTCACCATTAGATTGTGACGATTGTTTACTTTTGAGATTCAAAGAATATCGACCTGTCAATGACCAAAATCATTCACACTATTGCGATACTTCTGCAGACGGTGCATCTTTGCCAGAAAATGAGGACTCTGATATAACAGACAACGATACTTTGGGTGAAGCGATATTGGAGTTTTGTTCTGTACCTAAACTAAGTCATGCCGCAGAAGAAATTAAGCTAAATTTTTCAATTGAGCGACATGAGACACGAGAAAACAATGTTTCATTTTCAAACACTTTTTACCGATCACAAGATAAAGCACTAGATTTCATGTTACCTGAACAACTAGCACCGATATTTGAAGAGGTAAATAATGAAGCTTTTGAGATTTCGTTCAATAGAGAAGTGACAATCAAAGCTGAAAAACAAGTTGACTGCGTTGACTATCTTTTAGACTCTGAAATGACAGTTGCTGGATTGTTTAACGAATGCACTAACACATCAAGTGTTGATAAAACATGGATGACGTCACCCAATCCTTCGGTCGTGAGTTTGGAATCTGTGAATACATTGGATTACTGTTCCTGCAAAGACGATAGCCACTCGACTGTGTTTCAATCTCTTCAAAACACGACAGAGAGCAGCCCAAACCTTGGAAAAAATTCTAATACGAGTTTAGAATTGAAATGTGAAACAGAAAGAATTGAAGAAAACCTAGATAGAACGTACACTTTGTCAGATTCAAGTACAAACAGCCTGGATACGATTAGCTCCATTGAAAGCGATGAGCATAAATGTTCCGGGAAGTTTATAGACCTCACGTACAGCGCGGATATATCAACAAACATGGACGAAACTCGACTGCAGGTGTCGACAAATCGTAACTCTTCGTCCTCGTCCTCTGAAGCACTCTTACCGAACGAAGATCATTATTTCGACACAACCACAAATATGGCAGATGTATCCAGTGATGCATTAGGCATTAAACTGCCAGAACCTGGATGCATTGAAGAGGAAAATCTAGGTGCAAACGAGGGCCAAAGTCAGAACTGTGTAGAACCGTTACCGCAAGATTGCATGGTATATTCTTACGACACTAGAGAGTTCATGCTCTTGGAAGAGGCTCTGGATGTCAGTAATGAAACTGCGCTAGAAATGCAGGTTCATTGTACATGCGTATCAAAAGAGTGCGAAAAGTTCTGTACTGGCATAGACGCTGATGTCAATGTTTCGGCTCCCCTTGAACTGCCACCTAGATATGAGGATACCACTCTGTACAAAGTCGTCTCTCAAATTAATCTCACTGATATACTTAATTCGGTACCTGATTCTCCAAAGCATTGAGTAAGAATCTCATGATATTTTACTCAATAATACGATTCCATTCTCAAACTATACATTTGTAAAGTGTTGACTTATATTGAGATTTACAATTCATTATTGAGGAATACAGCCAATGTCTGTATCAAATGTTCTTTTTGATAGAGTACAAATAGTAACCGATGAGGCTGATTACGTTTATGAAACTAGTCTAAGAAGTCCATGCATGTATTGTGATAAGATTCAGAAACTCGAGAATTTGTTACTTCTGATTAAAAATCTAAGTCGCGCAATATAGTTGTTGCTAATTTTAAATTTTATATAGCATATTTTATCTAAACTTGAGAAGTAATTATTAACTTTATAACGGTGCGACTTATGTAACAATTATATTTTATTATAGTACTTCGTAAAATTACAATAATAGCATTATAACTAGTTATCCAAGGACTTTCTCCATACTACCAGTAATACATTGACATTGTCTTTTAGTTAAAATTGATTAACTTCAATCGAATTAGCTTTATTAATGCTAAGCTGACAATATAGTCAAATTACGAACAATGTAAAAACTTGATGGTAATTGTTTATTTTTTGTTTAATTTCTTTGCTTTTTTCTCTTTTCTTTCTTTTTTTCAAACAGATTGTAACAAACTTATCATTTTAATTACGCACATTTAAGTTGAGGCGATTTTCTTTTGGTTTACTTTTCAAGATTTATTTTTTTAGTTACATATATTTCAGTTGAAGCAATTTTCCGTTTTTCACTTCTCAATCCATAAAAAGTATTACCATTACGTTTTATTTACTCAATTACTTGATTGATATATCAGATCCGTGTACATTCCGCTTATTGTTACTGTTTCTCTTTATTCTTCATTATTTTATGCAAATAAATGATATTCTATTTACGCATTCATACAAATATATCTCGTTTATTGATCAATACCGTACAAGAAAGGGTCGCACATTTAATCCATATCGGTATTATTATTATTTTTTTCGATTTAATTATGAGTGTATAATCATTCCTATCAGCACTCCTTTTTGTAACCACGTGTATGAATCTCATTTGAGTCTGCAATTACTATTAATTTTCTACTTCACCGGTGTTGGCAAGACTCGAAGTCCTCGAGGCATCTATCGATATAAGTGGTAACGGCAACAGGCATGGATATAATATAACAAAGTACTTCTCTTCTGCATCCTATTGGCTCGAGTTATTGTTGTTGTATATAATATATGTATGTACAAACGTGACTTGCTTTAGTCCGTGTAAACAATCCTCTGAAGAAGTTTGGATCAGCATTCCCCTGCTACTAACTTGATGCGCAAGTTTGTGTTTATTTTTATTTGTCGCAGGTAAGGCATTTTTTTTTTTTGTCATCTTTGTGCTATCTTGGCTTTTCAGACAGTTTTTCATTGTTTAAATTCAACTTTTCTTCAACTGATGCTAAATATTTATCAATAATGGCGCTTTTATTAATGCAAAGTAAAACGTTCTGGATTAATTTTGCTGTACCAATGTCTAGAAAATACTTATCAAGATTTTGTGTTACAGGAGAAAACACAGTGAATGGCGACCATTCTGACGCACATCACAGTACATTCTCCCAAAGCAGCAAAGAGGTTCGTTTATTTCAGTTTATATAAGAATTACTTATTTGTGTGTATCGTTGGGATTCAAGATATCAAAAAAAAAAAATTTTATCTCGTCCTTTAATTTTGAGGAAGTAAATATATTTCGAGGGGATACATGTATTCTGAAAAATGAAAATTTTATATAAATTCAAGTTATACGAATTTTTGGCCAATACGAGAACTGAAATAAATATAATTATGTAAGTTGTTGGTAGATAGTATAAATCTTGTTACTTACATTAGACACAAACTTTGAAAATTGAAAAACCTTTCAAAATATCTACAGGCACTTACGTTGTTATGAGTTTCTCAAACTTCATGTCACGAAAAATTTATCACAATGTATACGTACAAGGGGGATAAAATAAGCACGATTTCTACAGTTATCATTTTTTCTGAGAAGATATTTTGTAAATATCTCATGTAGCATATAGCAGCCTAGTTTGCTATACGCGCAGCTTGCATGATTACCTAGTTTAATTAAATATACATAGTATAATGCATGAGCATGTTGGCTTACGGTTACCACTGGGACCTTCCGTGTTAAGGGTTCCATGTCGCAGGATGTGAGCGTTAGCGAGGAGTCCCCCAAAAAAGAGAAGAAGAAGAAGAAGGGACTGAGGACGCCATCTTTCCTTAAGAAAAAGAAGGAAAAAAAGAAGTCTGTCGAGGCGTAGGTAGTTAAATCTGAGGTATGCCAAAATTTTTTATTTTCACATAATGAATAAATTTATCGGTAAACCATTTTAAACAACTGGAAAGGGCATGCACACGGTTTTGCACACAAATTGTTCATCTTAGACATCGCGTAACTTTTACTGAATATGAAAAAACTGAATTATAATGAAGTTTTTGCTACTTTAGACTACAATGTCTAGAATAGATACGAAGAAAAAAGCCAAACTGCTGTTTATTTTGCAATAGTTGCCGGATATAGATTAGTTTTTATAGTTTTCCCACAATCCGTAACAATTGTTAAGTCCACATTGAATAAGATGGATTTAGTATGCACATCCATTGACTGTTGAAATTGTTTTATTGGTTTCTTTACAGACACTGCCAGAACAGAAATTTAATTATAAATATAAAGAAAAATCGTACCCAAGATCGAAGCTGAATTAGTAAGATTCGAAAAAAAAAACCGCAAACCATCAAAAAGTTAAATGAACGAATAAATAATGAATTTTGAACAAACAAAAAAATTGACGAATGTCTTATACCACCTGCAAGCAACCAAGCAACAATCACATCATCTTTCCAGGACTCAAGACTGCCATCACAATATTACGTCGACTTTTAAGAAAAACTATATTATACTATATTATATTGTTAATGTTTTTACCTTTTATTTGTTATAAGTGTTGCACTCGATATTAATCTATGGTCAACTTTTTTTTCTGTTTATCTCACCTTAATTAGCTATGCAATAATTACACAATATACATATAACCCTTTAAATACAAGGAAAACTTACAATTTCCCTTTCACTTATTTGAGCGATATAGCCAAATCTTAATAGGTATGCAAATTAGGTGAATGTAGATTTTATATGGACTCACAAACGTCAGTAATACCATCCATTGCCAAAATAAAATTTCAGTTCCCAAACTCCGAAGTTTGATATGCATATCCGTCGTTATCTTCAGAAATAATTAGTAGTGCATACTTTATATACTCAAAGAAACATTATTCTATTCTTTTTAATCTTTTCTATCAATCTAACAATTTAATATGACCTAAGGAGATGCTCTGAGTAAACGGTGTGAACTTTTCGGGAAGATGAATTGATTCATGAATACAAAATCAATCCTTTATGTAGAAGGATTAATATGATGCAATCAAGTTTTGTTATTATTTTTACAAGTTTTCTGTATTATACGTTGCACGATGTGATAACAGATGATTTACTTTTAAATATTGATTTGAAAAAACAAAAATATTGATGTCATAAGAAATTAATGGAAAGATAGAGAAACGAAAGCGAAAAGTACATTTAAATTTAGATTTAATCGAGTATTTTACAACTTTCGTACATTCACATAAGCAAAGATAATTCATCGGTAAAAATTTTTAAAGTACCTTCTACTTCAAGTTTGGTATGAGACCTAACAAAACTAAACACTTATCATCGAATTATTAAGTACTATCTCGGACATCTTTTTAGCAAGGATTATACAAAGTGTGAACCATTTAGTTCTACAATATTTGAAAAACTTATTGAACGAACGTAGTACAGTATTGTAGTGGAGATAATACAGTAGCTGCGTAATTTATCATTTAATTTTTTCTTCGACCTTTGCACATTATATTGAAAGCCCAAGAAAAGGACGATGTTAATGAGCGAGTATTACTGCGGAAGTGACAATGCGATGTAATTTAATGTCTGTGAAGATTTGCTTGGCGATAAGCTAGCTGAGTGTTGTGTAACAATACCGATAGAGAGCTTATGTATTGCCAAATTTTTTTCTTAATTTCTCGAGTAATGAGGAAAAATTGAAGAATAAAATAAACAACCATTGAGAAGGCTAAAATAACAGATGTGGTTACTCTGCCTGCCTGTCTACCTCGCCTATCAGCTTACTAAATATATTATACACGTATACGTAGGTATATCTCGATGATGCTTGAAGATTAAATTATTTATTTATCATTCGTCGTATGTATTCGGCTTTTACCGATGAATTTATTGTGATTATCAACGTTACAAGTATTGTACCCTTGTAACTTATTAGTACTCGCGCGTTGTATTTTCTTTTTCAGTTATAAATTTCTTTTGCCTCTTAAATTTATTGGACAAAGCCTGAAGGGCATAAAAATAATATGTCAATTCTTTACGTTGCGCATTCGTTATCATGTAAATCGCATAAACGTGCACTTTTGCATCAGTAGAAACAAGACTATTATTACAAAAAAAATCTCATTGAGCTTTTTTAAAATGTGTAACAGTCACAAAAAAAATCTGGGTATTGTAAACTACTACCATGCTAATGAGTTTACCATAATTTTTATAAAAATGAAAAAGCATAATGGAGAAGAAATTGTATGGAAAAGGATAGGGATATGGTCAGAAATTGAAGAAGATAGAGACAATCTCTGAATCCAAGCAGAAACTAGAATTCTATAGTCTTCTATCTAGTATTGAGTGTCTGGTTCATTAAGAATGATTGTTCTAACGATCAATTGACTTATTTTCGGTGCTTGAAATTTTAATAAATGTTGTAATTCAGAGGTCTGCGGTTTTGAAGATGGGAAAGAAATTGTATTATTATTAAAGGCAGCAGCTTTAGCGGGTGACAGGTAGGGTTGCAGCTTCTGTTCCGATCAGAATCCACGCGATGGAGACGATGAAATTGTTTGCTTTTTATCTTTACTCTGTTGATGTTTTTGGTTGTTTTTTTTCTTGCAACTCTGTAATGATATATTTTATTTTCCATTATGCTATTAATTATTATTATAATGATAATAACGTACACAATATTTAAAAACTGAAAGTTAAAAGAAGGAAAACAATACAGTTTATTAATCGTTAAGAAATATTAAATAACAATTTAATACTTATACCTTAAGTTTTCTTTGTACAGGAGATACATACTAGATGAAGAAACGAACAATTACTTCATTTCCGAGGAAATTTTAGGTGTAACTACATTGCTACGAATGTGCTCAAAATAAATGAGTACCCTGAATACCATTTTGTTCCGAATATAAGTCAACCCTGAATGTAGCTCGACTTCTGATTTTAAGACTTGATTTCGTTAGTTATTCTTCAAATACACCTGGAAAGCCAATCCCGTAAATAAGTCGAGTACGAATTTTTTTTACCATGTTTAGCACCAAAAATTTCGAGCTATAAACGTTCGGAATAATATGGCTATACAATCTTCTTTGTTGCACACGTACGGCATAAACAATCTGCTACGAATCCATGCGCGCAGCGCGTAATGTAACATTGTAATTGTATTATTGAATTATATCATGATTTGCAATCCGTCATTCTAATAGTTGGTACATATATATGTGTGTGTGTGTGTGTGTGTATACAAATATATATATATATATATATATATATATATATATATATATATATATATATATATATATTTACACACACGCATACGTATTTTAATATATAAGTAATATTATTGAATATACAGATATGTAATTTTAGCTACACTCATGCTTTATATTATATTAAATATTGAAATGAAGTTTTAATATGTTAGGCAGATGGGACAGGGAAATAATACAAGAGGGAGAGATGGTGCGGTTGTGAGAGGAAGAACGATTTAACAGTGTGTAAACGTGTGTATGAATGACAAAGAGATATTAGAAGAATTAATTAGCCTATTTTCTTCTTTTTTTTTAACATTATTATATGCAATATAATATATAACGAATATTTTTAAAGTTCAAAGAAACCCTGTCAAAGTAAACTTTTGCCACATTCTTAGTTAAAAAATTTTTGAAAAAATTCTAAGATACGAAAAAAAGTAATTGCCGTATGGGAAATATGTGCCTGTTCTACATCACTTACTATATTTTGTTTTTCCTTTTTATTCTACTTTTCAAAAGATGGTTGCTGCCTACCACTTTGACTATATCGTAATCACTTATTCGCCGCTTACTTTGGGTCATTTGGTTTTTTCCAGTTTGTAAAGCATGAACAAATGATTGTAACCAGAGAATGAAACCACTATCACACCTGTATACAATATACACATGTATAATTAGGCTTCTTCAGTTGGATCACAACGGAGTCGTTTTAATGATTTCAATTGCAAATGAACCAATGCAGGGAGAATAAACTTGCAGAAAAAAAAACAAGATTTTAATCCATATTCAAATCTTATTCTTTTCCTCTCTAACTTGAAAAAAATTTGAGACAATAATAAGAACGGCTCAGAGTGATTTACCTGCCGGTCTTAGTTTCGTTTTTTTTTTTCTACGTTCCCATATTGAAAGAGAACATAAACTGTACGATGGAGTGAATGATCGAAATCATTCTGATTACATACCTTGATATATTTGTTTCACTTCTAATTCCGGACATTTCTATCTATTATTTGAATGGCATGTTTTAGTAAATAAACTCAAATGTACATGAGGCTCAGGCTGCCCGCAGCGGCCTTTAAATACTGCTCGATTATTATAATGATGTATTTTAACTGATAATAAGAGAATGACGAGAAAAGAGTTAATAATATTAACATCGATTTACATATTAGAGACATTAATAAATTTACAATATTAGCTTTGCAATGTTTTACTTATTCGTACACGTTGAATATTACGTGTAGCACGTATTATAAAAAGTATTTTCTTTCTTCGAAGAAAAATACTGAAGAAAAGTAATAAGACAATGAAAATAAAGAAATAAAAGTGCTATAACATTCTCGTCCCAAACGCAGTCTAAAAATAAAATTGACCGATCTTAGGGTTCGAAAATTTATGTGAATAAAAAGATCGTTCGTTATTATAATTTTCTGTTCACCTACTTACTACCCTGAAAATTAAAAGATAAAGTCAGGCAGTGAATTCGCCTTGAATTTGGGACGGGAGTTTATTTTTTCTAATGGTCCAAATAATAAATTGAATTAATCAATTTAATTTAATTAAATTCTATAAGCTTTGTCACAATAAAATAATTATTAACTGGCCTAGGCAGCATTTAAGATATGAGATTGCCCTGTAAGGAGGCAACATACTTACATGCATATACATACATATACATAAATATTTATGACAATTATTGTACATTGAAATAATGAATTAATTATCGCCCGTGGGACTACAACACTGCATCTACCACACCCACATGTGAGCATTTATTGCATAGACTTATAGACATAGACCGCATAGCGAAAGACAGACAGACATAGTCTGGACGTCGTTCGTGCCCTCTTGCATATCGCGAGGAGGTGTGTCGGGGGGCTTACAAATAGCGATTGTAGGGTAATTTTAGAGCATATACTACTGGAGGCAGCTACCCATCCCATCGACCTCGCGAAAAATGTGCTCGAAGTGAAGAGTGAGAATGAGAGAGAGAGAAAGAGAGCGTTATATATATATTGTATATTCGGGTTTCTTCATCTCTTTCACTCTGCATTTTATTGGCTGTGAGGAAACTTATCGGCTAATCAAGTGTGGAGCGAAAGAGACAGATTATAACCAACATATTATACCTCTCTCTCTCTTTCTCTCTCTTTCTCTCACTCCTCCGCTATACTTTCTGTACCACGCGATAGTACCTACAGTAGTATATGCTCTAAGGGAGTAATAAATACAACCCTTCCATTCAACGATCTTGATCCTCACCATTTAGCACCATTTACCTTTGTAGACAAAGGCAGAAAGACGTTGATAATACCTTTTTCTTTCTAACCAGGCTTCAATGCCTCTTACGTAGCGCACAGTCTATATCTATAAGTCTGTGATTTATTGTAGCTAGTGATTTGAAAAACTGCTGTAAGAATGAGTGGTGACAGAATATGTTCGCAATAAAGTATATTCTTTCTGGTGCACTCGCTGTCTATTTGTCAGTTCGATACTTTCTCTTGCGTAACGTAGCTCTGCTGGTCTGTCTGATGCATGAATCTTCTACCGTTTTTTTTTTCTTTCTTTTTTTCTTCTGCACCTTTTTTCAACGCGGATACCAGGGTGTAGGCCGCGTAAGAAGGAAGGTGATGTCACGGCCTGTCTCTGTGCATAGACAGTGCTTTGAAACATACAACCGCTACTTCCGAGACAAAATCGAACGTAATCGAACGAAATCACAGTCATAGTGAGTCTCGTTTGGGTCTGATTTATACATAGATACACGAATTCATTTCGTGGCTGCTTAAAGGCCAAAGCAAACAGAATTCCATAATTTATAAGCAGAATGCAAAAGCCATAACAAAATGACTCTACGGTTTCTACAATCTGGTTACAGCTTCTGGAGATTCAATCAACATAAAAATTCATAGGCATACTCTACTACACGAAGTCAAGGAAAATCATGCTTTGAGACAGCGATCGTGACATTTCAGTCATTGCAGTGTTTCATCAAATTGATTGATGAATGCTACAAGTACTTGTGTAGTTATTTTTCGTAAAAACTGTACGATCTCTCTCAATCAGCAAATCTAAGTTGGGAAATGGTGTTTCACATTTTCAGGGCCGCTGGCATCGCCTTTCTTTTTACACCGTAGCCTATTCGTATAGACTTTTAGACTATATTGGACTAAACGCTAAACTCGGGCTGTGGGATAAATCGATAAATTATTTTTCCAATCAATTCATATTCGTTTAATCGTTATTCAAATTGATCGACTAATCAGACCTTCAGTGATTTTTTTATTTTATTTTTTTTATTAATTCATAAATAGATTCATCGTACTGCCCTAGCACTGAAATACACTCTACCTGGGACCCGAAATGCTAATGCTTTACTGCAGAGCGGAGCGTGCCGAGATAGATCGCGACTATTAGGGTTGAGAAAGTGATTTTGATTTATCAAGCATATATGTAAGACATGCGCCATAATCTTTAGAGGAATAATTGAGTTAGAGTTCAATCAATACTTGTATTCCATACTAGTTGTAACGCATTGCTGAACTTGACTTCGATCTAACGTAATTTTCATTCCATAGATTTAGAAACAAGGATTTATATTTGTAGGTGACTGTGGATTGAGAGTCGGGATAAGTTTAAGTCCCGGCAAAGTGGCACGCTCAAAATTGGGTTTGTACGCGTTCCAGTTAGAGCATATTTCAGTGAGACCTAGGCTAACGATAAAAGAAACACTAGCGTTTTCAGAAGCAATGAAATGTTAAAGGTGCAAATCAGAGAAACATTTCACAGTTAAATTGTTTTGAAAATCTGATTGACTTACCAGGCAGGGCGGTTTTATCTGCATTTCCACTCCTATACTTTCAGCCAGTGTAAATTGGGATATTCTGTTTTAGCGCGCATACTGACGTACTGAGTTTAAATTTATTTTGAAAAATGATCTATTATTAACAGTGTGCTCATTGTCAATGAATATATACACTGGGCCACTTACAAATGAATCGTATATAATATAGTTACGCGTACACATTGCTAATGTAAGCCACGAACAAATTTTCAACTAAAACCGTTGAACTTGAATCGTTATTGCTGATAAGCGTAGATAGGTATAAATATGTCGCTAATGATTATCAATCATAGGTATTATTGTTTAAGTATTTTCGTAGTCTAGGCATCAGTACAGTTTAAATTTAATTATAATTTAATTTATGCATAGATGTATAGCGATAGTTATTACTAGAATTTGGTGTGTTATTACGATTGCAAAGATAAAGAAAACTATACCGATATAGTTACTCTATTCTGGACTTCTGCACAGATATATCAATTTATCTAATGAGGCTTAGCCGTTTGTTTTTTTCTAAAAACAAGGACCTACAGCTGGAACTACAATGATCAGAAGTTGAATTAAAATTGACAGTAATATAACGTATAAGATGATTAATCCGGTTATATTGAGTTCTCGTGCGTTCAACTAACCCATCTTACAATGCTTATTATGTAAGATTGGATTAGTCATTTGTATTTGGTCAGAGCGGTCGTAAGTAATATACCATTTTATAAATAAAGCTTTCATAAAACGGTTGAAATTTGCGTCAATTTACTATATTCCATACCATGTAGGTTCCAGAAAGTATTGGCATTCTATAGAAACGGATCATAGAACACGTGTAAATAAAAACAATTTTATTGTAAAAGTATGAGCATTTAATCGAATTCATTTATAATACCAAAGTTTTGACGAATATCATGTATGGTATACATTTAAGAATCATTATCATCATAATAATATATGATTAAACTTATTCGTTAATTCGCGTTGCCATCCTGGTCGGAAGGATTGAGAATGTAATTTGGGAGATTGGATCCACCTTGAGCATCGGTGAAGCCCGAGAATGCTGTAACGAAAATTCTTTTGCAGAGGCGCAATATATCGTAAACTAACGATCACCTTCAATGAAAATTCTTATTTCCAATATGTAAGGTAGAGTAACGTGGGGCACGGCGGACCCATTGAAAAATTGAAATTTTTTTTTTGTTTCAAATCACTGCATCTTGTCATTTCACCCGTCTTGAATGAATCTTTGATTATTATCCATCAATATGTATATGGCAAAAAGAGTTTATATTCCGGTGCAAATGGCCTTTATCTGAAATATCATTAAAAAAGAGAAATTCTGTCGCAAAAGAATGTTACATATTTTGATTTAACACGTAATAAATGAACCCCTAATAATATCTCAATATTGGAAATTTTTTTTTTTCCTGACCTAATTTTTTTTGGGGGCCTGTCGTGCCTCCTGTTACCCTACATGTATCGGGAATGTTTTCCAGGTTCTTATATTCGTAGTACGTTACCCTCGTCAATTCGGGACCTTTTAGGCGATTTACATTATCGACTGGAAATTTCGTTATCGACCGACAATTGTAATATTCTCGCAATGCAATATTCGCGCGCTGCGCCTATGCACCTCATCTCGAAGATCGAAAATTCGGACTTCAATTGTTTTCAAGCATCAGTCTGAAGTTGGAATAAACAAATTGTCTGTTAGATGTTTCCTGCGTGCAATAATTGAGAAAATTAATATTCGGAGTGTAGATAGAGTGGAGTGTAGAGGTTCACAGACAAATCAAGTGAACAAAAATATTTCTCGTATAGTTATGATGCGAACCTTAAACTAACAGTTGTGCGGGAAGCCGAAAACACAAACAATTACCGAACTGCGTTAGAATACGGTACATCAGAGTAAAATGTACGCGATTGTCGTAAAGTGAAGCAAAAGCTGAAGTATTCTGAAATTCGACCTATATTCGGATCCAAAAAACAGTTCCGAATCGGAGGTCAAAAATTGGGGGTCTACTCATGTTCGGGCCAACACGGTAACTGGCTTTTAGCCATGTTTGAGCTGATTTTCAAGTCATCTAAGTGTCAGTTCTAGGTTTAGCGCGATGCGGAAAATAGTACATTGCGTATCAAGGGCTGAAAGGCGGAATTTTCGACGAGTGTGAAGGTAGCGGCAAGAGCGAAGCGACAAAATCGCATTCCGCCCGTGGCGCACGAGATACTTTTTGCCCAACCCCTTTTAAAAACGCGAAATACTGATGAGAAAAAAAAACAGCAGTGCCACTGAGTGCTTTCGTAAACGTAAGGTTAGTACGATTATTTAAATTTTATTTCATATATTTTATGAGTAGGTATTATCTCATGTGATCTGATGAAAAAAAAAAAAGAAGTCGGAGACTATTCCCGAGGGCGAGTTTACTGTTCAAGCGGAGGAAGGGCCTTCTACCTAATAATATACTTTTCCATTTTTTATTGTTGTTTTAGAACAATGATAGAGTCTTTCAAACATCTTTCACATAATTTTATTTTCGATATATATCTAAAAGATAACCCGTGATGCAGTGCAGCAGATATATCACCGCGGGCGGGTGATCGATCCTTCTCGACCGATCTATCTTACGCCTCACGCTTCTCTACATTTCACAAATGGAATGCATTAATACCCGGGCTTCATGTGTGCCCCGACTTAAGGTACCTACTCGATGGAGAGTGAAAGTAAGTCAGGGGCAGAGTGGAGGACCGCAAAGACGTAACAACGCACCACACCCAGTATCGTAATCTTATATGCACGCGGTGAGAAAATATCGACGTGCACACATGTTTCATACTTCCCAGTTGCGTGTACATAAAACGCGGAGTACATATGTTTTACACGCGAGGTATACCTCGTCCTTTTAATATCCTCAATCGAGCACTGCTTTTACTCATATAATTACCAGACGTATAAGGTATTCAATCGAATCTATACTAACCGTATGGTGTAAATCCATAAAGATAAGACACCCTCGTTATTTTGGAGGTGATTACTTCAATTGACTCGAATCGGCCTTGCCATTTTAATCGTCGTGTCCTGATGGAACAATCTGATCGATACATGAATTCATCCAGCAGAGACGAAGTTTGAATGTTATATGATACGTATGTCTATCTGCAATACGTATTTTTCAATATGATTAATGTAATTGAAGACGTGGATGTTACATGGGCATAAATAGAAAATCGTTATTTCGAGAAGAACGTTGCGTTGTACTTATACAATTTTACGGGGAAGACGTTCGATATTGTGTAACGAATATAACTGGACGAAAATTGAAGTTTATGTTTTATTAGATGCAACGGGTTTCCATCATACAATTTTGTCATGTTAATAGGATTTGCGAATCGAGTATCATACATTCGAGTATGTATGTACAAATATATCTAGCAAATTTTTCAAGCACGCGACGAGCTTATAATGAAACCCAAAGATGTAGTTAATTGTCACTTGCTGAAATACGCAATTTAAACGTGTTTCGAACGTCATTCTGTTTCGGCCATTGTTTGATATGTTTGTCCAATGCCTGCGTTGTAAAAACTTACTCGTAACTTTGATATTAACATGGTTTATGTAATTTCACTGAACCGATCACTGGAAAATGCCTTCTATTATATGAGATAGTATTTGATGTAATAACGATCGTCGCATAGGTTCCACACAAGATATGGTTATATTGAACGTATGATCAATTATGTATGTATACAAAGCACCTCTAAAGATTTCTTCCACTTACAAGTAATTTTAGTTTATTTATAAATTGCCAAAAATCGACATAATTACAATAGCGTTTTACTCAAATCGGTGTTCGATTGTCGAGATCGATGTATAAGAAATCAGTGTTGACATTTTATACACTGTCTGTATGATTAGTAGTTTCGAAATTCAGTGACTCCCACGAAACCCAAATCCTGCTTACAATTGATTGCAGCAATATTTATATCTAGCAAAACTGTACTACAAGTACAGATACAGGACACCCCCATGAATAATTACTTATTCTGGATCCACAAGGGTAGTTCTAACGGGGTTTCTCGCGGCAGTCACCAAACAAACCAAGTACCTCATCAAACCCTACAATTTTATCGAATCAAAGCCACGTCCTCCGTTTACCAAGCATAGGAAGCACCGATGCCGTTGAAGGTGGTGTGCGCGACAAGACCGGCTGGCGAATATGCGATGGGGGCTGCGTAAGCCGCCTTAGCTACGACGGGGTAGGCAGGGGCAGCAGCGGCGTAGTGAAGGGCTGGGGCAGCAGCGTAAGTCGTCTTCGCGACGACGGGGGCGCTGTAGGCGTAAGTCGCTGCGGGGGCGGCAGCATAGGCGTAGGCGGGGGCAGCAGCAACGAACTTAGCGTCGTTCGTTACTCGGGTGTCGTATTTACGGACCGTGGAAAAGGCGGTGTCGACGGCCTTGCTGTAGTGGGACACTGCCGAGTTTCCGTCCAGGGATCGAACCGTGCTTTCGTGAGACGAGCCGATGGCTGGGGCGTGAACGGCGACCGGAGAGGCGCTGTAGGCGTAGCTCGGCTGGGCCAAGTAAGCGTCCTTTATCAGGGGGGCGCCACTGGTGTAGGTGATGTGAGCCGGCGCCTGCGCAGCGTAGGTCACGTGGGAGACAGCTGGCGCTGCGCTGTAGGTGATCGCGGGTGCGGCGAGGTGGCCAGCCTGAGCTGCGGCCAGGGTTGCGCAGATTACTACCAGCTGAAAGGACGTCGGTAAATTGGTTATCTTTTTTTATTGGCGGTTGTGTTTTTAGGGACTGAACACGCTTTTATGTTTATCGTGAATTCGCAATATCATCACGCTATGCAGTCACCATTCTATTATGTATATGTTCATGAATTTTTAACTACGGACTATGTGACAAGTGTGGAAAGTAAGCAATGTCTGAACGAGTGTGGGTTTGCGGCTGATATTGTCTATGCGCACGTATCGCACATGATCTTTTTTGCTATTCCTATGAAGGAAAGTTTTATTTTGAGTAGCACTGAAGACACTACTAATAGTGCGTAATATTCAGTTGTAAGTTTGCATGATGCCCCAAAAAAACCCTATTAAACGCCAAACATATTCATTAATAACGCGTGCCTTCGCGTATAGACTGGGTATTTAACTATTGACCGGTCTTCTGACGCGCACGCCTATCATACCTAAGGTTTGAGGTTTGAGATGTACCTAAGGCCCTAAATGTGGGGATAAAAATCGTTTGTGCTCAAAGAAATGTTGGATCGCTAAATGTATATATCGGTACACCTAGCTATAGTTTGACTGCTATCTAGAGGACAATAGTCTATAAAGAAGAAGATAAAGCTGACTGTGTTGTTCTCGTTACAATGATACGCGTTGTGATTTCATCATCATCAAGACGAAATAAGAAATAACTGTAATTTTCCCCACCATTGTCTCACTAATTCTCACGTTCAAAAAATCTAACGACTTCGGTAGCTGAAATTGAACTTTTCTGAATCTGGTTATAAGGTCGTGTGAGAGTAGCCTCGATCGAACCATTTATAAATTCTCATTTTTTTTTTACTCTTCACTTGATTAATAATTACATTGGAGTCGCAACTTAGATGCCTTTGCAAATCTTCTTGGCGAACAATAAATAAACTAATGAATTTAATTAAATCTGTCCGTACTATACCTTGAACATGTTTCTCGGGGAGTGTGTACGTTCGTTCACGTCGACGATCAAGGTAGATATGATGCCTTTGCGAGACTTGTGAAGAGTATTTATACAGCAAGAATTGACCGGTACTAAGGGATTTCGCAATTCTATATTGTATAAGTTTTGCACAGAACCGTGCCAGAGGATATAGTGCAATTTCTTCAGGTGCCCAAGAAGGGGGGCAACTCAAGTCGAAGCCGATGTCGAAGCCGAAGGTCTAGGGTTACCGATTCGACGGACTACCTCAATTGTGGTTGGTCGGTGGGTACCGGTTCTCTTTGCACTCGGCGTGCCTGATCCCAGCCATGGCAACTCCCGAAACCCAATTTATTCCTTATTTAATGAATAATGGCCTGAGACCTGCACGTTATGCAATACCCGGACTCTGCCAGCGGCTGTCTGAACTTGCGCCTGAAAGATTGAGGTCCGCCATCGAGGTCAGATGTACGATTAACGGTTATCCCCGGTTCCCAGAGCATGAACGACAAGTATAATTGATCAATTTCTAATTTCAATGAAAATAATTCAATCGCGAATAACCTGCTGGTACATACTTGTGTTATGGTGCGATTGTGAAATAATGAAAGGATAAGTAGCTGATTGAAGGTAAAATTATTCCAACGTCGACTAAATATATAATATAGTTTTTACAAAAGCTCCGGTGGAGTTTAAAGTGAATTTTCGTCGTTAGGCGGAAACGATAATTCGAAGGAACTGTATTAGATTGCGAAAATTATGGATTTTGTTTAGAACAGCTTCTTTGAATACAAACAACAATATTACTCGTTCTTTATGAATAAAAGTTGCCGAAAACTACTTGAAGATATTTATCGTAATCTTATTTTAACTTCTTACAATCAAATATTTTCAGTTACGTGATTTGCCAAGAATAATAAAAAATTCAGGAAAAATTTCGACGATATTTCCATACTGCTTGCAGACACTTTTTCATCATTTCATATAATATCCAGCGTATTCTCGTACAACTATTTAAAACTCTTTCAAAACTACGTACACAGCACATTCGAGAATATTCTTTCTATATTATAAGCTTGCAAAACTGTCGTCAAATTGTCATCAAATGTTGAAAAATAATTGGAATTGACTAACAATCTCGCATATTATTGACGACCCACGGAGTTCAAGAGGCCGTTCGACACGATTGACAGTGAGTTCGCACATCAGTGTGCAAAAGACGTAGACCTTCGCGTATGCATATGTGTGAGTTGGAAGTTTACAGCTCCTGCAGGGCCAACAGGATTCATAAGACCGTCTGGTGACATTGGTAATAACTTTTGGTCAGTTTGATGACAATTTGCTCGCAAGCCAGTCTCCATAAAAAATGTACGAAAATCCTTTACAACTTGGAAAAGAGAAGATAGGTATTAAATAGACGAAAAAAATTATTGCAAAGGGAATAAATATAGCATGTTTAATAGCAAAATTATGAATACGGATAGCGATAAAGATACAGCATTGCTAAAACCATGAAAACCAATTTCAATATTTAATAAAAAGGTAAGAATATTGTAGCAGTTAACCCTCCATCACACAGGTTGATCGTTTAAGACCCAATCAAAATTTCTCCCTCAAATGTCTTCGAAACTCAGAGATGTTAACACCGGGCTTATTACGAAATCATAGTATATTCAATTACAAAGAGAATTGGAGCATGTAGTAGAAGTGCTGAGGAGTAACCATGAATCATTTCAGAATTATTATTGTATTGTAATTAAAAAATACACAAGTGGAACGTGCCTGCCAAGTACATTGCTCTTTAAATTATGATTCGATATCTGTACAACACACACAACAGCGAAGCCTTGCTTTTTGATTTCTCTCTAAACACTTTAGACTAATTCAGCTCTTTAGCTATGATTATAAGAATTCACTTTGCAGTAATCACTAAATCTAACGCTAGGCAGATCCTTACAAGTCAAAATTCATTCAATCGTACTATTAGGTATTTATCTGATTTTGATTTTGAAAAAAAATCCACAGCTACTCCGGTGAGACGAACGGCGAGCAGTTTTCAGAATGAGGACACTATTCAGCTGCGATAAGTGGTGATATATTTAGTATCGAGAGTTAGGAAACCGAATCAGTTCAATGATGGCATTGAAAATCTAAACAGCAGGGTCTTGCAAGAAGAGATTTCGAGCAATTATCTATTCACAATTCATACCAATCTGCCATCAATGTGACACTCGTATCTCCGAGGCTGCGATCGATAATCGGGTCATTTCGTAATAGGATCGAAATTCAGTTCGCATATCCTGAGTAATGTACTGTAAATAATGAATGCGAAAATCGAAAGGTGTAGTCATGTTCAAACTTGTTTAGCAAAGATTGATCAGCTGCAGATACACATATATATACATACAATACATTATAAGTGTCTTACATACTTATATATATACAATGACTATATTATATAAATTATATATCGCCGCTGTCACTCCACCGGCAAACCAGTGCATTTTATCCTCTATGGAATTTTATGGAGATAAAAAAAGGAAACCCATTGACTTTTCAACATTTTCTATAAGGAATTAAATAATTCTTATGTGCCTTCAAGAATTCCTATGTTGGATTGTTATGAAAATTTTACAGAATTATAGTCATTTTTTCATTTGGTTCCAAAGTTTTTATAATATTGAGTTTCATATAGGATTTAGAGAATTTTTACAGGATTGATAAAAAAAAATTTATATATAGAGATTCTCCTAATGATTTCACGGGTTTCCGGATGTTCTATGGGAAATTTTCATGCGAACTCCGGGGATTTTTGACGTTTCTCATGGTGATACGATAATTCTCATGAGAATTAATTGTGGTTCTGGATCCATTACAGGTCGGGAAATCCTGATTGTTTCCCAAAAATCCATCAATACATAATATTGTTTTCGAATTCCTCTGTTAGATTAAACAACTTATCTAATGTTTAATACTTTTTACCAGGAAAAATGTAGTACATCTTCACCCTATTTTCTCACAACTCCGGAGAAAGGTCGGAGCTGTGGATTTGAAATTTGAAAATTTGTATGAAAATATGGATCGTATTTTAAGTGTTACTGTACTTAGCAAAATAACAGTAGGCAAGGTGTCCAATATTCATGGAAATTATGAAATCAGGGAATTTGATATCCCCTGGAAAAAAACCTGGGAATTTTAGGGAATTTCTTGTCGCATCTGGAATATCCTAATTTTTATCCTAGGTTCATAAAAATTTAGCCATTTGCTGGGAAAAAAAAAATTTCCTGCAACTTTCAGGCAATGGTCATAAACGAAGCCCTGATTTCTTAAAAATTGTACGTGATAGCGGATTCTTACAAATTCGTCTCACAATGAGCTGAGCTCTAGTCAATTGTAAAATATCCTTGTTCGTATGACTATTGTATCTTTCATTTATTCTTTATATGAGAACAAATTGGATAAATAATGATTCTTGTTTGAAAAAATCTGAAATTCTCAGGGAATTACGTTTCCATAAATAACTGGACACCTTGAGTAGGTTTTACGACCACCGTAATTCGGTTTCTGGAAGGACTATTATTCCGAGGAAATAAGTGCAAGGCTGACCGTTTATATTCAGGCAAACACGACTTGACAAGATCGCCGAGTTTTTCAACGGACGCAATTATTTTTATTGCCCGTACACTCCCTACGGCAACTCAGTCGTTAATCATCCCCACACATACGTACACTGATCGCGAGAGAAAGTGAGGAAGGATTAATTTGCCCACACAGCATGCAATATTGCAGAAACTTAGCAGCTACGTAGGTTTGCGAGATTTGAAATATTTCAAAAGCGTAACATTAACCAATTATTTTTTGCAATATTATGCATTTATTTATTATTTCGGAAAAGTATACCTCATATAAAAAAATCTCAAGTGAAAAACGAAAGTATAATACCATTATAATAATAACAGTATACTGACTCTATAAACACAGCATTTGATCAAGGATGATACTCGAAAAGCGTTTTAAATCCTGACAATAACTTGAACGCAAAGTACAATAACATAGCTTTGTAATATCGCCGTTACGTGTTACACGCGATATTATAAGTCCATCGCAAGCAAAAAATTTCAATGTTGCTGCAGTGAAGCTCTGATTGTTTCGAGTGCATTTATGAAACTGCAAAACTCCTGCTGAAATTGCAGTATAGAAATATTACGTGCTGTTTGGGTGAGTGTTAACTGATTCCGTAACTTAGTTTTACGGAAAATGAATAAGCAATTCGTTTTGTGTTCGGTGATATTTTTTTTCTCTCATGATTCTGAAAATTTTGTCTTATTATATACAAATTACACAGCTGTCTGGATCGATACATTATACTTGATCATTTCTCCTTTCAACGAGGTCTCAATTATCGTCGCCCGAAGGCCTCAACCAAAGTTCATTACAGCTTGTTTAAGAAATTCTTATTTCTTCTGATTTGAAACTCCCGTGTAGCTTCCCATTGTGTCTTTCCTACGTCAAGCAGCTTACGGATATTTTACTTCAAAGTCTGATAAAAAACACTTAATCAACGTTCAGAATTTCTTTAATTTCCACAATCGATGTACAAGGTTCAATTATTCAAATTTACATAGAGTTTGTTGAAACAGCATCGCCATATTGTACACAAGTATATAAACGAGCTACAGTTGTTGAGTTAAAATATTCGTAACAAATGTCGTGTATAAATTTGAATAATAATTTATTGATTTACATGTTAAAGTGACATATATATCACAATAATTACAACAGCGGGCGGACTTGTTTTAAAGTGTAAAGTAAATCATAGAACGGAGGAGGAGCATGTATCTAAAAAAGAGAGGCAGCTCGAGGGAGACAGACGTGCTTCACGTCTCCGCAGTCGTTTCTGAACAGCATAGAACCGAAGCCGCAAAAAACGCCCCTCCCGCCTCGCTAAACTGCTTCACCATCATCTTAATCAATCAATTACCAAGCGTAAGAAGCTCCCAGTCCGGAAAAAGTTGCGTGAGACACAACTGGGCCGGGGGCAGCGACTGCTGGGGCGGCTCCGTAGGCCAGGGCAGCTGGTGCGGCGTAAGCGGTCTTCGTGATTAAGGGTGCTGGTCCAGCGGCGTAGGTGTAGGCGGGGGCGGGGGCGGCGTAGGCAGTCTTGGTGATGATCGGGGCGGGGGCGGCGTAGGACAAGGGCGACGAGTAGCTCACGTGGGACACAGCCGGTGCCGAGGAGTAGGCATAGGCAGCTGGTGCAGCGTAGGAGCTGGCGTAAGCAGCTGGTGCAGCGTAGGAAGTGGCGTAGGCAGCTGGGGCAGCGTAGGAGGTGGTGTAGACGCTGGGGTTGCTAACGCGGACGTCGGACTTGCTGACTCTGGAGTAAGGGGTGTCGATGGTCTTCGAGTAGGTGGAAATCTGGGCGAGGTTACCTGGGCTGCGGAGGATGTTGGAGGACTGCGAAGTGATCGCTGGGGCAGCGTAGCTTAGGGTTGGTGCACCGTAGGTTATCGCTGCTGCAGGGGCGGCGTGAAGACCGCTGTAAAAACCGGCGTTGGCGACCGCGAGGGTGGCGCAGAGGATCATCACCTGCAGGATTGAAGAGATCGTTTTTATTTAAGGGGCGTTAAATTTATAGCCGAGTATTTTTAGCAGTTTCTATAATATGTGATATGTGATTGGAGTTTTTAAGGGTTTGACAGTGTGGAAAATGTGGAAAAGAGGTATCATAGATCAGTAGTGGGCAGGAAGAGGGTTATCTACTAACACTTGATGCTTTGACACAATTGGCAACTGAATTTTGAAAGTTCTATACTTTTTTCACAAATCAGAAATCATCGTGATCGGGAAGTCAGTTTTTTTAGACAGTACAAGGGATTGATCTTCTACTTCGATTTGAGCTCTGAGGGAAAGGTTCGACTAGAGTTGTTGTCGTTACTCACCTTGAATGCCATTTTGAGATACTTTTTTAGGCTTGGTACTGCGCTGTGGTCAGTTACTAAGAAGTGATGCTCTGGTTGTCGATGGTCGGGTGTTTTATACTCTGGGAATCACTTCGCCGGAGAACCACGCCCGCGTTTGGGGTCCGGTTTTGCGTAGGCCTTCGTCTCCGGTTGTTCTTGTTTTAATTTTTAGCGACTTTTTCCTTTTGTCGTTATTTATGCAAGTCGTTTGCTTCGCTGCAGATTCGGAACGCTCGAGTTATGACACTCGGGCAGTCTTAAGTGGGCTACCAGTCAACTTGTAACGACACCTCGGCATAAGCTGCAATCCAAAAGTAAAAGTAGTCGTCAAGCATTCTTAATTCAGATATCGTGAATCACTCGACTAGATCATCGCTTGAATGAAAATTGCATTAACAATGACGTGGGATCATTGATAAGACAGCAAAGATCTCGACACAAGTTACGGACAGATAAGAGGCACAAGCTTAATATTGCAAATGCCATAAATTAAAGATGCGTTAAACTTACGGTTCAGTAAAGAAGCTGTCAAGCCAGAAGTATGATGTGACGAAGGTTTGAAAAGGCAACTAAAGATCATAGAGTTGAATTTAATTGAAATGATATCTCCTTAAACCAGAAGATTAAAAAAAACCCAGAAAATTCAAGATCGCATCATCCAACCGATTTTTATGAACTAGGGCTCAATTTCTTTGTAAATGAGTTCTCTACTCAATTGAAATCAGTTTTCGAATAACGGTGGAGTATTTTCTATTAAGGCATTGGTTTACTATTCACGACTACCAATGATTTCACTAATCATGCTTTTTTATCATCTGGAAAGCCAAAAAGCAAATATGACTTTCTTGATTCCTAGAAAATTCATCTTCAGATCAAAGTGAGCCCTAGTTCATTGAAATCGTTCCAACGACGTGATTTTTTCGATTTCAAAGTTGCCACTAATTGTCCTAGTGTAATTAAAATTTAGTTTTATTTTTTAAATGTAATTACAACAAAATCATACATTTATGAGTATCACCATGGCACTGTAATTCCCAAGGTAGCTCAATTTGCTCAAGGTTTTCTCACGGTGGAGTTGTTCTCTGCTTTGTACAGGTTTTTTTTTGGAACGGTGGTCAACCTTCCACGCGATCGTTTTACGGCGTGAGTTATTTTTTACTCCACATTCGTCGGGGGCCTTGAAGCATCGGGCGTTAAGGTTTCGGGGCGGGATGCTGAGGAAGATTGAGTCAGCGAGAGTGCCGAGAAAGAGAAAAGCCGACGCGTCGCATCGGTGAAAAGAGGGACAGAGAGAAGGAAAGGTTTCGTCCTGTAGTGCCACATAAATCCGTACCACCCGCCAATGCCTTAACACACACACGCACACCCTGGAGTGAATCTGCATGTAGGTCGATGAGAGGAACACTTGACCAGCCCAGCGACGTCCAAATGCATCGCCTGCACCGAGGTCACTCAATTCCAGCAATATACAGTGCCGGGTAATGATTTCATTTCAAATATGCAGTAAAACGGCATTTTTTATTGTCTCATTAAAGTGCGTTTTCAAGTTTATATTTTAAACAAAAAAAAACAAAACAAAAAAAAGTCAGGATTCAACCATTTGTCAAATGCCTTTGTTAGAATGGATCTTACACTTTTCAAAAAGTTCCGTGGGCAATATTTTAGAACAACATTTTCCCCAAATAATTTTCAACTTCGAGACAGTCTATTTAACAATACTGCATCAATTCTTTCTCTCGAATGAAGCGGTGATTTCGTGGATATTTTGAATGAATTGCATGCATAAAAATAAAATTTGTCTACCTGTAGACCTGTCTTGTTACGTACAGAGAGGTAATAATGATTTTCCGCAAATAAACAGGGTGAGATTGCAGTACTTGCAATATTCTGCTAATAATCACGACTAATAAGATCTAACAAGAATCTTTAAAACGGTAGTCGTCTACAATTGTAAAATTGTTCTTGAAATACGATACTTGTTTAACATCATCCGCACCATTTCCACGATTATTTTCATACGGTCGAATGATAAACTGGGAATTTAATAAATTCCAATCGGAGTGAATAATGGCCTTATAGGTGAAACTACACATCAAAAGCTCAATATTTTTTGGTCAATGAATCACCCTAAAAAGCTTCAGCAGAATCCGTGATCCGAAGGTCTGATACTTTTTCGTAAGTGAGTATGTTGCAACCGATTTCATAGAATAAGTTTTTTACGGATAAGAATGGTCGAATAAGGTAATTTTATTTATCACCTGATTTGGTGTACGGCCGATTGTTAATAACAGAGTTAATTTTAGACTGGAATTCGGTTCTTTTCCTATGAAGTGTATCGGGTATCGAAATTTAGTCTATGATGCAATTGGTAACGTGAACAACGCAGACCTGCACCTGATGCAACTAGAACTGCATGTAAATATGATACTCGACCGCTAGAACGACATAGAACACCTCATATGCAAAAATGTCAAAATGTTGAGGGAGAGGCAGTCGAGAAAGACTGTATAAATAGCTACACAGATTTGCTAGATCTATCCAATTTGCCACTTGCAGTTCAAGAAGCAACAACATCAACTAGCATCATGTTTAAGGTGAGTGCACAGGTCCTGTGACTTGACAGAAACATGATACTCCTGGGGGAAGAATTTTTTAAAGCTTTGATATCTAGTACTGCACTTTGATTTTCAAATTTATCATCATCACTTTCAATTTAGAAATTTTGAAACAATTGCAATGATGTCACTTGTCAAGTCATGATTACACTCGAGCCATCCCAAAAATGATGATTTTATAGTTTTCTGACAGTCATTCATAATTGGACATTTCTCACATCTGCGTATACACAATTATAATAATTTCTTATCAATTAATTAACGTTTCACTGTCGAGAAAAATACCGATAAACTAATTCTAAATCCTTCGTACTTTCCAGCTTGTAGTAATCTGTGGGTGCTTAATGGCCGTCGTTAACGGTGCTTTTATTAGTACTGGTTTGATCGGTACTTCCGGTCCGGCAACTGTCTCTCTACAACCATCAGCCGTAGCCCTGCAGCCGGGAACTGTCTCGTTTCCATCAGTCTCATCATCGTCGTCAAACATAATCCGTGGGATTGGTAATTTAGGTGCGATTTCCGCGTACTCGAAGAGCATCGACACAGCTTTCAGTAGCGAAAAGAAAGCCGATCTTCGCATAAACAATCCCGACTTGCAGACAGCATTTCTGTCCGCCATTCCCGCAACTTTGAACTATGCCGCCAGAGCGCCTGCTCTTGCAGGTAAAATGGCGG
The DNA here is from genome assembly GCF_021155765.1 of Diprion similis. Classification (NCBI taxonomy): domain Eukaryota; kingdom Metazoa; phylum Arthropoda; class Insecta; order Hymenoptera; family Diprionidae; genus Diprion; species Diprion similis. The sequence goes on along the minus strand of NC_060112.1, from coordinate 8,657,777 downwards.
CTCTAAAAATAGGATTAAACTAATTAGTCACTTCTTGGACAGAAAAGAAGAGAAATTTATTTAACCAGTCGGTAACATCTCTGCATCATTGCATGTATTTCAAATTAATTACCTCAAAAGAAATAATCTACGATGACAAACGGTTTATACTTCTAAGATTTCGTTACCAAGCTTTTCTTTTCACGCTTCCTGAATAGGTCAACTGGCTGTAGCCACTGGCCATGCTGCTTCTCCTACCCTTGGACTGGGGATAAACGGAGTGGCGGTCAACGGATATGGACTGGGAGTGAACGGCTACGGACTTGGAGTCAACGGATACGGGCTCGGCACGGTCAACGGATATGGGCTTGGGTACAACGGATATGGTCTGCAGACGGTGAATGGACTGGGAGTAGGTCTTGGCGCAGTCAAGGTTCTTTAAGCGATCACTCGATGTTAAATTACTGAACAAGATTTCGTGTGGACTTTGTTATTTGCATACAATACTCCTACTGTTATGCGAGATGAAACTGAAACTCCCACGTTATATTTAAACTATCGGAAAGCACGTTCAATTCTATACCATGTCACAAAACGATACGTCAGAGATTTCCTTCAATAAATATGATATATTACACCCATAAATCCGTCATACCTTTACGGTAATTTTAAATTTCTCATAAATGTCCCATTCGAATAATGAGCTATTTTTCAGATATCTTTTCACATAAGTGAAACACTTAATTAAAAATTATGGTAGGTATGTAATAAAAGGCGTCATTGTTCTCAATTCAATACCTGCATCAAACTTGGATATTTTAATTTTTTATTTGTTTTATTTTTAATTTGATCGGCGAAGGCAAACTCGTAAATATTTTTGATTGAACTTGGTTTATTCAAGAATTCTGTACTTGAAAGTCTTATCGTTATCCACAATGAGCAAAAGATAGGTACGTCAAATCGCATAAATGAAGGAATAGGTAAAACACATTTCAAGCAGTCTTTTACAAAGCCATTTTGCAAATAAACGACGAACAAAATTAAAACAACACTAAGGTATAAATAAAGCAAATTTTCATAAACCGAAATTCGGTTAGGTACTTTCATCTTACAGAAGGACATACTTCGGTGGCTCTAGAAGGCAATGCTTTATTGGGCCCAGGTTATCGGCCCAGTTACCTTACGGTGATCAGCTGCGATCAAGTTTGCGCGTAACACTGCCATGTTTTGGCGCGTGTATGACGTACCCATCGGTGTCAGTATTTATATCTTGCCAAGTTATAATGTGTGAGATACCATCCGACTTTATTACTTGGTTCGTTCCTCCAACTTTCGACAAGCTTTTTAGGTTGAACGCTTTGATTAGAGTCCCTTCGATTTGCGATTAGCGAATTTTCAAACCTTTGGGACAGAGACCTTGTACCATTTAGTTGGACGATGGGCTCTGATGATTTTTCGCTTTAAAAAATCTGATTAATCCTTTCGAATTATCATAATTGTTATGGATTTTACTGTGGTAAGTCGTCCTACTCGTTCTCACCACAGCAAAATCCTTTTTTACCGTCCAATCATTTCGTATTTTTATTACCATGCTAAGCGTTATTTAGCAAATCAGGGAAAGGTGTATGAACACCGATGTTGTTCTTGTTGTCAACCGATGTTGTTGTCTTTTCGAGATTCCAAGAGTTTCACTCAACTGAACTTTGCCCATATTCGAACTTATCCATTGGTCAATCGATACCTCAGTTGCCAGAACAACCTACCGAGCCTACAGTAATAAATACGAATTGCAAATACAATCTAAGTTCTATCTCTGTTCCTCTAATGCAAATATTTCAACCATCATTAATACATCCATTTCACAGATGCCGATTACGACGAACGTCTATTTAGAGAACAGGACAGGTCGCTAAGAACTCCTTTGTAGTGATACGCGAACGACGAAGAGGGACTTATCTAAGTCCATGTGATACTCTCGGTATAAAATGAGAATCCGCAAGGTGGTAACAATTACGAACAAGGTATGGGAGAAATAATGAACAGCCAAAATTTACGATAAGGTTAGAAGAAATAATTTAATAAATAAGTTTCATCGAAATGCATAGTCGTAGCGTTGCGATAACTCAATCTTGACGTTTTTACCAGGCGTAGGAGATGCCGACTGGGCTGCTGTAGCTCATGTGGGAAACAGCTACGGCCGGGGAATAAGCGACTCCAAGAAGACCTGCTGGGGCAGCGGCGTGGCCGTAGGCGGGGGCGGGGGCGTGAGCGTAAGCCGGAGCGGCGGCGTAAGCGATCGGGGCAGCATGAGGGTAAGAGACGGGGGCAGCGTAGGCGGTGGTGGTGTAGACGCTGGGGTTGCTGACGCGGACGTCAGACTTGCTGGAGCTGGAGTAAGGAGTGGTGATGGTCTTCTGCTGGGTGGCTACCTGGGCCAGGTTTCCAGGGCTGCGCAGGATGTTGTCGGACTGAGAGGTGATCGCGTGAGAAGCAACAGCGATGCTTGGGGCGTAGTGGGCCTGGGGCACGGCGTATTGAACCGGAGACAAAATCGCGCCGGCGTTGGCAACAGCCAAAACGCAGGCGAGAACTACGAGCTGGAAATAAAGCAATTTTATTTTTATTTCCCGTTTGTATTCTTATCTTTGTTATTCATTGTGTTACAAGAATAGAAATGTCATTTTTACGGCATGGGCATTGAAAAGTCCACTTTTTGTGGCAGTTTTCCTTCCGTAAAGTGACGCTTTATACAGCAACGAACAAAGTTGCGGAATAAAGTCTTTATTCTGCAGTTTTCATGCGCAGTTCGGAGTGCGCATCCCAAACTGCCGAATAAAGTAGCGACGTCGAACAGATCGCGACATAACCTCACTCTTCGTTTTGCTTTTCAATGTCCATACTGTAAAAAATATTGTATGTGGCATGCCCGTAAACCGTTTTTTGGCTGAAATCTTTATCCTTGCCAAAAAAACAAGTGGCTTACGAGCATGCCACATAAATAGCTATTACACGCGCTCTTTAATCATTGCACAGTATCTTATATTGCACCGTGAGAGAAACTTGACACTCAAATGAGCATGCGCAACAACTCATGTGATTCCATTGGTCGATTCAACTGATTCTAACCGATTTTTTCGTCTGCTTGTCAGGATGACCAACTCCGTTGTGGACAGTTATTCAAAATTAAAATATCGAAATTCACAGGTTTCTCAAAGTTGTTTTGCGTTGAGGAGTTGAAAAAGCTAAAGTGTCTTGAGCCCGGGTTCAAGTTAACATAACCTCGAAATTTTTGCGCGTATTGACAGTTCGTGGCGGGGCACACGAAACAGAATTGGCCAGTATGTCAAAACAGATGAATGAATTGACGCTTGTGCATTTGGGTGAACAGATTCTTGATACAGTCACACTGTATTTTTAATGTAGCGACTCGAAATTACATATTCTACTATGCCAGAAAAGTGACTTATGGTGTTAGCGAGCCATCGATATACCTTTTTTCCTGATTTTACTGATATCTGTTTAAATACGTTGTTAACAAAATCCACTCAACTTTATAAACCCCGTTAAAATTCCACATGAATTGAGTACAATTAAAGATCAACTGTTACTTAGTGTTAGATGCAGCTCCAAGTGCGATGTCCATTTGAATGTCAAGTCCAAAAGTGTATAAGACTCGCCACTAAAGTGTTTTTAATCCGATTTACTCCATTAGAAATATTGAACAAAATTAAGGAGTAATTTAGCTTCGGGAATCCAGATTTCGGGAGTAAATATACAGATTTGAAGCAGTCCGACTCTTTTACCAATCGCGAGTAGATGTCTCACCTTGAATGCCATTGTTGTTGAGGGTAGTTGGTTGATTGTCGTTCACTGGTAGTGTGATGCTTTGGGTTTTGAAACGAAATCTTTTATACCTCGCGGTATTGTCGAAAATAATTTGTAGTGGGGGATTTAGCACCGGATCCCAGTCATGCCGGAACCCACTTGTTGGGGTCTGTAGGACCCGCGGGGCCTCGGGCGGGTACGTGGTGATATACTTTCGCTGTCGCAGCGTACGGCCCTCGCCTCGGGTGCCTCGACGATGTACGTAATTGTTCCAGGTACACAGCTTCGCGTCTCTTTGATCCGTCTGTGGATGCAAGAACTCTCCGACCTTGAACTGGATAAAGCGCCGTGGAGGATCTGCGATAATCGGCTTGGAAACGAAAGCGGCAATCATTATCCCACATCGAAAATTATCCAGCTGTTGTTATCATTATTTAGTCACCGTTATTATACCCACCTAATTGTATACCGAGATTTGGAATGAATTGTTATACTACCTACATAAATTCTGCGATCTGTGGCGATCGCAGATATCTGCATGTCGCGCAACTTTTCCACAGACATACGTGCAAAATATGTTCTTACATTTCGCTAAGTCGAACGGCATTGGGAAAAAAATCGGGGATTTGATTGTTGCGTATTATTTGCAGTCACGATTTATGGGCGTTGTCATTAATTATGCGTGCTAAATCAATGTAGGTATACGATTGCAGTGAAACAAGGAGGTGTATACCCTATTCTTTGAAATTGCATAATCCCAACTATGCCTATCTCGTAATCTTATAATTGCTGCGGCCTCTAGGCCTGTTTTTGCAATTATTATATTATTTTTTCGATATATCCGTAACTCATTGTACAAGTAACAAGATACTAACTTGTTCTTTGTTTTATCGTGATGTTATCTCTAGTATACGTTCTACATTAGCTTGTACATCTAGTGACTATCAAGGGATATCCGAATGCGGCAAATTGTCTATTATTATTTGTTTACTTACAGTTAGTTATCGAATCCATTTTCTAAGTGTGAAATAAATCTTGACTCCAGGTTATCCCTGTGAAAATAATGCGATTGCGTGTCAGGTTATACAGACTAGCGTTTTCATATATCGATCAAGCGGTGCTAGTTTTGAGTATCACCCTCGTGCAATCTGTTGTGAATAAAATTTCCCAATTGAAGGGTCTTATACCCTCCATTAACGTCTTTCACTAATAATAAAGTTAACGTTTCGCATTCGAAAATCGTTATTACTAAATAATATAAGACACGTAATTTCAGAAGCATTAAACTTTTTACCCCATGTGTTTTCGCTCATGTTACGTGAGTAGCTGAATATTTCAGCAAATTTGGTTCGATGAAAATGAAATGAAAAAAAAATGGAGTTAAAAATTTTCTACGCTTTTTGACCAACAGAAATTCTGTATATTTATACACACTCGGGACATTTTTGGTGCATGTGTACGTTATAATAACTCAATTTTACGCCCTATTTCATTGAACGTAAGTTACCTGAATCTTATTTTACGTTCTGTCAACAGCAACTTTGATTCTTCTCAAATGAAATTTTTTTTACATGTGTTTGAAAAAATAGCTTGTGTAGCGCGTACGAACTAATGTGCAAAATCTGATTCATGTAATTAATAAATCGCAAGGCGCTCGTTTAAGTGTATGCTATAAATTTCCCGCTCGTTGGAAATCGTCGACTTCTCGAACTTGTAACACTATAGAAATTTTTTTTTCAAAACGCGCTTGGAAAAAAATCATTCGAGAAATTCAAAATAGTGTACCAAATAAATTGGTACTTTCCTTCTATTTTTTCGTCATTTTCATGCTTAGAACTGCGAAACGGTTATTACTTTTGTGGATTTTTACCATCAAATTAATTTATTTTTCTTCTACTTTGACTAAATTCACCGAAATTTCACCAAAATTCTAAAATAAAATTTTTGCCCGCTGAAAATGCCCGCCTAAAAATAAGTAAATACATCAAATTTACGATAATTTGGCAGGAAACAAAAAAATATCTCCTTGGCCAAATTTTCTACAGAGGCCGTCTTGCCCTCCCCTCCCCTCCCCTCCCCTATACGTACGCTGTCAAAATGAGATGAACGCGCGACAAATCCGTTTTGAGCGCAGGGGGCGCCACCGGCAATCAGAGCAATCCAACCGAAAATCGATGCGCTCAGCGCGAGAGATCAGTTCACTGGTAACAACCGAAGTGACGAGTCGATTCACGCGAGGACCAAAGTCCGGCGAATATTCGAATCACTGTATCTCCGCATAAGCATCAAAGGATTTTATGCTATAGCGGCTTTTCCCCTACGAGCCATTGAAGTTATTCATATTTTTGGCTCAATCAACTGTTTAGATTTATTCATTTCATCCCATGGTCCATCCTCTCTTGTAAAGAAGTTCGCGGAAGTCTTCTATGTGACGAGGGTTCCGAGGTGGGGGAGGTGTCTTTGCCATCAAATTTTTTAGGAGATTTTATCGTATCCAAACCTATCGGTAATCCAGAATTTGAGATTTTTTTTTGAGATTGATTTTTCTAGAAGATATGATTATGATTATACCTTTACATCGTCGGAACAGATGTAATACAGTAATGCAAGAATTTGCGTTTCTAGTTGATGGTAATTTCCAGGAGTCAGTAAGTCAATTTCAATTTTTATTCCGGACTTGGAATAAATGATATGAATCCTTATTGCAGTCGAATCAGTATATAATATTCCCAACTAAACCAGAATCAATTACAATCCGATTTGAAGGCATAACCCTGACCCTCAGTCTTTCCCATTTACCCTCAATATTATGAATAATGTAACAATTAAAGAGAGTCGCGTGTTATCCTCAGAGTTGTGGTACTTTCAAAGTGAGGAGATCGCCTTCAACTCTGTGGAATAATTAATAAAGTCCTAATTGCTGCAAGTAAAGCTGCAATTAATGGCGATTAACCCTCAATTACGGGGGGTTTAGCTTCGGGGTTCACCGAGGTATTTATTATAAAGTCTTTGCTATAACGGCTTTATTAGTATATTTGAATAAGGACGATTCTTCGAGTTTCTTACACATATTGAGTTTAATTGTATAATGAGAAGAAAATGGTTGTAGGTTATTAGATCCGAGATCACATTTCTTTCGAACAAACGAGTCATACCTCTGGTAAGTAAGTAGATGCATCTCTCTTTAATTGTTTAAATTTTGAGAGTGATATTTTCTATTCAAATGAATTATTGTGTAGATTTTCAAGTGCAACGATTGGGCGTCAACCTGAATTTAGAGCGTACCCTGAAAATTTTAGAATGGATGAATGGAAATGAACATTTTTTCGACGGATAATTCTGAAATGGAATGCTAGGAAAATATTTCATCAGTGGTATTCGTCCCGCTTGAACTATTTCGACAATTTAAATGATTGAAAATGCGAAACCTGTAACAAGACATTAGTGTCGACAAATATAGTAGCTCGAGAAAAATTTATACGACCTGAAAATTAATTGACAATTCCGATACGAATAACTTTACTTAGAAAAACGATCGTAAAATTGTTTATCTTATATTTGGGGATTGAAGAATGTTAGGGAAAAATAGGATTGACTCTCGAATATAAGATGTTTTTTATGCGTATACTGCTGGTACATATATATATATATATATTCTTTTGAAATTACTGTAGTCGCATATACTAGTTTACCTTGTAACTCACAAGGTGAGGTCACGAAATACGAGAAGCTAGTTTTACTGAAAATTTTATAGTTATTCTTTCTTACTCATAGCCAATTTCGCATATTTCCGCACTGACTTAGCTGATTGTGAATCAGAAAACACGGTAGTTGGTTTTTTGGAAAAAAATGATAGTCAGTTTCTTCACATGTTTTCTTCCTACACTAGAAATAAAAATCTTTTAAAGAGTCATATAAATATACTCGTATTATCTTTTCTCGAAACGAGTCTTATCTTTAGACCGAACAACTTCCAAGCAAAACACGGCGCAGTTATTCTTGTAATATTGACTTTGAAAAAATCGCTCCTCTGTCAACGATGGTTTTTTCAAAATTATAACCATATTTTGACCAGTTTGGATTAACAAGTTTTCAAAAATCCTAGCTAATTATGGCACTGAATGTTCGATTATAAAAAATTTGTTATTCAACTAATGGCATGAAAAATCTTAAAATTTACATGATTGCAAAGCCACCAAGATTACTTATAAATTTAAATCCTTTTACACGAAGTTTTGAGCACCTCCACTTTTTACTATTCAAATCAGTTGTTAAATAATCTCGCAACACAAAAAACTCGACTAAACATTTCGGTACCCATGTTTCCAGGTCGTTGTTCACGAATTCGGGTTACATACTTTGTAAAAAATAATTCTCGTGACACGTTTGATCCGCTGTCATCATCTGTTATATCGTTTGTCAAGCAAAACCGAAATTCTGCCCTCGTATACCTTGGAATGGACAATCAGTCCCAATCAGAGTCGTATTTCTGAACGGCTTGAACCAAATGACAGATATTATTTTAAATTTTTAAATTCTTTACGCAGAAGATTTCGCGCAGATGGGAACAGTAAATCGGCACAACTGCATTGGCTAAGGCTAATAAGTTTTTTCTAGATTTAACGGATGCTTCAAGTTTTGTACTTAGAAAAATTATTCCCAATTCAAAATTACTGAGTAGATCCATCCACCTGCCTGGTGAACGAAAATAATGTTACCAACAACTTCTTACAGCGTTTTATACCCTGTCGAGAAATCACTTCATTAGAGAAGGGGACCCACGTTCTGGAAGGGGAACTTATAGAGATAGACACGAGGCCCGCGTTCTAAGCCTTTGGTTAAAGAAAAAAGAGCCGTTGGACCTAAATTATAGTCCCGATTAGGTACCTTCACGAATCCATGTGACGATAACCTCAGATGCCAGCGTGCATTTCTTTATTATTTATTTACTCGTTTTAATCATCATTTTATACGGATACAATACGAGTACAAACATTTTCTACTTGTCAACAATTTAAGAGTGTGATAAATTCGTTAGTATTTATACTAACTAGATACAGAATCGTATAATCAATCAATTACAGATTAATCAAGTTAATGTGGTATAATTATTACTTTAAGAAAAGAAAAAGAACTTCGGTTCAATGCCCCATTAATATGAAACGTGTATGACTTGCTGAATTGATCTAAGCGGTGCTACGGAATGATCGAAGAGATCAATGTACGTTATATCGTGATAGTAAAAAGTACCTAATGTAAAGTCTGTCTACTTGTTCTGAAGCCTCCCGGGCAAAACGAATACGTTTCATCACTATCCGATACATATTCATGATGGTTCATTAGTTCGTATGCTTATTTATATCGATTTATTTTTTTATACCTCTACAATGTGCGGAACTAATAAATTATACAGCACCGAAATCAGACCAGACAAACTGGAGCCAAGCAATATTAAGATTGTGATCTTATTACTCTATTCTCGGATATTCATAGTATTGATTTATTGAAATCAACTTGTCCCGAGATATTTTCGCAAAGAAAATTAAGACGATCTGTAAGAAGTAGTGTGCAGTAAACTTGAAAATTTTCATTTTTATTATCATCTTTATCGTAACCAAGAGACAATGCTAGTGGGAACTATTATTGTTGTCATCATTTATTCATCGCAGTATGTATGCGTATGCTGTCCCGTATGTATGAACATCTACAAGCAGTACAATCACCCGAGACTCTCGACAAGGTGTTCCTTTCGCTGGGGTGCTAACGACAAGTATCATGTTCACGACTGGCGACACGTGAAACATAGCGAACCGAGGTAAACATAGTAAAAGAATAATATGTCTTATTGTGGAACATGAAACCAGGTTCCTCCCTGTGCGCCGAGCACAAGCACATATCTATAATTATATCAACGATGTGTCACTTCCGCGTTGTCACTTCGTGCATTAAGCTTTCAAAAAATATGCCTTTCTTAATATCTTTTTGAAAAACTGAACGTAAATGCCCTTGTTGAAGAGTGATTCTTTTTTTTTTTTTTTTTTAAAGAACTTGAAATAGTACAATTTTGAATTATAAAATATATTGTGGAACACAATATGTCTTTAAATTCTACGGATTCATGCGATTTTGTAAAATTTTCAGCTCAATGCTATACACGGAGGTCTCTTTCCGTAAAAATTTCCAAACGAGAATCATACGAAACGAGACACACCGAGATAAAATCCCCTCATCTTTGAACTGATATATAACAATAATCCATGCAAATGGAATAACAATAGGGGTATTGCAATTTCAACGTATCATCGATTAATTATTAAGCAATAGATGAAGGTATTCTGTTCGCTGTTCAAGTTGCAAGCATTATCTGTCCCATACATCTGATACCTTCAACCGAGTGAGCATGTGGATACCGATCTTTGATGACAGGATTCAAATACAGACACCAAAAATAATATCAATAATCACAACAGCAAGTGTAGTCGTAATAATAACGATGAACCGACATCCAGGCACACATCTCTACGTCTGACCACAGTCCATGAGATTCTCATTATCGGATACCTGGTAATAAGAAATATCTGGTAATCCAGTATGTATATCAATATGGTAATTGAACGCAGCTACACAGACAGGATTGTGTAAAATTTCGATTATCTGCTAGCTAACGTTTCTGGTTCTCTGGGTAGAGGATCGTCGTCGCTAAGGTCAGCGCGAAATCGGATCCCTTTGCCGATCTACAGTCTACAGTATAACCAAAGTAATTGAACCTCGAATTTGAGTCCTCGGGCAGAGCGTAGGGCAAATATGCCTTGAGGCCACGATTATGCCCCTCCATTATTCTCAAACAATTGTACACGATTTCGATGAGGCACCTATAAAAGACGCCACGTATCCCAACTTCAGCATTCGCAACCAACGGTTCGGTAATAAACGCACGACAAACGGTAGCGAAATGGCTTTTAAGGTGTGACATTACGATAATAGCTGTGTACAATAACTTTGATTTATTTTCTCGAACTTCTTTTTCACAACAACGTTTTTAATACCATAATCGAATACGCATTGAACCGAGTACACTAAACTATCTATTTTCCAATATTTCGTTGACTCCACCTATGGACTTTCGATATACCAGCTTCGGAGATTTTTTCATTCACACACATCAAGTTATTCGGGACTTAAAAGATCGTAGACACAGTTTCAAAGATGGTTAAAAATTCTTGGAGTAGAAGCTTCGTACCGCACGATTTGTTCATAAACTTCAAGTTTAATTAAGATTTATTTTTCACGTGCAGACAATTTTTCAGTCAATTATTGTACCCATCATTCCTTTGCCCAAAATCCAGTCAACTGCGGTGTTGATGTACCATTTCTAACGCATCTTTTTTTCATTCAGTTCGTGGTCCTGGCCTGTGCCCTTGCTGTCGCTAATTCTTCGTACATTCATACCCCAATGGGGCATGGCTACGGTGCATCAACGGCGCAATACGGCACGCAGGAAGTGCATTACCCTTCCGGTGGAGGAGGAAGTTCGCAGGGGGTGACATCCCAGACTGAAAGCATTCTCAGGGGTCATGAGAACCTTCAGGGGCAGCTCAGCGCAACCCAGGAGAAGGCGGTGCAGATAACTTCCGGCCAGTACGCGAATCAAGGGAAGTCCGATGTCCGTGTAACCAATCCTGGATCATATTCGACCGGCAACTATAACAACGCTCAAGGATCCCAAGAGCAGCAGGTCGTTACGTACACGCCAACACCTGGCTACAACAACCATCCTGGAAACAGATACGAACACTCGGCATCCTCGTCCTACCAACAATCGACGCCTGTTTACGGACATTCCACCACAGCTTATGTTCAACCTACTCCGGTTTACGGCCAGTCAACGGGAGCCGTTTACAGCCATAATTCCCTGCCTGTCTATCATTACGCTACGTCAGGATATGCAGGACAAGGAGGTTCCGGTTATTCCCATGGAGCAGCACCCACCTACTCTCACCCTGCATCGAACCGTTATTCGCAGGCCGGGAACTCTGCGGGTGGTCCAGGTCTCCTTGGAGTATCATATTCACCAGCGGTCTCAGTTTCACATATGAGCTATACCAGCCCAGTTGGCGTTTCCTATGCCTGGTAGGCTGAACGTTGAAGTCTTGCACAGTGGAATTATACGTATAAGGATATACACTACTTAATACTAGATTCATTAACCAGAGTTTGATTGATTCATCGTTTGTACTTCCATTCGTAATGGAGTTAAGTGCAGTCATTGTCGGAACTGATGATATCATCTCCGTTGCAATATTGCGACAATTGTTGCCGAACGTTAACATCGCGTAGTCTTTCACTTATTACGAATCAGTCGATCGTAGAAAACGATGCGTACACATAAGTACACCACGCATTCCTTGAATCGATGGTACAATAAAGAATAAAAACCGTGAATTGGTCGTTTTGATTATTTTATCTTAAGTATGTATCGCTATAACCGGTAAGATATGACGCAAGTCTCCCAGAATCAGGCAAGACTATTTAAGATCTTAGTAATTTAAAAATGTACAGACTCATGCTGAAGTTGAAACTGTGTACTATATGAACTGTGAACTGTTCCTTGAAATATTACAATAAGTACTAAGTTTTCGTACTTAATTATTCTCGATTACTTGAGGGTATGTATTAGTTTCAAAATCGTCGCGTGACGTCGATACTTGATAGTTACAAATTTCTAATTCGAGATAAGAACTGCTTAAGGCTATTCTAAGATATTCCATACTATTACATCGTAGAGAATCTCGCTTGATGGAATGAAGAAAATACCGAGGTTAAAGTGAACGAGCATCAATTACTAGACTTCAGTGTTTATTACCAACTTCTTACTACTAGTCTACAAAATGAGTAAAAAACCTAATATATAATATGTGTCTACGCACAGCTGGGATCCATCGAGAATTCAGCTCGACGTAATCAGTCATCGCTTGTTATATTTCTGCTTTTACTTCTCATTCGTCTTGGTCTTCTACCAGGCATAGTTGACGTGATCGTTGGCGTTGCTGTAGGTCAAATGCGCCACTGCACTCGCCGGAGAATAAGCCACCCCAACTACAGACTGATGTCCGGCTACCTGGCCACCATGGGCATAGTGAGCTGGGGCACCATGGGCATAGTGAGCAGGAGCAGCAGGGGCAACATGGGCATAGTGAGCAGGGGCAGCAGGGGCAGCATGGGCATAGTGAACAGGAGCAGCAGGGGCATAGTGAGCAGGTTCAGCGTGGGTGTACAGAGGTTGAGCAACGGGGGCAGGTTGAGCATAATGGATGGCTGGTGCTGGGACATGGTATGCCGCCTTGGCGATGACTGGACCAGGTGCTGAGGTGTAAACGGGACTGCCGTGAGCTGCTGGTGCATGAGCGTAGTGCTCAACCACCGGAGCGGAATAGTGCTGGATGGCTGGGGCGGAAGAATAATGTTGAAGACTCGGTGGTGCGGACACGTAGTGGCCGATGTGTGCTGGGCTGGCATAGACGGCTGGGTTCGATACGCGGATGTCGGTCTTGCTGGAGCTGGAGTACGGAGTCTCGATGGACTTGGACTGCGTGGAGATCTGGGCAAGATTTCCGTGGCTTCGGTACGTGTTGTCGGATGTGGATGTCAGGGCTAGTCCAGCATTGACGGCTGCGATGCACGCAGCGAAGAAGAAGTACTACGGCAGAAAAATTACAAGTCAGAAGTCAGCCGGTATCGATACATGCTAGATGGAAGTGATGGGGGTATTTACAACGAGTGGAAACAAACGTAAGTATTAATGAAATTAGTCAGAGTTTTGCAAAGTCTTTACGAAAATGTATAACAAATTGTGTTATCCCCAATACGTGTTTAAAATCGGTTCATAAATTATTCGGTTCAATTACACTGCATCTTAATATCTAAAGATATTCTTGAAAATTTTGAAGTAAGAATTTCAGTAAGACGCAAAAGTTGGTTTTGAGAATGCGAGTTCGACGAGGAATGTTCATGGTGATGAATGAAAAAACTAGACAAGAACGAACGACAATTTTCACTATATAGCCGTTTGCCCGGATAGATGGATTACGTATGATCTTTTTCTTTACCTTGAGTGCCATTGCGGAACGATCGAAGGTAAGACTATACACGGAGCGAAGATAGAGATGTAGAAGAGGAAGAATTAGAGTAGATAGATCAACTGGTGGCTGGTTTCATTGAGTGTGCTTTTATATCCGGCCAAGCTTTCTTCTCTTCCCTCTCCCTTGCCGTCGTCCTATCTTCCTTGGAGTTCCCCTCTTTTTTTCTCGTGCCGCAGCACGACGGCGAATATCAAAACAAGGTTTGGACCGTATAAATTGGCCAATATATCGTGTCTGTATGCGTAAGTGAGATTGAAAACAAAATGAATAATAACTTTCTAAATTCTAATTACTGTCAACGCGTAATTATAATGTGAGCTATTTTATCGTTGCGGATACAAAAAGTTCGCGATTCGAATAACGAAATTGCTTCAATCATAAATGTAATCGCATCATTAATATCCCTACGCTAATTGTACAGACCGTTCGGAAGGCTGCTGCGATCAGCCTACTATACATATCTTTGGATGTAGAGAATACATGTATGTACATACATACACGTCGTTACATTGTTATATCATGTTAATACAGAGATTGTACATGTGTCGTGCGAGTTGCAAAATGTTGTTGAGACAATGCCAAGGGAAGTTAATTAATTTGTTAATCATCACTTTCATCTCAGAATCTAGCACACGTGGGCTAACCAAGCCTTAGCACAGAAGCCTGAGGCCACGCGGATGATAAGAAAGTGTTGTCTTCGACTTTTTTCCCCGGTATAATGTCAAAAATGGGTGTGTAGAACGCCCTGGATACACATACAAAAATCACTAACAATAAGTCGAATGAGCTTCAGAGGATCACCGATGCTTTGAGCAGTTTGTCATATGTAACCACGTAAGTACCGTCACGCGGCGGCTGTTATTTAACTTTCTGCCGTTCGTTGCGATTGGGTTTAAGAAAAAATCGAATCAAAATTTCCACACCAAGACTAGGCATGGCTATTGCGCAACGTCAACTGGAATGGCCCCTGCCTTAGGCTATTGTCCACTCTTTGGCGGTTCCCGAGGACTTACAACAGCTTACAATTAGTAAATTCAGAGTCAAAGTGCAGGTTGCGGTGGAATTTGTTCTGCTTCGACATGCTTACCGGTTATCAATCACATTTGTTTTCTAATTAAGGATCATCTAGAGTCACGTCGATATGATTAATTGAAACTGCCCAATATCTTCGAGCCGTAATATCGATTTCCAATTGTGACAAGTCAAGATCAAAGAAATTGTAATATTATCCTCAGGACTACGAGAAAGTACACGCCCTATACCTACAGTGGCTGCTCGTTATAGGCAATGCGTAGAAATTAGGCCACGAACGATCAGTTGCAGTTTCTCGGACTTGAGATAAGATATTACGAGATGCATGTTACGAAATTGCGTTGCAGCAGACACCGCAGGGTGACAATAAACGTCGAGGACTGCATGTATTGTATCTTTCTTCATCGGACTCGAAAAATTTAAAGACAACAGATACCCAATTAAAGATACGAATCTTATTCTCTCTTGTAATGTACAATGACAAATACATTGTAAATACAATGAGCTGCAAGTGATACGCGCAGCTGTGTCGTAAATGGAAATGCGACTTTCAAATTAAAACCAAAACTCTTCAGATCCTTCTTTGCGTTGACTCCGATTTATCAACAGAATCAGCTTTCACCCTTGAAGCTTGTTTTGGATATTTTGTTCCCTACGTCGTGGAAATTGCAAAATAAGACAGAGGAAATGGGACACAAAATGTTTCGATAGGCACACGTGGTAGACCAGTAATTAATTCATACGTAGTTAGGTTATAAAAACATATTAGTTGCCATGTGATCATTCACGAAAAAAAATTTCAACTTGGGTGTAAATTTGCACCCTTAACTTTTTTGCTATAGGAATTTAGAATTGTTTATGAGTTCGGAGTGCGAATTTACACCCAAGTTGGGTTTTCTTTTTCCGTAAGGAATTGAATGGCATTTTTCGTGATATTTTCATAGTAAGTGCCGTCAATAAGAGAAAAGTGAAACCGGGAATCTGAAATTTTAGATAAACACATCTTGGCTTTTCATGCCCCGATTGAATTGGTGTGAGACTTAATTAATTGAACCTCTACAATTTTTCACAAAGTAAACATATTTTCTGATTTTCACAATAACATCGGTCCAAAAAACGAATCATACGTTTCACGAAAACCTCTCAATGGTTTCGCGCTATTTCCTTAATATGCATCAATAATCAGTATTATTTTTTCCACTATAGGTACTTGATGGGAGACTCTACCGAGTCTCTTGATAAGTTTTGTTTTTGACACGTACCCAGGATAAAATGGTATAGGCACGTTGTGCACTTGGAATTAGTCAATCAATCATATTTAGTGTATGCTAAAAATATTAATCAATCATTCCATAAGATCAATAAAATTCTCGTAGTCGCTTCCTTAGTGTTCGTCAACTAACACCAGCTGGTTTCTTAACAGTCAGTTGTACTATAGAAACGTAACTAAACGAAAAGATACATTTATTCTATATTATATGTATATGTATATGTACATTGGTAAGTTACCTTTACGTAACACCCGTCGAGACCGCCGCCCGTAACTTTTGGACTCGTTCGTTTACATACGTAATATCGCATATGTGTAAGTAAAATAGGGCAGTGACTTGTACCTGACATTTCATCCTGACGGCGCACAGGGTAGGGAATAGTACCGACGTTCTCACGGATGACGTAATATGTCAAGCGGTACGACGAATAAATGGTCACCCATTATGTGCAGTTTTATTTGTACGATTTATGTTAAACAAAAAGAAGGGCGTGAAGGGGAGGGGGGGGGAAGGGAGGGACATCTAGAGAAACTAGAAAATGATAACAGAATTCGATTATTGACTTTTTTCAAGAATCTCATGAAATATGGTTGCGTGTAATCATCATTCACCAGAAAGCCGCTCGTAGGTGCGTGAGCGTCAAGCGGAGGGTGAATCTTTTATGAATGAAAGTGAAGAGGATTCATTCAACAGTAGCTGTCTGTGCATGTGAATTGATGTAAGCTGTCGAAAATCAAACCACTACACATTCTTGGTGAGAAGATGTTAAGAGTTTATACAGAATATCTTCTGGCAGATTAGTGCAGATATATAGTTTTGCAATTTACTGATTTACTGTTGAGTATTATTGTATCTAGCACGATAAACATTATTTTCATCTATCCTTGCGGATAAGTGCTAAGGTCCAATTATCCTGTGTTCCAAGGGCGAAAGTCGGATGAATCGAAATTGATGAGAACAGCAGGCTGCTCTTAACGAGGCCAGTTAGGTAAAGTTGCGAAATGAAGGACCGGGCGATCTGTATTGTATGTCATTTGAATGCCGTCATTTTGGATCGAAATCTGAAGTAGATTCTCGATCCGATGTTCAGAAATCGACGGCATTTATAACGTATAAAATGCAACTGTATGTTTAGTCTCACGCCTGGAATTTTTTTTTTTTTTGCTAATCGTGCCTTCCGAATGGAATACCAAGTAGTGGGAAGTCAATGCGAATGGGCATTGATTTTAAATCGAGGATTCGAGATGATTTATTTATTTCGTATTATTTGAAAAGCGATGAATGATCAGCTGGTGCGGACAGAAATTGATCCGGTTTCATGAATATTTATTGCTATGTATTATATTTGCTAGGCTTACCAGGGCCCATTCGCTGAGCCTGCCGGTGGCTTATCTGCGAGAGTGAAAGTAAAATTTTAGACATCTCTTCTCCCTACGTTTGTATAAATTGCTACGTTGAACCGCGCCCATCTCCTCAGGGTGTATTGCAAAACGATTCGAGAAATGAGAATCAAGCCAATTTCAGGAACTGTCTAAACTGGACTACGAACAATTGCAGGCCTCTGCACTGGGGCTGGGATATGAAATTGTTCTTTTTAACGATTTAAACGTCATTACCATTACAGGTATATGCTGTAGTACCGAGAGATTTCAGTAGATTACGTGAAAACAAGACACCCTATACTCGTCTGGATGCAGATAACGCAGCATATCCATTAAAAGAAAGTAAGAATTTGTAACAACTCTAATAGGGTACTTTTATCAGAAATTTGTCACTTGAAGTTTTTACTTATAATAATATTTAACCATTCGGTTTATCTAGGTACCTTTCTATGTTATTTAATTGAATACATTTTTCTCATACAAATCGTAGTATCCGGCACTTAACGTGATGGGATATAACAAAAAGAGAATGAAGAATAATCCTTGTTTACTTTGCCCATAGTATGAACATTGCATTGAAAAGGGTGCTGTGACATTTCGTTTTACCCTTTATTACTTTTCAAATCCATTTCACTCTTTCTTATTTGGATAGTAGTGTTCCAAATAATGTTTACAACACAGAAATCATGCGGTCGGTAAGAGTGAGGACGATGTTTGATCGATGGTCAGTGATGTATTGCTGGCAATACATTTCTTGGCAATATTGTTGCATAAAGCAAAACATTTTCAGGTAGATGCATTCGGTTACGTATGTAAAGTTGCGCTGACTATGGCATTTTCACATCAGTGATGCACAGGCTTGGCAATAGTTCGAATAGATGACACGTTACACGGTCGGTAAAGACTGACTACAGCATGCTCTTATGGGGTCTCCGCTCTCTGTCACTCTAAGCTCTTTGCGCTATTCGTCTTCGTCTAGCTACTCGGGCTCTCCGCCACAATGTTAGTGGATAAGGTAGTGCGGCGTGCGCTGTCGGGAGTATTTACTTCATGGGTTAAAGTATACATGAAACGAACACCCCAATATGGCGCCGCGTAAGAAAGTTGTAAACGCTTCGCGTAAGCCGATTATAAGCGCTTACGACAAGGAGAATACATATCTCAGAGGGCTAAGTGATTACCAGTGCAAAGTGCGAAGACGTGAGACGCTGAGGAGTGCAAAAAGCCAAGCGGTAAGTCAATGTTTGAGTTAAATTTGTCTACATTTCTTCGCGTCTACCTCGATCGTCAGTTGGCTGAAAAGTCACGAACTATTGGTATGACGGACGACTTTGGGGTGTTTTTTTTTTCTTTTTTTTTTTTTGTGAAGTTCATACGATCATCTAATGTATTTCCGTGTTTTTGTCTGATCTCTTGTTTCTCTCTTGCATTAAAACGTCCGATTGATAATTTTACTCGCCACAGAACACATAGCTTTGCAATTCGTTGTAGTTGACGCATCTGTATATCTACTGCAGTTACGCCCATTTGCCATCATATTTTTTTCTATGCAACAAAGCCTGTGTACTTTGATAATAGTTATATATATATATATTTAATCGTTTTTCGGAAATATGTAAAGGCGCATTCGCATTACTCGGTACGTCGTGGTATGCGAAGGGTGTAACGGAGGTTTGATTAGCTACTGAACGGTTACTGCAACCTGTTGCTCGACACCCGGTTGGTTGGGATTTGAAGATTCAAATTCTATATGCAACGGGCACTGGTTTGTAAACACTGCGACAAGTAGAGCCTCCTGTGGTGGCTGCAGTGCGAAGAATAAAGATTACGTCGTCGATCGACTTACCGATAGCTGTGCCGATCGACTGATGGTAAAAAGAACACTACCGGTATGTTTTCAGCGAAACGATGGATATGCATCATGTTATCCCAGCCGGTATCGTGGTTGTTACAGAATTAAGGGGACGCTGTATTCGTTTTCAACCGATTTAATGGCATGAAACAAGTTTTCGGATGACGCTCGAACGGAGTAATAAAATAGATTTTTCTTCTGACATTCGACTATTTAAAACCAACGCAGTAGAGCTTACTGTAAAAATCAATCAAAATTTAAAAAGAACTTGCTTGCTCTATTGGTAAGGTTATGCAAAAGGGCAAATATTTGCAGATTCTTATCAATATACGTTACAAGCGCCATTCTGCAATGACTAAATTGTTGGGTGGTGACGGGAACTTGCATTTTTCGCTCCCTTCAAGCCTAATACAGAAATCGTCGAATCCACTCGAGTACGGGATCACATTAATAAAATCACTACCGTAAACTTATTTCGTTGTACGATGTGATAAAAATGTCATCATGATTTAACATCTTCATTCTTTCTTCGTGTTTAGCACGGTATTAATTTCCGATAGATTTGCAAAAAGGTGATGATTTTCAGACGATTCGTTTCATTTATTCTAACGGTCTTCCGTTATTTTTCCACATCAGAATGATTTTGTTTTTATTCTACGAACACGATACTTTTCTCTTCGATTCAGCATACTCATAACTTTCTCAAGTTCAATACTTTGGTGAAAAGTAAGTCGTACATTGACGCACGACACATTCGCCTTAAATGTATTTCTGACACTAAGCACACTACTGAAAGATAAAGAAAAAAAAGCGAAATCAATAGTGACCAGGGTCAATTGCAGGTCGAATTGGCATGTAACGCCCTCTATATTCGCGAGTGATTGAAAATATAGGTTGTCAGATCCAAATCCTACAGTTCGTTTCGTACAATACCCTTGTTATATTAATACTGTTCGTAAAAAATGTGCCCTTTTTTACGTCACGTAAAAAAGTGAGACCGAAAAGGAATACCAAGAAGAAACCTGAAACTTGTATTTAGATGTTTATGCTATCTCATGAACGAAATTTTAGAAAAAGGAGCGATTTTTGTTAAAAGCGGGTTCCGAAAGAATTTGAGGTCACTTTATCTTATACGGCAGAAGCACCTCCAACTGCACTTGTCATCAGTCAGTTTACGATGAGTGAAACCGTGTATGTACATGAATTATACACGAAAGTAATGAATCCAATTTCGTAATCGATCTCTCGAAAGAACTGCAAAGTGCAAATTGGTGCAAGTATTACAGCGCATAAAAATTACACTATAAATTACATGCTTTACCGATACTCATCAATGAGTGCCGCTACAATGCAAAAATCAGAGATTCGGAATAATCAAAGACTTTGGTAATAATGAAACTTTTTATTTCAAACCAAAATTAAAAACAGTTCCTATAGAATTCTCTTAAAAAATGGATTAAATCAGCTAACCCTTGCCCAACTGTACTGTCATTTCATTCCATCAATTCTCAAAATCCTTCATCATCGATTGAATCTTCGAAATGACGATGGGATGAGAAAGCATTGGAATATCCATCCGACCATGCTGAGCCAAAGTATGTAGAAACCTTTTCAAGAATATTAAAAAGTGTCATGCCGAACCAATTCCATAGACATGCCGAAGTCCATTTCAGGATCGAGCGAGCCTGACTTAAAAACTATGAATACAAAACACATCATGTCGATGGCAAAGACTCGAAGTCACTTTAAGTGAATTCACGTAAATTTGCGTGTCTTCAATGCATAAAAACAACAAATTCACCTGATCGTGAGTTCCAAGACTCAACGAATTCAAATAACTTCATTTCCTCGTGTTCGCTCGACACCTGCAAGTATAGCCAACCGTTCTTTCGTTCTCGTTTGGCCGTTCTTTCACGGGCCTTTTTCTCACAAAAGATTCGTCGAAACTTGGGGAGCACACCGACCTCACGGTCCGCACTCCATTCCTCGCAAGGTCGACCCTCCCTCCCTCCCTCCCTCCCTCCTCTCCGTAGAATCGTCCGAGTTTCTTGTTTACCTCCGGCAGTCCGAATCGCAATAAGTCCTCGCTGCTCGAGCAGAATTACCGAGAATGCTTTTAAGTACATACCTACGGTTCCCCCAGACCGGCTGCAGCCTCCTTTCGCACTCTCCCAGCTCCCATGCCCTATACCTATACCTATACCTATACCTATACCTATACCTACACCTACCAGATACATACCTTGCCTATACTCCTACACCTGCTAATCCTTCGTCTATTCTCACACCCCGCGATCTCACCTTCTTATATTTGTATACCTACTCGCTATACCTACTGGCGTAAATCGAATGGAACGCGTGCGTTCGCGTTCGACTCGCCGCTCCAATCAGTGTCTCGTTCAGTCAGTATCGTTCCATCCGCTGTTCCGGATCGACCCGACGCGACGTTACGAGGACCACGTGGGTTTCGAGTGGCGTCCTGTTGTGCGGATGTTCCATGGTTTAAATCTATGTCCTCAACCCGCGATCGATGATATTTGTCAGTCGCGGTGTTTCTCGCTCACCGTAAACCTCGCGCTTGTGTTTTTATTAAACTTTGTGTTAAACAGTTTGTATTACTCTGCATGTGCGGTATGCGCAGTGCATCTGCAAGTGGGATGAGAATTGTTTGTGTTGTGATCGGTTTTACTCGACGTAGTCCTACATCCATAAACAAGTAAGTATCTATATCAGTTTTTCGCTATTTTTTTTTTAAGAGGTTGAAGTTGGTGACGTAAACCTGGCGAAAAATTGAGAGGAAAATTTTACCGGTTTCCAATGTCGGATTGACTTGGATGAAGAAGACTTTGGTACAACGTAGGCATACGTGTGCTTGATGTGATCGATTTTCAGGCAAACACTAAAATGGTAAAATAACGATTTTTCCTAACGATGCACGCTTATATTTACGTTGCGATCTTCAACGTCATGATTTTACTGTATCACTTAGAATACTATAATCTCGTGGTTAGGACAAGTGAGGGGCCGTTCGATAGCAGGAATCGAGCATTTATTGACGTTTGGTACTAGTTTAGTTGTAAGATCAAGTTTAAATTAGTGCGATATTATATAATTCATAAAATCTTCCATTGATTATTCGAGACTGTTCGTGAAGGTATTCAAAAAGCAATAATGTAAATCAATTTAAATCGCATTATCTCGTAGAATCGAACTGGCCTAAAAATTTATATGCATTTTCAGTAATCAAAGTTTTGGTCAATATTTATTATTCGTAAATGGTCTGACGACTGATCTCTAGGATTTATTTATTTCACTCAAACTATCAAAATGTGAATAATTTTTTTCAAATACTCATTATGTTGGCCTTATTATTTGTCTAGAAAAATCTATTCGACTCGGAAACAAATTCATTTGCGGCTGTAAATGCGGATAACACGTATCAACGTATGTATTCGTATATGTTAAGGGATACACTCATGTAGCAACATCCGTATGTACATACATTAGAACAATGCAAGTTATATCCGTTGTTACACTTTACCGATGGTTATTTCGAGCGAGCAACGCGGTTGTGTACAACCTTATGACATTACTGAATAGCTTCATGACCAAGCTAGTCCGTTTATTTCAATCGTACATAGCTGGTCAGCCCCGCATGACACGCATCAAGTAACTCCGCAGCTGCTTGTGGCACTTTTTACAATCGCCGTTTATTTACCGTCAGAATAACATCGTGCGCTGATTTATCGCAGGTATAATAAGAACGTCGTTTCACTATTTGCAATACAAATTTTGTAACTCGAAGTTGATAAAATCCATGTATAACGTCAGGATGCGATTTTGTATTATTTTTTGTTCCTGGGAAACTCGTGGTTGTTTAGAAATGAAAAAAAAAGCTAATTTCAAAGGTCAGTAGATAGTTCTATGTGTAACGCTTGTTCGTGCGAAGCACACAGTTATGGTTTCGCACGTCCAGCTCACAATCAGATCATCACTCTAGGTGTTTACATATAAGCAAGGATGTAGACTCGTCTTTCTATTGTACGACTGTATTATTCCTCACGAGTTTAGTCTCGGTTTTCAGCCAATAAGGTACCCCTACGAGAATAATCATTGGTCAGTTTCAAACACTCGTCTCACACGTTGTATATATCTCAACACATTCGATAACCATTTCTAGACTTTCGAACCACCTCATTTCATGCTTTTTCTTCGCTACCGTAATCTGGATGAAATGTTGATTTGAGATAAGATGTTGCAATGCTCAGCTTTCGAGATGATACATCCAAAAATACTCCTATTTCAGTAGTAAATTAGCGAGAGGATATTCACTTGTTGAAAACGCAAATCACTTTGAAAAACTTTGTACACGTGTGAAATTGCGTTAAATCAGTTAGTCTAATCGCGAGACATCACATGAAATCGATTAAAATCGCACAATCAGTTGTTAAAATCACAGTACACTTTGAAATAACTTGAAATCAGTTAAAATCACTTATAAGCATTTTGAATTTACGTGAAATCGCTCATCACCCGATCTAGGCTGCGCACAGGTGGTGCGAATTTTCAATGTTTGCTTCAAAAATGGCGGTTGGTGTGGTAAAACGGAGAGGGGGGGAGGGGAGGGGGGAGTAGTAATCTTGATAAACGGGGTTCAAAGTACAAGGTGCAAAAAATGGTCAAGTGCTGATCAGCAATAAAAATACGCTCCTTTGAAAACCCCTCTTTAAGGATGAATGGAAGCCACAGTCTGACTCAAAAGTTAACAAAAGAGAAAAACCGTTTACAAAATGTCTAGCAATGTTATTTGTGCCAATGGCGGTTAAAACCAATGAATAAATTTGTAAAAAATGCCTCTTTACAAATTTTAATAACACAAGCAAGATATGAATAATGCGGGAAAAGGTTTTATAAAATTTGAACGTTGAAAATGATCAAATTTTGGTATCTCTGATCCGATTCTAACGTTTTTAACCTCGTTAATGTTCATTAAACATGTAGAAATTTTACATGATATAGTCATAACGTCCAAATGCTATTGTTGTACTATATTTACATAAACCTTTCGTCATTCCCTCTGATCATAACTATTCATAACTTTGTTGGAAGATCCGTGTGAATCTCTATGGTGAACAGAATAAGACAAAAACATTAGAATAGTATTTGAAACACGAAAGTTTAATAATCTCAAACATGTTTTTCAAAAATTCTATTCGGACTGTAGATCCCATCCATCTTTAATTCGCATAATAGCACGCGTACAATGATCCTCGAGTGTATCCCCATTGTACTTTCCGGGTTGTAATTCCAGAACTATACCGATGCGGTACGGTGTATTGGACAAAGGGCTCGACCTGATCCGCAGAAATAAAATCCCATAAAAGACAAAGAAAAAAAAAAAAAAATGGCGAAAGAGAGGCCGCACCAGTGCGCCCCTATAGATAGGGCCGCACCACTCGAGTGACATCCCCGTAATCGGATGGCAGCCAATATACAATTAGCTCAGAACAGGTTTCCTGAAATTCTATACCCTACTTAGTCGTATATGGCATGTCTTCAGTGCGCCAAACTCGTCGAATGTCCTGAGAAAAACGTATAGAAAAAGAACTAATTCGATCCTATTTCAGTTTTATGTTCGAACGCGTATTTAACGATGAACTCAACTTTTGAATAAAGATTTTATTCTTCGAAGCTTCTTTATGGTATAAATTTTTTTGATCTTTTTTTTATCTAACAAGTGAAGTCGAGAAATGATATGGAATTTCTAACAATCTACCGTATTTTTCACTAAATCATTTGATTTTTAAAACACCCACAAAGTGCCTGAAAAAATTACAATTCTCATTACGGTGCACAAAAAAGTGTCCAACTGCAACATTGCTTGCAATTATCATAGCGAACGGCGAGTATCTGTACACTCGTTGGCATATGCATATCACTTATAGGCACGTATTGGTAACCCGTATTCGTGAATAATTATGCACGCGTGCGGTACACAGAGTGCTTGCGGCGTGTCGTGCCTCTTGCGCAACGCGTTCGAAGAGTTACGGCGATCAGCTTAAGGAATGCGTTGTTGGCTAGTCATGCGTAAGATAGTTGGGATGAGGGGTTGACCAACGGTAGCTGCGATTCGTACGCGTGCTGCTCAGTCTCAGAATTTCTGATTAATTTCAGAAAAATTTAAACATGTTGTATATATCTTATACATTCTTTTGAGGGTTATTAATCCTTACGCTGCACACCGGGATCAAAATCCGTAATTACATTTGAAAAATATCCAAAATAATCTGATTTGATCCAAGATATTTGATGAAATAGTCTAAAAATTGTTAATTCGTTCTTTTTTTTCAAAAATTAAAATTCACTCACGCAATTGAATACCTGTTCTTCAACGCGAAGTATGTCCATATTGTTTTTCTTAAATTTTCATGTCCTGAGAGTTACTCAGTCAATTTTTTTTTATCAATTTAAAAATACAAAAATAGCAAATACTGTAATCATAAACGAAAATTTTGGCACCCGATCGATCCTTTATTTTTTAAACAGCTTTGAAACCGTTGAAAATCTAATAGATTCTAATGATTTGATCTCAAAAACAGTTGATTCTGTGATCGGTGTTTATGGAAAATTTTAATAATGGAATTTGGTGAATTATCCGTTGTTAACTGGTGAGGTTTGGTGCGTTTTTGTACACCCTACTCTGTACACGTGTTTTATACGTATATTCGCAAAGGGGAAAAAAGTAGGAAAATAAAGGAAAAAGATCACGCAACAATCGACAGGAAGTAGCGAGAGTTTTCACTTGTACGGATACGGAGCGTGGAAACGCAGCTTGTATGCCGCCGCAGCTGAAAGTGCGATGTGTGGTGTAACGTTATAACTATTACGAGGAGGTTAGGTGTAACTACTGTTCGTTATAAAGTCATTATGATGATGATGCGAGTGAAGTCGTCTAACGCGTCGAGATAATGTTGAAACATAATTTTTCCCGCCGGGTTTTTCAAAATTCGATTGATAAAAATTAATTTCTGTAAAAACAAATAACAGGAAATTGGATCGGAACTTTGATACTGAACGTGGGAATGATGCTATAAAAATATAGGTATTTTATCCTCAACTAACTATCTCCGAAACGGTTGAAAAAGAGATCTGGAATTTCCATTCACGACGGAAACCTTCCCTTTTTGATTCGTTCCGACTTACGGTTACTTGCATGCTTCTGGTGTAACGGGAAGTCAGATCAGACCAAGAATGGAAGTTTCCTGTTTTGTCTCGAATCCGAGAATATCCAGAAAATTCTGTATCTCTATTCTACACTCGTTTCGGAGGGAATCGAGTTCTGTTTTTGACGGACAGTTTCAACAGCTTGATAGACCGACATTCGGCTAACATTCAGTATTTTTGCTTTATAGAAGTCCTGAAAATGAAGATAGGTCAGAAAAATATTTTGGCTAAATTCCAAAAAAAATTATAAATGTTAAGGTCCGTCGATGGTTGGCTGTAATAGAAGAAATCGTTTCACAACCTGGATTTCGCATCTTTCACATAATCTTATATAGTTTATACATTATTACATATTTATTACATAGATATGTAGCTATTATATTGTTGTAGAATGCAGGCTGAAGTTTCGAAAAACCTTGATTTTTCACATTTTTTGTCATGCGGTTTATATACATGTGCATTTTACGTAACTACCTACATATTTCTTATTACATGTTACATGCAGTGAATTTCGATTTGATTTATTTAATTATAAATTACTAGAATGTAATGAGTAATTTAAAAATATACAATAAAAGTTATTCATATTTTAATTGTTTTCAGGGCCGATCAAGAGGAATAAAATATATACTTCAATCTAAAAATACTTTAAGAAAAAAAAATTCTAAAGAATGTATCTCTACTCAAAACTCTGGAAGAAGCTGGACTTCGTTCAAGAGCAATAAATCAAATAAATACTGTTAAGACTTTCAATAATTTTGAATACACGAACAAAAAGGGATTAGAATTAATAATGGATAATTATTTTTGTACAAATTGTCACTAATAGGAACAATAAATCGATGAATTGACGAAAGTGAATAAAATTTCGTTGTCATATCGTATTTTGAGAAGAAAAAAAATCAACTGTTAAACTAAAATCAAATAAAATGCATAAAATACGGCTGTACGTAGTTCCGGAGGTACTGGAAGAGGAACCAGAAGATGTGGTGATCGATGACTTGGACTCGCCAACCGAATTGCCACCAGTTATGCAGCGGAGGAATTCCCGTCGTCCTACGGATCGTGCAGTCCGATTGAACGTTATCCAAAAAGATCGGAGAGCCGATTCCCTGGTTCCAAAACTCAAGCAGATACGTCAGCAAATTGGTAAAACCGATTGTCAAACCGATTCCCTTACCCCGATTGTTTCTAAACAGAACATCAATTTAAACAACAATAACAATAACAATAACAATAAAATAAATAACAACATTATTAATAATATAAACAACATTAACAACGGCAATAAGAATAATAACAACGGTTTAGAAAATTGTAAAAATGTAACAAAAATTGGAAAAATTACACCACTCAAGATGTCACAAACAAACATGGCCGCGTTGCCGAAGAAGAGCGTCTTCGCTTCGCCCAGGATCAAGGAGCTGGCCATAAATCTTCAGGAGAAGATGGTAGAGCGACAGCAAGCTAAATCGTTCAGAAACCGTTTGGGATATGCAACGGAAGCAGGAGACGACGCGATTATCCAAGACAGTCTGCGGAAGCAGGGCGTGAACTCGATTCCATTGTCCGATTCGAACGTCAGGAACAGGGACGTCACCCCGCGAAAGATGATTAGAAATGATAGTCCTGCTTCAGAGACGTTGAGTTCCATCATCGAGGTCTCGTCACCTTCTGCAGTTGAGCCTCATAGTGTAACGGCACTGCCGAAAGTACAAGTGATCTGCAACAACAGGCGAATCACGGTCACATCCAGGGGAACCAACGCCGATACGTATCGACCTGCAATAGCGATTTCGGATGGCGGGGAAGTCGTGAATGCAAACACAGGACGTGTGTCGAATTTGAATAACGATAGTGAGGATAACGATGCAGCGACAAAGAGAAGTGCGGCGGAGGTGACGCAGTCTAGGAGTGAGACTGGTATCCTTGAAAATGGAAGCAACTCCGTCATTTTGAGGAGGAATAATAAGCTCAACAGATACAGGGTGAGTGTTGCGTGTCATGTCAGGAGTAGTTTTGTCGAATAAACAAAATTCTTGTTCGTTATTTAATTTTGTGTTAGTCCACACATACGCGTATTATAGAATAAGAAAAAAAAAGTAGAGGTAGAGAAACATTTTACTAATCTAGCAAATCAGTCTACTTGTTTGAATAAACATCCTTACTTTTTTTTACCAAAGTCTAGAATGAGCAGGAACTGCAATTATTGCTTAACACACGTAGCGTGCAGAGCAAAACGCGCGTCGACAAATTTTTCGGGTTCAATGAATTTTATTTTCTAATCGAAATGTTTTATCTATATTGATAAATTTTCACATTGGTAATGCGGAATTCGAAACTTACCGTGAACTGAAATGAACTAATTTCGAAATCCCTTTGGCATGGAAAAACGTTACCTATTCGAAATAATTCCTCTTCGTTTCGTGTTTGCCATTTTCATATTTACAACCTCGACCTCACGATCAGATGTAAATTCACAATTAGTAATCTTGAATACTTTCACGATTAAACATGATCGCACGATGCTGGAGCTATATCGAACAGGCCTAGCAACTGGAGAGCGGTGTCGTAACGTTGATTTAAACAAGGAAGTGAAACCTAGCAATTAGAATTTTGTCCAATCTTATCGAAAGCCAATACTTTTATAGACTATACACGTGTAAAATATGTTATCCCATTCTGTTTTCTAAAATTGAGCAAAATCTGGTGGAAAATGTGCGATGGTAAAATGATTTTTACATATGTATATCGTATATGTATCGATTAGACGATATTTTTTGTTTTTGCTGGAACAAGACCGGAACATTAATTTATTCCAAATAATAAATAAGGTAAAAATTTTTCGGTTCAAGTGTATAACACGTACTTCACACTTTGTGTCTTTTTCCCATTACACAAAACATTATAAACCGGTAAAGAATATACTTATTCCAGTTTCTTTGAAAATTTTTTAGAAATAATTCTGAGTACGTTCTTTTATAAAAAGAATCATGTAGATAATTATCTTCGTCAACCACAAAGCAGATGTTAGTAGAATCAAGAGTGTTGTACCTATTTTTGTAACTAGGAGACTGAAGCCGGCTTTCCGAAGTCGACTAGTTCAAATATGTCACCATTTGTATTAAAATAAATCCAGTCCAACTGTCAAACCACACTAGACAATTATTTCGAGAAATTCCGCTCAGGAACTGAGATAACAGTGTTTCCTTAACACGTCCTTCAAATGGGAAAAAGTTACATGAGAAAAAGCAATCCTTTGACTTGATCTCAAAATCCTATACTTTGGTAGGAACTTTTTTGGACCATAAAGTAAACAGAATACAACATCGCCTTGATCTAAAACAATCTATTATCCATCCATACATATATATATATATATCACGCTTGTGAATTTCGTGGTACAAAAAAATATCAGCAGACCATAGACCATAGAACGTAGAATCGTGATCGAACATGCGGACATTATATTTAACCTTTATAGTATAGATATAGACTGTAAGGAACGCGAAATGCCTTTCGTGACTGGAAGCGATCGTGTGTTGGTAGTTCGCAGCTATAAGCAGCAGCCGCATTAACTATTGTAGGGGATACAATGCGCCAGCAATCGACCACCGAGATCGCGAATAATGTATGGGTACGAAAAATAATTGTGTAGAAAGGTTGCGTCATTGAATAGGCCCGATATAAATGTACAACCACACGTGTGCAACAAGAATAACCAGTGGCCTGTGCAAAGTCCTAGCTCTGCTCCATAAGACGCCGTCATCTGTAGCTCGGTCTACAGACCGATCCCAAGGACATACAAGTCGCAGCCTCCCTTTTGCTTGTATCGGCATGAACTATTTTAATTTCATTTCATATCATCATTTCTATTCAACTGGCAATGAAAGTGGAAGTCATTGTGATTCGACTTCTTATTGGATCTTATTCGCAGCTTCTTCTGCTTCTTATCTTATACAAATGTAATTTCGGGCATGAAGTGAAGTGGGTTCTTGAAAAAACTAAACTTTTTTTCGTATCTGACTTTGAATCGTACTAAATGCTGCATGTTGACGTAAGTGATGGGTTATGGCTTCGATAATAGTAAAAATAAGTGGCATTTCACCCGGTCGGTAAAGACCCACTACAGTATCCTCTTAAGGATGCTCTCAGCCACCGCAGCAAGCAAGATGTCTCCTCCGCGAAGCGTCGACTCTTATTCGTGTTGATGCATTACGTTATTTATTATCAATATATGTCGACTTACTACGTAGATCGGCGATGCCCACTTTCATTCGCGGTGGGATTCGCTTTCAGGCTGTAATAGCCGCGTGTCACAACCTTATACCTGTACTTCTATACTGAACACGAATCACGACGCCTATGAAGTTAAATTATGTATTAGTAAAATTTATGGCATCTTTGATACGTCAGGTATAGGAGATTCTGACTTCATGGAGCCTGGAGGTTCGTTGGTGAAAAGAAATTAATAAAAATACAGATGAGATGGTATAAACTATAAAGTAATACGTATATAGATACCTCTACACAGTTCTCGGTCTATATTTCTATCTTCCTGGCATAACTCGCAATTAACAATTATCCATTAAGCATTGATCAAAATTTGATTCGGTGTAACATATCGGTCTGGATTTTTATATCCGATCTTCATTTTACATCTTACGAATTTCTTCTTACACGTATAGTGCACAATGGACATCTAAAGTAATGAAAAATTTCAAACGGACTGTAACGTCGTGTATAAACTTGTGCATTGTTTTTGTTACTGTTTATGGCTTACATCATTGAAGTGTTGCTTTGTTATTCGATATTTTGAATTGACTCTGCCGCGTTTTGCATGCCTAATGGGATCTGTGTGCACAATAATTCGTGCCATGGACATGTCGAATAGTTGCGATAGTACTGCAGTGACAACTTATATATACCTTTAGAGATCGTAAATCAATAAAGTAATAATAAAATACGTACATAACTTTGTAGGATAGTTGACCCTGTCATAAGACAACGTGCCGCACGCTTGAGCTCACACACATACAATTGCAAATCGATATAGAATAAGATTTAGGAACAAAAGGAAACATCTTGATATCTCGTCAAAGTATACACGCACACTTATGTGCGTTGTGTATGTACATGTATATCATCGCACGTGTCATATACTTTTAGGTACGGGCACGTTGGCATCGTACATAAGTATGTATTTGTAGAAAGTTGGCCTCCACGATGGAGAGTCCCATAAGTTGACCTCTCAAGTATTTTGCTCACGTCGTTTGTACGAGGTTCGAGACTGCGCGACACACACGCGGTTTACAGGGTTGTTTCAAGGAATGGATAAGAAGGAAAACGAAACTTTGTTAAGTATCAGTTAGACGCACAGTCAGAATCAAAAGTAAGGGAAAAGGAAAACGCAACTTTGAGAGAATCTTCTACAATGTTATTTGCATCAATGATAGTAAACATGAATAAAAATTTCTACTAGGTTTGTTATAGAAATGAATTTCTGTGAATAACACAAGCTGGCTTATCTTTGAAATTAGAACGTTCAAAAAAAGTTGGACTTTGCTGTATCTGATCCGATTCTAACGTTTTGAACTCATATTTTTACACATTTTTAGACGATCTCTGAAAATCTCTTAAGAAAATAATCCTAGAGATAAAAAAAAATTTGCCTTAAAACAGCAATTTTTAATTATTTTATACATTCAAATTATAAATATCTTCCCAAAATTTTGATACTTTAGCTTGTGCTATTCGAATTTGTTGAGATTGATTTTTATTACATGGTAGGGATGTATTTTCATTCGTTTTTATGTCTTTGGTGCAAATCGCGTTATTGGAGGTTTTTTAATGAATTTTTACCATCTTATAATTTTGTATTTTCTAGACTGCATGTCCCATTCATTCTTAATGACAGCAAAGAAACAAGTTCGATTTTGAAAATATGCCATCCATGCCAATTGCAGCAACCGCCGACCTTGACCTCCTTGGATTCTATTTGTATACTTTTTTTAAATGTTTTTCTGGATCTCAAACACTGTAAATTCGATCAGATTCTACTATTTTCTGAATATTCTGACACGCTCGGAGTATAAGAACAAATTAAAAACAGTTTTATCGTGACAAGGATAACCGGTTCGCATCTTTCAGTTCCGTTCAATGTAGAATTGAAGCAGCGTAAAGTCATTCACTATACACTAGTGTATCAGTCCTTAAGCCATATTAACAACCTTTCTTCACATTTAATTTCTCAAAATAATACTCAATCACCGTCTAATCGACTCAACATTTTCTATGCATGCACTTAGATTAAAAAGGAAGAAAGGAAAAAAAAATTCACCTTCATAGAGTGACTTTGATTCCTATAAAATAGGAGAAACATTTTTCATTGTCATAAAAGTTCGTATAAATTTTCTTGGTAGCCTTAGAAGATCGTCGCTCTTTTGCAGAAATACCCGGAATCCCAGGAAATAAAAACCGGATTAGAACTTTCGATTTAAACTTTCGTTTACTATCATGTATCTACGTGTCTGTTACAACTACACTGGCAAATATGGCTAAACTGAAGAGAACTATCGACCAGACAAGTTTTTCTGTACCACTAGACGAGTTAAGCCATGTGTCTGCATATACACACACACACACACACACACACACACATCTCTTGTGGATATAATACGTACCGTACAAGTTACGAAAATTCTCCTCCGCAGAGCACGACGGGAAACTTTTACAACCGGTTACCCTCCTCACATTCCATAATCGTTTGTGAAACTGGCATTATGATTTGATTTCCTTGTTTCTAATACAGAAGCCTCTTTTTTCCAACACTTTTCACTTTTCATTAGTGCAGTGAATTTTTCAGATTCATTATTGACGATCATCATAACGATGAAGAATTTTCATGTTTTACCGATTTTTTTATTTTTCATTTTTCATTTTTACATCGTGGATATGTGTTTGTGTTTCTCACCTGCGTAACGAATACTTCTCAGGTTGTTAATATACTTCCTAATTGATATTTGATACGCACTAACAGCGGCTGATCGTGAGCGGTGGCCAAATTATCACATTTAGTACGTAATTAAAAACTACGCATTATTTTTTCGTACTCGAGATAATAAAAACAGACATATATCTTTTCACACCGTTGAGATTTATCGATGTAATGTATACTCCAAGGCACTTGGCGATGTCACGATAAGTTTAGAGAATAATTTAGAAAATAACTTTGTAATTTTTTTTTTTTCTAAGACGGTGAAACTTCTTTGGATTTTGTGCTGGTCTTCATATTCACTAAACTGAGGCAGATAAAAAACTAATTTAGGACAAAGGCGCATTTTAAAGGTGATTTAAAATAACATGATTAGTTGCAATGCAGCCCGTGTGTTATTCGAGCAATTCTAATAGTAGCAATTTAACCGAATGAAATCTTTTATCTTGCTGTAGGTAGTTCAGTAGGTAAAGGTATATATATTTTGAACAAAACAATCTTCACTCATGATCATGAATTGAAAATTCCAACGTTTCCGAATTCTCACTCACGTATACTACAAAATCGAAGCAAAAAATCTCGCAGTTATTCCGAGTGAGTGATTTCGTGTCTGGAATATGAATCGACTGTAGAATCACACGTAGGAATGACAATTTTGTATGTAATTAAGAAAGTCGACGCTGTAGACTTGTATAATAAACTTATCATTATAGGCCGTTTGATGGTGTTTGAAAATCGAGATGCTAAAAATATATGCCTGACTATTAAAATTGAGTTATGAATCTGACGGATTACCAACGACGCAACAGAAAATAGAAAGTGAAAATAGAAATTCATGCAATATGTATATATGGATTCGAAGTTCGTCCCGTAGGACAAAAGATTTGATAGAAATAGATGATTGATAGAAAAACAAAAAAAGTGATCAGGAAACCGCGTACGAATGTTGATCTGTAACAAACTAGTAGAACTAGATGCTTGTAGTAAAATTCCAAACCTCTGGAGCACTTGATGTTTTATCGAAATTAGATTTTTTCGTCTCTAGATGTCGGGGCGAAAGATTAACACATGTGGGCATCGTTTGGTCAAGCCCATTGCATCTCGTTCAATTGTACTGCAAATCGCGTTACCAAGATGTTGATTTAAATTAATAATGTCAATTACGTGAAGTACATCTATCTCTCGGCAGTTGTAAACGAATTTTGACTCTGTCCAAGCATTTTACATGGGGATATTTCAAAATATCGTCAAAAATATGGGTTCGGGTCGAAGTTCAGGAAGACCATTGCGAATTTTGAGCATTCAGAGTTATGACCATTCGGAATTCTGACCATTCGGAGTTTTGACCATTCAGTATTCTGATCATTCGGAATTTAGATCAGAGTTTTGATAATTCAGTTTTTTTGACCGTTCACAATTTTGACAATTCGGAGTTTTAGAAAATTCGGTGTAATTTTCGTTTTCCAATATTCAATCGTTGTTCTCACTTGAAGTACCGTACGTGTTTCATAAATCAAAAAGTTGATCTCAGACGAGTAACTCAGAATTGAATTGAAAATACCAAAAGTAGTAGAACTTTAGAGAGAAACTTACTACCGTCTAGTTGTTTTCATGTAAACAGAGGGAAAAATTGCCAACGAATTAGCGTCACTACACGAATGTTGAAAATTCGATTAAAAAAAAGAAACACACTTATAAGATAATGAAATTGCAGTTTCATCTTTTTCAAATAAAGTCAAATGCCTGGCATACTTCTAAGTATACATCGGCATGTATATATATGTGTGTGAACCGAAATTGTGTCAATGGAACAAAATATGTGCCATTGTCCTCGGCTGCGCGGAGACTCGAGATGATCTACATATTCCCGTTCGTCAGCTCTCTCGGTTTCCTCTTTTTGCCGTAAACTCAGAGATACGCGGTAGTAGAAGTTGTGTATAACCGGTGCCCGAGGCTTCCTACTACGTGATTTTTACCAACCTGGCCGCAGGCTTTAGTTCCTTGTATATTCTACTGATATATATATATTTTGTCATTTAGTTCGTACTTCTTCCTCGCGAGTCAATAGCGGAACGTGAAATTGTCTGTCCTCGATTTAAGGTCAGTTTAAAATGCACAATGGATCATGAAGCGACACGGTTTCAGAAATCTTGATTCAACTCTACGGCGTAAGAAAATCGTGGGAAATAAAATGGGAAATATTGATGAAAATAGGAATAGCATTACGCTGATTTATAAATGATATAAATCAATGAATAAAGAAGTAACACAATTTTTTTAATAATATATTGTATCGTAACAGTTTTGAGGTTTGCAATAATTGACGAGCTCTTGATTTATGATTACAAGCTTCTTGTTTTTGATTTTAATCATTAAAGCCGATTATTGTATAATTCATTACCATCAGCCGGGAAATGAATAATTTAACGCTATTTAGAAATCGTTTTTACGATGTAGAACGACGTAGAGTTATAGCTAAGATCCTACTTCCGGTTTTGTTCACAGTATTTCGCCGGATATTACTTAAGCGATCGAGTTTCATTTAACAATGAACAAATGAAAGTATACAGAATTGTTCAAAGAGCTTACCGCTTTGCGTGTTTAAAGAAGAGAATTCGAGTTTTTATTAGATCTCGATGGTTTGAACGCTGGAGGTTCATTAATTTTTACCATTTTCAGATCAATGGTTAGGTATGTGTGACAAATTTTTTGTCTATCGATTGACAACAAACGATGTAATTTTTCCTAATTTTGAACTGATTAGATTTTAAGCAAAATCAGATAAGATATTCCCAAGTTATTTGTGAATTTGACAAAATATTCACAGACAAGATTTTCACTTTAAAATTTTATAAGCCTGGTCCTTTTGACTAGGACTTTTCATGCGTGTCCAGACTATGTAAGTTTGAATTTTTGTATCCCGAACTCATGAAACGTCGGCTTCTTTCATCATTTACAAAATTCGAAAATTCTACCTCATAAACTCTTCGACTCAAAACATTTCGAACTATCGAATTTTAAATGTGTTAACAAACTTTTGGAATTTTTATGACGGAGTGAATTTCTAAAATTTGGCAGTATTACGACTGATCAAATACTTGTTACATTAAAATACAGAACGGGTTTTTGAATCGTCCAATTATCATATTCTCTGAAGATGATTTTGTCTAATACTTTTAGTAATTACACTTCGTTTTATAATAGTTTATCTCACTTGAAAGACTATTATCTACGGATTTAATGAAACACTTTCTTTTATCATGCTGATATAGTTAAATATTCAGTTTGACAACATCGCATCGATATTGATGACGATCGACATGCAATTGGCAATATTGAATTGACTACAAAAAGAAAAAAAAAAAAAAAAATCAGTTTCAGTGGTTTTATAGAAAATAGTCGTGTGCATAAAATCGGCCAGTGTCGAGTGAAATCGGACGAACCAATTGAATTTTCAATCATTTTAGATCGATTTGAAACGAAGCACCGACATTCTAAGCTTTTGTTATAATTCCAGTATTTTCTATTCTTATATTTCAAAAACATCTTTACTGTTGAGGATTATAATAATTTTCCAACTAATGACAAATAGAATAAAAAGTATCGGATCTCGTGGAAAGCAACATCTCTAAATGCCCACCATCCATAAACTGTCTCCTATTGATATTCGGGACTCGTTCGTTTCGTCTCAACTTTCCTCTTCACTTCCGTATCCCGGTCACATGCATCAGCTCGCAAGCCAAAGATACGCACCTAAATTGTACAATTGCCACTTTTACATGCACCTACCTAACGCCTCGCAGTCTTTGCGCTTTACTATTTGCTATTTGCTTTGATCCCCAGTTTCGGATCTTAGGTTCTGGTCGTGCAGTGGCTTCTACGATTTCTAGATCGCGCGGCCCCCGATCCTCGAGCCAATTTCTTAGCAAGATTAAATTAAAATGCCCGGTTGCAACTGGCCTAGTTGGAACCAAGGTACCATAGAGAAGCCGGTAAGTACCTGCACACATAGACATTCCTCTTCGCTACTTGGTGCATGAGTTTCATGTCGAGCCTCGTAAAGTCCAAGAAGGTTTACACGGGTTTTCTCTCGTTTGCATTATTATCCCCGAGTCTCGTCCCCCGTTTATACTAGCTATTCGGGACATTACGTTCAATTTTAGAGCACAATATTGAAAATAATGACGGAATATGGTTTGACCGTTTAAAATTTTCAAAGGTTTTTTTTTTTTCTTTTTTTGTTTTCTTACCTTGCAATTTTACGCATGCCTACTTAACGATTGTAGAGTCGTTCGGTGGCCAATCGTTTGTGAAAACTTGCTTTTAATACCGGTGTGTCGGGTGAACTCGTTGTTTGATTTGTGATTAGTCGAACAGAAAGTAGGGCTGCGTAGTGCAAATCGGTTGCCTTCAATTAATATTCTCCTATATTCGAATAGAAAGGCTTATACTTACTGCTGTGCAGCTCATGATATGGGTGTTAAGATAATACGGAGATGTGATTTGCCTTTGAAATTCCTTGCAACACTCGACGTCGTCGACAGACTCGCGCCTCTCCTGCAATTGTACAGCTTTATCTATGCACGTGTATACCTATAAGGAAAGAATCTTCGCGCATCTCGCAACTCGTCTCATTTATTATACGCACGACTTGGTGTATGTTGGAATTTCATCGTTTTGCTCAACGTCAAAAGTTCACGTCGACTTGCTAAGGTCGGTTGTCGACACAACGCGGATATACATTTTTATATAATTGCTATTTTTTTTTTTTATCGTACGTCGTCTAGTAGGGATTATATGTATTTAATTCTGATCTTGGATATGAATTTTTTTTCTTTGTTTATAGAAAATTTAACGGGTTGAGTGGAACTGCAATAATTCCAAATGTCAAGAACATTTGAAATGTATGTAGTCTCTACCATGGGAAATAAAATTCAACCTTAAAAACATTTTTATGAATTTTTTTGCAATTTATGGTGTCGAAGAAATTAAAGGGCAAGAAGGGCACTAATCACGCTACACTTGACTTTAAATCACCTTAACGTCATAAGAGCGTACTTATATTTTCCAGACTTTTGATAGCCCAGAAATATTAGAACCTGACCAAAAACACCATGGCTTAATCGATTTAAACATTGTAATTAAAGAACATTTTCCTATATTTTTTTTATTTCTTAGGGCTCATTCGAGCATTAGCTAACGCATTTTTGCACATTTTTGCGTCCCACTCCCAGTGATAACGATGATAACCTTTTCTGTTAGCTGACGCTTTTTGAAAAGTTTATTGGCTAATGGATTTATCACCTGGGGCTGGCAGAAATACCATTTATAGTCACATCCTGATCAATTTCTTCTTGCTTAAATATTAATTATTACCAATTATTAATACACATAACCATGTTCAGTAAAACGTGAATTCATTATTCATTGAGTATTTAATACATTATATGTATTGTCTTTCCTTATAGATGCTTGCAATAAACATTATATTTGTTAAGATATTATCACTGAGAAATTCATGCGTTATCAATACTATCTTTTAAAGAAAATTTTTTATTTCTCTTGTGTTGGCTTTGAGCACACACTTTGAATTTTCTTTGTCAGCTAACTTTTGCCTGGAATGCCTACTACAATAGGCTAACAATTGATAACGTTTTTCTGAACGGCCCACCCCTGTTTTAGCGTTAATTAATACTTGAATGGCCCTTATCTTGAGCTATTCGAATTCGCTCCGATTGATTTCTCTCACATAGTAGGAATATTATTTCGTTCGTATCGACTATCATTGGCTTAAATAAAATTGCTGGACGTTTTTAAAAGGCTAACTTTCATCTTTCCTAACTTCTCGTTTTGACTGTAGATCCCTTGACCCCGACGTGCATCGTTAGGTTTAAGGGTGATTTGAAAAATCTGTCGAGATTATACGTCAGGATGAATTATTGAAATTCCAGGAAAACAGGACACTCTTCCATAATTTTTAACGATTCCTTGACAGTCTTATCGGCGATCATTACCAATATACTACTTTTCAAAATATAGGCTTGATATTTATCTGATACGGTTTACCGTTTCTCGATAGATATACCTATATGTATATATCTAGTAAACTTGGAACACGTCGTGTTTATCGGGGACAAGAATTACCGGAAGAATTTGCTCGCAATCTCCGAGTGCATACGTAGTATGCACTTGAGCATGTATATCTGGTGCAAATTTGCTAGTAACAAGTAACCAGCAGGTGTCCTAATGGCCTTAAACTGGCCTTATAGATAAAATAACCACCTATTTCCTTTTTATATTCACTGTGTATCGAGTGTGTGGATTTATATGCTGGATGTCCGTGTATATAAATGAAAAGAAAGCCAGTGACGATTGTATGCATCATTCAGGAGTCTGGAACTCACGGTCACTTATATTATTACAATGTATTTATACGGATTTCAGACATTGAGATAAGAGAAAAAACATTCTAGTCTTTTGTATCGAAGAATCATAACGGCTGTTTTTCAAAATAAAATTTTCAGTCGATTGATACGTACGCATAAATATTTGCAAGTGTTTCAAGCACAATTTGCAACTCACTTATTATTCCGAATGAATCTTTGATACAAGGAATACTTTCAGTTGAACTCGAGTGAAATCGTTTTACATTTTTGCTTACAACATTGTCCCTTTGTCGGATGAAACGTTGCGATGTTTCTGTTCTGCGAAGATTCCAGTTCGATTTTCTTTCTTTTATTTAATAATTTTTATCCTCTAAATTAAATTCGCATCGTCGAGTCAATATATATAGATAAAACTTTGAATTTTCTTTGGATAAAAAAAAAGAACTGATGATATAATAATGATCGGAAGTGTTAAAAATGTCAAAATACAACGAATAATCATTACAAAATATCAGAAGTATCAAAAATGTATTTTCATTTGACAATTATCGCAGCAATCGTTAAGTGCCAATTTTTGAAAATAATGAAAAAGTGTAAGTAAGAAGAATTCAGATTTTATTTCCGTCGAAATTCGATTCGTAACTTTGTTTTCAAATCTCGACCGCTCTCACAAGCTACAAATGTCTGTGAAACTTACGAACGTCTCTCGATAATAGGTTCTCGGTGCATTGACGGTGAACCGGAAATAGCGGTAAAGAAAAAACGAGAGCGCAAATCGTTGCTGCTGAATGGCTTTCCCGCGGTGCAATTTTGTTTCGCACTACCTATTTACTTACGTGCACACTAAACCTTCACCAAAGAGTGGTGCGTCCATCTTTTTACGTGCAGTCGTACACCAGTCATACCGCATACCGTTATTTAACGCTGCTGCTTCGGCTGCACCGCAAATCGACATCCAACATGCAGTCGACGGAAAATACAGCTACGTCTCTCTGTCTCTATGTCTATATGTTGCATTGCACCTACCAGTAAAAGCTTCTCTGTAGGGCTTACGGGAACAGGTGTCGTCTCTACCGGGACCATCTCTAGAAACTAAACAGGAACTGCGCATGCGCCAGATGATTCAATTTCATTGGTCAGCGAAATTGCCCCGCGGAGTAATTTTCGTCAGCTAACCAAGGCGACCAACGTACACGAAATGTGACAAGGCTCTGAATATCTCGCGCGTAAAGTAGCGTATTGAGGTTATGTTGATATTTATTCCTACTTATCGTGAATTTTCTAAGAAAAGTGTCATTCAGCAATACCGTAGTTGATATTAGCAGATATTTAATCGACACAATAAAGGCGTCAATGGAGAAACAAATATCAAAAGCTACAGAAATTGGATCAGTTATTTATTGAAAGAAGAAAACTGAAATTAAATGTGGAACGTCATCAACGAGTGGGAGTCTAGACAAACTGAGGCAGGTAAGTAAAAATATTGTTTATTTCAAACAGATTCTTTATTTACATAAAATTAAAAATAAATGGATTGTTGAAACCCAGTAGAAGGTTGCTCCAGAGTAGATTTGTTACAGTGCAGTGCTCCGGAAGCCAGTAATCAGTGCCGATGAACATGAAATATTAAAATAAAATCAGTAACAAGGAATAAAAGAAATAGTGTATCTTGAAACACAAAGCTTAGGAGTACAAAAAGTAGCAATTCGTTTTTCTGTCGCAATTTATTGAAAATTAGTGGTATCCAAAACAATTAGAAGCTCTTGTCTGATGATAATATCTTTTAATATTTTCAGGTGGGAAACAACCATCATCGAAGCGAGACTAAAGTTGTCAGGCGTTGAAGCGTGTAAGTAAATTTCTGATGCTATGATATTTGCATATTACAATATTTTCACATGTATTCAATGATAAAATTCGTTTGTTCTGACAGACTTAAAGTTTCAAGTTTGGATAATAGGATGAAAATCATACCTTACCTGATGGTCAAAACGTTTTGGTGGCTAGGACCCTAGTTTCTCGATTGGTGCCACCGTTCCAACCATCGAACCTGGTTGTTCCGTTGTTCCATTAGACAACAGGTATCCGAAGGAATTTCTTCTGGTCATCGCCACCTTCTGAACATCAGTCGTGGCAAAATTGAAGAGCACGACACGCTACAGATCATGGTGTTTGAATATTCCATTATTTTAGATCTATCGAGCCAATAGTAATAAGTTTGTTATTCAACAATTGCTGCTAACTAATTTTACAGAGCAATCATTCCGTGCACCATTGTAATCCAAGCAGTATTATTGGTCCACATTATTTTTCAAATTTTATTATCGGCTGTTTTGATATTTTATTTTTCACTCTCTTGGTATTCAATTCAGATGAATAGTGTTTCAAGTGTTAAATCAGATTCCAAGGATGAATTTTGATGGGTAAACTGAACCAATCTCAATCTAAAAATGTTGGATAACTTCAGTTGAAAATGTCTTTAAAGTCAATATTAATCGACAGTATCATCTGACTAGCTAGTTGCAGCTATCATCCGTGCTTGAGCCTCGTTCAACCCCAGCAAGGTCTAAGGAATGCATTCACTTACTAGTACACGTTACAAATGATCACTTTGTCTACAATAGGACTTACTTGCTGGCTAACTTTTTTATGATGAATCTTTATCAGGGAGTCATCCGGTAACTTATTGAAAGCTTGAAACCAGATTCAATTTTATACTCTTACAATGGTCCTTCATTGAAACTGAGAGTTTGTGAATCTCCATTTATTACAATTAATTCTGCATCCCATGTTAACACTGTTCGAAACAAAAAATCTCATCCTAAGATTGGAAATGGAATCTGCAATGCAAAAGTTATCTAGTGGCACAAGTTAAAAACAAAGAACCTTATAACGGTTTCTGCGACAGAGGGATTCCTTCCGGACATTCATGTTACTGGATGATGTTCGGAGCACTATGAACAAGATATTGTATTGGATTTAGGTTTGAGTAGATATTTTCATGAACTTCAGTGAAAATTAGATATTCATTTGTTTCAAAGGAACAAGGGGTACAATGTTGAACCCGATAAGTCAATATTTTCATATGAATGTTCTGAACATTACTCTAAAACATGATTATCCTTAAAGTTAATTACTGAGGCACATTTTGAAAATGTTGATTTTTAACTTGTGTCACAGAATGTTTCTGAGTTTTACTCTTGGGATTAGATTTCTTTAGATTAGATTTGAAATTGAAAGAAACCGTAAGATCTACAACTTCCTTTTTCAACCAACAAAAGTGGCCGATGATCTCTGCATGTGTCATGAATTGAATGGGAAGAGAAGACATCAGCTAACAGCAGAGATGCTATTATTTTGGCTGTATTTTCTGTTGAAAGAAAAAAATTTCATTGTTATTCTTAATGTATGAAGTAATGAAAATGATTGAATAAATTGTCCCCACCTACCTGCTTCGTTTCTTCCAAGCACCCAACATTTGAACAGATTTCTTGTTTCAATCGAATAGGACGAATTTTCAAAGAGCATCAGCATTAAATTCCGACCGTTCTTTGAACAATCAATTTTCAATAACAAATGCTTCCCAAGCCTTTCCGAGTGACTATCCGAATGACTTGAGATTCTAACCTCAAAAATGCATGTGAACTACATCGCCGACAGAAACAGAGTTTGACAGCAGGGTCTCGGGGTGGCCAGACTGCACGGACGGCGGATTTAAATTCGCGCATGCGCAGTTCCTGTTTAGTTTCTAGAGATGGTCCCGGTATGAATTACAGCGCAATGAATCGAAGCGTCTTCGGTTTACAACAACCACGCCTACAAACTACTTTTCAAGCAGAAAGTAGGGATTTTTTTTTTTTTTTTTTTTTTTTTTTACAATGTTTCGTTTAATTTACGAAAATTGATTGTGCTTCAATCTCCTGAAATATTGTGCACAATGAATATCGTCTGTTCGGGTTTTCCGACAGTTTTCATCTCGCGTTACTTTTATCAGTACGATATCATGATTCTGTAAAACTGAATGATACAAATTAAAATTATAAAATTGAAGATCGACACAGATGTGAAGATTACAAATTTGTTGTACAATAACAAAACAATATTATTAAATGAAATTTTTACAGTTCGCTTTGCGTCGTTGACCCGTCATTCACTCGTCATTTCTGCATACAAAATCTTATATTGTTCGCTTGATGAGATGTATCGTGCCTACTCATTCCATGCATATGCAGGCGTCAAGATTGACAGATTATGCAATACTGTTAACTCACAATAGACCGTGATGCGCTTCGTGTGGGTGCATCTGCCGGGTAAATTTAACTTTTACAATTTCACATTTTTCTTCAACTC
Organism: Diprion similis; assembly: GCF_021155765.1. NCBI lineage: Eukaryota > Metazoa > Arthropoda > Insecta > Hymenoptera > Diprionidae > Diprion > Diprion similis. The sequence continues at coordinate 8,613,343 of NC_060112.1, read as the reverse complement.
CCGTGCGTCATTGCCGATTGTAAGTAGGCAGTTGGATAGGTAGGTAGGTAAGTTAAAATTCATTACATTCACCCCTCGATCAAAGTGTGCTCTGTGCGAACCTGATCATTGCGCAAAGCATTCCTATACCAGCACTGGTGCGACCGACGACGACGACGACGACGACGACGACAGTCCTTTTACCGATCCTCGCACACTTATGTTAAATATCCGTATAATTTATGCAGGTAGGCGTATTAAATTATTTACCATTTATATCTGCTGTACGTTATACGACTGATTGTACGGCGACGTTCATATGTGCAGTGGTCGATCCCATCGTGAAGAGATTTATTTATCTCGTTTCTTCGTACAATTTATCATTTATCTTCCTCCTCTCACGTTGCGAACGGTGTCAAGGAGAAGCGATACCCCTCAAATGCAACCCCTGGGTGGTCCATAGTCGTGTAGGAAGGTGCTTATAAAGAAACGTCGTACACCTCGAAAACGCGGGGAAGCAGAACTCCTATACCGCTCAAGCGATCAGAGTGAAACTTGGGCAATTAATGCCTTATTTTGGCAAAAAGTGGAGCGTCTTTTTACTTTTTCAAAATTTGGAAAAAAAATTTACAATGGATTGAACTATCCGGTATGATGCCATTCGGTGGTGATGAAACACACATTTTGAGCCCAGTCCCATGAGATTTGATGGTGAAATGACGAAATGGCAACTGATCTGGTTATCAATTACGGAGTACACCGGATTCTCATTTTGGCGACATTTGTTACCGACCTTTCATGCCTGCCGGTAATTTTTTACCGACATTACACGCATACATTACCGGCATGCGCGTAATTTCTCTACAGTGTTAATTATGACCATAAATTTATTGAATTCGAAAAATATTTGGGGATGCGTGGTGATGAATTTTCGGATTGCAATATAATATTTACAATTATTCAATCATTTAATATACATATACTGCGTGAATAATGTATACATATTTATATTTTTATTTATGCATCGTGTAAAGTTATCGAATAGTATGCATATAAGTATTGTAAACGTTCGGTTGAACTCTTCACCTCCATTTTCTTCTTCTTACAAGGGGCACTCGCCGCTGGTCCGGAGAGTGATTGCTACGTAAGAAAGTGGAAACATAATTAGAAGAAATAATGGAAAGCTACATTTGGTCGTCTAATATTTGAAAAGAATGAATTTGTTCATGGGGCAAGCCGTGTGCTATATAATTTTTAAACTTGACGACGTGAAGAATCGGCTAAAACACAGAAGAACCAAATCCACTTTACACTGCATTTGAAACGTGCATTTTGAAATGGCGACAAGTGACTGACATTCTAGATTTTCATGGTATAAATTTCTTGATGATTCTTGAAAATTCTTTGGATTCTGATTCTAAGCATTTAAGCTTTCTTTTTGAAAAATATAAAAAAAAAACTGCAAGAAAATCATCTTTCGTAAAATTTCCTTCTGAATTTAATATTGATTGTGCGTAAAATTATTATCAGCACGAAGTGATTTTACCTTTGGGCAAGACTCGGTGCACGCGTGTCGAATTTTGTGTGGCAATCAGTCAAGTGGCAAAGGATATCGATCGCTTGATCAATTACTCACCTGCCCGATTGAGTTCAACCGCCTCGTCTCTGGCACACTCGAAATCGCATACATTGGCATAGGTGATTCCGTTGCTCGCGCAAACTGGAGTGTAGTCCAATGTGCAGGCGCAGACAGTTCGGCCGTCATTTGCTTTCACCCGCACGGCATTTGCAGTAACGCATAGGACCGCCAGGAGGAAAAGGGCGCTCTTAGCAAGGCTCATTTTCTTGTGATTTGACTGAAGAAGAGGGGAAAAAATACTTGTTATGCACGCGTTACGATGGTCGTTGGACTTACAGACATGATCGAATTTGTATAGGTTAACTTTTCTCAGTCACTTCGGAAGAACTAAATAAAAATGTCATTTTTACGGCATGGGCATTGAAAAGTCCACTTTTTGTGGCAGTTTTCGTTCCGTAAAGTGACGCTTTATACGGCAGTGAACAAAGTTGTGGAATAAAGTCTTTATTCCGCAGTTTTGATGCGCAGTTCGAAGTGTGCATTCCAAACTGTCGAATAAAGTAGCTCCGTCGAACAGATCGCGACATAACCTCACTCTTCGTTTTGCTTTTCAATGCCCATACGGTAAAAAATATTGTATGTGACATGCCCGTAAACCGTTTTTTGGCTCGAATAATTTCAGTACTCGCTTCCGGCTTGCCTTCAGCTCGTCCTGAAATCTTTATTCTTGCCAAAAAAATAGGCGGTTTACGGGCATGCCACATAAATAACTATTTAACCCTTTAAGTCACGTATTATTGTGCTGAGTCAATATCTGTAACAAGAGAATAATCTACGGTTTTTGGAGTCGCTGATTACGAATCTGAATTAGATTTGACAAATTTAACATGGCAGGTCCAATATGCTGGACGTAAATTTCAAATTCAAACAAATCCGATCGGGAAACTCAATACAGTGATTTTCGGGGTCGTTCATTACAAATTTGAAATCAAATTTCAAATTTTATCGAGTCCGGTCAAAAAACTTTATACAGTGGTTTTTGGGGTCGCTGATTACGAATCAGATTTCGAAAATTCAAGATAGTGGATAAAACGCAATAATTACTCTCTAGTATTGAAAACCTTGTAACGTATATATTCATTTTTTTTATCTTCTAATCACCATTTATAACAAACATAAACAATTGAAATGGAAATCCATAAAGAATTTTATTTTAAATCGTCTCGTTTAAATTATCTTCGATATTTATAATTTATTCTCAGGTCTTTCTTTAATTTGATATTTCTCGTTGAAACTTGATGCAACAATAATAATTACTTAACCGGCTGAATTTTCGCGATTTTCTCCTCTCGAAAATCTTTAATGGCGGATTATTCGTTAAAACTATTTACAACGATTTGCGTAAACGAAGAAAGATGTTAATCTTTTAAGGTATCACTTCACCCTTTTATTTTCTGTTCTCAACAATACTTCCTATAGACACTTGATACTAACAGACTGATGTAGTTTTTAAACCACTTATAATTTAGCAAAACGTTTCATTAAATGACGATTCAGCACGTCGTACTTACAAGAGAGATTAGCAGCGAGAACTTGGCAGAGAGAATGTAACTTTTCGAGAAGATAAGTGTAATTGGCTGAGGAAGACACCGCGTGATCGACTCCATGGGTCAAAGTCTATCCAATCATTGTTATGATTTACGCGGGTAAAATCGAATCGTTATAACATTAGTTATATATAGTTATATACTACCAGAAATCGTAAAAAAACAGCCAAGAAATATGGCGCGAAAAGTTCTCTAAGTATACAAAAAAAGGATATAAAATAGGCGGTAAGAATACTTACCACTTTGACTCTAAGGGTTAAAGCTAAAATCGTATTCGTCTTTGTTGCAATTACAGTTAGGACTAATTTATTTAAACAAAAAAAATTGAATACTGATGAATCAGTGAAAAGTATAGTTGGCACTATTTGAATATGATATTTTACTTAAACCTGACAAATATCTTAACGGCAAATTGCAATCTTTCGAAACATTAAATTAATCCATATTTTTGCGTTATATGATGACATATTGATAAATGAATGATGTTTATTCTATATAGGCTACAAAATGAAAATACTCGATAGTTTCTGATCTTTATTTATTTATTATAGGGTATTCTGTGCTAATTTAAAATCATTTTAGCTCTACCTGCAAATTATTTTTCTTCATTTTTTCAGTCATATACTGTCCATATTGAAGGAAATCAGATTCAGCAGGCATAAAATACATCGTAGAAGATGCTGATGTTTTTGCAAAATAGTGTAACAAATATCCAGTTATTTCTCACATTTATTGTTTGTTTTACAAATAATTGTCTGGAGTTTGAGGAGTTTGCAATATAATTATGACGACGAACACTTCACAAAAATCATTGTCTCGTTACTTTAGGGTTATTTAAAAATTAGGATCAGTAAACCATGGAGATGAAATTAATCTGAAGCTGCATTATGGTTACATTGATCCGGCGATAAACTATTTATACTTGAAATGTGTGTATCTTAAATGGAATCAGTCAACCCTACTTAGAGTTGAGACAAAAAATTGTGCATTGATAAAGATTTTTATTTATATTTAGGAATAGATTTAACCTATTTCAAGGACCACCCTAACGTACGCATCCTCTTCTACATTTTAATCCTGTTAACCGATTAACTGCAACGTGTGAACTTGAAAATCGTCGAATATCGTACTTACGGATCAATCAAACTGGGCCAGCGATTGGTAGGAATGTTCTTCCTATTAAAAGGTGTTCCAAATGCTCTGGCAGGAGACGAGACGCTGAATTACAACGTCAGGAGCAGACAGACTAGTCACAGAAAAGAACGACGATCAAAGTATATCATTGTTTATCGATCATTGATAAGATTACGCCGCGTGTTAATTTCTGATTTGCTCATGTTTATGTACTCATCATTGTTCCGCCATTGCCACAGAAGATTCGAAAACAATTTGTTAAGCTTAGTCTCTTTTATCCCTGCAACTTCATTTATCTTGATGGATATGACTCGCTCGGCGGTCTTTTCATTGCGAATAAAACATCATCACTGCCTCATTGAAAGCAGCTGACGTTCTTTTCTCACCAGTATTTCGCAATCATAGTATCTAGCCGGCCTCTTTTTCATTTCTTCACGAATCTGTTGTCATGCTTTTATAATGTACCGCGACACGGAAATTTATTACTTCAATTGTAAGATCACGAACTTCGCCCGTGTGATAATTTTTTTCCTTTCTATCGTTTTTTTAGACCGATATCTTAGCTTTAATATTATTATTCTTCTTTCCTTTTCTCCGATGAAAACCTACGTTGTAGAAAATCACGAAAGCATTCCCGATCGGCACGTAAAAGTAGCATCAATAACATCGATAAACACATTATGTATATTATTTGATTTGAGTATCATTTTCAATAAATTTTCAAGCGATTTTCGTCGAATGCGATGGGCACCTGCGAGTATCCTCGAGATCTTAACAGACTCTTAAAATTCTGAAAGGAACGTGCTTTACCGACGATTGCTGGAGCAAGTTGCAGAAAAAAGAATACCTACGTACCGGCAGTCGGCAAGTTACTGCAAAAAACCTTATTACCATCGTACAGCTTATAGTATGTCTGCTGTTTTACCGACAGATCAAGGTTCCGTGTGAGAAATAAATATTTGCATGGAATTTTTACGTAATTCTCACTTATATTTAATTTCTTATCATAACCATAACATATGGTTCTGGCATTTGAAATAAATATAAATTTTGTAGCTGTAACTCGAAATATGAAATTTTATAATCTACTCTTCTTTCCGAATATAGTCTCTCGTATTTTATTTTCTGAGAACTGTTGCGATAATTTGACATCGGTGAAATGATAAGAATGATGTTGAGACCTTATTTCACTAGAAAAAAAAAATACTTACTCATACGGAGCGATGTTACAATTACAAAAAATCATTATTGCACACCTCGCTCAGCTTGTTGACCAGACAATCAATTTTGTGTTTTATTTCTATTTCGCCACATTTGTGCTCGACGTTTACCAGCTAGGTCCAAAGACCTTGCTCTACGAATCCTCTACGTTCTTGGCCGCAGCAGCAGTTCGCTGATTGACATTTCGCAATGATGCTGAGAGTCTGTAGCTCGCAAGTTCTTGAAGCAGTGGAAATCTCTTCCACCGCGAATTCCCTCGTTGCAGAGTTCCTCTTGAATTCTCTCCATAGCCTCTAATTTGTGTTCCACAATCCTTCAACACGCTGTCGTTATTCCGTGCGAAACTTCGCCTCGTTGCTTTCCTCGAAATGTCGTCCAGTGATGGCAGCTCGTAGCATTTGATACTGCTACGCTCAAGAGATCTGTGAAAACAAAATATAGGCAAGAAATTACTGAAAAGACGTAATTTGGAAAATTCGCTATAGTCACTTGTCGGAGTATTCGATTCGCGAAACTTTGAGTGATCTCTAGCCAGCTAGTCCCTGGATTCTAGGTTTTCAATAAAAAAAATACCCTAATTTATACTGTCTAACGTTCAGTAATCTTTCAGCATCAAAACGACAGGATATAACGTAAACTTAGACGTTAAGACAGCTCGTGACATCGGTGATTAGGTAATTCTTAATCACTAATCAACGTCTCCAATGTTTTATGTCATCAATATGTCATCTTGCATTGCTTCTTACTTTTCCGTCGTTTTATCTTTTGCACGTTTTATCAGCCGCTCTTTTCCGTGGTCTAGACTTTTCCCACTTGCCCTGAGGGGAGTTGCACGTTCAATGTCGCGAAACAAGCTTCACAAGTACCCCCATCCATAAAGAGTCTTTCTTCCTTGTTAGAGACTTCAGACTTGAGGCTTTCAGCGTTAAGTGCTCCAGACGTCCCTGACACCAACTTCCGTATTCGAGGCGATGAAACGAGTCCGTCCATTTCACATATTTCCAAGCATCTGCTTCGTTGTTTCGTATCGCTTTTTCAACATTATGGTAACCGAGAAACTATAAAGATTTTTATACAATCATCCATATCCAGAATATTTACCAGATAATTGACTGAAATAATTGTTACTGCTTTCGACATGCAATCTTCGGGTAATATCTTAATTCTTAGCGAATCTTTGCAATAAAAATTGTTTAACATATATTTCTTATCTTTCTTTTCCGTCTGTTTCAGGTAAGTTTCCAAAATTTCTCTACTGCATTGCAAAGGTCTAAAACAAGCCCTGGTAAGTAGACTTACAGATTTTCCTCACATATTTATATGTTTCTCGATGACCCGCTGCTCTGCAGGAAGCGTACAGTTTTAGATACGTTATATGTACGTATCGCGTCATCCGGTAGTTTCATTTATCGCTCACGTCGAGAGTTTATTTGAAAGATTTACGTCTATATAATTATTCGCAGAAATGACATTATGTGAGTTTTACGTGCGGCTCGACAATGAAGTCGATTAAGAAAATTTGACATCGGTGATCACTCGATAGGTATAATTGACGAATCTCATGGGCTTTTGTATGCACTAAATCCTAATACATCGACGGAAATTACACTTTTTACATTCACGTTTTGTTCACAATTCGCTGTTATAGGATCAATCTTGATACGAGACCGAATTAAAGTAGTAAAGTTGACCCAACGAAGCATTGAAAAAAAATGTGTATATATACTTTAGATTGACTTTGAAGTTATTGGGTTTGAACGTATAAACACATTCTGTTTTAATATGTTTTACTGAATCTCATGCTATTTCAAAGCCACGAGATAACATTATTGGTAAAACCGCATCGTGACATCAAAGTTATGAATTTCAACTTTATGTTTAAAAATGTGAATATAGATGGCTAGGATTTCATAAAAACGTGAAATGAAATTCGCAATTATTACAATAAGCTGTATTGAATTTATACTCACAATCAATTCCATGCAAGTAAACGCGTTTCATCGATTACGATATAATTTTGACAGTACATACATTTGATACATACACACCGGAACCTAGTAAAATATACAATTTTTTCCTAGCTTTGATGCTTATAAGTGTGTATACCTATGTATGTCTTTTGTTGTAATATCGAATATAAAAAACAAAAATTAAAGTTGGCACCAAGGTTACAGCGGAAAGTATTTCCATTCTTCTCGCGGTTTACGATAAACCGCAATAAACGATAAAGTTAACCATAAACATTACACGTGTACTGCGTCTGCTGTACGTAAACACATATTTCATCAGCTCACAATTGGTTTTGCTCAGTTTATTAAAAATATTTTTCCCGCTAAGTTATAAAAACCTTTCCGTTGTTAAAGAAAATTGAACAACAAAAGCACCTTCCTGTGACTTCTTGTGATTTTTTTTAAATATTGATATTTATTTAAATTTAATTTAATTATATTTTAAATCGGATCCAGAGTTTCAAACAAATTTCTGGATTTAAAATTCCACGATTTCACGATATGCCGTGATTATTGTTCACGATTGTTGTTATAATAGCTATGGACGCCCGTAGGTGCAGATGCATTTATAATATACAATCTTGCATATAAATAACATTCCATGGACTGTAGCCTGCATTCCGCGGCAAGTGATCTATAAGTATATAGGCAAAAAAGGTACTAAGAATAGGTGATTGGTTGGAGCTTTAAATAGAGCCGTGTTTTAGCCGAGATCTCTGTGAGCCACTCGCTGCACTTCACACTGCGCGTCACTTTACTTATTTCACGATACAAAAATATTCGTTATATAAGCAATTTCGTTTTACCAACTTTCGAACGGTCGCCTTCTTCATTTTATTCGCAATTTTACGGCGTTGTTTTCGCTAATCATATTTAGACTCGGTCATTTATGCTGTGATTTGGTATGAAATGGTTTTTCTAAAATTTGAAATAAAAGCTTATGTTCTTGGCTAGGGTAGTCGTGGCAGAATATTGGCTGTACGTTAACGTTAAAAAATAATTAAAAAAAAAACAGTTCAATTATTACGGTTGCAAGTATTGAAGTTGAAAAGGAGCGTCTAAATATTCGCACGGGCGGGTCTAATTGGGTAAAAATGTATAAAGATCGGGAAATAAAATATCACAATATTGAATTATTAACAAAAAGATTTTATTTTAAATAATCTATCCGCGAACAAAAAATGTTGCATAAAATAAAAGAAATTTAAAATAAATAGTACAGAGTGTAAAAAACCGAACAACAAATTCAGGCAAGAAATTAATCCAATGTCTTAGTATTGTTCTTTATATTTTATGCAACCGTTCGTAGGTATGATTTAAAAATCTGACCTAAGTTTTGCATTTTTTCAAAGAATGAAAATATGTACACAAAAATAAAGAATCGAAACATAATTATTTACAAACTTGAACACTTCTGGTCTAAAAATAAAGAGATTTAATAATCTGAGATACGCGAAAGGTTTTCCCCGGGTTATTGTTTACACCGTTGCTTTCCGAGTTGTTTTCTCATCAAACAACGCGACTTTCAACTCTTCATAGTAATGGTTAATCCCTATGCAACGACTCACGATAAGCCATAACGAGCAATTTGTCAACGCACTTTCGGACTCGAGGAGACGTCTTTGCAATTCGTGCAAAGACCTTACTTACTCACGTGGCCTGAAAGGGTGGTAATAAATTTTCGTCGGTATGACTAAATGTGATCGTATTCGCAATTTAATCTTCGTATCCAACCACAGCCCCGCGATGCTTTCCGAATTCCTAGCGCACAAATTCCACGATTCTTATCGCACGTTCTTAGTTACCACGGTTTCGACTTTCGTCAGAAAATTTCTTTTCCATCATCGACGTTTATAGTGGTCACTTTAATTTTTCGACAATAGTTATACGCGTCTGTCAGTCTTTTTTCGACTTGGTTATTTCGATTTTTTCTTATCTTTACCACATGCAGAGTGAAAGGAATGTATCGTTATATCTTCGGAGGACTGTTTTACGTCGTGTCAAAGGTAATTAAACTATAACATTCATTTTTCCTCGGACGATAAAAATTAACAATATAACAGGCCGATAATCGTTGAGGTTTTTCTCACCTGGAATTGGCTTCGAATCATTTTTTTTCTCGGCCGAATCACTGGAAGCTTGTTCCTTTCTACAGGAAAAATATTACTTCTTCGAAGCGTTTACCGTTATTATCTCTATAGTCGTATAAAAACGAGGACCGTGTGTTAATTTTTTACCACCTTATTTTAAAAAGAATCGTTTAGAAAAAATAAAAATAGAATGAAAACAACAAATAGTAGCACTAATTTGATTGCACTGATGTAAACGTGTGATATACGTGTAATTATACTTGGTAATACTGCATCAGGGTGTAACATGCACTTTCATAAATTGTATAATTAAATTCGTTGATACACGTATATTACGCTATATGTATACTTCAGTTGCTATGCTGGAGCCATCAGAGGTCATCCCGACTAATGAAATTATCTCTGTTTATCGTATAGATAGCTACACTCGCATTCGTACAAAGGCAGTAATGCACGCAGCATCAGCGATGCTACCGCTTATTATGCATGTCAGAGTGAGAGTTCTTGAAAGGCGAGATGAAGTATTTTTGGAGTTTGGAGTTTCGATTTTCGGCGTTAGTGAAAGAAAAAAATTTTCATATCCGTAATTGGACAAGTTTGATGCAATTTTTCACGTACATTTTTTTCTTATTCGTTCTCTTAATGCTCCTGGATTCGACTATATATCTAACAGAAATTTTCATATATTCCAAAATGATGTCATCATTTTTTTTTCTTTACAAAAAAATATATAATAATATTCTTTCAACTATCACGTGACTGGGAATAAGAATAACGTTTCACAATCATCGGTCGTGTCTCGATCTTCAGCCGCAATCGGCGGATGTGACGCGAATCGCATGCATAAAACGTCGTTTGATTAGTTTCGTTTCATTCGAAATCCGGATGATGTCACCACGATTCTACAATTAAACATATATCGATAAACAACAGACAGAAACGAATGAACAATATGTAGCAAATTATCACACCCTCGCCAATGAAATTTTCGCAATGAATTTGCAAGGAGTTCTACAATGAACTTATTTCTCGTCATTCACAATTGCAGCTACGTTGGAATAAAACATATTTTCATGAATTTTACTGCCCAAAAAATCACATAAATCATTTATACGGCAACAAAATTGTTTTGTGTTGCTCTATGACATCGAATATTACCTAAATAATCTTGACTTTATCACTGATAAGGCATTTCACGCAAAGAATGAATTAGCCGTCCTGCAATCGTCAATTGTATAATATACTAATATCTGCACGTCTGCAGACTATCCCATGTTGTAATACTCGTACCCTTGTGGATGAGAGTGCAGTGAATCATTCTGATTCATTGTGTTGCATAACGCGATTGAGATTTTTTAATTGGTCACACGCCGTCCTCGGGTAACACGAGTCACGTTGGGGTAGGCAAGGGCGGAACAACCCATATTGGTACGTCAGACAACGTTTGATGGGGTGAATTCCCCTCGCGAACGGTGATGTGCGTCGACGGTGCTGCAGTTTTGCAAAACTTGGAGTCTGTTTTCCAGGCAACGATTCGTGGAAATCGGATCAGAATTAGCAAAGCTTAATCAATTCATACGTTTTATAAATTATTTAAATATATCGATTTCCATGCATAGTCTAGGGATTCGGTTTCATTCGTGTTAAATGAATATGAGGAGAATGAATGAATGAATGAATGAATGAATGAATGAATGAATGAATGAATGAATGAATGAATGAATGAATGAATGAATGAAGTAGCGAATGGTGGCGGTCCATATCAGCTCTTCTCTGTATACTTACGATTGGTGGAACTGCAATGGTCCGTAAAGACACGAACACACGCTTAGATGCGTAAATGCTTTGGGGTGTACACAAGTAAAATTAACTTCGCAATCCAGGTCGGTGAATACCGAGTGCTGCATAATAGGATATAAAAAACCACGATGGACTGAAGAGAGGAGAGGATGAAGAAGGAATGAAAAGGTAGAAAAAGGAACGGACCAGCTTTGAGCTGACGATCAGCTTATTTAGCAGAGGCCTGGGTTGCAGGCTGGCTATTCGTAATTAGAATCTTTCACCGCAGGGACTTGCGCTGCAACTGCTTTTTTATAGATGAACATCGGGCGCGTGCGTTTTTGCGTACGTGACAATGCGCCTCACAGAGTCAGGTATGCAGGCTGATCGTTAATTCTTTCGGTAAGCATTTAAGCAAGTCTTAACGGTAACCCCAGAACCACTCCTCCTCCGTATTCGCCACCTCGGCTTCTACTTATATGCACACGCTGTAAATCTCCGCCTCTTTTCAACAAAGGTCTTACAAGTTTATTTCGGAAACAGACCTGCAGACGAGTGCATCTGTTTATTTGGCTTAGAGTTAACTTTAATTTGACAATATATCGATCTGAATTAATCATGATCATGGCAATCATTGCAGTGAAAATATATTCACGTGTATCATTGCAGGTGGGACATTAAAAGAAAGATAGGATTTAAAGAAAATTGAATTTATTTGTTCTCTTTCATTTCAAGTGAAATCGTAAACTTCATCTTAATAAAGTATCACGTAAACGTCTGATGTGAATTCGTTAAAACGAAAGTGCTTTTTGACATACATAGTCGAGTCTATAATTTTACATATTCCTCAAGATATTTTTATAAAAAGACCTGCCGAGTATCATTTACTAATTTAAGTATTTTTTCTGGATTTTCAATTCCATTAGGTAGCAGTTACCAATCCTTTGCTTGCAATTACGTAGCAGCAGCAAGGTTCGGTAACAGCAGACTTAGAGTTGGGCGTCAAAGGCACAGACAGTATGCTATTAGCTATTATCATTTTAAATTAACGGACATGTACTTGGCAATATTATGTGAGTTGAATCTTTTTCGACAGAGGATAGGATATATTTATTTGGTTATAATGCTCTCGTGAAACGAGTTTTTTGCATAAGGTAATTAAATGCATACATTTTTGATGAAAGAAGGTATTTTCGTGGGTATTGACCACATTTAATGTACTTCGGACAAGGTCTTTGCGCCAAAGATGCTTTTTCAGGGGATGCATTATAACACCATTGGTTCATTTTTCTCCCCTCTGGCAGTAGCGCACATGGCATGGCATATTTCAGAAGTCGGGTATGGGGTCGATACGATTCGTTTCCCCTGCTGTTGCGCCTATCACACAGCAGTGGCAAGCCGACAGGTCGGGGGTTGAATCTCGTGAGGTCACATCCCGTCGCTCGTACTTCCCCGCGGCACGAACATCCTGTTCCACTACGCTCCCTGCATGCGGATGTGCTACAAGGGAGGCTGTTCTAAGGGGTGTCAGCGTCCACTTTCGGACCTTCAGACCATAGCGCAGGGATGTTGTGAATTTGATACTCTCTATATGCGCTGAATACTTCACAACTTCCAAGATCGGGTCTTGAGTTTGGATATATAATACTTCAATTTTATTCCCACTTGAAATACTTGCTGCGAAAATGAAGAAAAGAATCACCCCGGAAGGATATTTATTGAATCCAATTTTTAAGGAATGCTTTCGAAATTAGATTTTTTTTTCAATTTAAGTGGCACCATTACAAAGTATTTTAAACACTTTTTCTACGTGGTAATCGTCGTCACAACCTTACTGTTGCGACTTGATCGCAAAATTTGTTCGGGTATAATCCTGTACGTAGATTTCAAGTACAACAATCTTGACGTGCGCGTATGCCAAGCATAAATTAGACGTTATATTACTCTCAACGCTTTGGCACGATTTGTAACTAGATACGTTTACATTGTTCCTGAGCTACCTATCATATACGCGGATGAAGGCACTTGTGTTCGATTTTAAGAACCGGAAGTTGGCACGAACGCCACGTGCTCTATGTACGTACTCTAAGCACGTACCTATCAAATTCCATTCTTCGAATGATCCGAGGACTTTATGATTCGAAACTTGTTAGGTAGCTGCGTTCATTCGCATTATAATAACCTTCCAATTTCGCAAGTTCACAAATCCAGCGTTCTACACGGTTTCTATAATGCACGTGGATCATATTTCCTGCATTATCCATCCCATTATTTTATCTATATTTATTCCGCCATTAATCTCTAATTGTAAATGTAACTCAGTGGAAATATTCTTATATCTCTGTATAGTCACTGGTTTTCTGCAGCTCCGAGTACGCCACTGATTTTTTCGTACTGATTACTGATATCAACAAGTTTCCTCTGATTCATATTTAGGAAGTGGAGCTTCCATAGTCTGTGGCCAGTTATATCGAAACTTTTTTTTTATGTTTACTAAAATACGATAGTGCTGAAACGTTACTCTGACTCAAATATAATTCCAAGTCTGATAGTAATTATGTGGACGTGAATGAGAAAAAAATACGCTTTTACAAGTATTTTGTAATACAATGAATCATATACATGATATTGTCTAATGTTAATTTGTAATCACTTCCCCGGTATTGTCTATTCTCTTACTAATTCAGTCTCGCTTCCTGTCGATAAAACATATTGTTTTTTCCATGCGGAATTTCCATTCCAGTTGCCATGTAAGTTCAAAAGAATTCATTACTTCCGAAGCCTCTAAGGTTACAATTTCATCGCATAATACGGAAATTTGTCATTCATTTGAAGGGCATAACGAATAGCCTTGGTAAGGCATCATCACAAAGTGGCCAATTCCATGGGGCCAGAGCAGAGACAAATTTTACAATTTTCATAAAAGTTGTGCACAAATCATAACCTCAATGCTTTATCTTCGAAATTGTAAATATCTTTTTAACATTTTTCCTTCAGATTGACAATTTTAATCAAAGTGAAAAACGACCCAATGGATGAAACTATACATCAGAAGTTTCAGCAGAATCCCTCACTTCGAGGTTTGATACTCTCTTTATGAGTATTGAGAAAAACAATAGAATGAGACAAATCTACAATTCACTTATAGGGTGGATCAACTACTGATTGTGAAATCAATTAAATTATTCGACGCACGCTTATATAGTTGGCTATATATATATATATGGTTTTCTCAGACTGTCATATGCATTTCTTTATAGTCCCCCACTAAAAATCCATTTGTATTGACTCTCGCTGTTCAGCAAACCGCTTGTTCGAAAACTTTTGCGTGATCGTTACGGTACTTATAATTGCTTTTTGTGATAAATTTTTTTTACGTAATCACTGCATTATCTTCACCTGAATTCATACAAACGTTTACTCACAATTAGCGGAGTATAATCTTCGATTCGGAGTTCGATTCGAAATGCCTCTACTGTGTTATTATCCGTCATTCACGCAGCCGCGATGTCAATACTTTGAAGTTCCATCTATTAGTTCGTTGTTCACGTCTACCTGCGTCACGCGAATATGCTATACATAAAACATGAACCATTGACTACACCAAGAACAAATCGACCGATTCACCGTACACCTTCACCGCCTTTTCCATGGATCATATACTCACAGCCACACACCCTATCTTATAGTTATGCAACACGTACCTACTGGGTTCGCTTCGCGAAGGAACCATTACGGGAAGATCTCCGGTCTGCGGCAGGTTTCGAGATTCATCCGTTCGTCATTGTGCGGTTCAACAACAGAAAATCTAGCAGTGACTGACAGCCGGTTTTTACCTGGGATCCCCTCTGTCCTTACGAGCTTCCTCCATGGTTCTTCCTCTTCAACGTGCTTTCGATCCGCGCGAAACAAACAAGGTGTGAAGATTTTAATCCGCAATAAAATTTTTCTTAAAACTGCAGGAAGGACCACCGGGATGAAAATCATTTAAACGACCAATTATTTGCACTGTGTACAATGTCTATTGTATATACATGCATACACACATGCTTGAGTGCCTAACCGACGAAAACCTACGAGAATATTCTATCGGGTAAAAACAAAACGGTTGATAACCACTGCCATGCTCATCGGCCGGCCGGCTGGTCCCTTTGTGGACGCACGTGCGTGTCCCCTTCCTCTCTCCTTATTTTTTTCCTTCACTCTCTCCCTTGTTCTCCCCTCTCGTTGATTTGCCTTCCTCCCCACCCATGGATCCCTAGCTCTCTTCCTCGCTCTCTCGCTCTCTCGCTCTCTCCCTCTCTCTTTCTCTCTCTAGTTGGACTCCCTGACGGCAGTCAGGCGTCATTCAGACACAGAACTAGTAGTGTACGAGAACGGCGTGAAGTGTGCTGTGTACCAGTGATGCTGAGGCAAAACAAATTCGAAGTTTCGTCGAGGACGAATTAATTAGCCACTTCAACGGCTATCGGTCGGATATTTAAGAATGAAGAAAATTTGGTGTTAAATTGAAGTGCTATATGAGGACAGTTTTCTACAGACAATTCTTCGTTTAGTTAATTTTCTTTTTCTTTCAAACGTCAGTTCAATCGGTTGACTTCAATTGTCTATCGAAAACCAAATTTTAAGAAACAAATGAGAAGCGAGCTTACGATACTTGTTAACGCATCTAATTAGCCTCGCAGAGGTAACTGAGAATTTAAATATCGAGGAACAACAAGATCGGCAGCCAGGCTGGCGCGACTAGGGATTTCCTGAACGCGAGCCAACCAACCTGCGTTTCGCCCCCCTTTCAACCAACCTCCTCTACATGTAGTCGTGGACCACGCGATGTTGAATATCCCTCTCCGGAGTAAGGATGGTTTATAAATAAATCTACGTCTTGTTGTGGAGGTTGAACGCGTTCGCTGGCTCCCCTGCCTTTGTTGCCACTCTGTGAATCGCCTCCCCCCTAACACCCTGCGCACTTGCAATCGGCTCGGCTCGACCCTTAAGACCAAATCGCTCTATCAAACGGTGCAAAAGTTGGATCTGGGTGAAAAGTATCAGTTAAAGAGACCTCAGGTAGTCCAATATACTGTAACACAATAGTAGTGATCGTTGAAAAGTTAAACGTTAACGATTTGTCCAAGAGTGGAGGCGAGGTCTTCACATCGCACACCTGTGCTGATGTGAGTGTGCGGATATATACATATGTATTACTGGAATCTCGTTTGTCAGTTCAAATGGAAAGAAGGTTACGTCATCGCTTTGATGTAGCTTCGCGCTTATCGCATTGTCACTTTATCTAGTTAACTGTGTTTTAAGAACAACGACAGAAGAAAACGTTGATTCTGAATAGTGTCTTCTTATCATATCAATGTCGTGAATACATTCAAATTGCTCGGTTCACTTGTACCTGACCGTGGTTTTTGTTTGATACTTTTTGTTTCCTGTGCGAAATCGGAATCAAGTTTATTGTGATCGTGTCAACTGTTTCGATTCGGTGTTCTTGTGATTCTTGATTGAATATCAATTAGTGACATGGACTCGTGTTTTCCACCTTTGGCTGCCCTGAGCCTGCGGGACCCAAAGAAAACTGGGGGGCAAACCTTGGCCAAGAATCGTCACAGCAGTGGCGATAATACTACGACGACCCCGGTCCCCGGAAGTCCGGGAAAGATCGAAATCCTTCAAGATCTGGACCTCTACTATATACGGCAAATCGCTCACAACCTCAAGGTAGACTCATACATATACACGCATGCTGTTGTAGACGCGGAAATTCATTAACCGCAGTTATCCTCGGTCGCGAAATCACGCCCTTGTTGGTTAACGTTCACAGGATGCTTCACAATAACCCTTTTCACTGTCCCAGAAGGTTCGCCGTTTGCTCACTTTTTTTACCGAAGATAACGAGACATAATTTTTCCCAAAGCATCATTTCTCTATCTTCTGTCACCACTAACTCTTTATAGGATTGACAACGTTTTACAACAGGTCTTCAATGTTTACGCTTTGTGGGACTGCGTTTAACGATAATGTGAATTGAATTCCAACCATCACATGAGAACCACTACTCCTGATCTGGAGTTCGGAATTTTGCTGCTGCTTAATTTTTTGACAGCTTTTACTTCATTTATATACCTAGTTGCTACTTTTTCGAGGAAGTTCGAAAATCACCAACGATTTTACTGGCGAAAGATGCTGTATATAATGTATATATAGTTTGATCGTTAGATGAATGGTCCATTTCCTGAAATGCATTGAGAACGACTTATTTTGAAAAATTCGTGTAAACCAGTCTATTTCGTGGAATGCGTTATGTGCATACACATATACCCAAAATACTTATATTGTTAGTATTGTCTTGTAGCCGAGAAGTCACGTGGCGTAAAAATGTCTTGATCAAAAAATCGTCCATCAAAATATAAATTATGCACTTTCGCTGATTTAGAGAATTGTTATTTGAATACTAGAACATCTATTGTTCTATTCTACTAAGAGTAGTAACAGTAATAGATCCAGTTCGGTAACCCTAACCATGCGCTTCACGCTATGAGCCATACACAAAGTCGGAAACAAATGAACTATTGGCTTATTTTTATATAATAATTTATTTTTGTTATTTTACGAATTTACACCTGAAGTTCCGGTGTCCAGTGTAGTTCTCATTTCAAGCTTCTCGTAAGCTATAATCGTAGCTCGTAACTTATCGACATGAAAATGTGGCCTCTCTTTATGCCGACAACAAGGACACAACAAATGCCTCAGTTTCCAGTTCACAATCGGCTCGAGGCTACTGGCTCTTGGTCAGTTAGATATGTTCGATGTAAATCGCATACACCGCAGAATCGTTTATTTATCTCCAGGTCTTTCTCGTTTTTCAACTGCAAGTTATAATGGTATAGCTTATCGAGCAATAACTTGGCGTATTGTTCTCACGATTTTAAAGCAATCTGATGCCATTACCCTGTGTGAGGCAACGCGTTAAATGTAGCAGTGATCCGAAAAGTATCCAACGCTGCCTGGCTGGAAAAAATAATCTTGGTTACTTATACCTAACGGCATATTGATTCCACTAGTGCCCACAACCATTAGCCCGCATCTATCAATCTACTCTCAACACAGTTTCAATTTTCTGTACAGGATGGTGATGACGTTCTGGCCATTCCGATTTTACACCAATAAACATCACATTTTAAACTTTTAGATTATTCCAATGCGTTTCAGTGGGAGTACGTGACTTTAGGGCTCGGATTGTACTAATGGCATCGTAAAATGACCGAAAATTTATCGCATTTTACGACTTCAACAATTGTAGTAGTCTTTATGTGAATTAACTGCAGGAAAGAATACCTGGAACATACCTGATAAGCCGAAGCTTAGAGCTTTATTGTTAAATCGCGAAGTCATAAATCCTGAAAGAAATTTTTTAGGGCAATGCACGTAGATTTGTAAATCGGAACAGGCATAACAATATAATACATGATTGCGAAGGTCAACAGAGTTTGTTATAGTAATTCCTGTCTTTGTATCCTAAAGTGTCGATTGATCAAGCGTGTTATGATTTGTTAAAATTGTCACTAGTCTAAAAATAAAGTAATATAGGTCAGTGCAATATTTCACCTTGAGGTTATCACGTCATTTATTATCGGATCTTGGAATTACGGATAACTTGAGGTTTTGGTACAAGCCATGCTGGTATAGGTAGTTTTTTGTACGCTTGACGGATCGACACTTCAGGCACATAGATTTCCGGTCAAGTGTGAAATCCATTTCCGAATTCGATTCGTTTTAAAATACCTGCGACTTACGCATATGTAAAAACGATTTTTCAATCAAAAAATAGCGAAAACACTGGTGTATATTCAGTCCTGTATTATAGTTTGATTAATGTGTATTTATATAGTGCTCCCATTAGGCGTGCGCAAGCAAGGCCTTGAAACATTCAAACGAAGTCAATATTTAGTACTAGAGACGATCGAAAGACGCGTGTTGCCGTCAATTTAAAATGATTTTCAATACGAAATTATTACAGTACCAGATATTGAAATACATTAATGGTGGTTACTGGAAGACCGATTGTGCATTATAGATATTTTCGCATTTCACGGTGGTGAAACCTACATATACATAGTCCAAGATCTCATTCATTCATGATTTTGAGATTGGATTGGAACGAGTCCTACGTGATTTTTATACTTAGGTAATTGAATCCCTTAATCTGACCTTGCTCCATAGTCTGGTTCGAATCGCAGTATTTTCTTCACTAACTTTTTAACTGTATCATTCAAGTATGAAGCAAAAATAATATAAATAATAATAATAGTAAATATAAGTAATCTTAACCCATACCCCAATGGAAAAAAGTATGAAAATTGAATTTGATAATACAATTGATGGCGATAATATAATAGCAAAAATATCATTTATCTTCACTATTGTAGTGGTGATAGCAATACGTAGCTCGGGATTAGCTCGGCGAGAATCAGCGACTTCTAAACCGAAAAAAAATGGGCGCAGCGAGGACCGGTGGCCATTCAGTCTGCACTGAATGTGTGAACCGGTGTTTGTGTCAGGTAGGATCCAGACTGACATCATCGGCGTTTATTGTTGCGAGCACACCCAATTATGAGTCAACGTTTTAGTAGTCTGTCGACGCCAGTTTCCAATTCTTAACACTCGTTCGAGTGCAGGACTACCGCTACTGCGAAGCAACAACTACTGTAAAATATAGTGCGTTTTATTGTTACTGTAATGTTTACTTTTCACCACTTCAGAGAAGAAAAAAAAAGTATTGTTCTTGAGCAGAAAACTGTTTAAGTATATTCACGTATTTTTATTTCCGGAAATCAGAATACCGGGTTGTATCGTGATATCGAGTTGCTTGTCTTACATCGAACTAACGGCTGTAGATCATCTGAAATTTTCGGGGCGTGTACTCTGCCACTCAGAAGCAAGATAAAAACTTCACATTCTAGAGTTGATCCAACTTCTGGTTATTTATATTGCGATAAATTATTTCTAGCAACCAAACGATGAAAAGTTGGGGGCAAACATGTTTGCTACCTAAGACTGTACCGAAATCCTAAGACCTTGCTTCTTTAATATCTTGACATAATGGTTAGCTGTTAGAGTGGATAACTTAAATAAGTGAACCATCATACCTACTTGCACTAAAAAATCAAGCGCAACTTGATAAATTTCACTTTGTTGTAAAAATTTATTTTGTTCGGATCCCTGAGTAGTCATCCACTCTGCTCTCCCTCAAATCCAGCACTGTTAGTGACAAAGTGGAATACGTGAGTTACAGAAATTCTTATTTTGTTATTGACAGTAGTAACGTCACTACGGGTTGCCGTTCTGACGTTGTGCATTGCAAATTCGAAGCACCGGAAACGACAGATAAGTTTTGCAATTGTTGCCACATGTTTAATATCATGCAGTCTATTGATCTATCCAATGGTGCAATCTCCAACATACTCGACCCGAATCCAAATGTAGAACAATCTCAGAATTTACCAACTTGCATGTGGATGAGAAATAAATATAATGCTTCATATTCTATCAAAATTTGATAACAAAAAAGTATAATATTTCGTGAATTTTTTAATAACCTAATCTGCAGAACCTCCACCCCCCCCCCCCCCCCCCCCGGCACCTAAATATATACTTTTTCAAAAATAATTATAGTTTTCATCGTCAAGTAAAAATTCGCGAAATTGAAGGAATTCGCAAATATCTGAAACAGCGCTTGGATCAAGCTGTGCATTAATTTGTTTCAGTTGAAATTGAATTGCTTGTTGAGTTTATTATGGGAAGATGAGCGTGATAATTGCAATGTCTTACTGCACCGTCCACCATTCCGGGCAAGTGTTTTTTCTCAGTGTTTAATAAAAGCCGAGGAACGAATATCTGACGTCATATTTGTAGGGTTAGGTTGAGTATAAAACGTTAGCTGTTGAACTCTATCCCGTCATTTAACGTTTCTGAGAGCTGTTACGATTAATTAAAGTTTGCTGGTCCTAAGCGTATATGCAAACAAATGTGCGGAATATACGTCAGTTAACCGAGTTCAGTCGGTTATACACTGTGAGATATGGGATATAACCAGAATCCTGTAGGATGAAGTAATGAAAATAATATATATGTGATATGCAATTCACGCTCTACGTTGCAGGACTCGTTTTTCAAATATCTAGAATATTTCGTTCTCGAATTGTAAATGCAATCAGAAAACACCAAAGGCAACGTTTTTCTACCTCCAAACTCGGTTCACAAAAATATGAACTTTTTTTTCAATGAAAGACCTTGAATAACGGACGATTCAATTTTCGTCACAACGTGCACTATTACTGTACAAGTAAGAAGTGATGTTTCCGTTCAGAAACGATAGAATCGCCTTGAAATCTTTGAGGTACCCACTGAAACTCACCCACGCGTGGCCCCTTTCGAGTAAGCCATAGAGTACTTGGAGGTTCCATCAAGGATGAACGGGACTCACAGTCTGAATCAAAAGTTAGGAAGAGAGAAAAAACTGTTTTCAGAATAATCAGCAATTTTATTTGCGCTGAATGATAGCGAACAGGAAAATCTAAAAACGAATCAATAATTTGAGCGAGTGTAGTTAGCGAGCAAATTACTCAAATTGTTCAAATCAACTTGGGTTAATTAAATCTTCACAGATTCGTATTGTGCCAAACATGCATTTCATTCGTGTTCACTATCATCAGTGCAAATAATATTCTGAAGATTTTTGAAACGGTTTTCACACTACTCCTTAAATTCTAAATTAGCTGCGTGTTTTTTTTTTCGGCACTACCATCGCGTCGATGGTCTTCTTTGCCGAGGCTTTTAGTATGGATGATCCAGGTTAGGCAACTCTACGTCCATAAGTTACAACATCGCACTACTACACGTACAATAGTTATACTCACGCACACTCAGCTCGGACACAGAACGTAACTTGATCAATTCTGCACATGTTCTTTCATGCCCCTCGTCGTAAGTATTCCTCGTTACCGGCGAACGTCACCGAATCTAATTACATAATTGTCTACCTTCTCTGGCTCGTCGTCAACTTGCAAGCCAGACTATATACTTCACTTTATCAACACCTGTATATTGTTATTATATAGTCACGCACGATATATCTCAAGTTTTCCTCTCACTGTCACATGCCTCGAAGGAAATTTATCGCTGATCTACTTTATCTTTCTTACTTACTTACCGACAAAACAATACGATTTACTTTTTCCTCCATCTACTTATGATCATGAATAGGACATAAGTGATGAGAAAAAAATTTAAGTAGGTAATATTTTATAACAATATCGTACGCGCGTTGTATATCTATACATATGTGTAATTGCTGGGGGCAATAGTTTTTCTATGCATATATACATATATACCTATACGTATAACAGTTATAAAGAGACGGTTGCGATAGGCGGTTTGTATGACAGAACGTAAGAACGCTGCGTCCGGCATTTATCGATCGAACAATCATCGCGCGTCTTATTGTCAGCAGATGAACCGCGAGTACTTCCTCAGCAATTCTTTAGCGGTATAAAATCAAAGTTGACTGACATACCTGCCAGTTGTCTCACGATCAGCTGACAATTAAACAAGTAATGGAACAATAGGTACATAAATATATCCGGTATAGTCCATCAGTGATGAAAAATTCTATACAATTCTACACGAAGCAAGTATTATAATGTTTACGTACGAACTCAATCGAGATTAATATTAAGGTCCAAGACATTTATGTTAAAAATTAATAAAAAGAAAAAAAGTGTCAAAAATTTGTTTCAATTATTTTTCAAAGTGTCAATTATTTTGTGCAAAAGTTTGACGAAAAAACTTGTGTAGTATGAATAAGTTTTTTTCTATCCTTGCAAGTCGTTGTAACAGAGTGAAAACTCGACACAATTTTTTTACAGTAGGCCAAATAAATAGGTATATATAAAAATGTAGAGAGACGAAAACCTGCTGTGAAAATACCGCTTGAGGTTATTCTACCTACGTACTATGGTCTGCAGGTGCAGCTTCTTTGTTGAAACGGTAGAAATTATTGTCAAATCTCACATCAAGTTTAGAGGAAAGTTGATACATTCATCGCGGCCCTTATACAACCGTCTCTGGTATGTTTCTAATATTCATACCCAGAGACAGCAACTTTCGCTGTTGAGATATTCAAATATTATATATATAGTTCTTTCTCGAAATACATCAACGACGTCAAACCTACGCCCGTATTCTCAAGACTATCTTTATATATTATGCAAGGCACACTGCATCCCGTATTATATGTATAAAAGTATAACAGAGTGTCATAGAAACTTATATCACATTCAATATACAGGGTGAGGAAAAAGTACGGAAAAAGAAGTTACCGAGATTAAATCTTGGGTATTTTTTAACAACGGATTCAATGTTGACCTTTGATTTGGCCTTGAACCTCATCTTCAAGGTCATTTTGAGATCAACTTTGATTTTTCAAATGGGAACCAGATTTTTGATGCCAGAATCGGAAGGAGCGGGAAATTTCAGGTTTAAATCTGTGTTATTTTACTTCGATATTTTCATTATCCATAGCCAATATTTACTTGCTGTTAAAAATTTAAAAAAAAAATGGATCGAACGATAAGTAAATTTTTTAGACCCTTGTACGTCGTATTTGAATCAAAAAAACTATTAATCGAATACAACAAGTCACGGAGAAGATCACAATATATTTACTTATATAAAAGAAATTTTTTTTCCCGTATTGTTAATGAAGAACAACGCTGAAACGAATTGTTGTACGTCAAATATTATACGTCGATGGGAAATGAAAAATTTAAGAGGGTTTCAATGAGACTGATTGTGAGGAATATGACGACGAGTTTGCGTGGGTTCACGAAGTGGTGAAGAGAGTGCGAGTGCATCGTATTGCGGGCAACTCGACGACCAGAGAGCTGCAAGATTCTATTCTGGATCTCCGGTCGTCTATTTACGGAGAATCGAGGCTCTTCCGTTGAGTGTAACGTATCTTTTCATTTACGATTCGAGAAAATATATACACAAGAATGTAAAATAATATAAATTTTTAGCAATTTATAATTTATTGAGAAAATACTGTACCCTAGCTTCGTAGAATACATGTAATTGACTGTAACGATTGTCAAAATGATAGCTAACCGATCGTAAATCTTCGTAACGATCGAGCATAGTTGAAGCAAAGTTAGTAATGCATTCGGTTGAAAATGACGAAGACAATAATGATATTCAATCATCAGAAAAGGGTTGTCCATATTAAATTCAGTCTTTGTATTGGGTGAAGAATCTTTCAAAATCAATACAAGTCATGCAAAATTATTCGATGTCACGTGAAGTTTATCACGTAACGCTGAGTCACTTGAATTTGTGTAAAATCATTTGAGTTCATAATCTGACGCTGCTAACATTCACAGCAATAACAATGATTTCACGAATTATTATCACGGCAAAATACCGGGAAGATGTGAAAGAAGAAAGCATCGAAGAAGGTGACAACGACTAGTACAAGGAACATGATAATCTTGACCAGTAATGACTACATGGGTTGTGATAATTCTAGTATCCAACTGCAGACAGATCCGTGGCGTAACACCGAGGTACAAGCAATTCCGCGTGAAATGAAGAGAAAAATATACATACGTACTGCGTAATTTTCGTGTTATACTAATTTGTATAATTGCAGTAGAGTGTTCCATAGTTACGGATCTGGATGAAAATTAACGCGGGAAAAATGCTGCGCATTTTATGGTGATCGTACGTAGGTACGATCTATAAGTGCAATATTTTTAGCAATAAATTGTTAGGTCACAATGACGAGGGAGGCGCTGCCACTTTCTCAGCATCAAGCACGAGCGATGAACATCCGCGCTGGTGGAGTTGATCTCTGACCTTACAATAACAGAGCTTAACAAGCGGCTCATTGCAAGTTCGACCACGCTTTGGGCATACATATAAACATACATGTTGCTTGTGATTATTATTTGGCGGAGAGAACCGTCTCGATTCATCAATATTATAGGACACTTCTGTGCAGTCCACGCAGATTATTGACTAATGCTAATTATTCCGTGGTAAAGAATAAACTGACGTCCAATTACACTAAAATTAAATTTGGTGTTAAACAATTTACTGAAAAACAGACCAATATGCTGACTGCCAAAAGTCACGTTACCATACGCATGCGATGTCAGGTGGACCGATTGTCAGCATTGCCACGCCTTACTAAGGACATACTGCGTCTAATTTTGAATAAATTTTCACCGAACTTAAGTGCTGATTTTTATTCCCCCTTGCTACAGTAAATGTAGCGAATCTATATATGTCATGTGTGGATGTATTTCACGGCATTGCTGTGCCGTTATAGTCTGGCATTCGGTCAGAAAGTTTATCTTCCATGTCAACGTGAAACATGTATGATGTGGGTTGTAACAGGAGCTCAGTGACGATCAGCCTTGCGTAATAGACTCTCAAGGCAAAGTCTCACATCAGCATTCGACTCGCTTGGCATTTTGCTCACAATCGGTTTACTCAGACTTTCCGTTTTTTCAAACTGTTGATAGGTCTCCACGCACTGCCCACGCAACATAGCGTAGCTTAAATTTCGCTACAGCCAACTGAAGTCACATTGAGGTTCTCAATTTCGATAACACTCTTATAGTTTTACACAAAGTTGACCAACGAACGACAAAAATCAATGAGTTACAAGCTGAATGTAGTCCAAAGTTAACAGACCAAACATCGTATAAATTATACTCCATTCGTCATCGAGTTATTGTCAGACAAAAAATCTTCGCTCTCGCAAATAACTTGAAAATGTATTGGCATTATTTGATAGTAATTTTGAATTACAATTTTTTTCAAGGGTCTGCTTGTAATACGGGAAATAAAATCCCCAGCAAAAATGAAAAATCGTTTTAAATCGCCTGTCGCATAGGGAGAGTAATTAACAGTTTACTCGGTATTTCTAACAATAAGACTATTATAACAACTGACAGAGCAACAATTAACCTTCACTTTTCTTACACCAGGAGGCGGTATTTTTTCGGTACAAATATTTGTTTTTTTGGAAAAATGATGTCAAATAACCGCCAGACGACTCGTCAACGTTAGTGCAAGTCCCATCGATAGGGACTAATTTGATCACTCGTGTCGCTACTCGTACTCGCGGTGAGTCCCTATACTTTCCCTATGAAGGGTGGAGGTGAGGAGGACTACTTCCGTGTAGGTCTAAAAAGTGCCTGTAAAGTACAGGGAAATTGAGATGACATTGCTGGAGCAAAAGTTCCACAAACCGTTCATCAGATTGAATCCAATTGAACCCTAATTTTGTCAAGCGCCAATCAAATTGCTTTCCTTATTTCTGACATGAACGCCATTCTGGCGAATTTTTGAAACCAATATTTCCTGCTTTTTGGCGACACTTTTTCGGTTGAAAACCCATAGAGATTCAGAAAATTCTTTTTACCTCTATACTGTACCCACTGCGTTTGTCTGCATTCGGATACGCCATGGCGCATAGCCCCATAGATGCATCGCCATCGCGACGTGCGAGAGGATCGATATTTGACGGCGCCGGTGAGCCTCCCTCTCTTCCTCCTCCTTTTCGTTTCACGCTCCTCGGTCCCTTCTGACCCGCGGGCACGGCACTCCGATAGCTCAGACATGTACCAACCCCACAGCCTACTTGCGCTAAAACCACCCCTGCGTAGCTGCACACCGCCTGTCGCGTCGCCGTCAGTCCAAGTCCGATAACCGCAGCTTTCGGGGTTCGATCCGGTCACCCTGGGCTCCGCACAGCTTTTCCATCCATTACTGCAGTTTTTCGTTCGGTAGTTTTCCAAGTCTGCAGTTTTCATTTTCCGGAGTAGAAATGTGAAAGGAAGGAGGGGAAACTTCGTAGATAATCAAGTGTTCTGTAAAAATTGCGATTTTATATTTTAACGAATATGAGGTTCTTTCGTTTTTTGTATATCTAGCAGAATTTAACATGATGATATATATGTTTTGAAGGATGGAATATTTTAAGTATTGATAAATAAATCGAAAACACAATTAAGAAGTAATACTTGTGCGATTGTTTATTTGCTGCGAAAAATATGGATCGCCTTTCTGGCCTTCAATCGGGAAATACTTTAGGAAATTAATTATCCTACTACATGTATATTCTTGGAGTATTCATTCTGTCTGATGTATAAAATTCGAAGAGATTCACAATCAGTCAATTCTACAGTACATCGTACAGACCTGCGATTATTATCTTTTCAAAATTAAAGTTTATTCGTTTGGTCCACACGTTTTTTCTAAAACTTTCGCCAAATAATTCATTCGTCGTTCTTAATTGATGTATCTAGTATTATTAAATTTTTATTTCCTACCATCGTTCTCGAGATAATGTCTACCGATCTGATCATCTCTAAGCCTGTTAACAAGGTAAAGATTAAACTACAGTTCACTCGTAACTGTCGCACAATCCAGAAGCACCGACTCGTCAAAATTACGTAGGCACGCTCCAATTTTGTTGTTTGTATTTTGTCTTGCACTTGTATGTGGCACACTGCAAAGACACGTTGCGCAATATTACTTTAATGTATAGGCAATATAGCTATTGACGAAAATTATTGCAATAGATGGTTTGAGATCCAGTATACATAGAGTATTATAGTTTAACTTGTATAAAAATTAATAAACCAAGTACGAGAAATAAATTTAAGATGAAGCATTAAAGTGATAAATGATTCCTGGATTGAAAATAAATTTATGTTCAACAACGAGTGAGTTTTTTAATAATTATTTATACTTTCTTTCGATGAGTCGAAACAAAATCATTCCGCTCTTTTAATTTCGATATTTGCAAAAAATATTGCATACAGTGTGTATCATGTCGATAATGACTTTGAGTCACATGCTGAGAAAAAAATTTTCGTTGTCAGATACAACTGCATTGATTTGAATTAACAGAACATCTCTTTAGCGAAGTATGGTAAAATCTAACGAACATTTTTTTTATTTTATATGTACAGGGTGTTAAAAATTATGTGTCATCACTTTATGGGGTGATGATCGTAAATCTTGCGCTTGAGAATCATTCGTTGAAGTGGCGACACTTCATTTTTGTATACACCCTGCACTTATATATATACTACAGCTGTGTTTATTTATGCACACGCTATATGCCTGGGAAATTATTCGCAATAAATTATTGGAAGGTTAATTTGACGTAGTATTTCGTTGTTCCAATTCCCCGTCGCCGAAGTACGTGCACCTATCAGACGTGAGTAATAGCCGGTATTTCATTTGGTAAATCATTGTAGTTAGTGATTCGCGTATTAATCATCGATCGTTTGTTTCTCGAATACGATCCGGCAAATAGGTTCATTTTCTTACCCGAATACTTCCAATTAGTATAATCCCTGTAATAACGAGCCAATCACGCGCACCTTATAATTTTCTATCCCATAATTAGATCTGCTTGTATCTATAAATAGTAATGTAAATATCTGATTGCGTATACTTCTTCGTTAAGTATTTAATAAGGAACAATCTTTGATCTCGAGGTTTCTTTTTTTTTTTTTTTTTTGCTGTCATCTAATAATTTTTTTCGTTACCTGATTCAAATAATAGAAAACACTGTTATTGACAATAACGTTAATCATTTCGTATATGGCCACATGTTTTGCGGTGGCTACGATATCTCAAAAACGGCTTAACCGATTTACTTCAAATTTTGGGAAGGCATTCTTGGGTAATTTATCTTCTTTGCCAGGATCACCTTATTAATTAATCTGAAATTTAAATAATTAATCTGAAACTATTGGTGTAAGATATTATTAACACGGCTAAAAGTATTGTACGTACTTTACCGTGCGGCGTTTCGCATAATTTGGCGAACTTTTTAAACTACTTTTGTTGTCAGATGCTGGATACGTTCCGTTAAATGTACCGAATAATTTCCGATACTGGCACCCAGCCAGCC
Source organism: Diprion similis (assembly GCF_021155765.1). Taxonomy (NCBI): domain Eukaryota; kingdom Metazoa; phylum Arthropoda; class Insecta; order Hymenoptera; family Diprionidae; genus Diprion; species Diprion similis. Next base: position 8,583,947 of record NC_060112.1, on the reverse strand, counting down.
ATGGACGGTTGCGGCTGTGCTCGAGGTCTAAACTCGTATTTTACGTATATTTTATAGTCTTGTCGATCACTTCATTCATCTGTATCATCCGTTGATGCGATTTCTGGGCAAATAAATAGAGATATATTTTCATGAATTGCCAAATAAGAATGGTAGGATTTGAAAGAAGAAAATATGTTTCCTTGCAAAATATTTCAAACCAATGTCAAATACCTGACGCAATGATTTTCTCACGCTGGTTGTTTAGGAGCCATAAAAAATTTCTATTCGACCAACTAATCCAATTCTTTATAACAGTGAGATCACATAAAATAAAAGTTAGAAGAAACATATATTGAAACAAATAAAGAAAATATTATATCGACAATTCTGATTTTGGAAATGATAAATTCTATCTGGGAGAAAAACAATGAACAGGACAAAAATCCTATTTGACTACAATTGCGCGGGTCAAAAATCTTGTCATTTATAATCAGATAAATCATTATTTATTCAGGGATCTATTTTATTTATCTGTTATCCATAAGCGAGATCATTCCTGCATAACGTTGCCATCTCGCCGCAGCTTATCGTTCTTTTTTCATCGCGTGCATACACGCATAACTATCATCGTAATATTAGTATTCCTCACACAGTTACAGCAGTTGCCGGTGTGCAGGATGTCGACGAATAGGAGAATTATTACCTGATCGGAATTTACATTACACGATGAGGCGAAAACTGCTCATCGAATTTAATTGCCTTTCGCTGCAGCTGACCATGGTATAAAATTTATATCACGCGTTATCTTCGCTGCAGGAATATGCAGAGAATGATTATCAAGAATATATTTTCAAAAACGTTGTTTAAATTCAATTTAATAAACTACTTTACTTTTTACATACAGGTAACTCAATTAAATTATGGACGCATGGACTTTATTGATCCGATAATCTATGAAATTTAAAACCGGATAGAAACACATGGAAGAAAATTATAACACACGTTCTTTTTCACAATATTCAAGACGGCCATCACGCTTGCAACTTTTGCAATCAAAAGCAATTCACTGTCGATATTCAAACCGATTCTATTAATTTTTTTATCAAGTAAATAAAAGGTAAGGATGAGATTACTCGGTCGGTAAGGGTAGGTCTGCTACATGGTCTTAAAGCGTACTTCTATATTATTTCGAACCACGTGCGACTATAATGTAATTTCTAGCGATAGCGATAAACTGAAAAGTTCTATACAGCACATACATACATCTGAAACTTCGCAAATCGAAAGAAGAATGAACTCGCGTCCATAATGTGTCAAAACTATTGGGAAAGGAATGGGTGAATAAGTAAACCGTCAATTTTCCGGTTCCAAGTACATAAAGTTGAAAATTGTTCACCTCAATGTATCTCTTCTCTAATTTCGGAATTAAGGGGTTTCCTTTACGTACGAGACGAAGACAGAAAATCAGAAGAAAAATGACGCGATTTCGATCACTCGATCGAAAAATCGATCCCATTATTCTGTCGAACCGAAAAAATTCCAATCGAATTAGTGGGGTGAGGTTGAAAAGGGTTCCTAGAATTTGGAGAATGATTATAACGTTTATTTATTAATTAGACTGCATCAATGACACCAAAATAAGAAAATAATTAATGATAATAAAGAAGGCGTGAAAAAGAGGACACATAACAGAGCGTCACGGGCCACATGCAAGTAATGCCACGACCGACTGACATTGTATAAAACATGTCACAAGCATGCATGCTGTTTAGATACGTCTCCGTACTTTATTGCCTAATACACGCGTTGACGCTTTCACAGCTGGGATTGATGCAGCCGATTCAAAGGAAATGGAACTTGGCTGCGTTATCATTTCCGTTTTTACAGCTTGGACTAATCGTTAAAATTAAAGTGTGTCGCATGAAAGAAGACGTGCATTCGGCGGCGAAGCTCATCAGGCCTGCGTATTAACGACTGTTTGCGCACTGCTTTAGAGTGGCTCCATCGTTCATTGATTCAATACAGGGTGATTAAGTTGTGATAAAAGATAGTTGTGTGTTAGATTCTTTGGCGAAACTTGGGAATATGCTGGGCTTTTTGTCTTTTAAGAATTTCTGCGGAGGTGAAGTTAGTTATTAACGTTACAGTATCAAACTTTGAAAGAAAAATTACTATTTTAGTCTTAACGAATAAGCTCTACTTGCGGATTGAAAATTGTACATTTTTTTTTTTTTTTTTTTTTTTTTTTTTTTTTTTTTTTTTTTTTTTGAGGAAAAATGAACAAGTTCACTCATCGGCCAAAAGCATAGCGATTAATCAGGGCCGTATGTTTTTCCTCACTTTCGTATTATACTCACAGTTTTATTAATGAATTGAAATAATTCGCGCTTCCGCAAGCGGCTTCGTATTCCAGGGGAGTGAAATTCGAATCGTCGCGTGCGTGGCATCACGCCACTTTGACTACGGTCAAATTGCTGATTCTTGATTAACTGTATAGGAATATATAAGTATATAACCCCAAGCTCCCTGTCTTGCGAAATTCGAGCATTCTGCCTGCAGGCAGCTAACGAATGGAACAGCCGCGAATGCTGCTGTGAAGAAAAATTCTGCGAGCCTCCGGCATTGAATTTCCTTTCGCAGTCAGTGTAGTTATACACGCTATAACCTGTATATTTTTGAAGCCAAATATATCCAAGGAAGTGTAGCAGAATTATTCTGACCTTACACCTGTGACAACGTGATAAACTTGACAAAGTTTGCAAGTATAATTTTATAGGATAAGAATGGAAAGGAAAGAAGAGAAGATGAATTTTCGATGACGTTAATATTATCCCCTCGCTATGTCCGGTGTCAAATAGTTTCTCTTCCCCAATAGAAATTTTGCAGTCATGATAAATATTGAAACAGGTCGAAAGCGTCCAATGTTGCGCGGACGTTGATCACCGTTATAAATAATTGTTATAACGCGGGCCAAGAGGCCAATTGAAAATGAAATATAGATGCACTTGTAGGGTATTCAACGTAGGTATCATGTGCGCACGCAATATTATGGCAGATGTAGTTGTCTAATCGAACCTGAGAAGAAAGCAGCTCACCATAACCTCTTTCTGTACAATTTATTATAAATACGAGAATCGAAAGACCTCGTTATGCACTATATCAGCCTGAGATAAGATGCAACAATGTAGTGACAATGTAAAAAAAAATAATAATAATTTTTAGTAATTGACAATTTATCTAGATGAATATATATATACACGTATATGAAGCATTCTTTGTGCATCCTGCAGCCTTTACATTTCATTCAACCCGCGAAATTCTTTTAAAATTTGCCAATTCGTTTTTGTATACGGATGATACTGCCCTAGATTTTGTTGCCAAAAGAAAAATTTTGAGAAAAAAGTTTTTTGAATTGAATTGAAAAGCCTGCAACGGGTAACTTAGCTATCTCGTACGAGAATCAAAGTTTTTCCAAATAGTCTGTGAGGTGCTACAAATGTGTGGAGAATTTATTTACACTGTCATTTTTCATGTTTTCGGTAAGGTTGAGAGAAATCTGCACAGTCAATCGTTACCGACCGAGAAAAATATCACTTGGGTATTTTGACTGTTATCAAAGCCTACGCAGCACTGATGTGAAAAGTGGTTGATGCCAAAACAACGCCAGGTAATTCAATTACAGGAATTCCATATCCTAGTATTATCGTTGGGTAAAACAAAACCTTTATTGGGTACGTATTCTTATTCTGGCTGCGGTATTTTTCTGTCAGTCATACGCAAGCTTTGATGATAGTAAAAATAAGTGACGAACAATACGGTTGGTAAAGACAGACTATAGCATCCTCTTAAATAAAAGATGATTGATCCATTGACAAGTTGCTCGATAAAGGTATTATACAGTCGAGTACGTGTCAAGTATCAAGACGAAAATCTACAGTCGGTTGATAAAATCAAATTTCATATCCTTTTTGGACTAAAAAGTTGACAGCTAATCTCATGGCGAAAAGATATCGCAGATATCTGCCAGTTAGTTCGATGTCACCGGCCTCTTTATTCTTACGTTGATTGACTGTTGAACAGAGATATGCAAGATGTGAAAAATTGCACAACTTCCAAGCGTGCGATTCGACGTCACGTCGTAAGTTTGTCGGTAAAGAAAATATGTATCAAATTTGATTAAACCTATCCTAGTAAAGTTATAAATAATTTGCAACACGGTTGGTTTTAATTTTAGATTTTGCTTATTACACACATCGTGCATCGTGCGACAGTATGCAGCAATACCTGCATTATCAGGTACACCCACAATACGCGAATATCAGCGACCCGAGACGATTTTTTGCATGCCACGCGAAAGTGCGTGCTGGACATTTTTTTACAATTCAATTCTGAAAAGTGTTGGATTCTTTCCTCTTCCTCTTTCCTCTCTTTCCTCTCTTTCTTTCGTCTATAATTTCAAACTATATACACTCGCGGCTCGTACGGCGGCGAGGCGAGAACCAGAGCAAACAGTTTGCCGCAGGAAGTCGATCGGATTAGTCACACTGCAACACCAGAGTGACTCCTCGTCGGCGACGTCGTTTCCGGACGATTATAAGAAATCGAAAAGTCTTTATAACTCCTCTTCTCTTTAATCACTATTACCATTGTTACTCGTCATACATTTTTCGCTCCGTTATCGCCACCGGATCTCGTTTATCTCTACTCTGCAGCTGAGGAACATCACGCTCTTTGCGTCCAGGTATTTTTGGAATATCCAAGATGCGTCTTTTGGCTGCTGCTTTGAACCAGACGGTGAGCATAATAATATTCTTGAACACACCGGTACATCCGATATATATCTTCTTCAGTTCTCTTCACACTCAGTTTAACTTGACTTTTCAATCGATTGAACGTTCGATCAACCGTTATAATTTACACTGGGCGATAATAAATGGTCTAAGGTTTATAGGTGAATACGTATATGTTATAGAGGATTTTTCTTTGCCATCAAATATTTTCTATTCAGATTAACAGTTACGAAAATATACGGTAAATGAGCACTTAAAATTCAGTTGTTATTCTCCTTTTACACAATCCGATTCCTGGAACACTAATGTGTCTGTAAAAAACCTAATTGCAGCAAACAAGGTGCCATTAACACACTTTTCTGTAATTTTCTATGAGTTTGACTAAATTGTAACGTAGATTTAAAGCTGGAAAATTCAGAGACATATTCGTTACACTTTAAACGGTATTACATTGGATTTTTCTCAGAATCTTCCAAGCCTTGGAATAATTACAATAAATGTTCGCTCCAGTCTAAAATTGTTATGTATGTCAAATGATCGATTTGTTTTATTTGAAAAAAAAAAAATTCGTATACTTACTTTTCTTTTCATTTAACGCCACGTTTTGGTTTTTATTTTAGTATTATTGTCTCATATCAAATTGGAACCAATTAAAGTCAGAATATTGGAATCGGCAAGCCGATTGAAGAACCCCTGAGAATCTAGTTGTAGACAAATCAGTGCAAAAAAAAAAACATGTTTTGAATGCCCACAAATTGAGATGAAGATTTTAATTAGACTGATGATAGAAGAAAAAACATGTTCCGCAAGGAAAGGAAAGAAATGATTAGACAATTATCAGTCTAATAAAGTTTTTATTAAAGCAACCGTAAATGTTTACATCACGTTGGCGTTTGTGAATATTTACATGTTTAGTTATACATCAAGTGTTATATTTTCATGGATCACAGAATGGGTATAATAGTTACTGGCCTATATAGGCCATTCAGACAATTCTACGTATACTGTAGAATATATTCGAACATTAATTTTACTTTATTTTACAATTCAAAAATAAGGGTATAATTTACAAAATCGTTAGTTTTTTTTTTTCTTATTCTAAGGAACTCATTATAGGCTATTCCCGATATATCTTTAAATACAACGACAATATTAACTTTCTCGAGAATCTGAGATAATTCCCTTTTTTCAACCACTTAACGGATTTAGAGAAATTTCATTTACTGCAGAAGTAATCGAAGACAAATTTTTAGTGAACATGCGCGGTAATGGAAGGCGATTGCGTACGCGGTGCATCAGTCAAAGGGAAAACCCAGCAGATGCGCGAATGTGAGGAATTTGTGGTATATCTGTATATCTATACATGTGTAGGTATGTAGGCATTGGCACGTGTGTAGCCGCGTGTCGACGTGGATTGCGACGCAGATTTAAATGTTTTCATCCTACCATCCACCACGAACTGTCTGGAAGACGATCCGAAAAAAGTAATCGATGGTTATATAGCGATGAAAAAACAATCCCCAGAGATTTGCAGTGCGAAAATTGAAAACAAAAAACAGAAACTCATATAATTATGATAATGTTTGTTTTTTGTGCAATTCAGAAATTCTGAGTCGTCTTCTTGGACGAGCGATCTCTGAATTTCTCCTAACTCCTTACGGATATTTGCGGTATTGAGTTTAGAGAGGAAACAACGGCTTATTTACGTTAGTAAAGACTTGCGAGTTATTCTTTCCGGCTAGCACTTAAGAGAACTCGCTAAAAATATGGGCTATGTTAGTATAAAAATCTAGTATCGAGTTGAAAAATCCAGGAAAAAGTATAACCTACTCTGAGAATATTAATACTGGCGAAGTTATTTGCATGTATACCTATTCTAACAATCAATGTATAAGGAATATGCAAATTTCCACTACATCGTATTCAGAAAATATACTGCATTGAAAGATTGCATTTTTAGGCAGCAAAAAAACTTATATTAAAAAACGTATGGAATGAAAATTACGAAACTGTGGAATCTGGCGAATCACGAAAAAACCTTCAATAGGCAGTCGATAAAATTGGCTCAAATTGCATAAAAAATCCTGTATTACCGGGACATCCAGAGTTAGCCGGACAAAATGGGTCAGGGATCATTTGACACAGTTTTCCTAATCGGCTCGACCTAAATATCTCGTATCGTAATTTCGCACTCGCGTTTTTGTCCTTATGTAATTGCGTACACTTTCACTATACTTCGTGTTACGCAATTATTGATGTACGCATACCTGCACCAGTACGAGTGTAATCTTGAATACTCGATGCTTGAGTAATTCGGGCAATTTATTTCGTTCGGTAAATGTAATTTGATTTTTTACCTAATGTTGCAGGAATATGATCTCGAGCAGAAGATCGAAGTCGAGATCAAAATGCGAGAAGGATCAGCAAGGCTTTTGGCAGCGGCTCGACATCGCGCTCAAAGCCTGGAAGCCGCCAGAGCCCTGCTCACATCTAACGAACGCATGTCAGCCTACATGGCGGAGCTTCAACGACGTAAAAAAGAATCATCTAACAAGCCTAGGTGAATATTCCGTTATAGACGATAATCTCCCGCTTAACGCCATTCTTTTCTTTTTCGATTAAATTTTTCCATCGTCCATAATCTTTGTGCTGAATAGCTGAAAATATTATGTTTCGGTCGACTCGAGTTGGTTCGTTGGTTTTCTTTTAAAAATTTTTCTCACCACTATTTTGAGAAAACTTGAATGAAATGTACGGTAAAAATTATACTTTGCAAGACTTCACATCGAGTTTCGCTCCGAAGCATGCAAGGCTTTTAGTTGGAATGTTTATACCGAATCTTATGTGGAGGAAAACTTTTTTTTTTTTTTTTTACTACATCTATAAGCCGTTCATTGTTGTATATGTAATCACAATTGTCGTAAATTACAATTATACTTACATATATGCGAAAAATAACTATGCTTCTTAGCGTTTATACGTAATGTTGATAATAATAATTATTTTTCTTGTGAATACTTTCCATGATAACATTCATTTTAATAATCTTTTCAAGTGACCAAAGCATGAGCTAAATAAGTTTAAATAACGCTTTAATAAAAACTAGTACTGTGCGAATAATCGATTAATAGTAACAATAAATAATCGAATATTCGAAGAAACGATTAATTGGAAAGGCCGATTAACCGATTAATCGCACAGGCTTCAGCCCTAATAGGAATCTTTGAATTTCAATATACCTATCGTTTCGCAATTTCAATAATATTAAGCAATAAATATGTAGAATGATGACACGACGTTGAACCAATATATAACATCGATGTGTGCAGTTTACCCGTAAGTGCGGCAAGAGTCTCACTGTCGGACCTCCGAATACCATTGATGTGGAGGGATTCAGATCACTTCAAGAACCGGGGTGATTATCGACGATTCGCTGTATTCTGCCTGGCACGCGTTGGGACCGAAATCCACGATACGGCCTTGCTTTGTCCGGTAGACAGGGCACTTACCGATGTAACCTTCCCCGATGTACTTATCTTGTGAGTATATTTGCTTCTTTTTCCTCGTTTCTATGGAGTGGTTTCGTTCCTTTACATTTATGAGTGGCGTCGATTTGTTGTACCGACGTTCGTACAATGTGCCGCCGATGGCTGGTTATAATTCCTGTTTTATACTTCATTAGCAACAACGTGCCAGCCGAATTCGAGGTCACGCTGGAGATATACAGCCACATATTGCAGGAGGATTTGAGCATCGCAAGCACGCCCCGTAGAATCAAACGGTCCATTCACTCTTCCATTTCCCGAACAGTTGGAAAAAGACTCGCTGCCTCTCTTAGGGATGAATTAAACTCTGGAGAAATGTAAGTTTGATAGATGATGATTACATGAAACGCATTTAAAATGATGCTACAGTTAGTCTTTACCGATCGAGTAAAATGTCACTCTTATTTAATATTATCAAAGCCTACGCATCACTGATGTGAAAATGCCGCAGTCTGCGCAATTACACAGAGTGCAATGCTTAACAAAAATATCCAAACACTTTTTTAGGTTCATGCTAAAAGAAGGCCAGAAAATGTGAATTCCTACGATAAGGTAATAGTCGAAATAAGTGACATTCAACACGATCGGTAAAGATGGACATCTTCTTAATCTGATTTTTTGTATCTATAATATAGGCAATCGAAAAAATGTCGAATTTTTATAAAGTTTCCATGGTCTTTTGTGGAGTTCTTAGGGCAGTGAAGAGGTTTACGTAATTCTGTGAATCTTCGAGACGTTATCAAAAAGATAAAAATAGGAAGCCTTATTAGAAATTATGAAGTATAATTGTTCAAGAGTTCATCTGCGTTCAATCAGCACAGAATGGTGGTTTGGTGAAATACCACTAACAAGAATGTTTTCCTATTTCAGTGGACCACATTTTGAATTAATGGCATCTGCAAGATTGACTCTAGACGACACAGATGACAACATACACACGCACGACCTTATTCTAAACAACTTAGGTAAGAGACTAGTAATCATTTTTGCCATTATACTATTATGGATTGTTATAAAATAGTATTGAAGTTGACAATTTATCAAGTGTCAATTGAAGTGTCAATAATTAACAAACTTGGAAAACCAATTAGTATATACTTCCCATCCTAGCTATCGTCACGTGGTACTTTAATTCAGAAAATTAATTTTTTTATTTATTTCAGAAAATAAAAATCACTCATTGCCGCTCTTCGGGCACTTCTGCTGCCGGCTGGCTGCGCAACCGGAATGTGTTACCAAAGAAGCATGCAGTGGCAGCATCATCCTTGACGGACAAACCTGCTGGGCAAGAATCCAAAGATTTACACTTCAGGCTTGGGACTCGCGAAAACTCGCTGACGAGGAGCAAAGTCCATTCAGCATCGTGCCGATCAACAGGGTAAATCTTGAAAATATGAAAATGTCCAGAAGAAATTTTTATTTGACATTATTCATGTTTATTAAATAATCATCCTCCAATTTTCCTCCAGGAAACGTTAATTCAACGGTCAAAGTCTTCATCCAGAGAGCTACGAATCAGCAATACGATTGAGGGGTCTGAAAAAATAACGACTTTAAGATTAGAAACTGCTGACGAGGCACAGAAATGGTTGAGGCAACTCGTAGCTCATGCAAAGGATCATTTGAGGTGGAGGCATGCCGCTGAAACTATCCAAGATGTTCCATCTATAGAAAGTGCTAGAAATTCATTCATCAGCAACAAGCGTCAGGGATCCCTTTACGACGAAACGCCATTGATCGGTACGTTTGGTTTCGCCTATTCAATGAAGACTTGAGCCGATACTATACTCGTTTCCCACTTCCTCTGAAATTGAACTGAATCCAGTAAAAAAATAGACTTTTCTTGTGACATTTAACAATTTGAAATTAATAATAAATCGCGCTTGCCATAGAAATCGATTGAAATCTGAAATAGCTTGCTTGCAAAGTCAGTTACATGGCAATCAAACTAATTAAATTTTGTATGGATTTTGATACTATGGGATATTTCGAATCCGTCTGCATTTATGCAATTCAGATTACATTTTACCGAATAACATGGAGTCGTTGACCCCATAAACAACTTTTATTTTATCGCTACACTCAAGAATGATCCGAAATCCTGCAATATTGGTTATTGGCATCGCCATAAATTCTAAGTATGAACTTGTCTTTACATTTAAGAATTTACGAGTTTTTTCTCCTCTTCCATAGAATCTGTTGAAACAGATTACGCAGCGACACGACCAACTGTCCACGAGATTTTTGGGCTGACTCCTAGCACCAGTTTGAGCAGTTGCAGTTCAACAAGCAGCCCTCCAAGCCTTCGTTCGCGATCATTAAGTACCAGTGGGGCCAGAAAATCAGGCAGCGCGACCCTGCGATCACATTGGCCATTCTCAAACAAAAGTCACGATTAAACATGTGATAATTGTATCGACCTTTCAACTTTTCTACATTCGAGTAACCGTGTAAGATAATCCTTTTCACTTTTTGGATGAGAAATACTTGGAGCACGGAAGTCACGATTAATTAAGAAAAATCTTTCGATTTCGGTCAAAGACATTTTGCCCTGGTCTAGTTCACTGAAATTGACCTTTCCACGGGGACGCGAACCTTGTTGTTCGTTTGATTGTTCTATATATCTTTCTTACTTGACTATGCGTAATGTGAATAAGAATCGAAAGAAATAATTTTTAAATTATGTAGCATAACCACGGCAATATAAGTCGTTCATTTCGCAGCATATAAAGTAATTGCTGTTGTGTTCAACACATGAAAGGCTGTAGTCAATTTTTGATTATCATAGACATTGCACCTCCGAGGCATATTGAAAGATATGATAATATTTCAAAACGTAAAAACAAATAATTAAAATGCACATATTATTCGTCCGTTATTTAATGTACGAGAGGACAATCTCGTTGCAGGAGACGGATTTTGTAATCAATACTCAGTAATATTTCTTTAAAAAGAAATACACAAAAATATCGAGATTATTAATATAAAAAATGTCTGAAAAGTACAGTATGATATTGTTTTCTACATAGGTATGTATAATGTGTGTATGCATAATGTAGGTACAAACATTTTTTTACTTTTTCACACCTCGTCTTCAGTTTCGCACAAATAAACTGCGCGTTTATTTGCATTGGGCGAGCATCGCGAAGAAGGTATCAGCATTTGATCTAATAATAAATTAAATTGTCATACAAATAACTAGTATTTCAGTATGAATTGTAACTAAGTGGTCCAATTACGAAGTGCCCTTCAAAAAAAAAAAAAAAAAAAATTCATCAATTTATAGTATGACTTGGACAAAAGATGAATGATGATGGTAAACTTTTTTCTATTTTTTTTTCTTTTGTTTCTTTTTGTTGTGTTTTTCTTTTTGACAAATCAAGTTGTTAGAGATACAGGACAAAGTTTTGTAGGTGTTTCGCAAAGTTGTGATGATGATGCAATAAGTTTCGTTAATTTTATTGCTAAAGAAAGTACAGAGGAAAATATAGTTGATCATACTCATCGGTCATCTCTCATATAGAGCTGAAAATCAGATTCATTTAGAAAGAAGAGCGGGGTGGTACAGTCATCTCTTTTTAAAGGTTTGTTCCACTATTTCACAGCATTGGTATTTACTTATTGTTGTCAAATTATTTTTAGAGCATTTAATTTACAACCGTTTAATTACCGCGTAAAGTACTATTCAGTAATATATACGAAACATGCAAAATGAGAGTCATTATATTCGTCTGTACAACTCAACTCATTAGTTTATAGTATATTATGTAATCGTATCAAGCTGCCATATTATACATCGTATATGAAAAAGAGCTCCATTTCGTTTTTTTCCCTTTTCTTAATCTTTTCTACAGTAAAATTATATACATAACTGTTTATTTCCACGATGTGTGAAAAATATTGCTTCAAGTGGCATACCTGTAAGAAAAAAATAACGATTCAAAACTATGATTTTATGATACAGTTGGGGGGATTTGTCTTGCAATTTTTGAAATGTAATAACACAATATGGTTTTCCTTCTAGTTTCCTTGAATGCTAGTACGTATACATTATAAATAAAAATTTTCTCCGATATTGATACTAGGACCTTTTTGTACGTAATTTTTCATCGCCATTACGGTAGTGTGTATGTGTAGCGTAGAAAAGATTGCAATTAATTGAGAAGTACACTGTATCACTATAATTACAATCTGAATAAAATTACATCTATGATTTAGTAATATGTGTATAATGCAATTGTAATAAAGCAGAGTATTTATAAATATTAGTTTTTATTAATTATCAAAGAAAAGGCGTGCCAATAATTTTATTCTGCTACCTCATTATTGGTATTAAAGATTTAAAAAGTACATGTAATTACATATACAATATTAAAAGCAGATAGTAAAATACAAATCAAACCTTAGATGATGACAGTCAACCAACAAAATATGTCCTTGGAAAGCAAATAGGCTGTCATAAACCTATAGGAATTACATACTATATACCTATTTTTAAATATTGATTTATGAAAACAAAAATTTGTTTTATTTTTACAATATACATGGTTTAAATAATGATTTACAATTAGTAACTTATCTCGTGCTCGCAAAATATCATTGCAAATGTGTAGGTAATACAACTCCAAAAAATGCGTAGAGATTACTATCTTATTGTGACGCAACTAACTCCGCACAATATACAAGTCAGCCGGTCTTTATTTCTTATTGGCGGCTGCACCCATCCCAAGTACAAATGCAATGATGGTGAAAGTCTGGGCTGCAACACGGGCTCGCATCATATACTGTGACATTTGACGATTCCCTGTTTGAAAGCAGTAGAGTCCGTAGGATAGAGCTGCGGTTGTCAAGAAACAGCCTGAAAATGTTGTGAGTAGCATTGAGAAATAATTCTGAAACTTAAGGGTATCTGTAAAATATTTAATAAAGTATGTCAAACAAATACCAATCGGTACCAGAGGGTCTTCTTTGAATTTCCGATTAAATTTCTGCATGAATGTCTCAGGCCCGCGAGCGACGTTGTCCATGTCTTCGCGTAGCTTCACCCAATCCAGCTCGGATAAATTTTCATTTGGAACCGACATAATTATTCTCACGGAATATTCAGACCTAGTTTACACGCTTCAACTATACTGACAACCCCTTTCCCTTAAATCAAAATACGAAAGATGACTTGAACGCACCCCGATTTAGAGGTTTTAGGTTAGGCTAGTGTTATGGTCACGGTCACGGATAGACAGTGTTGCCAGTCTAAAATTTTACTTCGCACTACCCAAGAATATGAAATGTACCAGATTGGAGGCTCTCCGTACTGAAAGTTTCCAGCAGTAAATTACCGACTACGAACAGACAAGATTCTCGCATAAATTTATAACATCCATAAAAAAATTTCATTACTTAATAAAAATAAATGGAAAATCTGAAATACGTTGAGAATAACTGTTATTTCATTTAATTTTTCCCGAACAGTTGACATTTCCTCAAAATTTCGATTATTAATCACGGAGCATCTTTTGTATGTACTCTGAAATAAGTCTTTAATTTTGTAAGTAATTTCGAGACAACCCATACAAACCCGAAAAAACACAACAATGGTTCAATAAAATGCAAAAAGCACAAATTATTCAAATATTTGATGACAAACACGATTCAAATTAATATGTTAATGTATTTCTCGTATTCTACGCAGTAATATAATTACTACAGAATACAAATAGTATCACAACAAATGAGGGCAAATAGTTTGTAGTCTCCTCGACTTTTAGAATATGTTGACATAATATGTAACATAGCGTTTGAATATGTGACATAACATGTGTAAATTATTTCTATATGTTTGGCTGTTTTGCTTGCAATGTCGACGATGGTTGCCCATCCAAGCACGTCGACGTGTTCAATAATCCCTTGGTGTGCAAAATTGCATCGCAGGTGTCGACGCGTCGAGTCGATACCTCACCTTCGTCTACATTGGAATCAACTGCGGAAGTATTCTTTCTACAGAGGCTGAAGAGTGAGGTGAAGATAAACTTGCTCTGATTGATTTCTTGAGGTATAGAAACATCAACGCATCCAAACTATTTTCGCATCGCTTCTTCAATGAAGAGTTCAGTGCATGAATATTAAAAAGCATTGAGATTTCTAACTGTAAGATGCGCGTATATGTTTTTTAACTTTACAAGTTTGAATTAACAGAGTGCCAAAATATTTGATTCTCAGTCAAATGAATTATCGATTAGAACGGCTCGTTCTAGTCTGATTGGATACGAATGATAGCATGAGGAGTCATGTATAATATGTTAGGACAAACAACTGACAAAATACGATGAGTGTTAAAAAATTCGTTTATTTATTCATTTTGGTACAGATAACATGAAATAGTGCTAATACTATCATACATGAGGTATGCTACAGAGATACATTATACCTGCGTGCAGGCCAGATGTTGGAATAAACATGCGAACTAGGATAATAACTATCTTTGTAATATTGTTCATTTTCTGCTTGAGATAATGTATATTACACTTATGTTTTGCTACACATTCTTTCTATCTGTCGGTTTATGCTATGAGACAATTTGTTGAAGTACTCTACTCTGATGCCTGAACGCTTGTACTAGAATGAGGGATTATTGAATACACTATAGGAGAACAGCAAAGAAAACTTCATAGTGATAGATTAATCATTTTCCTTCCCTTTTGTTCTCAAGATCCAGTGCAAAGTTAGAGTAAGTATTGTGTGGGTTTTATTCCGTTAGTCGCAGCGTATTGGGACTGCGCTCAATCGATTTCTCTCGCAAAATTACGTCGGAATAGCGCCCTCAAAAATTAATTGCAGTACTTTTCAAAGTCGTCGAAATTTTCGTCAAAAATCCAAAGGGGTTAGCCTTGCTTTTTTTTCGATTTTTGGAGCCGAAAATTTCTGGTCTCTGAATTGTTTTGTATGACCGTTTCCTGGCTAATTGGAACCCCAGGAACTCAAAAAACACATTAAAAAAAGCGTAGGACCAACAGCAGAGAAATGACGATGGAAATCTGCAGTTTTTTGGCTGTAACTTTTGATCCGTTGCTCGCAGCGTATTGGGACTGCGCTCAATCGATTTCTCTCGCAAAATTACGTCGGAATAGCGCCCTCAAAAATTAATTGCAGTACTTTTCAAAGTCGTCGAAATTTTCGTCAAAAATCCAAAGGGGTTAGCCTTGCTTTTTGTTCGATTTTTGGAGCCGAAAATTTCTGGTCTCTGAATTGTTTTGTATGACCGTTTCCTGGCTAATTGGAACCCCAGGAACTCAAAAAACACATTAAAAAAAGCGTAGGACCAACAGCAGAGAAATGACGATGGAAATCTGCAGTTTTTTGGCTGTAACTTTTGATCCGTTGCTCGCAGCGTATCGGGACTGCGCTCAATCGATTTCTCTCGCAAAATTACGTCGGAATAGCGCCCTCAAAATTTAATTGCAGCACTTTTCAAAGTCGTCGAAATTTTCGTCAAATATCCAAAGGGGTTAGCCTTGCTTTTTTTTTCGATTTTTGGAGCCGAAAATTTCTGGTCTCTGAATTGTTTTGTATGACCGTTTCCTGGCTAATTGGAACCCCAGGAACTCAAAAAACACATTAAAAAAAGCGTAGGACCAACAGCAGAGAAACGACGATGGAAATCTGCAGTTTTTTGGCTGTAACTTTTGATCCGTTGCTCGCAGCGTATTGGGACTGCGCTCAATCGATTTCTCTCGCAAAATTACGTCGGAATAGCGCCCTTAGAAATTAATTACAGCACTTTTCAAAGTCGTCGAAATTTTCGTCAAAAATCCAAAGGGGTTAGCCTTGCTTTTTTTGCGATTTTTGGAGCCGAAAATTTCTGGTCTCTGAATTGTTTTGTATGACCGTTTTCTGGCTAATTGGAACCCCAGGAACTCAAAAAACACATTGAAAAAAGCGTAGGACCAACAGCAGAGAAACGGCGATGGAAATCTGCAGTTTTTTGGCTGTAACTTTTGATCTGTTGCTCGCAGCGTATTGGGACTGCGCTCAATCGATTTCTCTCGCAAAATTACGTCGGAATAGCGCCCTCAAAAATTAATTGCAGCACTTTTCAAAGTCGTCGAAATTTTCGTCAAAAATCCAAAGGGGTTAGCCTTGCTTTTTTTGCGATTTTCGAAGCCGAAAATTTCTGGTCTCCGAATTGTTTTGTATGACCGTTTCTTGGCTAATTGGAACCCCAGAAACTCAAAAAACACATTAAAAAAAGCGTAGGACCAACAGCAGAGAAACGACGATGGAAATCTGCAGTTTTTTGGCTGTAACTTTTGATCCGTTGCTCGCAGCGTATTGGGACTGCGCTCAATCGATTTCTCTCGCAAAATTACGTCGGAATAGCGCCCTCAAAAATTAATTGCAGCACTCTTCAAAGTCGTCGAAATTTTCGTCAAAAATCCAAAGGGGTTAGCCTTGCTTTTTTTGCGATTTTTTGAGCCGAAAATTTCTGGTCTCTGAATTGTTTTGTATGACCGTTTCCTGGCTAATTGGAACCCCAGGAATTCAAAAAACACATTGAAAAAAGCGTAGGACCAACAGCAGAGGAATGACGATGGAAATCTGCAGTTTTTTGGCTGTAACTTTTGATCCGTTGCTCGCAGCGTATTGGGACTGCGCTCAATCGATTTCTCTCGCAAAATAACGTCGGAATAGCGCCCTCAAGAATTAATTGCAGCACTTTTCGAAGTCGTCGAAATTTTCGTCAAAAATCCAAAGGGGTCAGCCTTGCTTTTTTTTCGATTTTTGGAGCCGAAAATTTCTGGTCTCTGAATTGTTTTGTATGACCGTTTCCTGGCTAATTGAAACCCCAGGAACTCAAAGAACACATTAAAAAAAGCGTAGGACCAACAGCAGAGAAACGGCGATGGAAATCTGCAGTTTTTTGGCTGTAACTTTTGATCCGTTGCTCGCAGCGTATTGGGACTGCGCTCAATCGATTTCTCTCGCAAAATAACGTCGGAATAGCGCCCTCAAGAATTAATTGCAGCACTTTTCAAAGTCGTCGAAATTTTCGTCAAAAATCCAAAGGGGTCAGCCTTGCTTTTTTTTCGATTTTTGGAGCCGAAAATTTCTGGTCTCTGAATTGTTTTGTATGACCGTTTCCTGGCTAATTGAAACCCCAGGAACTCAAAAAACACATTAAAAAAAGCGTAGGACCAACAGCAGAGAAACGGCGATGGAAATCTGCAGTTTTTTGGCTGTAACTTTTGATCCGTTGCTCGCAGCGTATTGGGACTGCGCTCAATCGATTTCTCTCGCGAAATTACGTCGAAATAGTGCCCTCAAAAATTGATTGCAGCACTTTTCAAAGTCGTCGAAATTTTCGTCAAAAATCCAAAGTGGTTAGCCTTGCTTTTTTTGCGATTTTCGGAGCCGGAAATTTCTGGTCTCCGAATTGTTTTGTATGACCGTTTCTTGGCTAATTGGAACCCCAGAAACTCGAAAGACACATTAAAAAAAGCGTAGGACCAACAGCAGAGAAACGACGATGGAAATCTGCAGTTTTTTGGCTGTAGCTTTTGATCCGTTGCTCGCAGCGTATTGGGACTGCGCTCAATCGATTTCTCTCGCAAAATTACGTCGGAATAGCGCCCTCAAAAATTAATTGCAGCACTCTTCAAAGTCGTCGAAATTTTCGTCAAAAATCCAAAGGGGTTAGCCTTGCTTTTTGTTCGATTTTTGAAGCCGAAAATTTCTGGTCTCCGAATTGTTTTGTATGACCGTTTTTTGGCTAATTGGAACCCCAGGAACTCAAAAAACACATTGAAAAAAGCGTAGGACCAACAGCAGAGAAACGACGATGGAAATCTGCAGTTTTTTGGCTGTAACTTTTGATCCGTTGCTCGCAGCGTATTGGGACTGCGCTCAATCGATTTCTCTCGCAAAATTACGTCGGAATAGCGCCCTCGAAAATTAATTACAGCACTTTTCAAAGTCGTCGAAATTTTCGTCAAAAATCCAAAGGGGTTAGCCTTGCTTTTTTTTGCGATTTTTGGAGCTGAAAATTTCTGGTCTCTGAATTGTTTTGTATGACCGTTTCCTGGCTAATTGGGACCCCAGGAACTCAATAAACACATGAAAGAAAGCGTAGGACCAACAGCAGAGAAACGGCGATGGAAATCTGCAGTTTTTTGGCTGTAACTTTTGATCCGTTGCGCAGAGCGTATTGGGACTGCGCTCAATCGATTTCTCTCGCAAAATTACGTCGGAATAGCGCCCTCAAAAATTAATTGCAGCACTTTTCAAAGTCGTCGAAATTTTCGTCAAAAATCCAAAGGGGTTAGCCTTGCTTTTTTTGCGATTTTTGGAGCCGAAAATTTCTGGTCTCTGAATTGTTTTGTATGACCGTTTCCTGGCTAATTGGGACCCCAGGAACTCAAAAAACACATTAAAAAAAGCGTAGGACCAACAGCAGAGAAACGGCGATGGAAATCTGCAGTTTTTTGGCTGTAACTTTTGATCCGTTGCTCGCAGCGTATTGGGACTGCGCTCAATCGATTTCTCTCGCAAAATTACGTCGGAATAGCGCCCTCAAAAATTAATTGCAGCACTTTTCAAAGTCGTCGAAATTTTCGTCAAAAATCCAAAGGGGTTAGCCTTGCTTTTTGTTCGATTTTTGGAGCCGAAAATTTCTGGTCTCTGAATTGTTTTGTATGACCGTTTCCTGGCCAATTGGGACCCCAGGAACTCAAAAAACACATTAAAAAAAGCGTAGGACCAACAGCAGAGAAACGGCGATGGAAATCTGCAGTTTTTTGGCTGTAACTTTTGATCCGTTGCTCGCAGCGTATTGGGACTGCGCTCAATCGATTTCTCTCGCAAAATTACGTCGAAATAGTGCCCTCAAAAATTGATTGCAGCACTTTTCAAAGTCGTCGAAATTTTCGTCAAAAATCCAAAGGGGTTAGCCTTGCTTTTTTTGCGATTTTCGAAGCCGAAAATTTCTGGTCTCCGAATTGTTTTGTATGACCGTTTCTTGGCTAATTGGAACCCCAGAAACTCAGAAAACACATTAAAAATAGCGTAGGACCAACAGCAGAGAAACGACGATGGAAATCTGCAGTTTTTTGGCTGTAACTTTTGATCCGTTGCTCGCAGCGTATTGGGACTGCGCTCAATCGATTTCTCTCGCAAAATTACGTCGGAATAGCGCCCTCAAAAATTAATTGCAGCACTCTTCAAAGTCGTCGAAATTTTCGTCAAAAATCCAAAGGGGTTAGCCTTGCTTCTTTTGCGATTTTTTGAGCCGAAAATTTCTGGTCTCTGAATTGTTTTGTATGACCGTTTCCTGGCTAATTGGAACCCCAGGAACTCAAAAAACACATTGAAAAAAGCGTAGGACCAACAGCAGAGAAATTACGATGGAAATCTGCAGTTTTTTGGCTGTAACTTTTGATCCGTTGCTCGCAGCGTATTGGGACTGCGCTCAATCGATTTCTCTCGCAAAATAACGTCGGAATAGCGCCCTCAAAAATTAATTGCAGCACTTTTCAAAGTCGTCGAAATTTTCGTCAAAAATCCAAAGGGGTTAGCCTTGCTTTTTTTTGCGATTTTTGGAGCCGAAAATTTCTGGTCTCTGAATTGTTTTGTATGACCGTTTTTTGGCTAATTGGAACTCCAGGAACTCAAAAAACACATTAAAAAAAGCGTAGGACCAACAGCAGAGAAACGACGATGGAAATCTGCAGTTTTTCGGCTGTAACTTTTGATCCGTTGCTCGCAGCGTATTGGGACTGCGCTCAATCGATTTCTCTCGCAAAATTACGTCGGAATAGCGCCCTTAAAAATTAATTACAGCACTTTTCAAAGTCGTCGAAATTTTCGTCAAAAATCCAAAGGGGTTAGCCTTGCTTTTTTTGCGATTTTTGGAGCCGAAAATTTCTGGTCTCCGAATTGTTTTGTATGACCGTTTCTTGGCTAATTGGAACCCCAGGAACTCAAAAAACACATTAAAAAAAGCGTAGGACCAACAGCAGAGAAACGACGATGGAAATCTGCAGTTTTTCGGCTGTAACTTTTGATCCGTTGCTCGCAGCGTATTGGGACTGCGCCCAATCGATTTCTCTCGCAAAATTACGTCGGAATAGCGCCCTTAAAAATTAATTACAGCACTTTTCAAAGTCGTCGAAATTTTCGTCAAAATCCAAAGGGGTTAGCCTTGCTTTTTTTGCGATTTTTGGAGCCGAAAATTTCTGGTCCCTGAATTGTTTTGTATGACCGTTTCCTGGCTAATTGGGACCCCAGGAACTCAATAAACACATTAAAGAAAGCGTAGGACCAACAGCAGAGAAACGGCGATGGAAATCTGCAGTTTTTTGGCTGTAACTTTTGATCCGTTGCTCGCAGCGTATTGGGACTGCGCTCAATCGATTTCTCTCGCAAAATTACGTCGGAATAGCGCCCTCAAAAATTAATTGCAGCACTTTTCAAAGTCGTCGAAATTTTCGTCAAAAATCCAAAGGGGTTAGCCTTGCTTTTTTTTCGATTTTTGGAGCCGAAAATTTCTGGTCTCTGAATTGTTTTGTATGACCGTTTCCTGGCTAATTGGAACCCCAGGAACTCAAAAAACACATTAAAAAAAGCGTAGGACCAACAGCAGAGAAATGACGATGGAAATCTGCAGTTTTTTGGCTGTAACTTTTGATCCGTTGCTCGCAGCGTATTGGGACTGCGCTCAATCGATTTCTCTCGCAAAATTACGTCGGAATAGCGCCCTCAAAAATTAATTGCAGCACTTTTCAAAGTCGTCGAAATTTTCTTCAAAAATCCAAAGGGGTTAGCCTTGCTTTTTTTGCGATTTTCGGAGCCGAAAATTTCTGGTCTCCGAATTGTTTTGTATGACCGTTTCTTGGCTAATTGGAACCCCAGAAACTCGAAAAACACATTAAAAAAAGCGTAGGACCAACAGCAGAGAAACGACGATGGAAATCTGCAGTTTTTTGGCTGTAACTTTTGATCCGTTGCTCGCAGCGTATTGGGACTTCGCTCAATCGATTTCTCTCGCAAAATTACGTCGGAATAGCGCCCTCAAAAATTAATTGCAGCACACTTCAAAGTCGTCGAAATTTTCGTCAAAAATCCAAAGGGGTTAGCCTTGCTTTTTGTTCGATTTTTGGAGCCGAAAATTTCTGGTCTCTGAATTGTTTTGTATGACCGTTTTTTGACTAATTGGAACCCCAGGAACTCAAAAAACACATTAAAAAAAGCGTAGGACCAACAGCAGAGAAACGACGATGGAAATCTGCAGTTTTTTGGCTGTAACTTTTGATCCGTTGCTCGCAGCGTATTGGGACTGCGCTCAATCGATTTCTCTCGCAAAATTACGTCGGAATAGCGCCCTTAAAAATTAATTACAGCACTTTTCAAAGTCGTCGAAATTTTCGTTGAAAATCCAAAGGGGTTAGCCTTGCTTTTTTTGCGATTTTTGGAGCCGAAAATTTCTGGTCTCTGAATTGTTTTGTATGACCGTTTTCTGGCTAATTGGAACCCCAGGAACTCAAAAAACACATTGAAAAAAGCGTAGGACCAACAGCAGAGAAACGGCGATGGAAATCTGCAGTTTTTTGGCTGTAACTTTTGATCCGTTGCTCGCAGCGTAGTGGGACTGCGCTCAATCGATTTCTCTCTCAAAATTACGTCGGAATAGCGCCCTCAAAAATTAATTGCAGCACTTTTCAAAGTCGTCGAAATTTTCGTCAAAAATCCAAAGGGGTTAGCCTTGCTTTTTTTGCGATTTTTGGAGCCGAAAATTTCTGGTCTCTGAATTGTTTTGTATGACCGTTTCCTGGCTAATTGGGACCCCAGGAACTCAAAAAACACATTAAAAAAAGCGTAGGACCAACAGCAGAGAAACGGCGATGGAAATCTGCAGTTTTTTGGCTGTAACTTTTGATCCGTTGCTCGCAGCGTATTGGGACTGCGCTCAATCGATTTCTCTCGCAAAATTACGTCGGAATAGCGCCCTCAAAAATTAATTGCAGCACTCTTCAAAGTCGTCGAAATTTTCGTCAAAAATCCAAAGGGGTTAGCCTTGCTTTTTGTTCGATTTTTGGAGCCGAAAATTTCTGGTCTCTGAATTGTTTTGTATGACCGTTTTTTGGCTAATTGGAACCCCAGGAACTCAAAAAACACATTAAAAAAAGCGTAGGACCAACAGCAGAGAAACGGCGATGGAAATCTGCAGTTTTTTGGCTGTAACTTTTGATCCGTTGCTCGCAGCGTATTGGGACTGCGCTCAATCGATTTCTCTCGCAAAATTACGTCGGAATAGCGCCCTCAAAAATTAATTGCAGCACTTTTCAAAGTCGTCGAAATTTTCGTCAAAATCCAAAGGGGTTAGCCTTGCTTTTTTTGCGATTTTTGGAGCCGAAAATTTCTGGTCTCTGAATTGTTTTGTATGACCGTTTCCTGGCTAATTGGGACCCCAGGAACTCAATAAACACATTAAAGAAAGCGTAGGACCAACAGCAGAGAAACGGCGATCGAAATCTGCAGTTTTTTGGCTGTAACTTTTGATCCGTTGCGCAGAGCGTATTGGGACTGCGCTCAATCGATTTCTCTCGCAAAATTACGTCGGAATAGCGCCCTCAAAAATTAATTACAGCACTTTTCAAAGTCGTTGAAATTTTCGTCAAAATCCAAAGGGGTTAGCCTTGCTTTTTTTGCGATTTTTGGAGCCGAAAATTTCTGGTCTCTGAATTGTTTTGTATGACCGTTTCCTGGCTAATTGGGACCCCAGGAACTCAATAAACACATTAAAGAAAGCGTAGGACCAACAGCAGAGAAACGGCGATGGAAATCTGCAGTTTTTTGGCTGTAACTTTTGATCCGTTGCGCAGAGCGTATTGGGACTGCGCTCAATCGATTTCTCTCGCAAAATTACGTCGGAATAGCGCCCTCAAAAATTAATTGCAGCACTTTTCAAAGTCGTCGAAATTTTCGTCAAAAATCCAAAGGGGTTAGCCTTGCTTTTTTTTGCGATTTTTGGAGCCGAAAATTTCTGGTCTCTGAATTGTTTTGTATGACCGTTTTTTGGCCAATTGGAACTCCAGGAACTCAAAAAACACATTAAAAAAAGCGTAGGACCAACAGCAGAGAAACGACGATGGAAATCTGCAGTTTTTCGGCTGTAACTTTTGATCCGTTGCTCGCAGCGTATTGGGACTGCGCTCAATCGATTTCTCTCGCAAAATTACGTCGGAATAGCGCCCTTAAAAATTAATTACAGCACTTTTCAAAGTCGTCGAAATTTTCGTCAAAAATCCAAAGGGGTTAGCCTTGCTTTTTTTGCGATTTTTGGAGCCGAAAATTTCTGGTCTCCGAATTGTTTTGTATGACCGTTTCTTGGCTAATTGGAACCCCAGGAACTCAAAAAACACATTAAAAAAAGCGTAGGACCAACAGCAGAGAAACGACGATGGAAATCTGCAGTTTTTCGGCTGTAACTTTTGATCCGTTGCTCGCAGCGTATTGGGACTGCGCCCAATCGATTTCTCTCGCAAAATTACGTCGGAATAGCGCCCTTAAAAATTAATTACAGCACTTTTCAAAGTCGTCGAAATTTTCGTCAAAATCCAAAGGGGTTAGCCTTGCTTTTTTTGCGATTTTTGGAGCCGAAAATTTCTGGTCCCTGAATTGTTTTGTATGACCGTTTCCTGGCTAATTGGGACCCCAGGAACTCAATAAACACATTAAAGAAAGCGTAGGACCAACAGCAGAGAAACGGCGATGGAAATCTGCAGTTTTTTGGCTGTAACTTTTGATCCGTTGCTCGCAGCGTATTGGGACTGCGCTCAATCGATTTCTCTCGCAAAATTACGTCGGAATAGCGCCCTCAAAAATTAATTGCAGCACTTTTCATAGTCGTCGAAATTTTCGTCAAAAATCCAAAGGGGTTAGCCTTGCTTTTTGTTCGATTTTTGAAGCCGAAAATTTCTGGTCTCCGAATTGTTTTGTATGACCGTTTTTTGGCTAATTGGAACCCCAGGAACTCAAAAAACACATTGAAAAAAGCGTAGGACCAACAGCAGAGAAACGACGATGGAAATCTGCAGTTTTTTGGCTGTAACTTTTGATCCGTTGCTCGCAGCGTATTGGGACTGCGCTCAATCGATTTCTCTCGCAAAATTACGTCGGAATAGCGCCCTCAAAAATTAATTGCAGCACTTTTCAAAGTCGTCGAAATTTTCTTCAAAAATCCAAAGGGGTTAGCCTTGCTTTTTTTGCGATTTGCGGAGCCGAAAATTTCTGGTCTCCGAATTGTTTTGTATGACCGTTTCTTGGCTAATTGGAACCCCAGAAACTCGAAAAACACATTAAAAAAAGCGTAGGACCAACAGCAGAGAAACGACGATGGAAATCTGCAGTTTTTTGGCTGTAACTTTTGATCCGTTGCTCGCAGCGTATTGGGACTTCGCTCAATCGATTTCTCTCGCAAAATTACGTCGGAATAGCGCCCTCAAAAATTAATTGCAGCACTCTTCAAAGTCGTCGAAATTTTCGTCAAAAATCCAAAGGGGTTAGCCTTGCTTTTTGTTCGATTTTTGGAGCCGAAAATTTCTGGTCTCTGAATTGTTTTGTATGACCGTTTTTTGGCTAATTGGAACCCCAGGAACTCAAAAAACACATTAAAAAAAGCGTAGGACCAACAGCAGAGAAACGACGATGGAAATCTGCAGTTTTTTGGCTGTAACTTTTGATCCGTTGCTCGCAGCGTATTGGGACTGCGCTCAATCGATTTCTCTCGCAAAATTACGTCGGAATGGCGCCCTTAAAAATTAATTACAGCACTTTTCAAAGTCGTCAAAATTTTCGTTAAAAATCCAAAGGGGTTAGCCTTGCTTTTTTTGCGATATTTGGAGCCGGAAATTTCTGGTCTCTGAATTGTTTTGTATGACCGTTTTCTGGCTAATTGGAACCCCAGGAACTCAAAAAACACATTGAAAAAAGCGTAGGACCAACAGCAGAGAAACGGCGATGGAAATCTGCAGTTTTTTGGCTGTAACTTTTGATCCGTTGCTCGCAGCGTATTGGGACTGCGCTCAATCGATTTCTCTCTCAAAATTACGTCGGAATAGCGCCCTCAAAAATTAATTGCAGCACTTTTCAAAGTCGTCGAAATTTTCGTCAAAAATCCAAAGGGGTTAGCCTTGCTTTTTTTGCGATTTTTGGAGCCGAAAATTTCTGGTTTCTGAATAGTTTTGTATGACCGTTTTCTGGCTAATTGGGACCCCAGGAACTCAAAAAACACATTAAAAAAAGCGTAGGACCAACAGCAGAGAAACGGCGATGGAAATCTGCAGTTTTTTGGCTGTAACTTTTGATCCGTTGCTCGCAGCGTATTGGGACTGCGCTCAATCGATTTCTCTCGCAAAATTACGTCGGAATAGCGCCCTCAAAAATTAATTGCAGCTCTTTTCAAAGTCGTTGAAATTTTCGTCAAAAATCCAAAGGGGTTAGCCTTGCTTTTTTTTGCGATTTTTGGAGCCGAAAATTTCTGGTCTCTGAATTGTTTTGTATGACCGTTTTTTGGCTAATTGGAACCCCAGGAACTCAAAAAACACATTAAAAAAAGCGTAGGACCAACAGCAGAGAAACGACGATGGAAATCTGCAGTTTTTCGGCTGTAACTTTTGATCCGTTGCTCGCAGCGTATTGGGACTGCGCTCAATCGGTTTCTCTCGCAAAATTACGTCGGAATAGCGCCCTTAAAAATTAATTACAGCACTTTTCAAAGTCGTCGAAATTTTCGTCAAAATCCAAAGGGGTTAGCCTTGCTTTTTTTGCGATTTTTGGAGCCGAAAATTTCTGGTCTCTGAATTGTTTTGTATGACCGTTTCCTGGCTAATTGGGACCCCAGGAACTCAATAAACACATTAAAGAAAGCGTAGGACCAACAGCAGAGAAACGGCGATGGAAATCTGCAGTTTTTTGGCTGTAACTTTTGATCCGTTGCGCAGAGCGTATTGGGACTGCGCTCAATCGATTTCTCTCGCAAAATTACGTCGGAATAGCGCCCTCAAAAATTAATTGCAGCACTTTTCAAAGTCGTCGAAATTTTCGTCAAAAATCCAAAGGGGTTAGCCTTGCTTTTTTTTGCGATTTTTGGAGCCGAAAATTTCTGGTCTCTGAATTGTTTTGTATGACCGTTTTTTGGCTACTTGAAACTCCAGGAACTCAAAAAACACATTAAAAAAAGCGTAGGACCAACAGCAGAGAAACGACGATGGAAATCTGCAGTTTTTCGGCTGTAACTTTTGATCCGTTGCTCGCAGCGTATTGGGACTGCGCTTAATCGATTTCTCTCGCAAAATTACGTCGGAATAGCGCCCTTAAAAATTAATTACAGCACTTTTCAAAGTCGTCGAAATTTTCGTCAAAAATCCAAAGGGGTTAGCCTTGCTTTTTTTGCGATTTTTGGAGCCGAAAATTTCTGGTCTCCGAATTGTTTTGTATGACCGTTTCTTGGCTAATTGGAACCCCAGGAACTCAAAAAACACATTAAAAAACGCGGAGGACCAACAGCAGAGAAACGACGATGGAAATCTGCAGTTTTTCGGCTGTAACTTTTGATCCGTTGCTCGCAGCGTATTGGGACTGCGCTCAATGGATTTCTCTCGCAAAATTACGTCGGAATAGTGCCCTCAAAAATTGATTGCAGCACTTTTCAAAGTCGTCGAAATTTTCGTCAAAAATCCAAAGGGGTTAGCCTTGCTTTTTTTGCGATTTTTGGAGCCGAAAATTTCTGGTCTCCGAATTGTTTTGTATGACCGTTTCTTGGCTAATTGGAACCCCAGGAACTCAAAAAACACATTAAAAAAAGCGTAGGACCAACAGCAGAGAAACGACGATGGAAATCTGCAGTTCTTCGGCTGTAACTTTTGATCCGTTGCTCGCAGCGTATTGGGACTGCGCTCAATCGATTTCTCTCGCAAAATTACGTCGGAATAGCGCCCTTAAAAATTAATTACAGCACTTTTCAAAGTCGTCGAAATTTTCGTTAAAAATCCAAAGGGGTTAGCCTTGCTTTTTTTTCGATTTTTGGAGCCGAAAATTTCTGGTCTCTGAATTGTTTTGTATGACCGTTTTCTGGCTAATTGGAACCCCAGGAACTCAAAAAACACATTGAAAAAAGCGTAGGACCAACAGCAGAGAAACGGCGATGGAAATCTGCAGTTTTTTGGCTGTAACTTTTGATCCGTTGCTCGCAGCGTATTGGGACTGCGCTCAATCGATTTCTCTCTTAAAATTACGTCGGAATAGCGCTCTCAAAAATTAATTGCAGCACTTTTCAAAGTCGTCGAAATCTTCGTCAAAAATCCAAAGGGGTTAGCCTTGCTTTTTTTGCGATTTTTGGAGCCGAAAATTTCTGGTCTCTGAATTGTTTTGTATGACCGTTTCCTGGCTAATTGGGACCCCAGGAACTCAAAAAACACATTAAAAAAAGCGTAGGACCAACAGCAGAGAAACGACGATGGAAATCTGCAGTTTTTCGGCTGTAACTTTTGATCCGTTGCTCGCAGCGTATTGGGACTGCGCTCAATCGATTTCTCTCGCAAAATTACGTCGGAATAGCGCCCTCAAAAATTAATTGCAGCACTTTTCAAAGTCGTCGAAATTTTCTTCAAAAATCCAAAGGGGTTAGCCTTGCTTTTTTTGCGATTTGCGGAGCCGAAAATTTCTGGTCTCCGAATTGTTTTGTATGACCGTTTCTTGGCTAATTGGAACCCCAGAAACTCGAAAAACACATTAAAAAAAGCGTAGGACCAACAGCAGAGAAACGACGATGGAAATCTGCAGTTTTTTGGCTGTAACTTTTGATCCGTTGCTCGCAGCGTATTGGGACTTCGCTCAATCGATTTCTCTCGCAAAATTACGTCGGAATAGCGCCCTCAAAAATTAATTGCAGCACTCTTCAAAGTCGTCGAAATTTTCGTCAAAAATCCAAAGGGGTTAGCCTTGCTTTTTGTTCGATTTTTGGAGCCGAAAATTTCTGGTCTCTGAATTGTTTTGTATGACCGTTTTTTGGCTAATTGGAACCCCAGGAACTCAAAAAACACATTAAAAAAAGCGTAGGACCAACAGCAGAGAAACGACGATGGAAATCTGCAGTTTTTTGGCTGTAACTTTTGATCCGTTGCTCGCAGCGTATTGGGACTGCGCTCAATCGATTTCTCTCGCAAAATTACGTCGGAATGGCGCCCTTAAAAATTAATTACAGCACTTTTCAAAGTCGTCAAAATTTTCGTTAAAAATCCAAAGGGGTTAGCCTTGCTTTTTTTGCGATTTTTGGAGCCGAAAATTTCTGGTCTCTGAATTGTTTTGTATGACCGTTTTCTGGCTAATTGGAACCCCAGGAACTCAAAAAACACATTGAAAAAAGCGTAGGACCAACAGCAGAGAAACGGCGATGGAAATCTGCAGTTTTTTGGCTGTAACTTTTGATCCGTTGCTCGCAGCGTATTGGG
The DNA here is from genome assembly GCF_021155765.1 of Diprion similis. Classification (NCBI taxonomy): domain Eukaryota; kingdom Metazoa; phylum Arthropoda; class Insecta; order Hymenoptera; family Diprionidae; genus Diprion; species Diprion similis. The sequence continues at coordinate 8,555,132 of NC_060112.1, read as the reverse complement.
ACTGCGCTCAATCGATTTCTCTCTCAAAATTACGTCGGAATAGCGCCCTCAAAAATTAATTGCAGCACTTTTCAAAGTCGTCGAAATTTTCGTCAAAAATCCAAAGGGGTTAGCCTTGCTTTTTTTGCGATTTTTGGAGCCGAAAATTTCTGGTTTCTGAATTGTTTTGTATGACCGTTTCCTGGCTAATTGGGACCCCAGGAACTCAAAAAACACATTAAAAAAAGCGTAGGACCAACAGCAGAGAAACGGCGATGGAAATCTGCAGTTTTTTGGCTGTAACTTTTGATCCGTTGCTCGCAGCGTATTGGGACTGCGCTCAATCGATTTCTCTCGCAAAATTACGTCGGAATAGCGCCCTCAAAAATTAATTGCAGCTCTTTTCAAAGTCGTCGAAATTTTCGTCAAAAATCCAAAGGGGTTAGCCTTGCTTTTTTTTGCGATTTTTGGAGCCGAAAATTTCTGGTCTCTGAATTGTTTTGTATGACCGTTTTTTGGCTAATTGGAACCCCAGGAACTCAAAAAACACATTAAAAAAAGCGTAGGACCAACAGCAGAGAAACGACGATGGAAATCTGCAGTTTTTCGGCTGTAACTTTTGATCCGTTGCTCGCAGCGTATTGGGACTGCGCTCAATCGGTTTCTCTCGCAAAATTACGTCGGAATAGCGCCCTTACAAATTAATTACAGCACTTTTCAAAGTCGTCGAAATTTTCGTCAAAATCCAAAGGGGTTAGCCTTGCTTTTTTTGCGATTTTTGGAGCCGAAAATTTCTGGTCTCTGAATTGTTTTGTATGACCGTTTCCTGGCTAATTGGGACCCCAGGAACTCAATAAACACATTAAAGAAAGCGTAGGACCAACAGCAGAGAAACGGCGATGGAAATCTGCAGTTTTTTGGCTGTAACTTTTGATCCGTTGCGCAGAGCGTATTGGGACTGCGCTCAATCGATTTCTCTCGCAAAATTACGTCGGAATAGCGCCCTCAAAAATTAATTGCAGCACTTTTCAAAGTCGTCGAAATTTTCGTCAAAAATCCAAAGGGGTTAGCCTTGCTTTTTTTTGCGATTTTTGGAGCCGAAAATTTCTGGTCTCTGAATTGTTTTGTATGACCGTTTTTTGGCTAATTGAAACTCCAGGAACTCAAAAAACACATTAAAAAAAGCGTAGGACCAACAGCAGAGAAACGACGATGGAAATCTGCAGTTTTTCGGCTGTAACTTTTGATCCGTTGCTCGCAGCGTATTGGGACTGCGCTTAATCGATTTCTCTCGCAAAATTACGTCGGAATAGCGCCCTTAAAAATTAATTACAGCACTTTTCAAAGTCGTCGAAATTTTCGTCAAAAATCCAAAGGGGTTAGCCTTGCTTTTTTTGCGATTTTTGGAGCCGAAAATTTCTGGTCTCCGAATTGTTTTGTATGACCGTTTCTTGGCTAATTGGAACCCCAGGAACTCAAAAAACACATTAAAAAAAGCGGAGGACCAACAGCAGAGAAACGACGATGGAAATCTGCAGTTTTTTGGCTGTAACTTTTGATCCGTTGCTCGCAGCGTATTGGGACTGCGCTCAATCGATTTCTCTCGCAAAATTACGTCGGAATAGCGCCCTCAAAAATTAATTGCAGCACTTTTCAAAGTCGTCGAAATTTTCGTCAAAAATCCAAAGGGGTTAGCCTTGCTTTTTTTGCGATTTTTGGAGCCGAAAATTTCTGGTCTCCGAATTGTTTTGTATGACCGTTTCTTGGCTAATTGGAACCCCAGGAACTCAAAAAACACATTAAAAAAAGCGTAGGACCAACAGCAGAGAAACGACGATGGAAATCTGCAGTTCTTCGGCTGTAACTTTTGATCCGTTGCTCGCAGCGTATTGGGACTGCGCTCAATCGATTTCTCTCGCAAAATTACGTCGGAATAGCGCCCTTAAAAATTAATTACAGCACTTTTCAAAGTCGTCGAAATTTTCGTTAAAAATCCAAAGGGGTTAGCCTTGCTTTTTTTGCGATTTTTGGAGCCGAAAATTTCTGGTCTCTGAATTGTTTTGTATGACCGTTTTCTGGCTAATTGGAACCCCAGGAACTCAAAAAACACATTGAAAAAAGCGTAGGACCAACAGCAGAGAAACGGCGATGGAAATCTGCAGTTTTTTGGCTGTAACTTTTGATCCGTTGCTCGCAGCGTATTGGGACTGCGCTCAATCGATTTCTCTCTTAAAATTACGTCGGAATAGCGCTCTCAAAAATTAATTGCAGCACTTTTCAAAGTCGTCGAAATCTTCGTCAAAAATCCAAAGGGGTTAGCCTTGCTTTTTTTGCGATTTTTGGAGCCGAAAATTTCTGGTCTCTGAATTGTTTTGTATGACCGTTTCCTGGCTAATTGGGACCCCAGGAACTCAAAAAACACATTAAAAAAAGCGTAGGACCAACAGCAGAGAAACGGCGATGGAAATCTGCAGTTTTTTGGCTGTAACTTTTGATCCGTTGCTCGCAGCGTATTGGGACTGCGCTCAATCGATTTCTCTCGCAAAATTACGTCGGAATAGCGCCCTCAAAAATTAATTGCAGCTCTTTTCAAAGTCGTCGAAATTTTCGTCAAAAATCCAAAGGGGTTAGCCTTGCTTTTTTTTGCGATTTTTGGAGCCGAAAATTTCTGGTCTCTGAATTGTTTTGTATGACCGTTTTTTGGCTAATTGGAACCCCAGGAACTCAAAAAACACATTAAAAAAAGCGTAGGACCAACAGCAGAGAAACGACGATGGAAATCTGCAGTTTTTCGGCTGTAACTTTTGATCCGTTGCTCGCAGCGTATTGGGACTGCGCTCAATCGGTTTCTCTCGCAAAATTACGTCGGAATAGCGCCCTTAAAAATTAATTACAGCACTTTTCAAAGTCGTCGAAATTTTCGTCAAAATCCAAAGGGGTTAGCCTTGCTTTTTTTGCGATTTTTGGAGCCGAAAACTTCTGGTCTCTGAATTGTTTTGTATGACCGTTTCCTGGCTAATTGGGACCCCAGGAACTCAATAAACACATTAAAGAAAGCGTAGGACCAACAGCAGAGAAACGGCGATGGAAATCTGCAGTTTTTTGGCTGTAACTTTTGATCCGTTGCGCAGAGCGTATTGGGACTGCGCTCAATCGATTTCTCTCGCAAAATTACGTCGGAATAGCGCCCTCAAAAATTAATTGCAGCACTTTTCAAAGTCGTCGAAATTTTCGTCAAAAATCCAAAGGGGTTAGCCTTGCTTTTTTTTGCGATTTTTGGAGCCGAAAATTTCTGGTCTCTGAATTGTTTTGTATGACCGTTTTTTGGCTAATTGAAACTCCAGGAACTCAAAAAACACATTAAAAAAAGCGTAGGACCAACAGCAGAGAAACGACGATGGAAATCTGCAGTTTTTCGGCTGTAACTTTTGATCCGTTGCTCGCAGCGTATTGGGACTGCGCTTAATCGATTTCTCTCGCAAAATTACGTCGGAATAGCGCCCTTAAAAATTAATTACAGCACTTTTCAAAGTCGTCGAAATTTTCGTCAAAAATCCAAAGGGGTTAGCCTTGCTTTTTTTGCGATTTTTGGAGCCGAAAATTTCTGGTCTCCGAATTGTTTTGTATGACCGTTTCTTGGCTAATTGGAACCCCAGGAACTCAAAAAACACATTAAAAAAAGCGGAGGACCAACAGCAGAGAAACGACGATGGAAATCTGCAGTTTTTTGGCTGTAACTTTTGATCCGTTGCTCGCAGCGTATTGGGACTGCGCTCAATCGATTTCTCTCGCAAAATTACGTCGGAATAGCGCCCTCAAAAATTAATTGCAGCACTTTTCAAAGTCGTCGAAATTTTCGTCAAAATCCAAAGGGGTTAGCCTTGCTTTTTTTGCGATTTTTGGAGCCGAAAATTTCTGGTCTCCGAATTGTTTTGTATGACCGTTTCTTGGCTAATTGGAACCCCAGGAACTCAAAAAACACATTAAAAAAAGCGTAGGACCAACAGCAGAGAAACGACGATGGAAATCTGCAGTTCTTCGGCTGTAACTTTTGATCCGTTGCTCGCAGCGTATTGGGACTGCGCTCAATCGATTTCTCTCGCAAAATTACGTCGGAATAGCGCCCTTAAAAATTAATTACAGCACTTTTCAAAGTCGTCGAAATTTTCGTTAAAAATCCAAAGGGGTTAGCCTTGCTTTTTTTGCGATTTTTGGAGCCGAAAATTTCTGGTCTCTGAATTGTTTTGTATGACCGTTTTCTGGCTAATTGGAACCCCAGGAACTCAAAAAACACATTGAAAAAAGCGTAGGACCAACAGCAGAGAAACGGCGATGGAAATCTGCAGTTTTTTGGCTGTAACTTTTGATCCGTTGCTCGCAGCGTATTGGGACTGCGCTCAATCGATTTCTCTCTTAAAATTACGTCGGAATAGCGCTCTCAAAAATTAATTGCAGCACTTTTCAAAGTCGTCGAAATCTTCGTCAAAAATCCAAAGGGGTTAGCCTTGCTTTTTTTGCGATTTTTGGAGCCGAAAATTTCTGGTCTCTGAATTGTTTTGTATGACCGTTTCCTGGCTAATTGGGACCCCAGGAACTCAAAAAACACATTAAAAAAAGCGTAGGACCAACAGCAGAGAAACGGCGATGGAAATCTGCAGTTTTTTGGCTGTAACTTTTGATCCGTTGCTCGCAGCGTATTGGGACTGCGCTCAATCGATTTCTCTCGCAAAATTACGTCGGAATAGCGCCCTCAAAAATTAATTGCAGCACTTTTCAAAGTCGTCGAAATTTTCGTCAAAAATCCAAAGGGGTTAGCCTTGCTTTTTGTTCGATTTTTGGAGCCGAAAATTTCTGGTCTCTGAATTGTTTTGTATGACCGTTTTTTGGCTAATTGGAACTCCAGGAACTCAAAAAACACATTAAAAAAAGCGTAGGACCAACAGCAGAGAAACGACGATGGAAATCTGCAGTTTTTCGGCTGTAACTTTTGATCCGTTGCTCGCAGCGTATTGGGACTGCGCTCAATCGATTTCTCTCGCAAAATTACGTCGGAATAGCGCACTTAAAAATTAATTACAGCACTTTTCAAAGTCGTCGAAATTTTCGTCAAAAATCCAAAGGGGTTAGCCTTGCTTTTTTTGCGATTATTGGAGCCGAAAATTTCTGGTCTCCGAATTGTTTTGTATGACCGTTTTTTGGCTAATTGGAACCCCAGGAACTCAAAAAACACATTAAAAAAAGCGTAGGACCAACAGCAGAGAAATGACGATGGAAATCTGCAGTTTTTTGGCTGTAACTTTTGATCCGTTGCTCGCAGCGTATCGGGACTGCGCTCAATCGATTTCTCTCGCAAAATTACGTCGGAATAGCGCCCTCAAAATTTAATTGCAGCACTTTTCAAAGTCGTCGAAATTTTCGTCAAATATCCAAAGGGGTTAGCCTTGCTTTTTTCGCGATTTTTGGAGCCGAAAATTACTGGTCTTCGAATCGATGTTCCTGACATCCCAGTGGAATACAGAAGAATTTCAACCTTGAGAAAAAATCTCGGGGTGACTGAGTAATCCTAACACCGGATTCGGATTCAGCTACTCCAAAAACAAATAATAGGTATGATGGTCTAGTCCGCTGGACAAGATACTCTTTGTTTGTGCGCATGTTTCATATTCATAGACCACTTCTCAAATTTCCAACTTGAAAATGAAGGTGATACTAGTGTCTTTCAAACGTATAATCGTTGGATATCGACGAACTTTCCCGCATCAATAGCATGTGTTCAAACTTACCTCACCAAAATCGAGCACTGAAGAGTGTCCACGTTCTCTTTATAAGGAAGAAATTTCCTTTTTCGTAACCATCGTGTTATAAACTTCGAAAATCATTGCTCAAAAATAGCATGAGTGTTATGTAAAGTTTGGATGAATGGCGGTGCACGTGCAGGCAAAGAATAACAGACTTACACCTTTACTACAACGCATGGAATTATTTTGATCGCAGTTATGCATTGTAATAAGGGAAGTGCACCAATTATTGACCCTATCCTAATTATTGACCTTTTTTGGATGTATCTGTTTGTTCCTTAGTTCTAAAATTACCAAAAAATAAATTCGTAATGACTAATCCTGTAGCAATTGGTTTTAGTCGTCCTGGAATTCAGAATTTGTGCAATCAGTTGATAATTTTGGAAAATAAAAGGGTCAATAATTGAGTCGAAATGTGTAAATAACTAATACACGTACCTAACTATGAACTTCATTGTTGAGAAAACAAATTGGGCAGATAGATTGGTCCTTGGTTTTGAAATATTTTACGTTTTTCTATGTTTGACACGTACTTGAAATATTTTTTAAACACTTAGCGGCCATTTTAATTAAGTAAGGGTCTCAAGGGAGAAGGGGGGTTTAAAAAATCTAGACATGACCTTATCTCGGGGGAGGTGGGTAAAAGTCATTCTTACGTAATATTTTACAATTCGGAATGTGCATAATAGACATTTTCCATAGAGACAAAATGTCCCTACAGCAATGTCTCAGGACACAAAAATCGCATAAAAAATTAAAGGGCAGTTTCAAAAACTACTAAAATTCCTATTTAGACGTTCCACAAACTATGAGATGTATTTTCTCGTTTTTAATATACAATTTCATTTGTTTATTGTTATTGTAAAAAAATTTATTTCACAATAAGTTTTTAAAATCGTTAATGTATTCATATTTGCACACTGTGAAGCTTATAAATGAAAACTATAGGTAAAATATTATGTGAGAAGTGGGAAGGGGAGTCCAAGAAATCTTGTGTTCTTACATGAGGGTAAGGGGGATTAAAATGTCTAAAATCGTCCTTATGTAATTAAAGAATGGCCCCTAATATTACACAGTAACCGTTGCGTGGGCATTATCGTACACTCTCGTTATTTGTATCTACGTAAACCAGATCCTAGATTCTGCTCTATCGAAAAAAACTAAATGAACCATGTGTCACTGCCCTCTATCAATATGAAGTTTAAATAGAGTTTAGTAACTTATAGAATCAGAGATTCTATGGAAAAGTTCAAGGTTTGTAGACGACAATTCTTAAAAATTAGATGCTTTATAAAATAATCACAGAAAAATTTCAAGATCATTGCAGAGTTTTTAAAAACATCAGTCATTCATTCCATGTATTCCAGGGAATTTTCGAACCACACGGGTTTTCGTATTGAATTTGAAATGTTCATGAAAGAGAAGTTCCTCGAGAATATTGAAGTTGGATTATTTGGCAGGAAAATTGGTATACGTTTTTCGTAGTGCATCAGTAAAACTAAAAAATATTTTTTCATGTATATTGATTGAATTTTTTATTTAAATTTGTGGGAGATTTATTCACACCATTTTTGGTATTGATTTTAATTTAACTAAACTTTTTTACGTACAAGCTTACTACTGATACACTTAGAAAAGGATATTTCGGTTCAAAGAGGTTACTTCAACTTCCCAAGTTGCGTTATTTCTGTGACATTCGTAGTCCAAAAATCCTACAACAGTCAAACTTAAGAAATGTGTCAGAAATATAGACAATACTTCCATTTATAGTATTTTGTTTTATTCCAAAGCATTTATTGCAATAAATTAATAAATATTTGCATACTAAATGTTTTCTAACTTGACACAACGTGTTCAAGTAAATTTCCGTCTGCTTGAACTATGTGCTGAAAATATATAAGAAAGAAGGAAAGTAAGGTTGTACATAACATGGGTCGGAGGAATTAAGTAGTTACGTTTGAGGTCTCTTTACAGCTGCTACAATTTTTTGCACCTTCTACACTAGGTAACACATGCAACAATCAAATGTTGCGCTTCCTAGACCGATTCAGAATATTCAGTAGTAGTGACAAGGCCTATAAATTTATTGCCTCACAACGCATTTTGAATCTAATGCTGCCATTACTATCTACGCTTTTTACGTGTGAAATATTGTCTTTCAAATATAAGAGCAACCCCATGATTAGGAAACGCTGTCACCGGTGATAAAGAAGGTTTCACATTAAGAGTGGCGTGACGAAAGTGAAATTAATTGTAGCAGAAAAAGACTGGAACAGATAATTCGAAGAAACAATTGTGAATCTTTTCTGTGTTCGAGATGTTTTGAAGAAAAATAAATAATATTCTGCGATAAAATTCGTAGAAAAATTATGAAAAACCTGGGGGTCACGGATGACAATCGTTTGTGTATTGCTGATTATTGGAGATTTTTTCTCCCCTGTATAACAGTCTATGTTACGATCGTATTGATTTCAGCAATCCCTTAGAGTCAATAATTCACATAGTTGAGTCAAGAATCGTGAGAAGTAAAGTTCAGTCAGGATAATTGAAGAAATAATGTTGGGATTGTTTGCTGTTAGATTCATTAGTTGTCAAATTAGTGAAATAACAGATTTTAACTGCAAGGGTTAATATCCTAGTAATTTTCTAATTTCTTTTTCAAGATTTTCCCGCCGAACTGATTTCTCCTCTCTTGTTTTGACTACCCTCAGCGTGACTTCACCATTCATAAGTTCTCTTTCACCAAGTATCACAACCAAGGGTATACTGTTCTCTTCACAATGTTGCAATTGTGCCAATAATTTAGGACTCTTTTTATATGATTGCTCTGCTTTCAGTCCAGCCTCCCAGAGATCTGATATGATTCGCATACGCTCTTCATGCAGATTCTTTTGTGCACTAGCAACGTAGACCTCGACTTCTGTAGTGCGGACTTTTTCTCCTTTAGTAGCTAGCTTAGATTCAATAACGCTGAAAATTCTCTCAACTCCAAGAGATACTCCGACACACGGTACTGCTTTGTTCTTCGAATCAAACATACCAACCAAGTTGTCATAACGGCCACCTCCAGCTACACTTCCGACACCGACTCCATCGCCTTCAAACAAATTTAATAAAAATTGTAAAACATGAAAGAATTTCTATTGAAACCACAAGTAAGAAACATTTTCATCACTAATGTAAGATCTGATGCAACATGAGGTTGAAATTTGTTGGATCACAGTATTATTGTAAGCTGACTCTTCAAGAGTTGAGAATAAAGAAAAACAGAAAAATAACTGATATGCAAAGTTGCTCTATTAAAGATTCCATCCAACCATCAAATTACCTATACTCTAATGAATATCCCTACATAGACATATAAGATTCTGAATGAGGGCTGTACAATTCAATTGACTTACCCTGATAAGACAGTTAATCTGGTTAATGAACCTTCAAGAGGTTGACCAGTCAAGATCGGTTGGCCACCCAAAGTTGTTTTGAAATGTTCAATCGGTTAATGAATGAAAGAGTATTGAATAAAAATTGAATAACTCGTTAGTCGGTTGAATTTTAACAATTTGGAACGGATGACTTAGTTTGACCAGTTAAACCAGTTTAATTGTACAGCCCTAATCTAAATATCGCAGTATATTTACCAGTTAGGATTGCTTCATAAATAACACCTGTGTAGTAGTCAAGTCCTCTGGCTAAACTCAAATCGAAGACTATTTTGTCAGTGATTTTGTAGATTTCACAATACTTTAGCAACAGTTCCATCGCTTCGAGACCGTTGACTGCGGCGGGTTGCTTCATTAATATTTGGTCTTTTCTCAGTTCATGAATTAATTCATTACCACCTTGCTGGGACACGTAGCTACCGATTTTGTCAGCAATATCTCCATCTAATTGCTTTTCTTCAATCATTTCTTTCCGCACTTCGTCCCAAGGACTCTTGTCCAATTTATCTACAGCTGAGCATATAGCACGGAATTTTTCGTGCGGCACTCCACATGCTGCAAATATACCATCAAGCAGAGAACGGTGGTTCAACTTTATTTTATAAGGACCTAAATCTAAGGATGTCAAAGCCTCGGATATTACTCGAAGACATTCAGCATCTGGAAGCATTGGGTCATATTGTCCAGCTATATCAAAATCCTGAAACAGAAAGATTTGTCACATGTCTCAAGAGTAATTCGAAGTTTAAAAGGACACGTAACGACTTGTGAGTATGAGATCAAAACTTTTGGAAAAGTCTGAGCACCGCTAGCATTTTCATCGTTTTGATACAACTGTCTATTTTGAACACAATTATATATTCATTAAAAGATGTTGATTAGACGAGATTTAATATTATTATTACTAGATATTCGCATGTTGAATATTCATCAAATTTATGAATTCGCATACTAGCATAATATTTCTATAAAGGGTGAATGCTAAAAAAAAATTATCAACGAGCTCAGATATTCCAGACTATTTCCGAGAATCTGACTGACTCTTTTGTATCAGCAAATAGCAATACCGAATTAACTGTTGAACAAAAAGCTTGTTTTCAAATCAACTAGATTTCTGTATCTTGTGAACCATGTTATTTTCAAATGAATTGTACAGACTGTACTTATTCAAGTCAAAGTTTATCCAGTTAAGCTTGATTGTATACTTACGCACTGATAGAATTCCCTATATCTTCCCTTAGTCATAGCTGGATTATCTCTGCGATAGACTTTGGCGATGTGGTATCTTTTGATCGTCGACACTTTGCCCATTGCTAGATATCTCGCAAATGGAACGGTGAGATCATACCTGAGGGCCAAAATTTCACCTCCTTGATCTTTCAGATCATAGATGAGTTTGGCATCTTCCCCATATTTCCCGGTCAACACTTCCTACACCAAAATCACTTCAGTGTTAATACTATATCATCGCATGTTAAAGCAACAAATTTGGTCCAAATAATTTTTGTATGGAAATTGAAATGAAACAACAGTGTGCTACCGTCGTCACATCAAGTGAAAATAGACAATCATAAGTGTTTATTTACCTTTAATTCAAATATAGGAGTGTCGATAGTCTGAGCTCCATGGCGCTTGAATACTGCAGCTACTTTCTCCAAAACTCCCAGCCGCAATGCCATCTGTTCCGGGTTGTAGTCTCTGGTGCCTTTGGGGGTTTTAAGGATAAGTTTCTGGGGTCCGGCATTATCTACGCCCAACTGCGCCTTCAATTCCAACAGTTTGGCTACCTCATCTGCTATCTGAAAATATGAAAGTATATTATTTGGTCAGAATTTTAACAGACAGTCAGTTTAGTAAAGGTCGATTGGTCAACACTGTGGTTTTTAGATCTGTGGTAGCTGAAGAAATCTGATACCGATCCATGCACATATTCTAATTTTCGAGCAGATGGAGCAGTCACGTACCTGCGGGGCACTGACCGTGGTCGTTGAGCGACATTGCCGTATAGCAAGGATGACATTGTTGCGCGTCAGACGAAACATGGCACAAGACGAGATGGAACCGGAACCAGAATGAAATAGAAAAGTCCGCCTCAGTGTTGGTTACTCTATTACCCGAAACACGAGATACAAGTTAGCGAGCCAGCATAAAACTGCCACAGAGTAGATCATAGACTTTCATCATATTCCAATGAGTCGTTTTGTGAAATATAACATTATATGAAACAGAGTTTGGAAGCATATTAACTTCTGTACACTACATCTAGTGATTATAGATGGATAGACAGAAATAAACTGTAACGATGTGTTGAGAAAAAATCGTTACTTGATAACTTTGGGACTGTCTAAGCCTCAATGACCACAGTAAAAAGAACATATTATAAATATTTTGAAAGCAAACTCATTGAAAATTATTCTAAAATTGAACGATAATGGATTTCTCCCTGATGTACTGTTACGGTAACGTTACTAACTTCAACCTCGTTTGAAGAAATGATTTCACTTTCCCTTGTTTGTGACTGGTCAGCATTTTATGCCAAAATTTCCTCTCTGATGTTACTGTATTATTAGCTGTTGAATGCATTAAAATCGTGAAGAATCAGGGGAAAAAGTAAATCAGATTGCATGAGATTCAGCCTACAGATCAGTTGAAGATACCCGATAAGTCGTCGAATAAAATTGACACGGAATTGTCTTCGACAAAATTTCTTTAATTATTTATTACATGTTCCGATATGATTCATAAGAACTAGTCTGTGGCAGCCCTGCGAGCATGCAACAGCTGTCTCACCTTTTTATCAATGTTTTTAAGGCTGTCGTTATTATCGCAGTTAGTCAAGCGATCAACTTTCTCCACCAAAGAAGTAGTAAAATGAAGTGAAGGAAAATCCAGACGTTCGGTATCGGAATAGCTTGTTATATGATCAAACCATCTCTTTAAATGCGGTAAGTTAGACAACTTGCTATGTGGATAATTTTTACAGACAGTAAAAAGCTCGATGTCCTTTGATGTCGGACACCAACCGCAAACGTAGCTGACGTCTGCAAATTCTCCATTTATCTCAGCTAGCTCAGAATTTAAATTTATCAAGTCTGGTAGTCCCTGAGAAATGAAACACATCTCAAAGGGACAAGAATTATTAATAAGATGTTTTATGTTTGGAGTTGGCCAAATATTTAATATCAGCAGTAAGGAATAAAAAAAATTTGAATGAATTTCATTTCTGTATGACAAGTGACCTAGTGTGTTCTAAAAAGTAACTACAGTGGAAACTCGATTATCTTAATCAATCGAAACCGGGATACATATTTTTATGCTATTTTTACACTTATTTTACTTTAACACATGCCAAATCATTCCAACTACATTTATAGTGAAGTTAATCGAAATAACGTTAATTTTAGCATAAAACTATAAATGGACATTGTCCAATATCTTTTTTCTAAGACTGTGTTTATTTATTCAGAAATTTCAGGGTTTCATTCGGAAAACAAAAACGTTTGGATAAAGTGAGACGTGATTTGGATAACCGAGATGGTACTGTACTTTAACCTTCCACGGATCATGTGAGTCTTTTTCGACCCAATGTATTGTATTGTATTCGGAATTTTTAGAAGGTTAATAATTGTGAACATGAGATAAATTCGAATAAAAAAAATTCTTCAGTGATTCACACTTCGATAAACCTGTACGGACAGCTTAGAATTCACGTCGGTGAAACGATGTTATTGTTGGGTTATGAACAGCTCCCAAAACAAATGTTTCCGTCTGATGAAATACACCAAGGAAATACCTCATGCGGTGAGTAATGAGATCAGTAAAGGACGCGATAAACGTTTCCCTTTCTAGAGGAAAGTGATTGGTACAGGAACGAAGTCGCGAAAGTTAAAGACCCTGAATTTGGAAAGTTTACAACCATATGTCCAACACGTTGTATAGACGGATCCCGAATTTTTTGTCGCTTGCTGTAGAACGAATGCTCAAAATCACGTACCTTCGTACTGTCTGCCTTGGTGGATTTCAATTTACGTACAACTTCGCCCTGATCCTTGATCAGTTCCAAGAGCTTCGCTCTTGTTTCGTCAGCCATCGTAGACCACGCGGTATTTATCACAGTACTAGCCTGGCGTACAAGTACGTACTATAGATTGGCGTCGCTGTCCATCGCTGTCCACCACTGCAAAATATTCCATCGAAAATATAATATCTGTATGTTCCACTCAGGGCCACGCAACTCTGTAAATGCCGACGTCAGGGTGAATTGGTGGTTTGAAGCACCTGAAGGGGCGCTGGTGGTGCTGCAACCAACGCGATGCAACTGACCTACCTTTACCGACCGAGCGAACTCGTCCGTTGTCTTCCTATATTAAATAAACAAACGAACGGAATGGGTTGAAATCTGAAATTTAAGTCTGTGGATATGTATGCAGGTAAAGCCTCTTTCAAAGGGATCACAAGGTAGTCCCTTGATTCCATGCCGGATGGCGCAACAAGGTTTAATATTAAGAAATAAACTGACTCTGTTTTGTTATAATGAATTAGCTTGTAACATTTCCAGACACAACTTTGTCCCATACGCATTTTGTATTATCTATTTGTTTCTACGAACTAGTTTGAGTAAAGATATTTGACTGATTTTAGGTTATTACAAATTTTTATATGGAAATTTAACTCTATTGAATAAATTTCAAACTATTTAATATTATGTATATTCAATAAAACGATATTTGAGGCAAGAGCAGCTACTTGATTACTGAATGAAAAACAATGCAGCTCGGGGAAAGCTTTGGCTACGCGATGAACACCTTCTGATGGCCACCTGGCGGGATACCCGTGGACCAACCGTTGAATTTGAATTGAAAATAAGATGATGGTTTTTTCATTTTTTATTAGAGAATTTTACTGGCCGTTCAGGGGGAAATATAGGGACCGAATATTTTTTCCCTCTCTCCCCATAAGATATGAAAATACATAGTCACAGCGCCGATCACATTCGCCCGTTTAATAGTCGACGTACTCACAGTTATTAAATAACATTCTTACAAATTCAGTATAGATCACAATTTTGTATGCGTTAGTTGTACTTAATTTACTATAGTATCTACTTATAAAATAATAGTGGAATCGATCCTGCCGCATCCTTGTCTGACAAATAAATAATATATTTTTTCTAATGAATTATTATCACTCTTGTACCTTTTCATCTCATATTGTGGCCGCAATCTCAATAAGAAACTATAATATTGACGGTGAAAAAAAACTATGTGACTTGAGATTTTTTAAAGTCTACTATGAATATTGCTGAATCTATGATGTTCAAAGAGGCACCCTCATTTCGGTTTCAATGTCACAGCGTTTTGCCAAAGGCAATTCCCAATACAAGTGGCCTCATTTTTTTTACTTTGATGTGCTGATTACTTATTTGATATTCCTTACTTCTAGTGACAGAATAAGTCCAATCTAAGGACTGAAGTTTGGCAAAAGCTACAAATAGATACAGTGTACACATAGGTATATGCGTATATTTTTTTCGGCCGAACAAATGAGATGTGAAAAGCTGAATGAAAACTACAACATGCCTTCCTTATTGTACAATGCACTTTTAATTTTCTAATTACGTGTTTGCCCCTTTCGTTCCCTTAGAATCACGTGAAAATGAACGTAAACTCATTTTCCTAAGCTCTTACGCAAACAAGAAGTTCTGTATCTCGGATCAACCTCACGCACTGTACACAGTCTTAAGAGGTAGCTGGCGTGAATCCACTCATGTACAGTAAATAATATATAATGGTATAATAGGTATACCCTTTATTAATAGCACATGGAACATCTCGACGAAATAACCCGATATGACAATGAACACTTCTGGCACTTCTTATTGTTTACCTTTGAGAAATTATGAAAGTCTTAAAACTGCCTTCGAATTAGTCCCATTTCACAGTACATATATTTCATCTAACACACCCTCCATACTTTTACCCAGTTCTTCAGTTACATGAAATTAAGGTATTTTAGATCGAAGAGTTAAAAAGTTCCTTCAAAATCAGTGGACCAGCAAATCGCTTCTAGGTATTTTTACTATTTACCGAAGATTGCGGGGATTCTAATTTCTCAGACGCTGAAAGGGAGGGGGAATGTCTATGACTATCTTCTACGCTCGTCGATGGTGTGCTGGAATCAAGAGTTCTATCTCGCGGTCTTTCCATCGTGCACTTCACCGTTGCTTGGTACTGTTCGAAGGGGTTCGTCGCCGGTTTTTCAATCGTTAACTCGACTAACGGTTTGTAAGACTCTATTGAAATCCTCGGCTTATTTGACGCGGCTGATTTGGACGTCGAATTCTTTCTGCTTTCAGACAGCGAAGCAGAATTAAGGCTTCGTTGAGACATCGTTGAAGTCTTTCTGCTGGCAGATTTTTCAACATCACTTGAGGCGTCCGCTGATGCGGTACTTTTTTCCGAAATAACAGATATCTTTCTCGCTGCATGCATATCGTAATCCGGTATCGATTCACTTGCGGGTAATCTGTGACTGTTACCAGCCATCATCGCCGCAGTCAAGGGAGAATCGACTTTGACTTCGGTCAGTGAATCCCGGTTGAACATAGACTGTTCTGCTGACGGTTTATGCGATTTGTTTGACGGTTGGTCAATCAAAACTGAATGTAATTCCAAAGGACGGTAGAGATCGGTGGCAGAAGACTTGACGCTCATTTTTGGATCATCCATTTTAATGGCCGTCGAGATTTGCCCAGCTCCTCTTGGCGCTTTCGACGATTGTTCTACACTGCAGTACGGATTGAACGGATTAGAAACCTGCGACGCTAAGTGTGCCGTGTTAACATCTGGCGATACTCTTTGTACACTTGCGTTCAAACGCGCTGAATCTACTCCAGAAGGTTTCAAAGTACCCTGTTCTTGTCTTGCAGTTCCAATCCCATGCAACGCTTGCGCAGGCTGTAGAGATCGCGAAGGCATTTCTGTTTTATCGATTTTCGAGCTCTGTCCGCTTGATAAGTGATCGGTAAATCCTGCACTACTCTGTCTAGCATAACGAGATGTTCTTGCTGGAAATACGCTGGATACCAGAGTGTTCACTGCTTTACCTAGCGCTTGTGAGTTTGTCTTGTCGACGTTTTCCGTCAGCGATGAGCGACTTGAAGTCAGGCTTGGTGCGTTCAAATTCGTATTAGGCAGGGCCAATGGACTCGGCTGACCAACGGTCCGGTCATTTCTGACAGAATGAACGTCTCCCAAACTAAATGCTCTCTCACGTCGCTGAAGGTTCAGCTCGCTGATTTGTCGTTGTAGCATTCCACCCTTCCATCTTGGTATCGGTCTGCCCACTTGGGATGTTTTGGGCGAGGCAGGAACTGGCGGAACTCCAATTTGCGCTGGGCGAAGAGAAAAGCGACGAGGCACTGGTTTGGCACGAGTAGGTATCGAGATACCATCCTGTGCTGGGCCGACTTCTGCTGGAACCAAGGGTTCCTTTGGACATTCGAATATGAACGGATCGGCCGAGTATGGCGGAGGATTTTGTCGCTCTCGTATATGGAGTGGAACAAGGTCCTAGAAGAATAACAGCATATGATATATTAGACATACAAAAGGGCTGATTCAAGATCTACATTTTTTCATTTGGTCTATTCCTATGGTTCATAAGATCGAAATTAATGGCTTCCATAGGTATACTACAGAGATCATTTCATCCAATACATCAATATCTCGAAATAATCTGTGCGTTTTCCACAGGCAACTACGCAATAATTGCTCGATAAAGCACATGCGCAATTTACGTGACGTCCAATTACACGTGTATACCTGATTATGTCGGTAGTGCGCCCCACAAGAACCCCTAATTGTAGGCAAAGCAGGGTACAAGTCCATTTTGAGCAGGTCGACTGCTCTTTTGGACTTGTACCCTGGCTTGCCTATAATTAGGGATTTTTGAGGTGTATCGCGAAATAACCCGGGTATGTACAATACATGGAAATCGTATCACCTAAGTCAGATGAATTAATCCTCCTACTCATTAAACGTACACCTAGTCTTGGGAATGTGAACTACTTTGAATGTGTGTGTGTAATTGGCATACATTGGCAGTGGTTTACAACGATACTTACTTTACATCGTCTTACAGGCATAAATAATAAAGACTACATTTACATGTGACTTGGTCACACTTCAAAGTATGTTTGTATGAATTAAATAAATACATGTTTTAAAATGAGTTTAGACAGGTTTCAAGTGAATTTTAGAGACTTTTTTGAGCATGTTCTTCCGGCCACAAAATTAACTGATTGTGAGTCTTTTCTGCGACTCTGCCACTATATAAACGAAATTATGAAATGAAAATTGGTGACATGAAATTCCAGCTTCAAATACAATAGTACACTGCGAGAAAAAATTTGTTCAGTCAAAGATTTTATTCTGTTGGTTAAAAATCACTTGCCTCAACTATTATTTTGTTCGAATGAATCAACCATAGTCAGCGTAAAAAACTGAGAATTTTGAAACAAACATATGAGTTATTTCAAGTACTTGGTTCATTTGACCCAATTTTTTATTGTCACAACTATTATTGAATGAATCGATATTTTCATGGATACCAGACACTTGTCCTTTAGTTGAGTTGAAAGAACGTTTTTTTTTTTTTAAAAATTGATGTATATTTTTAGACCTACAAAAAATTATTGATTGGAATATTCCTCCAATTTGGTGAATCGAGATAATTTCTTATTTCTGGCAATGCACCATTCATTTGATTGAAGAAAATGTACTAATCTATAACCTGCTGCGTTCTGCGTTTCAAAATTGATGTTTAGTCGAAAAATAGTAATTTTTTTCATATCAGCCGACTATGATGGATGCAATATGTCATTTACTCAAAGCAAGTACACTCCCAAAGTTGTCAAAGATTCGTACACTTTATTTAACTACAAACATTAGACATAAACGAAATATTTATGTCGAATATATAGGTATTTGGGTGATTGAGAGTATTTCATTCGTTAACCAAACTATTTCACTGCTTTCAAATGGTTGATCGTGGAATACTTTCACAAAATCTGTTATATAATATCACCTTACAAAAGCTTCCTATCATTGAGATAAGTGTAAATCGTTAAAAGTTAATCGAAACTCTGTGCGATAGTTTGGCATAGTGATTAAAAATGTGCGACTAAGTAGTGTTAGTGAAATACGAAATTAACATGCATTTTCTTCGTTTTGCGATCAATTATAAGTAGTTTGCATGCCTGAAATATGTACTAATCATCCTAATTAAGCTGAAATCATTATTTTATTTTCGATCAGAACCATGCCCAATAATTGTCGGAGTTTCTTCCAACAGTCCATTCATTCCCGTCGACCAACATTTAGTAATTCTAACAAAATATTTAGTCCCGTCAACCGAAATTATGGTAATTTTAAGAAAACATTATCTTGATCTGAGCATTTATTTATCCGAACGATATGAGACGTTAGTCAACAAAAGGGTTGTTCTAATGAATGATTGAATCACTACACTGAACTAAATGTTTAGTTAGTTGTACCTAGCTGTAATTTTTTCAACTTAATATTCAGTTCCGTTAACTGAGATTTTGAAACCAACAGAACATGATCTTGCATTAATCACACATTTGTTGAATCAAAAAGTAGGATATTCAGAGCAACGAAATGATTGTTTAATCAGCTACGCAATACAGATCGTTGAACTAACTGTTTCACCGTCTCAAGATCCTTGTATCTGATTAATTTGGAAGAACTACTTTTCATCTAGTTTTTCTAACTCACAATATTGCTGTATTTACATAATATTCATTTCGCTGCCCGTAACCGCCGGATTTAGTTAACTGAAACCAATTTGGTTTGATTCAACAAATATTTTTTCTCAGTGTATTCTGTTCTTCGTTATCGAACCATTTACTGTCAAGTTCCGCATGCCAAATACGAGATTGCAATGTAATCCCGGTACCGTTATAATCCGAAATGAAGTCATCTCTAATTCAAACTTACCGGAGTATAAGGTGGCGTATTGTGTGGCGAAGTCCTTGCATTTGTGAAGTCTGATTTCAAAGAAAATCTTCTGGGCACCGACCCGCGTATCATGCTACCTTTGCGTCCGTAGCTTTGCGTCGACGTAACTGTGCTTTCTTCAGGTCTTAGAGAAAACCGTCGGGATCCAGCACCGGGTATGAAGCTAGCTTTCCGATGAAGGCCGGGCGTCGACATGATAGAATCATCAACAGGTCTTACGGAAAACCTCCTTGCAGCCATTTGACCCGCTGTAACTGTACTCTGCGTACTTTGGCTCTGCGGTAACAAATGTGGAGGAGGTGAGAAGAGGGCTAAAAGACTGGGAAGCTTTGGTGGAGTCAGACTTGCAGTGCCTAATTTTCGCTGAGGTCTGGTCACAAAATCGTCTGGAACGGCACCCACTCGTGAGTGCAAAGCAGTTAAGGCACGCAAGAAATCAGCCAAAGACGTTTCCTCGAGCAAATTCCCTTCTGGAGTGTCCGACATGTTTCCACCGGTGTGTGTGAAATAATGGGGAGCAGTGGACTGTCTACGCTCTGGTTCTGCCACAGGACGCGTATCCCCAGTGTGGGAAAGGTAATTCTCTTTCAGCTGGTCGGCCATATCGGAACCTGGGAAGGACTCCCGGCGTGACACTTCGCCGGAGTTCTTTTTGCTCGAGAATGGATTGAACCACCTAGGACGCATGGTCTTTGGCACCGACGACAGAGAGAAGGAAGGTAGACGCGACTTGGAACCCTTCACAGGAGTAGAATTTCCGCTTTTTTGCCGCGCTTTCATGAGTTCCTGAATTTTACTCGACGCCGCTGGTCCGGACCAGGTCCATTCGGTGTTTTGCTCATGATCACCAAAACCGTTATCGTCCTTCTGTAGCCTGATCTCACTCGCTGCTCTCATCCGAGGTTGAGATGGTGTCACTTTTTCACCGCCAATTCTCCACCCGGAACCTGCCCAAGATTTTTCGGTTGCCAAAATTTCCTTGTCGCTAAAACCATCGACACCCTGCAGCTCTGGCTGGTTGTTCTCTTCATCGGATACGTCGAATTGTTCTGGAGGAGCTGGAATGGAGCCCAAGGCAGTCACAAGACGAGCTAGCAGTTCAGCGGGCTGAACCATCGCATGAGAAGCAAACGTCGCGTTCTTGTCTATCCTCTCGAGGTCACTTTCTGACAATACGCGATTTACCGCCTCATATTGAATCTGAAACAAAATACATTCTCATCACTTTGTATTCACTTCTCAAGAATTAAGATCTACACGAGGCTCTTTATCGACTACTCATGAAACGATAAGACATCGCATTACAAGCAAAAGTGAGAAAAATTTGACAGAAAACTGATTTTGTGGAACACTTACAGTTTGCGCAGCTTCACTGTTGGCACGTCGTCTTGGATGAACTGGAACATGTACTTCTCGGCCACCATACACCAGTTCGCGAAGATCCGGAAAACTGTGACTTCGAGCAAATTTGTACGCCGGAAGTTCACTGTGGTACTCATCTCGATACACGGGCTAAAAAGGATGTGTAGACATTTTTAAGACCCATTCACATTTGAAACAAAAAATGTTGCTCACTTATTGTTAGTATAGGTAAATGTATAATTAAATTCTTCTGATCCTTGTTCTTTACCTTCAGCTTCATCATGTAGATCTCATTAAAGACTCTCCTTAAGTAATTGACATCTTTATTGACCTCGTTCCAAATTTTGCTCTGTGTATGTTTTAAGTTCATAGCTAGTTTATGCTCTATCCTGGTTATCCTCTTGCTTCGCATACCTCGTGAGATGAAGCTCATAATCATAACCAAGTATCCCAATCCAAAGGATATCCAAATTATAAGAAAGGCCTTATACAAGATCCAGAAAATACCACTTCCCTTGGTGTTGTCCTGTCCTGTAATTAATTGCAGCCACGATTGATTTTAATCTTAAAGTTATTGTACACGGTTGCGATGGTCTGATTCTAAAAAAATTCAAAATCTTAGCTATTTGAAAATGTTACGTTTCACACCCATCATGTTAACAACTTTAAGTAACGAAATTGTATATTTTGTCAACCTCCACTCACCTCCGATCCTTTTACAGCAAGCATGTTGAAAATTTTAAATTTGAGTTTATTGTTGAATTACACTTTATCCCTGTTATAATTCCTATACCATAGGACATATCATAAGAAACTTTAATTCTAAAATCTAATTACCTGCAACGTAATCGCCAAAACCAATGGTGCTAAGGGTCACAAAAGCATAGTAGACCGATTCGTCGTATTTCCAACCCTCCCAGTACGAAAACAAAAATGATGGGAAGAATATGAACATGACGAATCCCGGTACCAGATACATTAGAATCTGAGCCAATAAACCAGCTCGTCCTGTTTCCAGAGGAATTCGTCTTTTCTGGGAATCGGAAGGCCCATTTTTATACGATTTGTACTTCTGGTGCGCTCGAATAAACACGTTACCAAAGTAATCGCCGAGTTGAGTTAGCAGAATACCATTTATTGGAATGCCGATAAGGGCATAAAAAATCATCAAAATTCTTCCCAGCATATTCGTTGGCGCCAGATTTCCGTACCCTAGAAACAGAGGTATAACGCATGTTTATATATATATAAATATACATATACCTATTCTATACTTTAACGATACGGCCAGATGTCTGAGAAACCGGTAAGTGCCGATAAAACGATCTGAAGACGCAGTCTTATCACAGCAATCCGATAAACCTTTGAAGTGTAATCAGATCCAAATCAAGATGTATCAGACGGGGTTTCTCATTGTTTATTATTGACGGAGCAAGTCAAAGTAAAACTGGTCGTTGGTATAGTTCTAAGGTAGGTGATTCACCGAAAACCTTCGTTTGATATGCAAATTACGCAATTTCGGGAGGAAATTCAGGAATGTTGAAAAAAATAATATCCGAGATGTTGTTTCATTATTAATACAAAATTATGAACTTTTCTCGAAGTTAAGTTATTCCGAAAATATATTTGCTAATGGGATTTCTACAAACAGTGTCGTTTTTACTTCGGCACTTCTTCACTTTAATTGCATCCAAGCATTGGTAGTCATCGAAAATATTGCAAGGCTGGTACAGTATAATAGCATCTATAACAGTAACGATGTAACGAGAAAATGTAAACGTGGACACGGATGTGGATTCTGACAGATTTAAAGCCACCAGTAGCGTCTGCTGCTATCTATTTAACTTCCGTGCAGACGAAACTGGTGGCCTTGAATCAGTCGCAGTCCACGTCTGGATTTCTCCTGGATCTCATTTCTGACTTTCAAGTTTATTTTTATTTAAACAGATCAATTGACAAAAATGAAATCGTATGAAAATGACGATGGGTAACCAGACATCGTAATAACTTCGACAATTGTTGACATGCAATTACCCTAATGTGCCACAGCGACCCGCTAAAAGCGCTAAATTTTCAAACCTTAGTATTTCACACCGATAAATCTGAAGACCATGTTCAAATTCTGACCAGATCTACTAATGATCGCTGTACACATTACATACGATCTGCAAACAACCAACGGCTCTTTTAATGGGATCAGAGCCTTGAGTCGAACGAATGTAAACGACTTTGGAATTCATTTATTCATATATCATACTAATTCTGTAAGTCAACTGAACTGAACTAAACTACACTTTCCATTTATATTTAATACCGTGCCATTATTAATTTATAGGTGACTCTCCCGAAGTAATCATTTTAATTGTAATCGCCTTAGATTTTTGCAATTTCAATTTTTCCCTTGACTTTTTATGGAATGTGTTAGTTATTAACATTTTCACACAATAATAGAAAACCGTTTATTATCACAGTGTCCAACAATATTGTGAACCATTAAAATGGAAAATCAGAAAACCATTACAACAGAAAAACAAAATGAATAAATTTCGTTGAATTCATTTTTCGCCCTGAAAAATGACTACTTGAGAAAATTATATCTAATAAAAAAAATGTTCATTCGAAACTGTTTAGCATGTTCTTCTTTTCTTTCCGTCTAATTACTTTCAATGAAGCTGTAAATTTTCTTTGCAATGATATTTCATTTTGTCTACTTACCAATAGTACTGACGACCGTGTATGCAAAGTAAAAACTGTTGTAAAAGTCCCATTTATACTGATCGACTTCACCCTCCGAGTAGTTCGAAACTGGCTTCCCACAGTAGGCGGTGAGTTTCTCGAAAATTTCATTTTGATCGTGTTCATCGTTCGCTATGTAGTGCTCGTGGAGAAGAGCTGTAAAAATAATTGGTAAACATATTATAAACAGTATTGACAAACTGATTGACTTTTGTCGATCATGAACTCTCATTCGTACCGATCGGATCGTTCAACTTGCCACGAGCTGGGCTCGTGCTGTCAAAAACTTTGAACAGCGGAAGCAATTAGCACCACCTCAATCAGTTTCACAAGTCTTCGCAATTAACGGATGAATTTCTTTCAAATTGTTCTCATATTACAAGCAATTATTAAACTCCTTTTATGTTATTGAGATATTTCAGTTACGTCGACAGAATAGGTACTTTGGTATTTTAAGTCTCGCTAAATTGTGCTAAACTCATTGTGTGTTTATTTATAGCTGTGCGTGCGTAATCTAAATACATATATAGATACACGTGTCATTCAATGTTTGCCTTAGAGAGATTGAAATGGTTATATTTTTCGTGCGAAAATCTTCAAAGATAAACCTTAATCGCATACAAAGTTTCACGCACTTTGAAAATGTCGACCTTTTATGTCGAATGACAATAGACTTATTTTCATAACTCGTCTGTTAGTTTAGTACAATATTCTGCTCACACGATGAACACATTTTCGCTGTATTATTATAGCCAGTCAGAAAGAATTTTCTAACATTTAAGTCAAATTCTAAGTTATCACTCCCAGGAATCATGGGAAATCTAGTTTTGTTTTTCACCCATATTATAATGGTCAGATCGAACTCTCGATTCATAAGTTCCTCAAATTAAATATTAGCTATCCCAAATCCCTTCAATCTGCCGTTCGTCTAGAATAAAACTCATATTTTTAAATATAATCCACACGTTCAGAAACGATTGCAATCAGAACGCAGTGCGAAATCAACGAATTACCAGGCAGTCGGCTCAATTACCGAACAACAATAGCCTGAAGCGGTTTGATAAGAAGACATATGATCGCTAACAGACGGATTTAATTTAACAGGTCTTATTATACGTGCACAACGATGCGTCGGAACTTTCGGCTCAAAGGAATACCTGAAAATGATCACAGCTGGTTTTTATTTCTTTACAACCTGTCGCGTGACATCAATTTAAACAATTCTCTTGTACGTCAAACGAACGACATCGAGAATAGACATCGCATCAATATACGTACGACTTCATCGTTCATTGTATAGAACTGAATCACATTTTGGCTATTACATTCTGTGTATTAACTCACGTCAAACTTAAGAATACAATTGTACCAATTGGTGACCTAGCGATCATATACCTTGATTAAGTTATGACCCAACTAAATTATTGCACCTCCTTTGTAATGTACGAACTAATCCAAATTTGATAATGAATGCAATCGCGCCGAAAAAGGTTTTGCGATTTAAGAGTTTACACTGCTCATAAAAATGATTATAATCTCAAGAACATGAGAAAAAATAAAACATGTATTACTTACCAAAAATAGAGCGCTGTAAGAAGAGTAAGTCTAATCTCGGACGTACTTCCAATCTTGCTCAAGCCATTTACTAAACCAGTTTTCAAATGAGTACAAATTTGTGGAATATTTGTGGTCCGGAGATAATTTTTTTTTTTTTTTTTGTTTGGTTTCTTTTAACTACTATTTGATTCTGGAGGTGACGAAACTTTTGATGAAAGTACCAAAAGTTGTCACTTAATGTCAATTCATTGTTCAAAAAATAGATTTCGTTTCATTTTCAGGACATTTTTTGTTCTGCAATGACTATAAAAATAAAGCTAATCTCTTTTGATTTTCAACGGCGTAAGAATTGTCTAGAATAAGTTTCGTAATCTCACAATGAAACTTCATAGTCTTGGAGATAAATTGATGAAATAAGAACGACGATTCAATAGTGAAGTTAAGAAATTTACGTAAAAAAAAGTTCAACTCAAAAAGGGTCTCATTGCTAGTTTTAACTGATTCATCTGACGTGGTGAATTACCTTTGCAATATATTATACAAACAAAAGTAAACAAAAATCTACACAACTAATTACGTTAGCGGTTATTTTGTTAAACCGTATTAAATTAAGCTCATTTGCAAACTCATTACCAAGAAGAATATTTTTCCCACTTTCCTGCTCTCTGTTTTATTTTAATTACGTTACTTGTCAGGGATGGTCAACAATGACGTTTGTCTTACGCACTGAGAGTTAACCGGGAACGGAGATGAACTAAACAATTTATATGACACATGTAGTTTCTCGACGATAAATCGCTTCCAGTTGTTTATCGCGGTTCGTTGTAAGACCGGAAAAAGAACGTTAGATATTAAAGCACAGCTCAAAATGCCAGCCTACTACAATGCCCGCGTAAAAATGACCGACTAAATCTGACATGAACCACGATGTTATGGCTGCAGTAGGGTCTAAGGTAGCTTTGGGTATAGGTCATTCCGTAAAGGTAAGGTCATCGTGCGCTGAAACCTTCTGTATTCAACCGTACAATCCGAACCATTACAGTCCCGCGATATAATTGAGCAAATGAACAATTATATGACTGGTAAATATCAACTGATAAGATAATAGGAAGTAAGTGGCCTACTGCAGATAGCCCTATTAGACAAGATAAAGTATCCTCCGCAGATTAAGAGACAATTGATTATGCGCAAGACTCAAATGTACGAACGATTAAAGATCTGCGTACTGTCTGCATGGATATACCTTTGCGTGATGTTAAATGATCAAGCACAGCTTAACGACCCTTCAAGCAATCTTGAATAAAGTATAATGGACGCAAGATACGTACAAGGTGATCGATTTTCATTACCGCGGGCGAATATTGCGGAAACTAGAAGAGATATAAGAAAAAGTCGGGGGTTTTAAGGGGGACAAATGATGCTGATATGGGTCATAAGTAAAGTGTATCATATTTGAGATTTTGAAAGTAACGTCTGATTTAGTTGCGGAACACGTATTGTGCGTATGAAGAACCGATAGCGATATCAAAAACGAATTCAAAAACGTGAAGATATGGTTGATACTTCGATTTCTTTTTATTATCATTTTTCCTTTATACTCTCGCTAAAAAGTTTGTCCCATATCAGCATCATTTTTTCCCGTGAAATCATACAAGTTTTTTGAATAAAACTTTATCACGCATCTCTTTTCGTTTCGAAAATATTCTTCCAGGTAGATTAGAACTGACTACTCTGTACAAAGGTGTTCTACGTAGTTGGAAGATAATTGTACTTAATCAAAGTCCAGATTTTGCTACACATCTGACGTGCCGATTATTAGGTATGTTTCGATAAACAGCCAAATGGATATCAGATTTAGGAATGAAATACACATAATCGGCAATCAATTAAATCACCGCCTAACATCAATTAAGATAAATATTATTCGTCGTTAATAAAATCATAGAAACCTCTTATAAGATACCCATCGAACGCGTGGAGAGAAACGTTTATTGTTTAGAGTGAAGGATTACAAGCAAACAATTTGTTCAGTTTTTTATCTACCATAATAAGACTCAGAAAATTGAAAAAAAATACCAATTTTTCTACCATTCAAACAGCAGTAACGGACTCTTAAGCTAGGTTTTATCGGTGATCTATGTCTTAACCGCATGTTCTTCATTAGACTGGCTGTATTGTGTGGTTAATATTGACGATAAAACGTGGATTTATACAAACGTAGGGCATTTCAGCTGCTATAAGATCATGTCATTCAATTAATTTTCACAGCTTTATTTTTTACTAAAAAAGATGATTTTAAAGTGGATTTACATGTATTACATATTATTACTTGTAATAATTACAAAATAAAATTGCGTAAGCTGAAAATTTATTGAATGACATGATTTTATAGCGGTTAAAATGATTTAAAACAAAACCCATAATATTTTATGATAAGTCTTGTATTTTCGCTGTTTCTCGAAAAAAGGGAATTTTTATATGATTGCAACTTTAACCTTGAATAACTTTTCAAAGATTTGAATCATCTAAAAATTGTAAGAGACGTTTTTTGTGGAGACTACAAAAAATGCGTATCGGACTTTCATGTACACTGTCTCGTTACTAAGCTACAAAATGAGAAATGGAAAGTTACGTTCAGGAACCACTACATATTAACACTGACAATGAGGGCTCAAATTGTAACAGGCGTCTCATTTTCTCTTTCTAAAATTATTAAGCGTTCAAACTATTAACTTTGATAAAAAAAACCAATAGTTGATTTTTTTAGACCATCCTAATATATATTATAATATTTCACACGATGTAATCGATACGTTGCTGAATCATGTCTCAATTTTTTTTTTGGCTACTTAAGGTCTTTTTTACCAAGAATGATATCCAAATAAAGACGAGAATCTAATATTCGCAGAAATTGTAACGTGCTTATTTTTAAAACCAATTATGTATCTTGAATTCTGACCACATCATTACACAGAAGTCAAAATCCCCACTGAATGTCTAGATAATATTTCTCACAATTTACACCGCCTACACGTTTTACGGCGTCTAGCTCTACGTATGATTAGATACGTCATTACAGGTTAAATGTAAACCTGAGACGGATACGACGGTTGGTATCAAGCTAATCCCGCTCTACGATAATCGCATTGCGACGAAACGGAACACTGTATAAAATTTTGGCAAAACCTGTTTATCACCTTTCATACTTATCTCCATTAGAAGAAAAAAAATATGCTTCGTTACTACTGGATTGCGGCAAAATTGCTATTCAATTCCAACTACTCAGCGCTGCTATATCTTTAGAGGAAATCGTAAGTAAAGACATGTGAGAAAGGCTGTTGAATATTACGTTTTATGGATGCAATAATATTATGCTAGAAGAATTAAGGAGACCCTTTCCTTTGGCGTATAAAAATCGCGTTATTGCTATACTGCTGTTATATCTCTCTGAAAAGCATAAATCATAACGTTTTTGTTTTATTTTTTAACGGATTTAGGCGATACGTGGACGTTTGAATCGTTGCATGTGAAACCAAATGAGGCTGAAAACTCGAAGCCAAATTTCAATTATCGTGAGAAATAAAAAAAAATCATCACTTTTCTGGGCATCGATGAATTCTAATTTTTCTATGAGTGATCCGAATAAAGAAATCGATAATATTCTGCGAAGCATAAAAGTGGTTGAAGATGTAAAGAATCTATTCAGCAGAATAATACCTTCGTCACTTGGCATTGGTGCGTGTTTACAAGAATTGATCGAGCAATCAGATATTCAAATGAAATCGTGACGATACACTTCACCGCAAGTACAATGATAGATTAGCATGAATTCTATGCTGGCATTCTGACCTATCTTCAACCCCTTACATTTTTCCTAGTCTTACGAATCATTCACTTGTGGCCACAGGCACCAAAGAATCCGAGTCCTAGACCCACTTTGCAAGTTGTAATCATTTGCGTTGGAGCTTTGTGTCGCTGTCTCTCTATGCGATATTCATTTTGGTTGTGCGATGCAATCAACAATTTGGAATTAATATCCCTTGAATTATAACTGACCAAATGATTTCTCTCCCTAAATTAAAGTATCAGAATATCAGTTATCTATGGTTTTTAAAAAGGCACTGAGGTACCTTCATCTACAAAAGATACCTTTTTTTCTGCAAAACTTTGATCGGAAATTGAGAATGATTATAACCGTATGAAAGTGTATTATAAATTGAATAGAAAATAAGAATTTGTCTTCAATTAACAGGGTCCGATCTTATTTTAGATTTTTACAAAATTATTTCGTTTGTTACGTAACTTGTTCTACGGAGACGAAAACATCGAGGTTCGTTACCAATAAAAGAAAAACTTTCTCCGTCCAACCTCCTCGGTAATTGTATTTTATTGATAAAAATTATTCGAGCATTTATTAACCCTTTTGAGAATTAAGTAACTGTTATGGCGAAAAAATTTTACTCAGCAACATTTACTTCATAAGCCAATGGTTGATCGGAAAAATAGAGTGATAGAGTACAGAATGTACGTATTTAGGACAAATTGTTGATTGGTAACATAGACTATTGGATGTCAGACATCGTAATCACAACATTCAGCTTACGCAATTGTGTAACTAATTAACAATTACGAAAGCTTGCCATACCCTCAAATCGAGTAAAAACTATCTGCAAATACTTTAATGTTTCGTCAAGTTTCCGAACTTGTCTTAAACCCGAAGCATAATCATAAGTCCTGTAACAGTTTCCCAGAGTTTAACGAGAAAACATGACACGAGAAAAGCAATCATGTAAAATACGATTTGGAAGTCCGACATCCCCTTAACGCGCTAGTTCACGTATTTCACGGTGATTCAATTCTACGTGTGTGTTCGGTGTAATGAATATTGAAATCAGAGATTACACACACGCCCCTGACTCTGCTGCGCAACATCGCGAATTGAAAACCCCAAGTGGAAAGAGAAATGGAGGTTTGCAATGGCCAAAAAGTACCGATGAATCGTCGTTGCTCGTCGTTATCGTTGTATAATTACAGTAAAATGATGGAGTATAGAAGGTATCAAAGCGTGAATGTGTTGTTTGGGAATCGACGTTATTCTACGGTAACCGTGGTGGCCACGAGGCCATTGACCACCGTAAGTCAAGTCATTTTGTGCGAAGACATCAGACAAGGCCGTATACTTAGTGACCAAGTGCAAACGCCGGCAATGATGATACGTGACTTTTCTGATCAAGATGTCGTGTTTCGGTTGCGCGTAGCATTACGCTGCAATGACGATGAGGGAAAGACCTCATGATTGTTCGTTGGAATTGATGCTATTTGGCATGCCGTTAGCGTCAATGATATGCGTACGTCCTCTGGAGATACTTGCGTGAATCGGTAAATCATATTGTGAACGTATAAACGTAATTTATCTGTATTTACTGGAAACACGACGTATTCATCTGACCTAGAATCTACGAGGAATTCTGAATCCTGTAAGGAGCAGGAAATGAAATTAAGGAAGACTGTTCGTTTTATTTGCCAAATCGATTCGCAGGTTTTCGCAATTATTCTTTACGTCAATCGATGTTGCCGTAATAATATGTAAAAGCTTATTTGACAACGTTAACTTTTTTCTATCGACGATCATACGTTTGTCATTTACGTGCCATCGACTGTATGTATGAATATTTTCGATCGTCAAGTTACAACACGGAAAATGCCTGAAGATTTGTTTTTTTCCATTTCTCTGTTTGATTAGCTTGTGGCAAGATACAAGAAATCGGTTGTACTTGATACGTTGACCGTGTGTCAATGACAGTAATTTACCATTGATAAGAATATTGAAAATAGGAAGAAATAGCCATTTTATTCGGCGACATCGAGCCGAGCCACACCTGCAGTGTTCGTTACGTTCAAAGTACCATTGTGCAGTTTGACAACTATCCGGAAATTAGAGAAATACAGGTTTACATTATCAGGAATACAATTGACCGCGATTAGTAATTGAGTATAAAAGTGAAGGTCAAATTCTCAAAGTGCCAAACACGTGAACAAATATTGTACATGATGCAAAGCTCAATCAGCGATACTAGCGGTAACAACAGTTTCCTATAAAACAAAACGCAGTCAATATGTCCCTCGAAAAGTTTCGATACAACTTTTCAAAATAAGTAATTTTAATGAATAGAAGTAAAAAAAAAACGAGGTTTTAAATAAATCACAATTACTCGGTGTGCAGTTTTATAAACGAGTAGATACCGCTGTCGAACCAAATTAAATTTGCACTAATCCATGCACAAAGTACACAATCGTGCGTATACCTTGACATCCGTGTATTCAATTTTCGCAACAAGTAGAATCGCCACTCATGGTTACCGTGCCCGTAGCTATAGGTTACCTATTCCTTATCGCAGTTAATGCATATAATGAGTATGTCCTCAGTTAATTGCGAAGACTCGTGACTTATGGAATTGCTCGCATTGCCGTATCGATCAGGAAAAAATCGAATATTCGAGAAGAACCTTGTTTCCGTAGAATGAAAATGAAATACTCACCGTTGATCTGAATGCGACTCCTCCTGGCTTCTGTAACCTGTTCAACCTCCAATGGGCGCTCAATGTGATAAAATATGAAAGCCCCCAGGAGCAAATAAATCAAGAACAACATGAGCAGAACCAGCCATTGTCGTTTGGACATTTTCTGTAATGTTCCAAGTGTCACTCAGAATTTTTGGGTGTTTTAGTCGTGGGCGTCTGCTCCTCGTCAATCCTCCAAAAACTTTGACAGCTGAAATATCGTTCACAAGAACCGACTTGAGGCTAATTGAAAGCTATCGTCACGAAACCATATTTCCACCACTCTCCCAGGCACTTGGCACTACAAATTTTTTCCTGGTTGTATTATATCTCAAGTTTTATTTTATACTTGTTTCAGAAGGTTTATTTTGTTTTGTTCTTTTTTTCTTCTTCTTTTCTTTTTGTACTATTTGAACAAGGCTGATATCAATTATCTTTCGATCGTAATTGGCTCTGCAGCCCTTATCGCGAAGATTGTCTGGATTTATTGACAATCCATTGGCAGTCAGTTCACCTGATTTTTCGAATTCACTGGAACTTGTACGGTACTTCACTTGATCAATCAGTTCCCTGGAAGAGGCAGCTGGAACATAAGTAAAAGTACCTTAATTAGCGTCGAAAATTTCAAGAATTATACGTTTAGTAAATTTCAAATTTTATCTACGGCACAAGTGAAATCGGCTTCAAAAACCAGTCATTAAAATTTCTCTGAATTGGCTACCAAAATATCAATCATCAGGTTAAATTTTCTATTCGTTATTCATTTATTTTATTTGTCGTTGTTATTGTTACTATTATTATTACGTTCATTGTTATTACTTGTTATTACTGATTATTTTATTTATTCGTCCACCAAGACATCGCGGAGGTGCGATTGATCGCTTGACGAAAGCCCTTGCCTTACCAATTTCAATTTCGAGACTGAAATAAATTTGGTAGGAAAATCAGAGGAAGATAAAGAAGGCGGTATTAGCGGGGGTGATCCTTGAGATCTTTTATCTCCAGACGTAATACGACAGTGCAAACAAAATAAATATATATAATGACACTACGAGAGCGTAAAGTGACCTGTTGTTAACTCTGAATATGGTGTCATAGACCATGCAGAGGTAAACTGGAAACACGTTGCAAGACAATTTAAACGAAGGCGAATTGCTGCGGTGCGGCTCGAAACTAGATTGCTTGCGTCCGCCCTCGAAGCGACGCTCTCCAACAATTTCGGGACAACCTTTTACAGCCGTATTTGAGAAATTAACATAATTCGCAATGCCCTCGCCCTTGTTTTCGCGACGTCGTTGCAGTAAAGTTCACGTGCAGTAATGCTTGTGAAACGTGACGTTAACTCGAAGAGAACGTGGCTTGAAAAAGAAAGATAGAAGGAAAAAACAATTCGACTATGCAACGCAATCGTAATAATAGCAGCAATTTTTTGTTAGTCATTTGAAATGATTCACCAAGTCCCCTCGATAATCGAGCATAGTTTCAATTACACGTGGATTGCGATAACTTTGAATATAAGGCTCGGGTCGTTTTTTCTTTCTTCTTTTTTACTCGTATAGTGAAACTCACTTTTTTTACCTCTCGATCTAGCGATTATTAGGTAATACGATCGCGTGTATTCTTGGTAAATTATTATATATTTGTAATCAATAAAAAGCACTTACTTTGATTGAAACAGTTGGTTTGCAGTCGTTATTTGTATATACTCAAATTCACAAAACTTTTCAAACTTCCA
This sequence comes from Diprion similis, assembly GCF_021155765.1. Taxonomy (NCBI): domain Eukaryota; kingdom Metazoa; phylum Arthropoda; class Insecta; order Hymenoptera; family Diprionidae; genus Diprion; species Diprion similis. Next base: position 8,521,925 of record NC_060112.1, on the reverse strand, counting down.
GATATTCAAATTAACAAGCAAACAAAAAATCCTGCTGTAGACGCAACGACACTTATAAGCTAACAAACAATAAGGCAACTCGTAAACGGCCCTCTTATATTCAATTAACCATCTCCAGACTAACAATGCAAGCGCACACTTAAGCTGCTACTACGAATGTATCACATCAACTATAATAAGGCAACTTTCGCGCGTAGTCACATATATATATATATATATATATATACATATATTTATACCGATAAATTTAGTAAGAATTCTGAACATTTGCAGTTAAAGAAGGTTATATATAACGTCAGTGACAATGGTCGCATAGTTACTATACTAATACGTTTTTCCAAACCGCGGAAGAAGCTTGCGGTTCGATGAAGGCAAACCGGATAAAGTTGGTTAAACCGCACAGAAGGATAAGGGAGACAACTTTCTTAACACAAAATTCAGAAAATTGAAGTCGCCTGAAATTTTGCTGAAAAATAATCTGAGTTCAAAACTGCACGACGTGTCGTCCATTTTTTTAAATAAGAAATAGTACATAGGAAGAAACACAGCTACGTTTTTTTTTTCAAAGCTCAAAATTGAATGACGTTACTGCTTATTGTTTATATCGTTCATATTATTTATTAATACATATCTCTTTCGTTTCCCGGAACCGTCATGACGCCGTGATGATATGAAATCCCCTTGACGCTTGTGAGCGTTGGGAAGATTATTATTACACAGTCTTGAAACACCACCTTTTACGATAAATGCGTACCTACTAGTTTGTATTTCCTACATGGATTTTACGTTACACTGACGACAGAGTTCAACATTCAAATGCGTAACCACATTTTCTGTCGTGTTCATCTGTTTCCAAAGTTTGCATTTTATACGCAATTATATATAGAGACTGCGATAATGTAACGTATGGTCCTGTTGCATTTACCTGACCTTCGATCATGAGAACGGTGAATCAGTAAATAGATGAAGAAAGAGAATGATTTATGTTTTATTTTATCCTCGCAAAGATCCTCCTTTCAACACCATTTTTAATAACAGTTCTGCAGTTGGTGCAACCGATGTTTGTTGCAGCGCGGCCTGTTTACACAGGTTCACCTATACACCGTATTCTATGTGAATAAGTCAGCATGTAATGACTTATGGATCGCAAGCACAATTAGGAGGAACATATTTATTATGTCACGGAATTTTACTGGGTAATTCTTGTCAATATTTACGGTAATGACTTCATGTAACATCAATTCGACCTCAAACTTGCAAGCTTAAAAAACACGTAATGGATTGTCCCGTTTTGTAATCGGTTGCACTTGATTCGTGTTGGAAATAACTGACAGAAATCAGTTCGAATTTTGGTAAAACAATTCAGAGTCAGATGATATTCCGATTGAAGTTAATTAGGGTTACTCACGGAGGCCTTATTGGATCAATCGGCGAAAATCATAGCCATTTTACTCGAAACCACTCAGCTATACTCGAAAGGCAGTTTCCAAAATCAAACAGTTTATATATGATCTAGTCATGTCGATAATTTCAAATTGCTTTAAATAATTCGTTAGAAACCTTCGGAATCCTTTTGAATCGTCTACGATAACTACATTTCATTCTAGCTACAAGATTTTTTTCCGTCGAATTAACGTGACATTTTTATTTAGAAATTAATTCATTCGATTTGATAAAGTCGACTGCAGACGATTTGGTTAAAAAAATGTTTACTTTGGTCGACTAGAGAAATAAGGTAATTGGGTGACTTTGAGTAAGAGTTAGGCGAGGAAAACATTACATTGAATTAAACTAATTATAAATTCATTAAAATCCACAGGAATTCATTATTTCAGCTATACTGTATGATCTGATAGAATGTTGATAAAATTGATATCTCAGTATAGATATTATATTACTAATAACGTAAAAAAAACTTTCATGACTTGCAGATAATTCATTGTCAAAAGGAAATGTTGAACTAGCTATGTGTAAGATTTGAAATTACCGCTTCAGAGGTTTGCCGATTACTCTGTATAATTGTGGACAAAAAAAATCATAAACAACAAAGCATTGAATCAAGTAAATTAACGTGCGATGCCTGTAAAATTAGTTGATATCAGTAGATGTATTGTAACACAAAACTGTATAAAATTTTTTGATAGCGCCATAATCAGTTGTCATTCGAAAATACATCGTGAAATCACATGCTTCTTAATCAAGTGAAGTCACTGCATGGAATAATACAAAATCAGTTAAGATCACTCTTGAGTTCCTCGGAATCATGAATTAGTACACTAAAAATCAGAGTAAACTGATATAATATTGTTTTTTAGAAGGTGAGACCGTCTCGTTTGTTCTCAGAAGATTTTCAACCGGAGATAATCGAGTCGCTAATAAAAGTGACGCGAATTGGTAATTCTAAATTACAAAATATGACTCGCTTTGCTTGCGTTGCTGTAGCCTACTCTTTCTTACGAGGCTGAAGAAGAACTGAAACGTACATCATCAGCGGTGCAGATTATCTCTGGTCTGGAAAACGACTAAATCCTGGACATTTCACAATAGGATGTTGACTCGACAAAGGCTTTTTAATTGAAGATCAATTAACCACGTGTTTCTCTTTTTTTATTTAACTGATATAACAACAACGCCATTTGTTCCACGCATTATAATAATCTAGTAAACGTGCCGAGGAACCTGATGAATCTCATAATCGCTGAAATAGTTTTACATTTTCAATAAACTATTATTTTGTGCTTTGTAAATCGACTGAAACGGTTTTTTACCAGTGAAACATTACTTTTTGAGGCAACGTAGAATTAAAATTTCAGAGTTAGCACTGATTCAAGACTATAAATATGCGTATAATATATAATAAGGTGCGGGAGTCTTGTCATCTCATGATGAAACGATATGTGGCGTAATTATAAACGTCTGTAATATCTTGAAGCGGAACTTAGATTCAACGCAAAGTTCAGCCTTTTGACGGGAAAAATCAGTATAGATACGGATTGAACGCAAATGACTTGCAGTCTCGCTTCTTTGAAGCTTTGTGGAAGTTTTCTTTACATATCCTCATCGCGACTGTTGGTGAACAGAAATCGTTGCAACGATTCCTGTAGATTTCATACCATTCGCTTCGAGTCAAAGTAAATAATGGCTTTTATCGATGTAGATTATAGTCGCTTCTGTACGTAAACTGCGCCGCGCATTGATTGAAATCTGTGTCAACAATTATAAATCCATTTAGCGCGTAAGACTTTGTCTTGGTTAGGCTGTAAGAATATATTACAACTGCCGATCCATATTCTGAAATTCCTTAATCCACGCCTTTCGAAAGTTCCCTGACACAAAAATTCCGAAGTACAAAACGACAACAGACATTGATTTAAATAAAAAGTCAGGAATTCCATTGTCTGAAATTTCATCGATTCTTTCTTGGTTGCATAAAATGTAATGTAATACAAGAACTTCGTTTATTCCATGTACCTACTTTGGTTAAATCGAACCCCAACTTGAAACAGACGAGGCCGTCCTCAAAAGCAATTATTGTTGAAAATTTCAAGGCAAGATTTCGTTATTATACCTATGATCACAATTTTTCATACAATTCTACAAGACCTCATTTTCTTGTTTTATTCTCATAAGCATTTTCATTCTCAAGCGAATTTATCATATGAATGCTGAACGTCATTCCTGGTGTCTTGGAAGATTTTAAGAAATTTGCGTGACCGAATTATACAAAGGCCATTTATTGTACCTTCCAGATTCCGAATAATTAAGTAAATTACTTATTATAGCGTTCTCTCACTACTGGCACTAAAATTTACTCTTTACGCGTGAATGCGGTGAAAAATTATTTCACTCGGGTTTCTATATTCCTGACTTTTTGATCGAAAATAAGAATGTAATGTAAAGCCTAAAACATAGTTTATATCGATTCGAAGAAAATCAACCGGCCAATTAAATGCAAAAACTTATGTAGGTAAACCAATTATCCCGATATACCTACTTGTAATAATAGTATGTGAAAATTGATTAGCTGGAGATAAGCCGGAATGAATAATAATAAATACTACAATATTACATTACCAATCACCTATCGATAACATTTATAATATGGAACGCTCTCGTACCTCTTCGGTACACATCGCCAGCCCTGTTAGATTAATTTACACGCCTAATTGTTTACTGAGCCAACGTCCAGCGAGCCACGAACCAGCAGCCAAGTAACTCCATGCGTCAATCCAACCAACAGATGCAAATTATTTCAGAATAACTGGAAACCGGTGTTGCCAGTGTAAATAAGCCTGGTTTTCATATCTTTGTCTGCAATTTATTAATTTTCGTCAATAGTTTCGATCGCTAAAAATGCTGTCGTGGTCTGAATTATCAGAATGTGTGCTCTCTTAGTGGAAAGAAATTTTAATTTTGAAAAAAAAACCTTGAATTTACTAACCATAGCGATCCAATTTCCCTTAAGAAATATTTTTAAAATTTCAATAAATCGGATTTCACTCGATAACCCAAATTATTGTTCTAATCAATGTTTCGTTGACTAAAACGGGATTTCTTTGGATCAGAAATTTAATAAATTCAACGAATTTTTTTCTAGGTATATAGTATATACATATATTCGAACGTGAACACGTGAAATCATTCATTCTTCGTGAGTCATTCTTTAATTATCACGGATAGACGAAATGAATTCATTTGAATAAAAATTCGCTTGACAAGCATGAATTGAAGTCTTTAATAGACAAGATGTCCGTAAATTGATATAGATGATTCTTGCTGTTGTTGTGTGTGTGTGTTTTTTTTTGTTTTTTTTTTTCATTTTCTTTATTCAACGAGTAGCAAAAGTGTAAACGGAAAATGTACAATTTATCGTTGTGGGCAAGCTTGAAAACGCGTCCATTTGCACGTTATGGTCTTAAATTAATCTTATTTACCATTGCTAATATTCAAGTATATAACGCATGCGCCTATACCAGGAAGTTGTCTTTTACGTCCGGACTTATACATACACGCTACAAATGCTTGATAAAGTGCGAGCATTTTTACAACATCCCATTCAAAGCTTTTACCCACGTGGTGCTTCAGTTACGTACGTAAATAAGAAAACAACGAATGAAAAGAAAAGTTCATCCCAAAGTTTACCAAATCACATCGAATTAGTGACTATGGTGTAATAAATTTTTTTAACTGACACATTTATTCAGTTTTCATTCAAAATACACAATAAAACGTTTCAATCATATATGTTGTATGAAGTTTACTTTAAAAAAAAATAAATAAATAAATAAATAATGCTGCATCTGTAGGTCTGAGAAAACATTAATGAAAATCTGTATTTCAACTTTAAAACGTATCTACATGATTACATCGTTGCAGTGCTGTAAAGAAGATATGCGCAGATGATCCAATTTTAATTGTAATAAATATCGGCTATTCAATACACGTTCCTCGCATTCGTTTATGACGAAGCAAGAACGAAAAACTTTGACTAATTATTGTGAGTATTTTTTTTCCTACATATTTCGTTGCGTTGTTTCTTCTTAACCACGCTGCAATTTTCATGAAGAGCATTGTAAGCTATTACAGACCGCTTTGTTATAAATATATACGGTTGATTTACTATCGTCTCGTGGTAAGTTGTCTGGGGCTAATGACTACGTATTTTACTCGGTAGATTATACATAATTAGTGTTGTTTTGTTACGTTAATACAGTTTAACCGCATTTTATACCTCAACCACCAACTGAACTATATATATCATCGTGTAAATCTCTTCTGCCCCGAGAAGCACCTCGTGAAGAATAAATTGATCACTAAATCCTTACTCAATGCTTTAAATGTCGAACTTTCGTCGGTTTCATTTGAAACGTTGTCAAGTTATTCGCTATTGGTTCTAAGTATGAACATTCGCTTCACGAATTAGTCAAACTTTATTGAAGTCTTAGAAAAACCTGCAGACCCCAAGTGACATATGTAATAAGTAAACGTTCAGTCTATGCCATGCTGCAGCACACGTCTAAAGTAAACTGAAATATCCGGTAGAAAGTATATCGACAAAAGTATTGAATATTGAAATATGAAATAACAATGAAAAAGAAATTCGCTTACCTGTTTCACTCACTTCTTGAATACAAACCACAATTTCTTCGTATGTTTAATAAATAAAGGTGAACTTATTAATTATACGTTTACATAAATAACTCGATGCCAGACAGTTCCAACTCTTCCGGAATCACGGATGAAAGAAAAACGCCGATTAAATTTCTCCTCATGAAACTATGCGTTTGATATGCGTGTGCTTCGAATAAGAAATTTTCAGGGACGGAAAAGAATAACAAACCGGCAGATTGTAATAATGATAAATTTCGATCGAAAGAGAACAGAGATCGGTTAAAAAATCTTGATAAAACACTTGCGTAAAGAATGAGGAGTGAGAAAGAAAACATAAAAAAAATAAAAATAAAAAAAAAAAGTAATAATAATAACTAACAAACAATCGCCGGTACGGCGTTTATTCGAGCTGCGCCGGAGCGAAGCGTCTCGACTGAACTTGTAACCGGCGAAAGACCTGGAGGAAGGTCTTTTGCAATGGTGGGTGGGAGGATGAGGGACCGGAACAGTCCTATCACTCCCTCTCTGACTTCTCTCCATGATTCGTCAATTGGTTTGGTTAGAAAATCAGATGTCCAAAATAAAAATCCCAGTCAATGAATTTCGCGAAACGTACAATGCAATCGATATTATTTGGATGCTCAAGAACTCCTGGATCTAAAGATATCCCGACGAACCTCATAGCAGGTCGTATGCCGATACTCTCTACCGTGTCAAAGAGCACGGATATTCATACTTGCCTCTCACTTATCGCCAATGAAATACATATATAGGTATAATATAACGAATATTGCGACGGTGAGACAGCTGGTGACAATCTTAACTCCTCGCCGAAGGATTTATCGTACATACCATTCGTCTTACGGAATGAAAAATATCAATACTTTTTTTTGAGGGGAGCGTGGAGGTGCGGGGAGGGATTTTTCAGCGTTCACGTTGAATTTTTATTTCTCTATTTTAGGGCTGCTGCGATACCACAATTTACCTGTTGCTTTGATACTTTTATTTTAAGTGAGATATTAAATGCGAATGTTTATAATAATTTACTCGTATATTGCCTTGTTATACTGCAGCCTGCACTTATAATTCCAAAATGGAAAGTATAACTGAGACTATTTCGTGCGATTGGGAGATATTATGTTTGTTTTGTGATTCTTATTTGCGAACACACTACTTAATATTTCGCTGAAAATTCGATTTCGGGTGCAGTGCGTGTCTGTAATAATACGCGGAGTTTGTATAGTTACATATTTCGTGATTAAAACTTGCGCTGGCATGAATGACGTCATATATTATTCCTTTCTCTCTTCATCGTACAATGAGTCGACTCAATTAAAATATTCAAGCCTACGAGTGACCTGATCTAGCAAACTGTATTCTGGGTTGCATTATGTAGTTGTGTGATCGTGAGTCCTAGTGCGTTGTCTCTAGATGAAACATTTGAAATTATTGTTATTCAGATAGTTTCTTGAATACAATTCATATAGATATTGGAAAGGTCATCGGATGTAATTAATTGCACAGATGAGACAATGAAATTTCATTTTGTTCGGCTAAGCAATCGACATTAATTGCTGACTAAATTTTGTTCGACTTAAAATGAAACTCATACAGTGACTCACGATGATGATTACATTCGATATAAACGTCAATTTTCAACAGCTGTGTCAAATAAATCTAAATATGCACAGATTTTAATGCCCTCTTGTTGTACCTTAGCACTGAGGCAGGTCAATCTTTCGACGGACGAATCTCAAAATTATCCGGTTTTTTCAAAACGATTTTAAATAACAATTTAAGTGCGAGTCAAAATCCAGAAGTGAGCGGAATCCAGATTGAATATTAATATATTAATATTAATTCTAATGTTTAAAAAATTTTCAAGTAAATTTTTTTCTGTATAATAAAATAATTTTTTCAATATTTATCTGAAAACTGAGTTCAGTTAATTTATGAAAGTTATCGTAAGTTCTCAATGGTGAAATATAATATAATAATTGGGAGTACTTTATACCTTGACTGAATGTGAGTTGAAAAAAAATTGTAGTTTTTAACCACTCTGAAACAAAAAACCTATAGATCTGAATTTCCGATTTATCAGCACACAGCTCTGATATCCCAACACGGCACCCGGCAAGTCAAAGTGCTGAGTGTGCAGAGAACTAAATTGTTGAAAACAATTTTCAGAAAATTATAAATGAAATTCGTCAGAACAAAAATTGTGAAGGTCGTAAGATAAAAGTATTTTCAATACTTCTCCATAAATTTTAAGTCCTGGCAATGAATTTCGATTTAGAATACGAAATATAAGTTCATTTCATTAAGTTCATAGGAACGTTATAAATTAAGTATGGTGCGTTATTAGTAAGATAACTATGAAATATTCAGGCACGTCTCACATGATATTACGTCCTCGATCGAGTATTGACTTAGCGTGTCAAAGAATTAGCAGCAGTGTCTTAAAAACTCTCTAATTGCTAGTATAAAGTATATACTCACGTGGTGATAACCCCTACATGCCTATGACCTTACACACTTGTAATGTTGAATACATAGCAATGATTTCGTAACAGATCGAAAGGATGAATTTGGACAGGACATTATAACATTTAACGTCCATCAAACACACACTTGTTACAGTTTCGCACATGATAATGTGTATCTATATTTGAATATTATTAAGGGCGCACTCGCGTTAAATTCAACATACGTTTATGTGCATACATGTCTACTCAGTCTCGTGGCGTTAAATGAAGGAAATTTCCTTGTCTAGGTATATCTCGCAGTTTCGTCACTGTTCAAAATAGAAAATATATGCAACTTTTTTTTTTATATATTATGCAAATTGATGTATGGTTGATTAAAATTAATTTTTCAAATAATAATTAAAATTAATGTAGAATAAGTCTGCTTCAATAAATATTACCTCCGAAAAATTTTCATTTATTCATTAATGGTTAAACAATTTTTTAGATTCACCATGAACAATGAATCATTTTGGAACTCATATCATGAATGAAGTAAAAAATAACAGTAAATAAAACTGGGTACCATTTTTACCGTTTAAATTTTTCTCTCAAATGACCTCAAGTTTATTCTCAAACTACGAAAGTGTGGTATAATACATATTAAACAACTGACTTCAACAATGCACGACACGTTGACCTACGCACTATTGAGAATCTTCATGCATGTCAAGTGCAGTTTAAATTCCATAAGAATTCGTGCTTTTGATGAAACTAAAAAATATGTTGGCACCAATTTCATCAAACAATGAAAATTCGTCACAATTGCCTATGAACTCGGAATTAGTGCGGAAAAAATGCGAGGTTTTAGTCAGATTGTATAATGTACGAAATTGCATTTTTTTTTTTTGGACGATTAGGTGCTGGCCTTGTAGACCATATGTCCCTTATGCGATGGTATAGTATTCCAACTTTCTTCGGTCATGGTAGATCTGATCACAACTTGATCTGCCGTTATCCGTATCAAACACCCCTGCGGATTACTCGGTTTTATACCTATGTATCTCTGAAGTTATTTTAGTAGCGAGAAAGTTCACCCCCTAGTGGCCGTTTATAGTACCAGTATACCGATGCTTACGATGAATATATTCTTCATCTGTCTCAAGGGATGCGGTGTTTCTGTTACCTCGTAAACAAATTGGTGCAATTGATTCAACCATTTACGCCAAACAAGCTCCGATTAGATCAACAAAGTGTGGCATTCAATCGATGCAAATTTTTCGTTGGCTAGATTTATGTACTTATGAATAGGTTAAGAATATGCTCCTCAATTGTTGCTTGGAAACAGCACTGTAATATTAAATGAATAGTTCACCCCCTATGTGACATTATTTCGAAAAACGCAAGACACGTATCTTCTACTTTTTTCTGCTTTTTCAAATGCAATCAATTGCATTCAAATACGAGCAACAGTTTTCCAGTTATAAATAATTTGTAACTTGTAAAATCAAGGTATGCAAAACTGTGAAACTACTACTGGGGATGCCCAACTTTCGGGGTCGATTTAACCCCTTTAAACCGTTTTGCCACAGATAAAAAAAAAGTGTGGCTTAGATTTCGATGAAGAATGACATATGCTAAAATGAACTAAATCGGAAGGGACATCTCGGGACCTTTCTTTGTTAATGTCGTATCAAGGTATCCAGTTATTATATTTGTGAAAACGTAATTCCCTGAAAATTCCAGGTTTTCCAGCCAAGAATCATTATTTATCCAGTTTGTTCTCATGTACACAATAAATGAAAAATGCAATAGTCATACGAACAAGAATATTTTATATTTGACTAGAGCCCAGCTCACTGGGAGGTGAATTTGTAAGAATTCGCTAGCACGTACAATTTTTAAGTAATCAGGACTTGGTTCGTGGCCATTGCCTGAAAGTTAAAAGAGAAACTTTTTTTTCTCACCAAATGACTAAAGTTTTATGACGCTAGAATGAAAATTAGTATATTCCAGATACGACATGAAACTCCCTGAGATTTCCAGGTTTTTTCCAGAGGATATCAAATTCCCTGAGAATTCCCTGATTCCATAATTTCCATTAATACTGGACACCCTGCGTATGCTTCATTATTGTACGCTCAGCGCAGTACTGGCAGTCAATATTAACCGTCGACAGCAGTAATTGCGTATAAGTAATAAGTACGTAACATACGAAGTAGCCAAAGTTACGATTACCGAACAATTTTGTTCTACATATTGTTTACAAAATTCATCATCAATATTTCAGATATATATGTTGCAAACTGTATACGTATAATTTATATAGATAATGAAAATAATATGAATACGATGAAAGATGATATACTTTTTACTGGAAATATCAATATCATTGAGATATACCATTTGCTAGTAGTATTTAATATTTAGCATTTGTCCAATATTATAAATATTAGGTAAGTTAGGTTACCCACGTTTAGACTTTCTTAAAAATTTCTGCTATCCCGAAGATTCCAGGTTTCCCGACCATTCCGGGATCGCTAAAAAACCCGATCCGATACAAACCCGTCCGGAATCGAAACTTTTTTTCCTGAAATTTTGGGAATCGGCATAGCCCTAGCATATTATAAAGATTGTACAAATCGAATTTTTTTGAACCAACCGACATGTTCAAGAAAAAAATCTGCCTCAGACGACTTGTATTATAGACATATCCATTTATGAATAAAACGTGTTATACTAGTTACTAAAATCAGATGAACTATATGAATTTTTACTCCAAAAAATAGTTGAATGTGTTTTTTCTAACGCCGATAATGAAGACGTTTTAACAGTTAAATTACAATGGTTACAAATTTTTCTGGAACACTGGGACTTTTTTAGTTATACTTAAGGGGGTGCCTAGTCGATTTCGACGTTGTCTTTATCCTGAAATATCGAAGTCCACGTATCCCAAACGCAAAAAGGGCTCAACAACTCCATCCTATACACAATTCTGAACAAAAACACTCCAACACGCATTTACATTTAACGCAGAGATATAAAGAAGCGGCATAGATTCTACGAAATCGCAATAGTAAATTCCCATAATTCATGTGATTATTTCAGCGTCGAATGAAAATATATTTTCGTGATTTTGTTTATACTTGTGTATAGAATGGGGCTGTTAAGCCCTGTTTACTCAACGTCCCGTATATTCTTAATCGTAGGATTTTTTTTAATACTGCGGACAATTTTTGCCGGGTTCTTTCAATTCAGGAAATGTCAGGGAAACCAGCCAGGAGCTGGTATGTGATATCAATATTCACTGCCTTGTTATGCCTATTCGACGCATGCTAAAAGTCAGTACTCTTCCAAACAAGGCTTTTTCAAATATTACAAGCCCTGTTAAAATGTACGATTACATCATTTGATTTCTGCAAACATCACATTCATCTTGTTTTTAACAGCAACCCAATGAGAAATAAAAAAACGCTGCTGAAAGAAATTATCTAAACTGATTCTATAGTCACTGGGAACTTACTATATAATTTAGAAACCACCTTTATCTCATATCAAGTTTCGAACTCATAATAAACATCATGTCAGTATATGTTTTTCAGTAACCTAAGTTCATACTACTAATTGTCACTTACGAATTTGATAATGAGATGTTAAGGATGTTGTAGGTTACCACTAATTTATTTATTTTTCTAAATTTTTCAATATTTTCTATAAATACATTAGAACTTGCTAATTTTCTTGGGTCTGAAATGATTGGGTACATTTTATGACATGGGCTTAATTCCTCTTGTCATAATTAAAACATGATCCGTCAAGGCTCCTATAATAAAGAACGTTTGCGAATGACTTTTACAATTTTATTACTTTTCACATAATATCAGAAAAATGATATAGCTTAGTTAAAGTGGCAGAGATAATTTAGATCTAGAGATACCATAACTGAATTGGTCCACTGGACTTTGGTTATATTTCATCCCTGAGTCTGGACCTTTTCGTTTTTTTTCTACATTTTCGCTGCATTACCAATTATAATAATTATTCTTTTTAATCTGTTACAGCTTAAACACTTCACATTAATTACATTACAAGCACTCCAATGCAATTAGGGCGTTGGTTACCGCTCGTCGCTACCCTGATACGTTTCAAGTACCTAAAGAAGATGAACGATCGGAAAGTTTTTACCCAAAGACAAGACATCTTATTAAGAAATATATCGTGATACATATACATGTACATATAATCTACTAATCAATTCGACTATATCTATACAGATGATATAAATTTTCACATTTTTATGTTGAAAATGTATAAAATCGAAGACAACTGAAGGAAAACTTAACAGATAATAAATTTTAATGATCATTTATCTTCCAGCTATGCTTCACATCTGATGTGGAATATAATATAATCAAATTCAACATAATAATATACAATATTACATTTGTTGTCATTTCTATTAATTGGGCTGGTTGAGAGATGCCTCCCTCCTGCGTGGCTGAATACCTCGTACCATCAGTTAATTTTGACTTGGAAAGTACAACTAAAGTAAAAATACTGCAGCCACACAACGCATACATCATACGTTTACACTATACAAAGGTATGTAACAAAATAAAAATTTCAATTATTCTATCAGTCACTTGCACAATTTAAATTGTAACTATAATTTATCAAAGAGACACTACTGCAAGCATGCTTGAACTTTCTCGATCCATTCTTGCGCCGTAGCTGCATCTCCCGCACAAAAGTTATAAGTTCGTCTATTAGTACGCAGCTGAAATTTCAACATCGTTATTAATTATAAACGATTTAGAAAAAAAATTTCATTTTTCTCACTCCGGTGAAATGAAAATAATACTTACATCAAAAAATGATTTATCGTCCGTTTTCTTTGGCGGACCTGGAGTCGGTGCCGCAGGTGTAACAGACACTACTTCAGCCAGATCTGCAAAATAAACAAATGTAGTTTTCGATACCTGGAATCATATTTTCTTGGAATTTCGATAATATCAAATAAACGTACCAATGTATCCCTTACAGTGAGAATCTTCCATAGCGTCATAGTACCTTAATTGATGTTTGATAGAATCCAAAACAAACCACCTTTGTTTCCATCCCTTTAATACAACACCGCGTTTGTAAAGATACCCTTCATGAGTTCGATTCTCAGCAACATTACTTGAGAACTGTTCATAATATTGTTGCGAAGATGTTTGAATTGTCGTGACACCTGTAACCAAGACATTCGCTTTCAAAATTAAACAATTCTTTAATTAACCGTCGGTACAGGTAATCGATTATTTACACTTACTCGAATTAACGCTTCCGTTATCTCCACCACTCCTTGTCAGTGTGTGAGATTGTAAGTTATCTGCTACTGCTTTATTATACTTTGCACAGTTTTTCGGCATGGATTCGGCACACTTATCATGACACACTTGGCCACAATCAACGCATCTCATTCCTGCTTTGAGTGGACCCCACAGAACACCGGCACACGAGTCACAATGAGTACGCATAGCCGAATCTATTCTCTCGAATCTATTGAATAATGGACAAAAATATAAGTCGGTAAATATCTCTGGATTTATTCTCAATATTTAATGAATATCCTCGATTAATATTAATGAACAATGTTGAATTGTAATAGAATAACTGAAGGTCAAATAAATACGATTCCGCTGTAATCATTTTCTTACCTGTGTGGATGAGTGTATACAGAACTTTCATTTCCAGCTGTGTTACCCCCAGCCATTTTACCTCTTAAGAGAAGTTCTAAAGTGGACCGTTTGTGGATTAACCGACCATGATATCTCACTAAGGCTGTGCTGAATGACGCATGGCGCTGAAATGAAGATGAGTTTGAAAACCGATACATAAGTGGAATATGCACAAGTGATATGGTCAAATTTAGATGGACTTTAAAGTACACGACTCATGCGTGACTCTACATACTCATCGACGTTCACGAAATCTAATCGTTTCTCTATTATGTTCATAGAAGGAAGTAGTGAAGGAGCTTGATGCTCATTTATGAAAATGATTAAATAACTACTGTCTATTCTTGGTATAAAAATGGATGACCTTTGCTATTCTTCTGCGATGGTGCTAAAGTTAAGAGTGATCACTCGTACAATAAATCAATAGTAAACTATCTGCCCTTACCGTAAGAGAATCGGTGTTGGGCAACTCCAGTTTATCCCACAATACTTTCCACTTTTGTGGTAAATGGCCAAGTTCGGTCTCAAGTTTATGGATTTCCTCCAATAAATGTGAGAACTGATCCGGTACCATAGTGCTTATTCCATCATATCTAGAGAACAATGTCGAATGCTATTAGTTGGAGTTAACATAAACTGATTACCACACAGCATTAAGATTTCCGAAATAAGTGCGAAAAAACATATCTCATTATTTCAATTCGCCACTTTACGGTAAACATTGCAGTTAAATATTATGCGCCTGTTTACTTTCTTACTCTATAATTGGAGATAATTAGTTATCACTTTTTTCAATACCTACCCAAGAGTGACAACTTTCCGATTACTTTTGACGATTCCATCCGCAGCTTCAGCCTCCTCTTCTTGTTCAGAATCTAGCTGCAATACTTCAAGATCGTATCCCGGTCCATGCGCCAGTTCCTCGTCTAAATAATACTGCCAAATTTCTAAACTGGGTAGGTGAGATGCTGGCCGAAGAACCTACACATGACACAAACTCTATTATACAAGTTATGATCAAGCGAATGTTTTGAGTAGTGAACAAGGTGAGAATGAAAATTTATTCAAATTTTTTTTTTATGTCAAATTGTCAAAATTGACATCGTTCAAGAGAAATTGTCTACTACAGTATTCGGCCATGAAAAGAACAACTTACTGGATGTTCTGTATTTGGAGTATACATAAAGTTGTAGAACAACGGTGACCTGGCATGCTGTTTTTCGATGTAATCGAATATACTCTGGCCAAGATTAGATCCGGTATTTGTTCCTGCTAACCTTCCACCAGGATACACAGTTTCGTCATCGCTTCCGGTGTCAACTCCTTTATGATGACTAGTTAATGAACCCCGTTTGTCCTCAACAGCGGTAATACCGCATTCTACTCTATCAAATTCACAATCTAACAGAAATGTTCTAAAACGACAAGATACTGAATGATAAGCGAGAAACCGGAGGTAGTAATCATTGAACTCAAACGCTAGGGGAAACTGTTTTTGTATCTGATGCACGATGTCCAAGAATTGAAGAAATGTAGGTGTGAAATTGGTCGTTTGCGAATTTACTGCAAGATTACTTCGATGCCCAAATCTATGGCCAAATCCAAGCCATTCTTTTTCTATTAAAACTCTAAATCCATCGATCGTTCTATAATGAGGATCCAGACACACTTGGGCTATCGAACAGACTGTAGCTGTTGTGTCCCAGCCATCTTCTAGACAAAGAGTTACGGAAGAACCTTGTACATCCATCAAATCTATTACAGCACCCGCCAGTTGCATTGTGCTCTGTAATTGCTGTAACCATTCGGAGCTTTCAATCAACCTGTAAACAGATGCAGGTTTTATGTACTTCAGTTTTACATGGCTATTAATACATTATACTTCAAATTTCCGATATTAATGCAGCTGTGATGTAGATATGGTGTAAAATTACTTAAAGACAATGCAATTTTCAGAAACAGACACTAAAACGATTTAACCTCGTTTAAATTTTACTTACTTGAAGAAGCTTTGCTCGGGTTCTGGATTTAGTGAACTGGGCACACAGGCTCTCATCAGTTTTTTGAAAGCAGCTTTTGTATGTCTCACATCAAAATATTCGACCGGTATAAAGTCTGTTTTTGGTGCAGATTCGGCCTTAACTCCCTGTAATAGGAGAAGAGTATATAGGTATATCATCATAACAGTTGGAAGCATTCAAGACGTTGAACTGAATTATGTGAAGTAAATATCGCATTGACTACTCACCGGTAACCATATTACGCTAACATTTTTTCATTGTACAATTTTAGTAAAACATATAGCTCACATTAATCTGAAAGATGAAGTGGAAAGAACCACTTCTAATGCTAGGAAAAGAGGAAGTATTGACAGTGCAAAATAATATACTATCATTACAAAGTACCATAATCACAAAAATGAATCGACAGAAGAAACTTTATGAATAAAGAACTTGCAGAATTGACTTAAATCTGAAATGGGGCCGCCACGCTAGAATAATTTTCCTATCCTCTTGAAAATGAAAGTTACGTGAATAATTTAAATTTTATTGATAAACCGCTTTTAAACTTTACCTTCATGTGAGCCTTTTCACCAAGAATATAAAGCGCCGCACGTTGAAATGTGTGCACACACTCAGTTCCACTGTCTGAATCTGCAGAATGTCGGACGGTACCACGCTGATTGACCGTCGTAAGAGAAGCCTGCGAACTATGCCTTTTGTCCTTAAGAGAACCCCAACGTCCAAAGTTTTTAGGCCCTTTGCCACCCGATGATCTTGGGAACATTCTAAGTTAGAGAGCGCAGAATCAGGCAAGCAATACCATCTAATCGGACAATGAGAATAAATACAAAGCACATGCTTAGCGCACAACACAGTACTTAGATATGTGCGATACTTAATATAAATTATTCAATAAACTTTAAAAGTAAATATAACTTGTGAATGAAAGAAAATTAGAATAAACAATCCCAAGTTACTAAAAGATATTGCATCTTTTATGAAGATTGTATCGAATGTATAAACTGAGAGTTAACTAAGGATGAACGAATATTTATATGTACATACATATAAGTGCTTCTACATCGTGCACAATGAGATTGCTACAAACATTTCCATTCGTAATATCATAGTGAGTACTGAGATACATACCCAAGTGTGCCAATGGCCTTATTAAAAGGATTCCGTCTTGATTGTTCAGGTGTTGCATTACGGTCTTCAGCAGCCAAAAACAACGAATCTATGCTAAGGGAGCTATCAGACATGCCCCAAGCAGAACCTTGTCGCAATACAGAAAGTGGAGTTGCTGCGACCAGTGCCATCATGTATTTTTCTTGCTCTAATGACGACGTACTTTCAGAAGATGTAGCTATTTGAAAGTAAAAAATGATTGATTGATTCCATTACTATAATTACTTGAACAATGGAAAAGAGATTTATGCATAACACTCTTCGAGGATTCTGTAGAAAAATCGATATTCTGAATACGAACCTTTGATGTTCCCAGTTGATGATGGATGCGCCTTCAGCATTCCCATTACACCTTTGCCATGGTAACCTGCACCTCTTATTAATAGAGCTTTCGTTCTGGGATGTCGCCACGTAATAGCTGGAATTCTACTATGTCTGTACAAACGGCAGAACCTCCGAATACTTTCATCTGTTACGCTATTAGGAACTATTAAGAGGGCCGGGTAGCTCCTGCACATCATGTATGCACAGTTTACAGAAGACAAGCGAAAAGGTTCATTTCGTCGGTTATTCTGTGGACTACTCGGGCATAATCCCAGCCGATACCAGTCTCTGACATAGCTTCGTTCAGACAGGCGTTCTAGGGTCTTTGCATCTGTTGGGAGCTGTGGCATGATTCCAGGAATCTCAAATTCGTCAACTGTAAAGTTAAAAATTACAATTTAAAATTGATGTATTGTTACAAACTACCTGTATGTCATTAAAAACTACCTAGTTAATGTCGCTTCATATTTCATTCTAGAAACGATATAGAAAAACCTCTCAAATATAGTTGTCAATGATCTAAACAGAGTGAATCTTCATCACATTTTGGCAAAACTGCTGGCTCACTATCTTTAGACCTATGATGTTACAAAATATTATAACACACCTGAATAGATTTTGAAAATCTGTTTGTGATACAATGGACTAGATAATTCATATAGATCGATGTAGAAGTTAATATCATGTTGCATCACTATACCTATATTTATTATATTTTAGGTATAATATAATGGGTGCTTCAGGTATGACAGTGAGTCGAGAATCCTCATGAATATTATGAAAATATTTCTTTTTTTAAAAAAAGTTGATGCTATAAGTAGAATGCTTTCCTGAACAATTCATTTTGTATCAGACTAATATTACTCACTGCTCAAATCATCGTCGTGGCTCAAATCCGTATTATCTGTAACAGGGAGACTCATTCTGCCAGGTGAAGTCATGTATTTATTGTTACTTGTCAAATTCATATTTGGTAGAACATATTTCTGCCTTTTGGAGGATGGCTTGGGTTTGAATCCTGCCTTGCGCGCAGTTTTCAGAAGTGTTTTCTTCGCGAAGCCCCTAAAGTATTGGAATACATTTATTTTTACGTAACTTAGTAGGATTTGACAAGAATATGCTTACTGAAACACTACTTACTTGAGAGTTGCATTTTTCTCTTTGCCCTTGTGATGAGTAGTTTGTGTTACCATCACTTGACCATTGAATGCAAAGTGATGAAAGATATGTGGAGGATACCGCTCTTTATGAACCAGTTTCTTAAATGTATCAATATTTTCTGCAGTCACTTCTTCATCAAAAGCTAGTTTTATCAGTTGAAAAGTACACGATCGTAGTTGCAAGCCTTCTTGGAGGCATTGGTCTAAATGAGCCAAATGCGGAGCTGTAACTTTCTTCTCCTTTGTCAACGATGTTACTGGGAAAGCTCGGACCACCAACTGCTCACAGGCTAGTAAAAAAGAAGTCAAAACAATTACATCAACAGTAAAGGCATGAGCACCAATAAAACAATTCAATGGAAATAGAGATAATCCGTCTAGATTGGACGTTGAATTACTAATAATTCTGATCACATAAATCAATACACAAGAAAACTGAAGAATAAAGAAATAAACTTTGAAATTAAAACATCAAGTAATTGGAAAAACTATTGGAAGGACAAGCATAACATGGGTACATGCTTATACTTACAGATAATCAACAAACCTGGTACGTAATCATCTGAAAACTAGGTAGCTAGACGTGATTAGAATCATCACTCCCAAACTTCAGTTTGGAAACAAACCCCACTTATACGAAGTATTAAATTAGATTGAACACGAGAGGCAAAAGAAAAACATCTCATCCCTCACTTTTCTATCTTGGATATTTTCTCATTCTAACAGATATACTTTCCTACTCTTCTCTAGACTAACGAAAAAGGATCATGTGAAACGAATATTACGCTGAAAGTTTCCCGGCTTTTCCAAGATTATTCAAATCAAATATAAGATGGAATTAATCATTAATGATAAAATAAACAGAAAATTTTTTGCACGTACTTAAACATGCTCTGATTGCTTCTGGATTGAAAGTAAGAAACACTATCTCAAAAAGCGTGTACTTAATTCAACCTCGTGGATCAATTGAAATCATAGTTACTTTTTGTATTTATTACAATATTCTTTATGATCATCTCTATGTTTGGATCTACGTTCTGTGTATAAAATCAAACTTAACTTCTGTCCATCTTTTCTATTAAATTAAAAATGGGGTAACTTTATCTAGGATCCCGAATTGTCTAGATTTAGAGCAATGCAGTAGGTAGCATTTCTTTAATCTCCCTAACGAACTCCAATTTCTAAATATTTTTAAGAATTCCAGATTTTTCCTGTTTTTATATTTATTCGTGATTGTGGTAGCTAACGATGTTATACTGGTAAAATTAAATTTAAAATAACCGAGTTTCTAATGAGTAACTAAGTTAATCAGTTTGATTCTCGGTTACTTTTAGAATTTACATGTTTCAAAATAAATCTAAATAAGGACATAGCCAGGATTATTGTGAGTAGGAATTCAAAACTGTGTTGAAGATATATAGGGATATATCACACACACACACACGCACACACACACATATTCCATAGACATGACATTTTTTTATAGAGTATTTTGTAATACCCAAAAGGCAAGTTTATAAAACCATGTTATAAATTAGATATAACTTACCGAAGGGATCACAAGGAGTTCCCTTAAAAACTATCCGATAATTTGTCAAAAATATAGCTCCTTCAGCTGGCAATAGAGGCGGAGCTTTTGGTAGACCTGCGGAACCTTCTTCTCTGCCATCAGGTAACAGATATACTCGTAAGCCATCCATTATTATTTCTTCTCCAGGTAACATATTTGGAGTTAGGATCTTTGGCTGCAAATAGAGTAGAGATTGAGTCAGGGCTGCCAGCGATACCATAAATCGAAAAAGATGAAAAAAAAGTGTATCCTCTGCATACACAGCAATAACGTGAAGCCACCTACTTCGATCACAGATTTGAAGTAAAAACGACTAGCAATAAAGATTAAGTTTAAAAAAAAAGAAAAAAAAAGAGAGTTTCCATCATCTCCAAACATCAATTGAGTTAATTCTGAAACTCTGATAAGAATTTTTTAATACAAAAGTAAAAAACGTATAAAACTTGAAACATATGACTAAAAGTGATTTTATAGAAATAAACATAACTACTAGTAAATCCTCTTTACAACTCATATAAGTTACCAAGAAGCAATTTATAAGTTTTGGAATATAAATTTTAGCTCGCAAATATCCTACTTTTTGAATGGGTGGTAGACGTTTGCTCTCTCGATGGACAGCTTCAAGAGTTTCGATATGCATGTGTACGACGCCTGGTACCATTTGATGAAGGCATCTGACATGCTCAGCACTAACGCCACCCTCTGTACAAACTCTGTCTACGAATCGAGAAACCATACGTATTACCGCAACTCCAGTCTCACGAGGGTCGGCTTCTTCAAACCCTGATTCTGCATCGCCACTGTCACTAGCTACACTGTTGATCAAACATGACGCGATAATTAATTGAATAGACCTAGTAAGCAATGGCGATTATTATACAGCTTTAGTTTTCTGGCAGGGAAATAACAAATATTAAATCTTCATAAGACAAAGTGTGCTCATGTACATCAGTTTTTACAGTGCATACCTATTAGTGATGCTATTGCTCGCACGTTCGTCATCATAAACATTGTCTTGTCGGTGAGCCTTGGCTCCAATATCTAATGGAACTAATAGGTACACCATTCTGTTGGCATAGTGTATAGCTTGGCTGTACATGGTGCTTTCCTCGCTAATTATTAACTCGCGTTGTTTTTCCGCATCTATACTTGACCAGATCCTCATCTGTTCGGCAGCTATTTCTAAAGCTGAAGGTTCTTGAACTCGGTACATGGACGATCGGTCTTTAAATGGGAACTCTTTGGTGTCTCGTGGGCTAATAGGACTGAGCATGTTATCGTTAAATGACCTTTGACCTGTGTTTTCACCAGGGAAGTACAAACGTTTGATATCTTTTTGAACATCAAGGTAAAATGCAGATTCCCAGAATTGCTGGTTTTGCCACACCGCGTGTTCTTGGATGCAAGTATATGCGAATTGTATTATTCCAGTACATAATTTCCTACAGAAAGCTGTTGCCAGAGGCAGTAATGCCGCAGCTACTCCATGTTCATCCATTGAAGAATCGTCTTGTAGAGCGCAGTTCATTAGCCGTACCACAAGATCGAATTGTTGATGTTCAAGCATTGCTTTATTGCCAACAACATGCTGCGCCAACTCCATACAGAGTGCCAATCTGGCTGCCTTGCTTTTTAGAGCTCTTAATACTGCAGGAAACGTTTTTCTTGCGTCGGATATTTTGTTCTCAAATATACAGTTTATACAATTACGCAATACTTCCAGTCTTCGTGCCGAGTTACTTACTAAATGTCTAGTGTCATGGATTATTGAGATATGAGGCCCCATAGGAACTATTCGTGGCTGAATTGGCCTCAATGAAGATAATCTAGAAAAAAAAGAATCGTTACTCATCATTTCAATGCTCTGAGAATAGAAGCCGATAAATTAAAAAATATCGATGAATATACTTTATAATACAGTTATTCGGACGTCAGAGCATACCTAACTTTGAGATTATTCTTAGCCAGTCCTTCATCTATTATTGCCTGTACTTGATCACAATTGATATGCGGCAATGGTGGTTGGTGAATTCTAGCAAATGCTCCTTCAGGTGGCTTAAGAATCTTCTGTACATAGGGTTGAGGATTTGGGTTTTCATTTGTGTACAGCTGCTGAGCCAACTCTTGAATGTGAGTCAATAGCAATCCTGAAAAGTGTAGGATATTTTTTTGAAGCTAAAGAATCTCTTGCGAAAAGTAACTACTGTTCCCTAATACTTTCGTAGTAACCTTGCTGCTAGTAAATCACCCATCATGTAAGGAAAATACTTACGATGATCCTGTGCTTCTTGTTTAAGGTGATCACTAAGATTACTATGCAGTTCGTCCCAAACATCGCAAGGTCGCCATGGTGGCCCTCGTTCAACTATAAATGATGTGAAGAACATGCAATCGAGAACCCTTGTTGTAAAATCGCAATCGGTTAAGCCTCGTTCTCCCAAAAATGCAGCCTACAAGCAAAAATTAGATTTATTTTACTGTGGAGAAATTTTAAGAGCTATAGCCATGGAGCTATCTTTAAACAAAATCAACACACCAGAAAAAAATAACTGATTGATAAAAGTTTAAAAGTTTACTGTCACTACTGATTAAATATTGTTGACTCAATGCTGTTGTCGTCTAGCAAAACTTTATCGAAGAAAAACAAAAACTATCGTTATGTCATTGATTGGAATTTTATAATCAAATTTAATTTTCATTCTCATAAAAAATGTGACTACTTTCACAAATCTTGCAATTTTAAAAACCAATTTAGAAGCAACTGGCACTAAACTTTTTCCAAGGATGTCAGCTGTCAAAAATAACATAATTATATCTCTGATAATTATAACAAATATTTTTATCAGAATCCAATAATTGTGTTTACAAAATTTAAATAATCCTATTCTTTTTAGAGAAATGTTTTTTCAGATTGGGAATCACTTAGGAAAAATATTGATTACCATGGTGTTCGTAGATTTTTAAGTTGAATTGAATTTTGTAGTTAAATAAAGTGGTTTATACATTAATGTTGTAGAAAATATTTGAAACAGCTTTCTAAACCGTGACTTGCTACTAGTCCTAAATTAGAATTGAAATTGTAGTGATACCAAGAAGTAAATTAGATGACTTTTTTCTTCTGTAAAAAAAAAAAAATAATAAGAACAATAATAATATCTGTCTTAATATACCATACCTTGTGAAAAGTTATGACAGGCTTTGGATGAATTCGTATCAAAGTCAGGCAACTTCGATAGCCTTGTAAAAGCTGAGCAAATGTGCGCATAAATACAGCTCGAAGTTCTTTATCTAGCATGGGAGGATGTGGTGCTCTTGTTGCTAGCGGAGGAAAAGCGTAGTCAGCACAGCTCAATTCTGGTTGAAGAACAAGTGACAATGCATCTTGAGTTTGCGACAAAAGAGGCTCTGGGAGTAACGACAGCGATACTCCATCAGGTACAGTTATAGAGCCGCCATCCAGATCGGCCACTATGACATCCATCTGAAAAAAACTTTTTCTATAATTGGACCTCTTTACCTCAAACTTGTAACAATACTGTACAACCATTACTGTAAGAAATTCGCACAGCATATTTCGAACCTCAAACTAGCAATAATACCTACCAGTTCGGCAACCTCGTACTTAAGCGAACTGTGGACACCCATTATAAATGGGGTAGGTGTACTTAAAACCTCGACCAAAGCAGCTGGTAGCAGTGGAATGTAAACATGGGTATATCGAAACGGGTACATTAATGCAGTGAGAGCTCGGCATCCCTCCGTCAACCGGGAATAACTCGCCGAGTGGAATAGAATTTTGTGTTCAGTCATAACTCCGCAAAAGAGCACAAGCACATTACGAATACCTGCAAATGAATAGCATTTAAGTAACTCAGGTGATTACTAAGCCTTTTCTCACTGTTACATAGGTTTGTCATGATAAGAATTAGAAATTTACCAAGTTGTTGGAATAGTAAATTGACACTCGTGTCAGTGATGGGAAGCGAAGGGCTGATGGGTGGTTGGAGTGCCTGACGATCCCCTGCTCCAATACTGAAGCGAACTTGCGGCCCACCGGCAGGAGGTACTTGTATACATCCAAGAATATTTCCAACCAGCGTTTCCAATGGTACACCCAAATTTTCCACATAAACTGTGTATATGATTCCGAGGCAGTTCTGTGTTCAACATTTTTAAAGGTGTTTCAAAGATGCAACATGCATAATTTTTAAATCGCAACCTATAACCTGAATGCTATGTCTAGAGGAATCTGTCCGGATGCAAAAAAATTACAATTATTAAAAAGTTTCTCAAATGACATACTCTAAATGTTTCGATGTAATCAAGCCTGGAAACCAGCACCAGACATTTTGGAGCATACATAATACTGTGATGAGTAATTGCAGGAATACTCCTGGCTAAAGTACGGTTGTCTCCGTCTACAGGGTCTTCCTCTTCATCGACTGGTTTACTGGGTGTTATAGAAACTGTTTCATTGAAGCACATACAAGCGCAATAATGACGATTTGCATCGATGTCTGTTAGAATGGATACGAAAAAACGAGGCTCCTGTCTGTCCGTGGACAGCGCCCATCCTTGCGGTTGACAAAACTAAAATAATAATCAGCAAGAATGACTACATAAGTATGGCGGTCAATTTCATATCTAAACTTCAATAGAACATTGAAAGATGTATGATCGGAACTATAAATTATTATATATTTTCTCAAACTTAATTGAATATTTTAGATATCTTCCACTTTCAAAGAGCTTGTTTCAAGTTTCAGCATTAATAATTGGTAATTTTAACGAAACTTCTCACCCATTCTATTCCTTCGATGAAAGGTGTATCTGGCCAGTCTTTTTTGGGAAACCTTTGCAGGATTATCCCATTGCTTATCCCACTCCCTGTGAAAATATTCACATTACATACAAGAATGGTGAGTATAAGCATTCGTCGCGTGGTAATAATATGCGAAGAATATGCGATAAACAAGCCAATTTGTTGCAGTAAAACTAAAAGCACTTTTTGGTACAACGAGTATTATTATAACAGATGCTCTGTGTTAGAAGTTCTTTCACATTTGTTGTACAGCCAAATATGAGGGACTTATGGCAAACATATCATGTAATACTGAGACTTTTCAAGATGCTAATTTGCTATTTGCATTTGAATACCTTGCCGCAAACCAAAGTGCAAGCATTAGACTGCTGTTTGCATGAAGAAATGGTATTAGACAGCTGAAAATACTTTTACGATAATCTCCCAAACCACTTGCATGACAGTTGTACCAGTAATACAAAATTATTGCCGTAAAGCGACAGTATTTTCCACAGCTGTACAATCAAAGTATTTGTTTTGAATAGACGTTGAGATACACATTGAGCAACTAATTCATGCATAGATCAAATATGGAGGTAAGTCATAATATATTATACATACGTACATTCATTCGGTCTCAACTTTTTGTGCAGCATTTTAACTTTGAGTTTGAAACGAGAGGGTAGTTGTAGCAATTGATAGATGAAATTTATTTATAGTATTGAAATGGTGACTTACTTTCTTTCTCGTGATCGTAACCGACGACAACGAAGTAGTCGGCCAACCGAGACATTTCGGTGAACTCGTGCGGAGTGGGAGAAGTGGAAAACATCCCACATAGAATTATTTACTTGACATTACGAGGAAAGATTGTACGCAACACCTCGTGAACAACCACCGTCCACTTTAGTGGACCACTTGCTATCTTAGCACATCATGAAATTTTTCTCAACTTTATAACTAGTTGATGATACTTCAGTGATGCTTCTTCTACTTTTACAATGCAATGAAACAAGTTCTATGAAGTATAATTGTGTTACGTATATGTGTATATTCAATGAAATATTGTCAGTTGGGTGAAAGAGTGGGACTGTATCAAGTGTCAAAACTGTAACGTGAAGAAGAAACACCTTTGCACGTCGTCGACAGTAATTGTCGTAATCGGTTAGTGATTATACATAGCATAATACGTTTGATAAATTTGCATTGTTTTGTAAATCACAATTTGATGCCACACCCTGAACCTTTAATCCATAACCTTCCAAACTAAAGCGCTACATTAAATTTCAGTTAAACGCCAACTACACCACTAATAAAGAAGTACACAAGTCCGACACGCTACCGAAAGTACAGAGGGCAGAGAGAAGGAGGATCAACTCGACGTCAACGTCTACGTTCAAATGGAAATGGCTCTGAAATCGAAATATTCAAACAGTACGTGCTTTCTCCGCTAGACAGCACGACGAGATGTTTGCCCGGATCTAGACTTAGGATCTACAGCACTGATCTCTACTATACACGATCAGTGATCTAGAGGTAGCTTCGCGTGTACAGAAAGATAAGTCTGTTCCCCCGCTATACATCTGATTACCCGATATGTTTCCTTTTAGGCTGGGTTCGCATAGGCGCGATGGCGCGAAGCGCGGTTAAGGTGCATATAAACGCTGCAAGCATTATGCATACGTGTGAACCATTATGTATGCATACACACAGTTGCAACGTTGCCGCCGTTCCGCTGCCGTCAGAATTGCGCTCCATGAAGTCAGTCACGAAAGTGCGCGAAATTGTTGTGATTGATTAAAGTGCACAGACGTATCTGAGATAGGGCACTTGGGGTCTATAATCCAAAAATGAGCTCACGTAAATGGCATAAAAAGTGTTTTGTACCTGGATGTTCGTCAAATAGCTTTGACCAGCCTTTAAAAGCATTCATTAAATTACCACAGGGAACTGCTGTCCGAAAACAATGGGCCGAAGCAGTCGGTAGAACAGGCAAAGATGTTTACTTCAACCATGTATCTAGCGTCTATTGTTGTGGAGATCATTTTAACGTAAGTTGAACTATTAGGCGTGAACATCGAGTTGCCAAATCTGCTTTTGACCATATTCAAAGAGAGAATATTTTAACATACCTCCGATGTATAATTATTGAGGTTATGAGTTTGAAAATTTCGAAACAATAATATTATTCTTAGACAGAAACAAAACACATGTATCACTACTTTTCATAATTTTGAAAACATGAATATGAGTGATGCACATCCATTGCTATTTACATTTTATCGCAGAGTACAAAAAATTAAAATTACTCTTCAGTTACCTCACACTTACTCCAAGTCACCTTGACTCCTAGCTCATTGTCATTAGGATCGATTAACCACTTCTAAAGAACTGTATGTGATTGATACCCAGTAGTAAATACCAGCTTAATTAAGTGAGAGCTTGAAAAAGTATGATTTTTCATCATATTAAATTTTTATAGCTAGAAGAGGATGCTGAAAACTGGTTGAGGTATAGGATAATGGGGACAAGTATTAAACTGAAAGCCGGAGTGTTGCCACGCATCGTAGGCACAGGTGACAAAAATATCTCAGTACTAGATGCACCGTGCAAGGCTGAAAAATTAGACAAGGAATACCACAGATTAATGACGAATCCATCACCTAGCCACAACGATAGTGAAACCATTATTAGTACTGAAATTAGGGATGATTACAGTATTGACATTAAAGATGAACCACTTTCAAGGATTGTTAAGAATGAACCAAGAGAACCCTCTCAAGAAAAAGTATTTGAAGAAGCATTAACTGAGGATAAACTTGAATTGCCTCCAGTTATTGTGAAAACTGAACCAACCGATATATTTTTGGCGAAAATGCTGACGGTAGAACAACATAGTAGAGGCTACGAAGACATAGTGCCAAAAAACAAAACCATCAGCCACAAAGATATTCAATGTAACATAAGCATACGGAAACACATGCGTAGCAAGTCTACACAGGTTGATACGAACATATTCATGTGCTCACGAGGGACTTCTCCCATTATATTCAAACAGAAGAAATAATTCAATTAATCTCCATCGTGTGAGAACGAGTGAGAAATGAGAAGAATGTTGTAAACAATGTTGTAGTTTCCAACAACAGTTGCAGAGCGTTTGACTGAAGAATATCACTAAATACAAAAATTTATTGTGAATGCCAATCATTATAGGGGTATAAGGAGTTGAACTGCTTGCTGGAAAAGTGATGCAAAGTGAATTCATAAACTTATTCAAAGAAGCCGAAGAGTGAAATATTGTCTCAAGTATTCAAGTACAAACTAAGATTACAAAATTTGTCTAGTACGAATTTTTTTATACAGATTTTATCTCCTTTTTCATTATATTCAGTCCACACAACATCTCAGCAGGTGGTCATGATTATACAGCTAGTAAAAATCGCTATGTTATTAGCAGAAAATTATTCCAAAACGCTGCCATAAAACATACTGCATTGCGGGTTCTTAATATTGGTTTAATTGTAAAAAATGCATAGAATATACCTTATTATTATTATTTGCTTAGCTACTATTATTATCTGTTGTTTACTCAACGGGTAAGCGGTGGGCTCCAAAACCACTTGAATAATCATGAAAACATGTATAGTAACCACTGTAATATAGTATTATTATATTTCAAAAAGAAAGTTGCAATGATTCTGACCAGTTCGATATCCCTAGGAATTTTACGACCCACGGTGTTTGCTGGGAGCTGTTGTAATTTTGCACTATATGGTCTAAGCGATGTTGCACGCGCTGAACTTGGACAAACTGTCGAGACTAGTGTCTAACTAAAACCGTTTCATTTTGCGGGCGGGGATTTTCTTTACTAATTTTCACAGATAATACGGGAATTATTGAGGGTTAGACAAGCGTTAATAAATATCAACAAACGTCCATCAAACGATTATGCACAAACAGAACTCAATTAAATCCCAAAATACAATCATGAGGGACTGACTGAACTATTGACCATAAAATGTCGGGAACTCACTCTCTTTTCTCTAGTTCACTGGCCACTCTAGTCTACCTTGTTTTCCTGGTCAAAGTAACTGACAGACCGACATCATCAGCTCACAGAACGTAATATAACACAAAGCTTCGTTAGAAAGAAAGAAATTACAATACGTATAATAATATAAAATAAAAATGAGTATCAAAGCAAGATCTTCTGCTTCTGAGCTTTGTTGTCGTAACCTCAAAATTTCGCGTCACGTTTGAAAGAGAAGTGGGGAAAAAAACGATACAAATTTGAAGAACATCTAAACGTCTGTTTTCGATCAACGTATTCTCTTCCGTAGAATAAACGAAACGGGAAAAGGCGGAGAATAAAGTGTCAAAATGACTAGTAAAATTCAAAAATTTGAAAATGATGTCGACGAACTGAATTCCGATGAAAATGAGAGACCTGCTGGTGAAAGATGGGCTCCAGTCGGAGCTAACGATGGCGACGATGATTTTGGAGATGAATTGCGGTACAAATATACCCAAAGCATGGAAAGGTATGGCAATGACATAAATGTTCCTGAATCTGATCACTATTTTCACAACTTCAGCTTTTTCTTTATCGTAATCATTAATAAATTTGCCTGATCAGCAAATGTTGGTTTCTACAGTGAGATGATATATTCTGATATACATAATGAATCTTCAACCAATTGATATCCTCAGCTTTTGATATCTATATACTTTTGTATGGTGTATCTATTCACACTACAGAGTGAACCTACCTTGGACCGCTTGCGAGTTGTGTGCAACATGTGTGACTCTAAACGTACTTCGCATGCAATCACTCTGCCATGTGAATATCCACAACAAATGGCTTATGGGATAAACTTATTTTACTACTGTTTCAACTTAATTTTTTATCTCAGATATATATTTATCTATATATTTTACCTGAAAAACTAGTACATAGCAGAAAAGATATTTCTGAAACTTGGAAGACTTTGAGTTCTAAGAGACTTTTCAAAATCAGTTTTAAGAAATGTATGCTTCTGCAAGGATTTTATTTTATTTTATTCCTATGTTCTTCAGATAGCAGCTAAAAAAAATCTAGCTTTCGATGGAAACAGCCAATTATGTATACAAATTTATTTCATGGAAAGGCTCCTTAGAGAGTTCTATACAACAAACTTTATTCTTGTCTGTTACGATCATCAAACAATCTTAACGTGCCAGCTACCATAAATTTAGCGCACTACTAATACTGCAAACAACTATGACTCTTGGTACCTTGATTGGTCACATAAAATTCTAACATATGGTATACTATGGCATCCTATAAGACCTTTGCATAACATGAATCAGATGTATAATACATACGTATACAACCTATTCATTTTTAACTCTGAGACAGTGACTCAATTTTTGCTGTTTATAAATGTGTATTTAACACATGTGTTACTGTATCGACATTAATTTTATGCCTAATATTGTTAATTTTTTATCAAGATATATAGTGCCAATGGTATTTCCTGACGCTAGATACCCTATCTTTTCACCATTTTTCATAATTTCCGAACTGATTTATTGCATGTTCATGAGTGCTTAGATCTATATTATAAAGCACGTAATTACCTTTCCACAGCCTGTCATGCGATACAGAAAGACTCAAGATATTGGAAGAAGAACAGGAATTGCTCAACTCTTCTTTGATTGCATTAACAACACATTTTGCCCAGGTAAAAACCTTAATATTTTCATATTCATTCATGAAATCAAACTTTGGCGTTAAAGATTTCGAAGCCATTTTTTAGATATTCAATTGATATATTACTTTTATCTGAAAATTTATACTTTTGTCACAGTCCTATGAACTGCTTATCAGTTAAAAAGATTAGCTGGAACTTTTACGAGACTTATTCCATATCACTTTCTGTGACCCGTTATAATTACATCAGAATGAAAATATTAGATGTGTTTACCGCTGTGCCAATCGAGCCTGCAGCAAAGGGATTTGTAAAGAAAATCTATAGCATTGTTATCCCCGCTAAAACTATCAATCACGGTTCTTATTTAGATATGAAATTGTCTTCTAATTAAGTATTCAAAATGAGTGAGTCGTTTTTCTCAAGTTTAATACCTTGCGCAATAATTGATCATAGTACAATTGTTACGCCAAGCCCTTATTATTTATAGACTGGTAAAACAACTGGAAAAAATATCAATATGGCCATGAGTTTGGTGGCAAAAAAATTATTTTTCGATGTAAGCCGTTGAAATCAGAAATTTCCTCTGCTTTCGTATGTGAGCAATAATACCTGGCAAGTTATACATTTTTTATTTTGCAAACAACTTGTTTTTTTCGTTGAGCTGTTCTTTACTTTTGTATTTTGTTCACACCAATAGTGTGTACCCAGAATGCAGCATTTCTACAAAAAATTTACATAGGCAATTCCATGCTGTTTTGAACCTCATTTAAATTTAGTTCTCAACTTCTTCTTTTATGATACTACCGGCAGTAAGTATACTCTCTCAAACAATTATATGCTTTGCTGATAAGATCGATGCAAGAAAGGTGCAAGATTTTTGCTCCGAGTCCAGCCTAGCCAAGAATGCTAGTCGAGCAATTTAGATACAAAGTGGTGACAAACAAACATACGTTACATACGCAACCTGATGACAATCTTCTTTGTTGCGTAGCCAGGAAAAACTTGTCCTGAACGAATAGAAATTCTTTTCACCCGTTATAAAGAACACGTCTTAATTTTTTTTGGCAAATCTGAAATTCCGACATAGCGATATCTCAAAAGTACTACATTTTTCCCAAATCTAAGAATTTTGTTTATGTTCGTTGCTTGTCGTAATCTGATCGGTTACTCGTTTTCAGGTTCAATTCAGGTTGAGACAAATCGTCGATGCTCCAGCAGCACAGAAAGAGAGTCTACTGAAAGAACTAGAGGAATTTGCATTTCGTGGAATACCAGATGTGCCGAGTAACTTGTGTGCAGAAAATCACTTAGCTCCTTCTGCAGTTATGTCATCTCACGAACAAAGCGTAAGCCGCACAAAATATTCTGATGAAGATATATCTGATACGTCCTCGTCCTGCCGAACCATGGTAACATTGTACCAGTATTACCTTGCCTTCGGTTTCCTGTGCTGCTATATTTGATTGTCTATGACTTTTTATTTCTTGCTATTATTTTTCAAGCCGTATACCTTAGGGGATGAGTTTTGAAAATATTGAGTGCAGTTTATTAGGAATTCATGTATATCAAAGAAATATTCAGACAAGCACTTTGGCAGTTTGTATTTTAGTAATATTTCCAAGAATATTTCAAGCATAATTCCAGATAAACGAGACCCTAACTATCTTGTCTTAAGCATCAGTCGCAAATTCTGTATACATCATGAGTTCAGAAACTAAAATGAAATGCGAATAGCGTTGGGTCTATGTCCTTAAGCCAACTCAACAACAGGTAGTTTTACATATCTAGCACTTTATTGTACATAACTACTAGTGCCTGAATCATATACCTATAAGCCTAGACTTATCTGTCGAACACTCTAGTCCTTTGAGGAACAGCCATTATTTCTGGTATTAATCAAAGATATGCCCCGAAATTACAAGGAAATGAAATTCGCACGTTCTCAGACTTTGCGGGAAAAATTCTGTTTACGTTTGATTGCAGAGTAAAGTTTACTTCGAAAGCCAGGTACAACCGATTATAAAACGCGGCAGAATTAAATACGTATTTTGAAAGTGGTCACATACTACACGATTTTAAATTTATGATTAAATAGCTGAATCGACACAAAGAATTATTATCATTTTCCGAATGCTTACAATATCGATAACACAAAAATCTTAACACAAAAGAAAAGTTGCTTTCACAAATTTCATCACAAAATTGAGTCCTGAGAATGTGCAGAATCAATTCTACTGTGATAACAAACACATATAATAAGTTCACTTTTTATTTATGCTACATTGAGATTTTATTGAACTGAAATTTGAAAATTATTGGCTGTGAGCAATGATGAAGTGAGTTTTGATCAATTACCTTATTTCACTAATTTTTTCTTCTTATTTTGGCAAACTTAAGCATAAATAATTTTTGTTCAAATTTGCTTCATTATCGGTGCATTTGATCTCATTGTTGTTTCTATGATTTGTGTAAATATTTGTTTATATTTTCCAGTCTTTGCTTTGTACTTGGTTTTTATATTATGCTTTAGTAACTAAATAAATACATTCTAATTTTGTTAATTGTTGGCTGTACTTATTTAATTTTTGCACCCTTATTGTTCGATGTCTAGATGCCACGAATACCTCATACACTGTAAGTACTTTTTTGCGCCACTATATGTACACATAAAGTTCTGTCATAATTTCCAATTCTACAGTTTGAGTTCGGTACCACTCATCGTCAGGTCAAATCTACCTAATTGAAGAATTTGTTAGTGTTCGAGTCTCCCATAAATAATGATAGGAGAAAAATAGTTATGATTTTTTCATCAGTTCGGTAGTAATACTTACAAAAAATATATAATCGAATTCAACATAAAACAAGCTTCTCGTAGCTTGAAAGTAAAGAACCCAGAGAGCAAAGTGAGAATCTTTTTCGAAAATAAGATAATTAAAGTGAACACTTGAGGTATACCGCATCCACATTATACAAGTAATATACGAGTGCTATGGAAGCATTAGCAAAGTCAGGCATCGGAGTACACAGTAACAGTCAAAAGTGTAACATATATCAATGTGGAAATTATAGTGGTGAGTTAATGATATTTAACCCCTATAGAACCGGAAGCCGATATATCGGCTCGAGAGTGGTTTTATCTTTTTCACCATTCAACCCAATGATATTAACAGCAAATTGTGGGACGTCTAATTGACAAATCGAAAAAAAATGTCAAGGTCCTGTAAGGGTTAAAGATAGTTTATTGACGACACTTGTGAACTCTACCAGTTAATTAAGTATCTTCTAACTATGATTCCAAAGAAACAAAGTAGAGAGGCCTAATTATTACACTCAAATATAACGTTACTAACTTCAATACATTAAACTCCTTCTCATCCACTCGGATACCAATTTTTCATTTGAGCTCAATCGACTAACATGTTTGCTTTTTCTCTTCTCTCGCTCATTAACATTTAAGTTAAGATTTCTGTATGGTTCCATTTTTTGCTTAATGACTATGGTATCGTCTTTCTCCTTACTATCTCGAATACAACTTTCTTTTAATAGTCAATAAGCTTCCTGATGAGGTTTCTCTCTCTGAAGAGTTTTTTTTTGTACCACTTAAGTGTAGAAGAACGTCGAATCGATCCCATGCTTAAAAAGACTGGAAAACATCGTACTAAAAATCTGAAAAAATTCATGTGTCACGCTCAAAGCTTTTACTTTATGTTTAAAATTGTAAATATAAGGTTTGCCAAATTAATTTATCATATGAATGACATGGTGACAAGCGTCGAAAAAAGGGCACTGAAATTTGAGGAAAAGATGGAGAAATGCGAACCGAACTTGATAAGGAAGCTTTGCTTGGAGGAGAGAAGCCAAAGTAAAGGGAAAGTGAGGGAAGGACAGCGAAGAGTTTCTAACGATGAGAGGATGGTCGATAAGTGAGCTCGAAAGAAGAAAGGACAAGAGGGAAAAGGCAATAGAAGCATTATTACAAACAGATAGGGACATATAGAAACAGGACCGAGAAGCGATGACAAGCAGGTCTATTCGGAAGCACATGACGAAACTAAACAAGAGCATAGCTACTCGGTGTACGTACTGACAAAAGAGGAAAAGTGTACAGCGTTCAAGATCAAAATCAAGAACAGTCCTTTTCGAAAAACTGTTCTAAATTAACTCAATCATAATTCATGCTGAATACATATGTTTTTGTTATCATAAGTGGGTCACAAAAACTCAATTTCGGTTTTTTTGAGTGGCTACCCCTCCATACTACAGAGTTTACCATTAGACGATCAAGTCGTCAGAAAGAGCTGGTCTCTACTGATCAAGATTCAAAGACTGCTTCGTCAATTTCTATAAATCTCCGTAAAACAACACATAAAAAACATATTTTGATCTTTACGTTTGCAATAAAAAGTCTTTTTCAATATCGTTAAAAAAAAAAAAAAATCATCGTAGACGCACATAGCGAATCAGGCTCACGTAAATATTACAATGTCCTTATAACAATAAATTTCAAGATGATTTAAAGTTTCTATTGACCAAACATTTCTAAATTGAAATTATTTTTTATTTGAATCTACATGATGAATTTTCTGTCCAATTGAGCAATATCTGAATAGAGAAATAAGGTTTTTTAACTACTACTCTAATGTGAATTATCTTTTATTTCCTCTTTTACACCATTAATATTTCACTAGAAATGAATAATATATGTATTGTGAAAACAATTTGGATATCGATAGAATATCGAATAAGATGGTGATAATTTATGATTTGTTAAACGACTTTTTGATCGGAAATATCATAATCTATTTTTATTGAAATTTAATAGGTAATCAGTTCAATAAGCGACAGTGAAGTTGAAACTAAAATGGCACTGCAACGGACAAAACAACGTGAGTTGATAGTTCAACTCAAGTCGCAGCTGGAAGATCTAGAAAAATACGCTTATGAAACTGGAGGTGCCGGTCCACCCCAAAGCGTTATATTGGAACGTCAAAATGTAATCATCAGTAAGTATGACCATGATATTTATTGATGATCATAATCATTTTTTCTGCTTAAAATGCGAAATACTATTGTGAGTATAAGCCATAAGGTATTACTTTTTGCGTCGTTCATGCTAATGCAAAATTCGATCACTCTTGAAACCCGGTCATCATCAATTTTAATGTAATGTTTTTTCAAAGTTCTTTTTTCTGAATTTTTTTTTCTAAATCCTTGAAAAAATAAGATATTTTTTTTTATCGAAAATCCTTGATTTTTCTAAATGTCTGCCTTTGAATTTTCAAGGCAGTAAAATTTTAATTCTCCTTAAATTATCCATGAATATCATTCTGGGTTTCTTCCACAATACCATTTTGCAATCTAAGATACAAAAATTCGATTCCGACGATCCATTTTTTCAATACAGATTTTCTTCCAAATGTGATGGATACAAATGTAAAATTGCATCAATTCGCCTCTCTGCAGTTATAAGTTAGTTATAATCTTCACTGTTTGCAATTCCAGATCACCTTAAAGAAAAATTGAACTTTGACATTGACGATCTATGTAAACTACCACTAGAAGATTTACGGTGGCAAGTTGATTGCGCAATTAGTCAAGTAAGTATACACGGAAGCCTGCTGCAAATGAGTTGTTCCGGATGAAATTCTCTAAACTTGTACTCATCCTTTGTCAATCGCAGATCGTTAGCCCATTGAAAATGAAGGAACAGCTTGTGACGCAACTTAAAACTCAGATCACAGATCTGGAACGATTCATAAATTATTTACAAGGTGAAGTAAGCCCTGAGAGCTTAGCCTGCACGTGTGCATGCCCTGTACACACAAACGGAACTGCATCATCGTCATATGGGCGAAGATCATTCAAGAACAGATCGGAAGATGAGGAAATACAGTCTAAGACTCTGTTTACAATAAGAAGAGCTGCGGCCTTACTTCACATGTTCGCTTTGTCACAGCTGGGTTGTAGCAGTGATCAAGCTAGAAAAAACATGAAAAAAAACGCTGCGCGAAATTGGAGGGACTTGAGAACACGATTGGACGTTGCTGTAGAGCATGTTCTAGCACAGATAGCAGAGGCAAAAAACGACACCACTGAGGACAATGATTATACTTCGGATTCAGACTCACCGACAACCCAGTCCAACGCCAAAATTACATTCGCAGTTCGAAAGCATCTCACTGTAAGCATACGAGATCTACTGCAACATGGATTAACGTTAGATAACCAAGCATCAAGTGTTGTTCCATTCGTCGGCTGTTTTCCTCAACGACACAATTCTGCAACGAATTCTATGCATATATGGGAATTGATTTTGAAGTATTACGACATCAAGAATGGTCACACGTATAATTCCAGTCCTGCTCAGAAACTTTCACAGAGTTTTAACTTGGATCTATCAGACAGAAGTACAATTTCTTCAAAACAAGTGAGTAGATTATTAAGAGATTCGTAACAGAGTGCCCGAAATAATCATCTTGTTTCTGTATTTCTAATTGGGTTTCAGAGTCTGTTAACCACTATTGGAAATATTGTTGCGTCGCATACGCCATATAAAAGAAGTTATGATTCTCACTTCAAAGCTTTTGTTTGCGCAGCATTGAAGTAAGTCTTTTTCAATTCATCAATGTGAGCTTTTTCATTCAAACTATACAACATTTCGTATTATTGTCTCCGATTCTGTGTATCAATTGTGTTACATTAAGAAGATTCTAGATCATTAAAAAACTCTACCAATATATGCTCTATTTGCCCCAAGAAGTTTCAGTGCGTTACTCAATGAATTAAAATCGAGATTGATTCTTTGCTCGGTGATAAAGATGCAATACAAAGAAACTTGAAAGTTCGTAACTTTTTTCTGAACCAAAAACCCCTGAATTTTTCTGAATTCTAGAATCGTTGACAATTCTGAAAATTTCAGTGTGATATGCCTGATTAGCTTGATGTGGAATCTTCTGTGATCGATAAAAAAATGTCCTGTACTTGCTTTTTTTTCATAGTCTAAACAAATTGGTTGTCTGGCTAAAGTTGATACTGCAATCACAGTACCTATTGGAGAACTATTACACTTCATGGAGCTACGTAGTAAAAACTGGTAAGTTGTTTCAATTCCCTTTGAATTTACCTATGTGAAGCGAACTAGTAAAGTGAATAAAAAACATTTACGTTTTCTAAGTGAAACGTGTAACCGAAGTACGGATTTCGGAAGATTATAATTTTCCAACAGTCAGGTCGTTTCCAATTTTTATAACAGAAAGAATAATCGTTGCAATGATTCTATGCCACAGACTCACGCAATACATAATTTCTCAGCAGACATTCGCGTAAATCAGACAAATATAACTCGAATTAGGTGGCTTGAAACTTTGGTGATGAAAATTTGTGGATAAATCGATATGTACATTTGCTTGACGCCGGATAAATTTTACAATTAGCACAAGCGGAAATCATGACATCTGTAGTGATAAATTCAATAAAATTGATTATGGATTTGCAATTTCACTCGTGTGATAACCCCGCTCGCTCTGCTCGGGGGGCGAATATCACACTCGTAATAGCCTCTTTTCTGCTTCAATACATAATGTATTATTTTGCAACATCCGCTCTGAAAGCTCGACTTTCAAAACCAGTAGCGCGTGCGTAAAGTACCACATAGCCGAATAAGTGCGGTACGAAAACGCTAGCGGATGCTTACAACTGAAATGCTCGATTTTTCACACTAGAGCTTTTTTTGGCGCATGCACACTAGGGCGATCCTTTTATTTAGCGTTAATTAAATTGAGAAATCCACGCTCTAAGTGGGAGGGGTTGGAGATGAGACAGATATCTTAAAAATTGGGTTGTTGTTTTTGAATTATTTCGAGTCGATTTGGGGTGGCCCAGAAAAAGTTCGTCAATATCCTAAATGAGGACCAGCCCAAAGCACACTTTCGAATAACAGTGACACCTTTGGTGCTTGTCAAATTACACTTGCACTTGCACTTGCTTACGTTATAATACTAAATATAAAATAATATATGGTTATTTCACTCTCACTATTCATAATCTCCTCGCATCTACGAGACCCATCCGAGTTCTCACAATACTACACGATATGCGTATTTATCCATAGACACATAATTATCCTGTAGCACTTATTACAACTTGCTAGCGCACCGGTTGGAGACTAGATTAGGACTGTCAGCTTTTCTGTCTAGCCGAACACGACGTGAATACGTAGGTCATGTCGTGTTTACACTTGTTCAGTTCTCACATATTTTTTCTACTATATACCTTTCGGTTATCTTGCTATCGCCGGTAACGGCCTTTATAATAATCGGATCGAGTAACTGAACATAATTATTTTGTTTTATCATTCCGATTAGCTTTTTATTGCGAAGTGTGTTAATTAGCAATAAGTAAAATAAAATAATTATGTTCAGTTACTCGATTTTTGTTTAATTCTTGTTTCCTTCATATGTTCTAGGATTTCAGGATGGCTTTCATTCCTTGGATCGTCTTACTAATTTTAAATTCGATCTACCCGTTGACCTGGCTGTACGACAATTCCAGAATATCAAAGATGCATTTTAAAGTGATCCGTAAAGCGTTAAAATTTCCAAAAATTTCATTGCCATTTAGTGATTATTCAAAACATTCATTCCCACCCGACTTAATCATATGTACGTAACAGTTTTTCATAGATCAAGTATTGCAGACGGACAGGACGACGAGGTAATTTTTTTAAGGACTTGAGGGTAGTGTTTAGTTGAAAAGCGCGGGGTCTTATAGGTAGTAGAAAAAAGCAAGGAATAAGGCTTGCCATTAGATTTGTGTTCCGCAGCATAGCGCTATACCCCATTGCGCTGAAACTGGCAGAGGAGAATTAGTGAATCGACCCTGCCTTTATTGTTACCATTCAACTTGCCAGTAGGTAATTCGATTTCGTTCGTCCCCTTCAGTTTAACCCTAAGACCAAAAATACATTTGTATCATAACTTCATTAAGCTAAGTGTTCAAAAAAAAAAAAAAATGTCTACCCGCTTGTGATATTTTATGAAGCAAATATGGCCTACATTTGACCATTTTCTTGGGGATGTTAGATCAAATTTTCAGACTTTAAATTCAGACTGAGACCAAGAAACTCACAGCATCTTCGGAATTGAGCAAACAAGTAGGTGAATGTGAAGCTTTACGTGCTCCAACGTTGTAGCAACTACACAATATCCTTAATATTGTTTTTATTATATAATGATAACGAAGCATTATTGAGTCATTAAATTAGTTCTGAACGTTTTCCGTTATTATTATTTATGTTTATCTAACAGCAAGTGACTCTTCTCATTCGTAAACTGAATTCATATTAACTAACACGGTATCAATTCCTAAACATAGCTTAGATAGAGACGGAGGGGCAATTTTGTAGTTATTATCATTCTCACTTACATGCAATTACTTGGTAATTTTTTTTTTTGCAATGAGGCTTCGTAACAAAAATAATTACTATGCTCATAAAAATGTATCAGGATTGAAACATTTTGTTTAAAATGAATACATAGTATTACCTGCAATAGTATGCCACAGTGTATGCTGAGTCACCTTACTCTGCTATTGTCATTATTATTTTAAATAAGTTTTTCAATCCTTATTGGTTAGTAAAAAATTTAATGTATAGATTTAGATATATGGAGATAGAATCCTTTTTTTATCATACAATTTCACCAATTCT
The DNA here is from genome assembly GCF_021155765.1 of Diprion similis. Classification (NCBI taxonomy): domain Eukaryota; kingdom Metazoa; phylum Arthropoda; class Insecta; order Hymenoptera; family Diprionidae; genus Diprion; species Diprion similis. Next base: position 8,481,181 of record NC_060112.1, on the reverse strand, counting down.
GCTTTACCTCTGGTTACAATACCAGCCTCTGTGATAAGTGTATATGTGTCTTTGTTGGAAGTACATACCTAGTATAGTTGAAAGAAACGAATTTAAGCGCAAAATACTAACGAGGAAGTTGCGGTGAATTTATGTAATCTATTTTCACAAAATATGTTTTTGACCAACTGCATTATTGCATATCGCCAAATGGGTCAGATTATTACTGGCACGTGTTATTGTATACACCTTCATAAGTTTTGAAAGATGTTATGTATACTTGTCCAAAGATTATTTTAATTCAAAGTACGTATATAAATAATAGTTAATGCATTACTTAGGATTAATGTTTGTTGTCTTTTTACCTATAATTTAATGTATTAAACGGAGTAGGTGATGTTACCATTCTTATAAAAATGAATCTTCGTAAAACAGGAGTCAAAACTTCTTTCTATAAGAGTAATCTTTTTGACAGATTCTATTGCTCCGAAGATTGACTTTTATTTTTTTTAAATATTTCATGTAATTGGTAGAAAAATTACTGGTTAATCAGTCATGGAGTACAATAATATTCTGACAATTTGGTCTGTTTTATCCGGGATTGAATTGCAATTATTGTACATTTATCTCATTGGAAAAATTCGCAGGGAAGACTTGGAGAACATAGAATGAAGTTAGCGTGAGAATTTTTTGAAAAAATACATAAACTTGCTGCATTACTTCGTTGGTAGAGTAAGACGCTCGGCAATTCTACAATTCACACATCGTAATTAATATTTTATTCATTCATATATTCTTGACGATATCGAATGTTTTGATTCATTGTTGGTCAAAAGAAATTCTAAAATATCTGAACGGGTGATAAAAGAAAACATGGAACACTAACGTGTGACGGCACATCAGCTAGATACGGTTGTAAGTCATGTCACGGTGTGAAACATTTACTTTTATGATGATGTTACGATGTATGTTGATTAGGTTTAAGTAATAAAAATATCACTTGTATTATATTCTCCATTGTAAATTGGAATGTGTAACACTATGAGCTAGTAAAAAACATTAGCTAGTTGTGTCACAATGAAATTATATCTTCTGTTTATGAATGAAATACCTACTTTAAAAAAATTATGGATTCCTTTGCTGAAAAGAAGTGAAATATATTTATGGAATAACTTCAGCGTTGCGTTGTTATATCCCGATTCCAAATAACCATGCAATTATAATAAAGTTTCATTGAAATATTTGCGTATCGTGTTTTCTTAAATAGTGGTGTTCACAGCGGAAAAACAACAGCTTAAACATTCTTCACTGAAATATATGTCCGTATGTCAAAATCCGGGAGACATGGCAGAGAATACAACGGATTTCTGTAGAGCCAGGCCCATTGAGATGTCACGACACTTTCTCAGTGCTGACCATCACAGGTGAGCTAGATGAATGCACGAAAAAAAGATGTCGAAAATAGGAAATTGATTTTTATTTCATACAAAACTTGCACATAGCAATAATCCGTTGTGTCATTAATGCAATAGCACGCAACATTTTTACATATTAAGAGATAATGTTATATATAAAATTCAGTATAGAGACTACATTCATAATAATATATAGACTTACATAACCGTTAATATTAATACATGGTAATACAACATTCAGAATTATTGGCTCGTTGGTCGCTGGCAAAAAGTGCACAAATACATCGCCACTAACATTACTTAACTGCAATGTATTGAGTACAATGAGAATTTGAAAACCACAAATATTACACAGTGAATTATGTATTGTTCGTATAAATTGTTACAAATCGTCAATTAGTACTTCAAATGACCAATCTCCAAGTGTGACTCAGCCCATTTTTGATACCTTAACTATCAATTTCATATGTACACTAAATCTTAAACACGAATATACTTGTCAGATTTCAACCGTAGTATAATGTGTAACATTACTTCGGATATATCATTTAATGTATGGTGTAGTTGAGCATTTATTTAGTTTCCAGTACAAGAAGCGTAAAAAATATAATCGATATTGTACATGGTCGGACAGTTTGTTGGAGCAATACTTTAATCGACTATGGTATCAAAGAGGGATGCGCGGTATTGAGAATTATGTATCGATTTTCAATACGGGTTTCGTATTCTGTATTTTGAGTTAACCGAAATATCGGTGTTTTCATAAATCCCGAAAAATACCTACCAAAATTTCGATAAAATTTATGAGTGTTGAATTTGTTCATATAACATTTATGTTTAAAGACACACTTCATTTCATCAGATTTTTTTCACAGAACGTATCATTTTTCAAGCTTTGACGTTTTTAAGAGTTTTCGGATTTTTTGTGTTCTGATTTCAAACTAAAAAAATATGAGATCGTACCACATTGTCAAAAACCTTCAGGAAATTTTCAATTTCTGTAATTTATAACATTTATCTGTTCCAACTTTTATAAACATCTAACGGAATTTCAACATCTTGTTTCCTTCAAAGTTCTGACATTGCTATGCTTTATTTGTAATTGTACAATATTACACAACACGTAAATGTATGTTGTTTAAAAGTTGTGAGTTTCTGACTTATTTGTTCTTAAATTACCCTATTGTCCATAAACCACAGAGAATTCGATTAGAGAAACTCTTTTGAACACAGCGAAACGCTATACCTAATCAGTTTTTTTTTTTTTATTCAACGTCAAACCTAATGGTACAATAATTTGTGCATCAGATTAATTTGATTAATTCAAATACGATTTTTGGAGATCTGATTGTGAGCTACTGATTGGAAAAATATGCCGTATATATTAACTTCTGCACGGATACGTGTGCTTAAAATAATACATATTTGGGCAAACGTGGTTGTTATGGAATCTAAATGATAAAATTTATATCTATATTTTTTGTAATGTGATAACGAAAATTTATTTTGCTTTATGGAGAATCACTAGTGTGGATTTTGAGGTGTGAGTTTTAATTTGAAAAAGCACGGTGCCAAGTTTTTTCTCAGTGACTGAGTAGAAAAGAGCAAAAAGCGAGCCAGCCTATGCCAGTATCGTACATAATAAAATAATAGAAAATGCGACGTTTTCACATAAAAGATGAGAAAAATTTTGATAAAGAACCGAAATTTTTTTAAATCCATCAAAAATTCAGCAAACTCCAAATTTTGAACTTCCCGCTAATCTGTTTTCAGAAAAAAAAGGAAAAGTGCGTGTAAAGAAAACAACATTTCGAGGTCAGGATGTGGCCCACTTCACATGGAATGCCTCATATACGTGTAATAACTGGGCCTTAATAATGTTTTAGAACTCACAACTACGCAATACGCATCTGTCATTATAGAAAGAAGTATTCTTGATGGAAACCAACGAAAATCTTATTCAAAGTTATGATATAGATATGCTAGATTTATCCAAGAGAGCAATAGCGACCGAAGAATTGAATCTAGTTTATAAGTGTATTAGTACATCTGTATACTTCCAACAACTTACATGTGTGCATTAAAATATATATACGTAAGTTAAACAACATTGCAAATTTTACATATAACACATGAACCTTATATTACTTATTATCTTTTTCCAAATTAATCCTGTCACTCGATGTAAAACCTATTCATTAAACATCAGATACATCTAGAATAATTTATGCTACCTATATTATATTGTGCGTGTTAACGAAAGAATACTGTGCAAAGGTAATATAGGACAGTCTTTGGAATGATACTTTGATATTGATTCAATGTGTCCCAATAGGGTGTGTCACGTTCGAAAAAATTTATATTTTTCTACGGGCGCATAGAAGACCTGCTTACTTCTGGTCTAAAAAATTTTTTTTCAAAGACTGAGTATCTACTATAGAATGATTTTTAAAGACCGCGAAAACGATTTTTCTATAAACATGAAAATTCTATGTTATCACCTTTTAACAAGTATTATTTCGTTTATATTTTACAAAAAAATTCGTTATGGCCTAAAAAGATTATCCAAATCGTATTACAGAGAAATGCTGGTATAGAAAGGTCGCAAGAAAATTTTTAAATTTTCATTTTTATAATATTCCTCTTTTATATTTTACAAAGAAATGCATTACGGTATTTTTTGCAACTCTTCTATACATCAGCATTTTTCTGTAACGTGCTGTCGGTAATCATTTAAGCCATAAATCATATTTTTGTGAAATATAAGAGATAATACGCGATAACCCTTATGTGTGCATCTATCTCTAGTTTTTATTATTTTTTGAATGCGGATGTCAACGGAACCATCCGAAATCTATTCACTTTATCAAATTAACATAAATAAAAAGTACTTGAGATATTTTTAAGTCTTATGTGACAGTTCAGTTGCGACAAAGGAAAATTGGCAATGGTAGCGTAGCATGGCTTCATGTATGTTCTTTTTTGTTAATCTTGTAATTATCAATATTAAAACTTAGTTCCAAGTGACTGAATCATATTTTCAACCCCCATATTTTAATAGAATGAATAAAACTTTTTTGATGTTTGAATACCGAAATAGATTCTAAGTAAGTTGAATTGCGAGGATCCGGAGCCTCATATCGAAAAAAATGTTCAGAAAATTATTAATAATAATATGAAATAGTGGGCACCCAGATGCGCACATAAGGGTTGAAAGGATGCTAATATCGATTTTTTACTTTTTCAGAAGAATCGCTTTAGCACACCCTGAACCTGATTCTAAAGTGCTAAGTCTTTTTCTTTTTAGACCAAAAGTAAACATTTTTTGCATGCGTCGGTAGAAAAATTAAAATTTTTTTTATGTAAAACCCTAATGTTGAAATATGGGTCTCATGAACGTAAGAAGCAAGTGGTTCTGCTACATTCTTATGTATGAAGTAGAGCTTTCAGTTGGCCCTTTATTCAGACAACATATTCAAAACGGAGAGGATCCATGAAGGGAAATTAAATTCACAGATTTAAAGTTGTAAGAAACTGTGTTGAAAAAACAGTTCTTACAGGAAATAGCATATTTTTTTCTATAGAACCCCAGATAACATATAACTAGAAATCTGGCGTCTTTTCAGACGTCTAATATCACAATTTGAGAAGTTTTCAAGTCGACTTTTAGATTTTAATGCCTAAATCCAACGCATAAGACATCTTCGAAAAGTCCTGAAGATGACTAAAAGACACAGATTTCAGTTTGCTATTTGGCAGAAATCTATAGAACCTTTAAGATATTTTTCTACAAAAACGGTTCTGTGGACACTAAACTTTGTAACTAATTTCTGTCGAATCGATGTCCTCTCGTTGAATAGGAAGCAATTGAATAAATGAAGCAAACCCATATACTTGACTTTGTTCGTACGACCCAATAACAATTAATTTCATTGGAGCTGTAGGATTCACGTATTAAAATTTATCCTTGGTATAAATTATTTTTTCAGAGCTTGTAACAATATGAAACTCAATTATTCGAACTAGATGAACAATAGATAAATTTTCACACGGGCAATCTTCAATCATCTTTAATCATCATGAATGATACTCTCATTTTTGAATACACCCGTGCAATTTAAAAACATTATTTTGTTCAATCACTTCGGCAATATTTAGCTACCTAAAAATCACATTCACCAAATTTAATACGAAATTTTCAATGCTACCGAACTCCGTAACCGAAATTGGTCCCACTTTTTTGGTGAGCTGAGAATAGGAGTTCGGTTTCCACCCTAATTCTACTTCGTGTTTGGCTCTCTTTAAAACAATATACTTACTCAATGCTAATAATATACATAAATCACAAACAGTATTTTACTTTGAACCTATTCATACCAACAATTAACTAATACTCCATTGTTTTCTATTTTAAAATTATAGTGCTGCCTGAGGAAGATTGATGATGATCCAAATGAAAATAGTTTCACACTTCTGCGAATATGCGCTAGATAGCCAGAAGGTGGCAATTGAAAATATTATCACGTATAGTTCATACAAGTATGTATGCAAAAACAGATAAGCCTCTGGTTAACAAGTGCTGCAAACTAGGCTATTTATTTTTGAATATTCAGTCGAAATGTACCTGAATGATTTTCAAGGGCTAACTCGAGATTTTTGCCATCACAAGGTCACCAATATTCTTCATAAATATTTCGTACCTTGTGAAAATATAACTTTGCCTAAGTTTTTCTTTTCTGTATCTACAGTAGTTTACAGTGAAACTTCGAATATTAATCACTAGTTACGCACTAGTCGAGTTAATAAGATAACTAAAGTGAATCTGAATGAGATTCAAAATATTGTAACCTCCAGCTAATGTCCTAATTTCGAGTACAGATTCTAAAATAGAATTCTAAATCGAAATTTTCTATGTAAAAAAATGAGATTTCGTACCTAATTATGCAACCTTTACAATGAATAAATCGCCGTACCATATTCACTGTAAAACAGATAATAGATCCTCAATATTTCCTGTCTCATGAAGTTAGAATATAGGTCAACCTTCACTGATAATATGATTCAATATTTTTAGGTACACGATACTACTAGTTATTCAAAACATCGCAGTACTGAATTTAATTATTTAAATTCTTTAACATACTCGACTGGAATGAGACTCGACGCTCTTTTTATGATATTAAACATTTTCTTTTAACCATGTCCATGGTTAAAAATATCGATTTACACGCATTTCACGAAGTTGGGCAATTACTTCACTACACTGTAACAAATCATGGCAAATTCAATTGGGATACCATATCACTAAACAAAGCATTGATATATTTTCAGTAATTTTGAAGCACCATAATTCATAACGCAGTATTTAAATGACCAGACAGTTAAAAAGGAGTGAAAAAATACATTAGAAATAGTATCAAATACAGACCCTGTTTTTCAATCTTAGTAGGTTGGAGAAATAGAAAGTAGTCACATAAAATTCCGTAAAAAAACAACAAAATTCCCTAACTCTTCCCGGTTTTTTCCGGTTTTCTCGGACTACCGCCACCTTGTTAAATTCAATCTCGTACCAAAAGAATCCTCAATACATTATTAATTGTAACATAATCAATAATTGTGCGTATCGATAAATAATGCTGAATTAAATATGCAATGAATTATTCAGTTAAAAGGAAAACAATCCACATTTGTTATCATAGGACATGAAATAATCACGCTATGGTGTCATTCCGGAATATCACAATATTCGGTACTCATTTACACTTCTTTTTTGCTAAATGACGGTCATATCTGTCGTTACTGACCAAGGCTTACGGAAATATGCTAGAGGCTAAGGAGCATGGCATACCTCTAAATATTGAAGGTGTGGAATTCCATACCTTATCGAGCTTCCGTTAAATAATAAAATTTTCACCCATATGTACGTTCGAAATCTATTTTTGCTATGCAATTGCCCATGATGATAGTATGATACCATGTCTTAACTATTTGGAAACTGAAATGAAGATGGAAAATAATTCCTCTCATTTATTGTTAGCCAGCAATTTTATGTTTAAAAATAAATTACTTTACAGATATTGATGGCTAAACCAATGAAGTTTTTATCGTATCCTATTTTTATAATTATTCTCTATATCTCATGCATGAAATATTGGTGCTCCAGAGGCCCAGTGACTGAGAAAATATCTTACAAAATTAACAACATTACGAATAACAAAAATTCGATCACCTTTTTTTGATAAATGAATGATACAAATTACATATACAATCAAAGCAAAATCATTGCACATCAAAGCTTCTGAAAATGATATTATTATTAAATTCGTATTCTTGTGCAAGATTTTCGTCGGTTTAGTTACTCTCTTTTATCATAGGTATCATAATTCCGATGGCCAGTTCAACTAATGAAAAATTTTAGAGCCAATTCAAAATTTGAATAATACGTAGGCACAAATTTTAGTTTTGAACAAGGACTCTTTTAAGAATTATTTAATACATCCAGAACAATACACTAATAAACTATTATTCAGATCGATAAAACGAAAGTAGGCCAGTCCCAGCGAAATTGAACAAGCTTTCGTTCTGACCTTCGCCGAATTTTTACTATTGCTAATTTGGCCACATGAAATAACCATTCAGAATTTCTTTGGGATTTTATTCGGGAACCTTTGAAAATCTGAAATTTTTTCAGACAGTGACTCTGGAACTAACGTAGTTAGAAACTTTGACCAGTGGTGTACATTACAAAATTTTTCTCTCCTTTCCTGGTAATCCTAATTTGAGTTACCGGAGTTCAAAATTTTGTGTTGTAAAGACCAGAACAAAATCAACATTTGAGTAACTTGAAGAAAAAATCCAAAGAAGGTCAAAGATTATTTTATGCCGTCGAAGCTGGAAAAAATCGACAACAGATTCGTTTAGCATCTGAGCGGAAGCCTGTTTACTTGCAATTGAACCGACAGTTGTATACAACATATTATTGAACAAAAATTATTTCAGATTAATAAGCAATGGTACAAAAATTCGTTGCAGTACAGATATATTTAAGAACAGTCACAAACGTTATTAGAAAAAGAGTTTTCGGTTTCTATTTACAAGTTGGTATATTAGAACTTTAGCCAACCATTGTTTACGAAAGTGTTGATATGAAACGAGAAGATGTAAATGAAGTTGGTTTAATTAGTTAAGGGAGATGAGTAGTTACACAAACCCTCTTGCTTTACAAATTTAAGGGCAGCATCGGATAATATTAATTCACACATGGTTACATCATTGCTTGAATCGTACTTGGTATGAAATATTGTGAAAACTTTTACAAGCCCCTATGAACACAAGAAAATGAGCTGCAGAAGAGAGAGATAAGCTGTGAATTGTTTCGATTTGAATGCGTGTTTTCCATGAATCAGGCTTTTGGAAACTAAAAACGTCCCGATTTTCTCGTTATCAGTGACTTATTCTGATCTACTTGATCTTACAATTGAATGTACAAAAGTATGTTGATCGATTTACTGAATTTGTAAAATTTTCAAACATTGTTATCAAACAAATTGCTGCCAGATTTGTCGCCAGGAATTTCCATATCATTTTTTATCCCACTCAATGTCTGATAAATTATTCTAAATGTTGGTCTATCTGAAGGTTTTTTATTCCAACAAAGTTTCATCAGTTCATAAATTGGCTGAGGTGTGTTATCCGGACATTGAAGTACGTGGCCGTCTTTGATATATTTAACCACCTCTTCGTGAGTCATTCCGTAGTAAGGTTGAAGAGCAAAACTGAAAATCTCCCACAAGCATACAGCGAAGGCCCAAACATCAGACTCTATCGTATATTTATTATACAATATACTCTCAAGGGGCATCCATCTGACAGGAATGGCATCTTGTTCATCTCCCTTGTAATAATCTTGCAGATAAATTTTTTGCGATAAACCGAAATCCGCTATTTTAACAACCATTTGATCATTGATCAAACAATTTCTCGTAGCTAGATCACGATGCACAAATTTTCTGTCCGACAAATACACCATGCCAGATGCAACTTGTATGGCTATCATAATGAGATTCATATGAGACAATCTCGTATCTCTAAAAGAGTCGTTTTCAATGCTTCTAACTATGTAATTTCCCGGGGAACATGATCTCAGAAATTCATTCAGATCACCTCTTCCCATGTATTCAAATAGCAAACACATTGGACGCCCCATCGCGCAGACCCCAAGTAGTTTGACGATATTTGGGTGGTCAAACTCCGCCAGCAAACAAGCTTCTCGCTCAAAGTCTACCAACAAATCATCCGATGCTTCATCCTTCAACATTTTGACCGCTACATTCGTGAATTCTTCTTCGGACACTAGGCCTGGTGCTTTCGCTTGAAATACACGACCGAATGCTCCTTGACCCAAGTCTCTGACATATATAATATTGTTCCTGGGAAATTCTAATTTCTCTAATTTTGGATTTAGCTGTGCCCCTGTGTGATGATACGCGTCGTTGCTCGGCAATTTGTCCAGATCGATATTCACTTCCTATGATTTAAAATAGAGTTCTAAATGAGCTGTCAGCTGTCAAACACTCTATTCGAAATGTTTCACTAAAGTATTTTGGAACGGTTATTAGAAAGTCAAGTTTCTACCTGGCATTCTTTACACTTAGCCAAATTTTTAATATAAACTGTTATTTCAGAATGAACGTGGAATATCAATAGCGTTTTTAATTGGTAACACTCAGTTTGCACCAAAAACGATTTTCTTAGCCCTTGACCAATAGCAAGGGCAATTAAGCATGGGATCTGCACTATGCGCAGACCAAGTTTAATCAGTTGAAAACAGTAGATATTTGAAAAAATTATATTAATCGTTGCTTTTCAAATTGACTTTAAGGCCCTTTTTTCCATTGAAAGTATAATTTTGCAATGCATTGCCTATTATATTGCCTATTATAATGACTGCCTATTCATGATAATACACACGTACTTGAACCAGGCAGAACATTGAATAAGAGTTAACTGTAATTACAGCTCGAGATATCGAAAAGGAAATAAGAAGGGATGAATTACCGAATAAAAATACAAACTATGTTCCCCGAAATTTAATAACAATGGTAATCTTGTATAGCATTATTTGGGAATTGGAGAGTGGCGCAAAAAGAAGGGCCCACCCTACTTCCTCCCTATGCGCCCACCTTCCCCCACCCCCTTGGGGCTTGTGGGATTACATTCACTGCTTCTGTTTGTCTTTTTTTTTGAGTGGGAAAAATATTGTAAAACAAAAATTTTGCAGTATAAAGATACAAGTGTTTTAGAGTTCATACTTTTTCACACGCCTACAAAGTTTCATTCGATTTCAAAGCAATGGTTGAGAATGTTCCCTCATTAAATTGAATTTAATTTTTGAACTGCCAATTATAAGAGCAAACGTATTTCACGGGTTCAAGTAACTTAATGTAAGTAACGTGGTTTTTACTTTAATAGCAACCAAGTGCTATGAAAAATGAAAAATTTTACGCTACTCCGATTGTATTAGTTTTCTCAATACTATGAAGTGAATTGTAAAAAATAGAATTTGAGGTTTTTGTACTGATGATTCCTTATCAAACAAACTGAATTTTGTCATAATATTTTAATGTGAAGGCATCATGCTATCTATATTAAATGTGTAATAGTTACCTGTGTTTCTGTAGGATTGTAGCCATGGTGCTGTTTCTGCAGTCTTTGGCACAGCAGTATTGATAGAAGAAGTACAAGAATACAAACGAATCCTATTGACGACAGTATCAGTATTAATCTTGGTGTGAAAAACGTTTCCATCGCCAAGTCATCCAGATCACTTTCCATTGTAACCTCCGTGGAGTTGGCTGAAACGTGATTAGAGTTTAGAAATCTATTACCTACGTATCACTTCAGCATTAATATTTATTTTGGTTTGGTAGATACTATGTTTTTCTATTGACAAGATTCAACTGTTATTTTTTTCAATATCATACCACAAATCGGTATATCGCATAGTTCCCAACGAACATTTGGATCCATTGTATAACACCAGGGCATTGGTTCATCCCCACCGGCATTTCTGCAATGGTTTTCAGCATTTTGAAGTTGCGGAAAAACATCCGGTGGCCTATCGTGACTGTGAGGCTCTTGTATGGACCATGATTGACAATCTAGTCCAGATTTTGTCTTGTTTACAGATCCAAGGTAAAACCGTCCATTACCGATAACGCAGTCATCTGAAAAATGGTTAATAGGAACTTCAATAACATCTAGTCAATCCGATTTCAACTTTTCAATCAGTCAAAGCTGCTGTAAAACATTTACGAAAGAAATCTGGTACTACATTATAGTAAGCAGCGCAGAAATACACACAGATTATACACTTAATGGATGAATGAATTTTACCACACAAAAAATGTATCGCATGCTTTTTTCAAGCAGTTACCAAATAGGTGTCTATAGTTCTTCTTTGACCGTAAATTGAAATCTCAAACAACAAACTTCAACGAGTAGGATATATTTTGAAACTAGCTGCATATAATCTGAATGAAAAATATATTCTTCAACTTACGAGTGATAAGTTCAGGATTCATGTCTGTTAAAGAGGCATTTGAACACGTTGGTGTAGAAGTATTGCTAATCCTCGGTAAACTTTCGCAGTCTGGAAGGGTGAAATGCCCTCTGGACCTGATATAGCTTGGCCTTTTTTTATGCTCTTCTATCATGGCCCAGTTCACCAAACAAAACTCTTGCCGAACTGCCATGCAGTCTTCGTAACAAAGCGGCAAACCCACGGAGCCGACACATTGCGGGAATGCATACATGCATAGCAGTTTCTAAAATTAAATATTCAACGTTGGATGAGCTAGTGTAAATTATTACTATTATTGTTTAAGTAGAACCAATAGTGTCGTAGTAGCAGGACACTTCAAGTACAGTAAAGTTTCAGGGAATCTAAATAAATCAAAGAATAACTTTTGCAACATTCCACTGAGAGTTCGAGTTCAGTGAAAGCAGCACAGGTGAAAAGACTGTTATTTTGTAGTCAATAAAACTAAAAAAGGTTAGAGGGTTGAAACCGACCCTCAAAAATGGGCACCCAACGGGGTGATTTTTTGATGCACTAGATGGATTTGAATGAAACCAACGCTGAAATGTTTTTATGTACTAATAAATAAAACTTCCTCTTCCCTCCCACTTTCTTGAGTCATCTTATGCCCTCCCTGGACTGGTCTAAAACTTTTATCATCTTCAAGGTTTCCTCACTTACTACTTTGCAGTTAGACACTATGTGCTTCAGCGTTTCTGAACTTTTCTGCACAGCTCAAATAGTTTTTTCCCCTCGCTTCTCCGATTCTCGTTAGTCCTTTCCTTATTCCCTCATCTCTATCTTACTATAGTCTTCGAACTATATTTATTACCTCATTTACTAAGGTATTCCGCCCAACATTTCCTCCGTCATTATCTTGTTATATTTCCTATTGTACCTTAACTTATTTATTTTCCCACTCTACTGCTGCAACTGTTCCCCTGCATCTTTCCTCTCGGTTCTTTCTAATACTTCTCTTTCAACCGTCCTTTCTTGTCTTATGCTCACTTGCATCCGAAAAGCATAATATGAACTTATGGTTGAATATAGGCCCCTAGCGTACCTTTCAAGCCTCTTAGTAATATGTGTGAGACCTGTGGACACACACACCCGCCAGCGCCGTCTAACGTGGTTGCCTGATAAAACTCAGATGATGATTCCGTATGTGTACACAGCAATACAAGCACGTTTTCTTTGCTTGCGAAGGTACGCTAAAGGTCTATTGCGGTGACAATCTTTTCATCAAGTACAAAACATTTTTTAATCAAGCTCGATCGATCAGAACTTCATATAAAATGAAAGTTACAGTTTCAAAAGTCCAAGGGCTAACAGAAGTGAGATAAATTGGCATAAAATTGTTTTTTGCATCATCAATAGATGCTAAGAAAAATTTATGAATGTTATAAATATTAAGGAATATACTAAACCTCTGCAGCCGAACGACAAGGTTCATAAAGTGTTTTGATTAATTCGGTCCATAAGCCAGTCGTAATCTTTTCATTCAGCCAACCTCCATTATTGCCATACGAATCATTGAACCAAACTTGTCCTATACCACTCAAATATTTTTTGCAAATTTTCCCATTGTAAGGCGCGCAGTAACCCTTCATACTCGAATCTGTAGAACGACAGAAAATTTTTGTGGAGTAACGTGAAAAAAGTTCTGACATTGCTTAAGTATATCTCTCAATACTTACTATTTTCTGCCGACGACAGTTGGAGGGTTATGAAGAAACAGAAAATTTGCAAAAACACCATCGCGATCGATTGTTAAACGCCGAAATTTTGCGAATTCAGCACATATGTATTTTCGACGAATTAATCACATTTTTAATCGAGTAATATTTTCTTTGACAGGTCAGAAGAGAAAATGAAGGACGGTTATTGGCCTTTGAAAACACGTTTTTTGATCATAATGCGGGGACGATTTATTTAGTGTTTATGTTTCAAAGTGGGGTTTGTTCTAGCCAAACAAGTAGTGTTTCACTCGGTTCGTCAATAACTAATTATTGTTTTCATACGTGTTGTATTTATTACATGTTTCTGTTGTTCCATTGCCAGTTCGTACAGTGGTTAATTGTCACCGTGGACCTGGCACAGTTCATTTTAAATAAGATTACAAATAACAACTTCTGAAACAACGTGTTTCTGAAAAGTCAAAATTCAGATTTGTTTTATTTTCGTGGAACAGGTGGGCGAGTATACAGATTATGGATGAAATTTCTTCCGCACTAAATTTACAATTTTTGGTTTATAACGGAGAAAGTCATAGGCTTATTGGTTTTTAGATTCTAGATGCATATTTCCGGCACACATTTCGTTGATTGTAAATTTATAAAGACTACTGCCCTGGTTGTTTTTTGTACAATTTACCGGGTCTGGGAGGGTTTAGGGCTATTAGCCACAATGTCAAAAAATATGGTGTGTTCCTCCGGTCGACGCATGTTCGTCCCATTCTGTGCAGGCCATATTTGGTTGTGAGCCCAATGGAGGCCATCTTTGAAAAATACATATACCATGTGGAGATTGCCAACTTTAAAGTGTGCGCCAAATGATCTTGGATACGATTGGTTAAAAATCTAAGATGGCTTTCATTGGGTGCGGGACGCGATTGGTTTTTAGGGATGGCTGCGCAAGAACACACCTTGGTTTATTTCGACATATCACGTATACCATAGACTCGAGCATAGTTGCGCATACCCTATACATTACACAGGTCGCGCGATAGCTGCAATGTATATCTATATTCTGCTTCGGAAAATTCGTCGGATGCGCCACCTATCCGGAATTTTAGGTAGTTATTACATTGCGAGATTTTAGCATCACGCGTAAAGGCTAAAGTCCGTCTTCCTTCTCTCTACCATCCATAGGACTGCACTCGGTGCGCAACACCGACGCAAGCTTCCTAGGATTCCCCTTGTTCTATTGGTTGAAAACTGGGAACGTAACACTCATTGCACATAAGTGCAACCAGTGAAAAATGCTTTAAGTATGAGCTCATCTACGTCCTACAAAATGACGTCATATCGGAAATGAATTTTCCACTGAAAACATTTGATTGTTGATCATTTCAATGTATCAAGTGTCAAGGTCAATGCTTTCAGTATGATATTGAGAATTTCAAATTACCCAAGAACCCTTGCGGAGGGTGCTACCCTAAGAGACAACAGTCCCCTTACGTCAGAAATAAATTCCGGGCTGACAACATTAGCAGGCAAAATGGTGACCCAGCCTAGACATACCTATAATTGAAATGACGAGACCAATGTTTTTAGCATGATGTATCAGAAATTATAAATTAATTTGAATCTGATTTCAACTGCAGAAACAAATCCGAACAACTTACACATTTAAAACAAAGAATATAAGCTTTGCAAGATTTTCAAAAAATTTGCGGTCAGCTAAAATTGCGCAGAGGTTGTATGTAATAGAAAAAATACGACGTTACTGTGGTTTATCGTAGTACACATATGACACACATTCTTAAATTTTTGAATTTATCCAACGGTACAGAATGTGCAGTGTACAATATATTGTAGGTTGGCGTGTATTATGCATTGAGGATTTTGAGGTATATACATCAGGGCGGAGTCTTCCGGCAAGATGGCCGCCGATCTTTGTACTCACTCACAGACCTATCCGTTTACTCACTCGTTCCACCGCTGTTTGCATGCGCTGCACTAAGCGCGTGCGCGCGAGTATGTGTGGGGCGTCGTTACTACTTACCGTGTGTAGGCGTTGGCAAAGCGAGCTGGGTGACGTGCCGTGAAGAATTACGGCGTTTCGTGTAATCTTCTGCACGTGTATGATCGAAATAGATGTTCGTTAGCGGTTTTTCGTTCCATGATTACGCGGCGGAGTTGTCTTGATAACTTCTTCAATGGACGGAACCGCAATGCGATGGTGAAACGACAGTGAAGTGAACAGTGGGAGCAAACAGCAGAGGGAATATAGAAGCCAGCCACGTATCTTGCAATGGAAACCAACTACTCCTGAGCAGACCAAAGTAATGCACGCGAGGCTGGTGTTTGGTTTCGTGCGTCGGTGGTTTATGTTTTGAATGATTTTTTGATTTTCTCTCTTAACTCTTCGTTTCCACCAAAATTCGCCACGGATCCGTAGAAAGATACCTCTTGTGAAAGAACTATAGTGACGACTAATTACATTAAATTCGTATTCCTGAAGTGATATAATTTATCAGAAGATTGTGTTTTGTGGCCAGGGATACTTGTGTAAAGATCAGACGAATGGTAGAAGTATAAAAGTGACAAATAATATGAAGACTTTTGTCACAAAATCGTTCTAATACTAGTTTTACAATGTAATATTCCAGTTATCCTAACAATAATATGATGTAAATTGAAAGGTTTTACATGGTGTCTCGTGGCTAAAGCGCGAGAAGTAATACAAGCTCAATCAAACTCCTCGAGTCTACAAGAAAATAAAGATTTATGGAAGACAAAAACCTCGAAGAAAATAGCTCGAAGCAACGCCGGGGGACGCGGCGTGACAGTAGCTGAAACGAGCGAAGACGTGAACCGTTGCATCCGTGAACACAGACGCACGGTTGTCATATTAATTATATGAGAAGAATAATAATATATCTCTACGAAAAATAAAAGATTTAAACCAATTTAACCACCGTCGCGCATCATGTTCACACATGACATTTCACGCAGGTAAGTCGAAGTTATCATGTTGTTAAATTTATGAAAAAGGTTCGAACACCTTCTCGGCGTTGCAATTTGTTTATGCGTTATTTCACTCAGAGCAGAGTTTGACTCGGCACGATTTTTACCTGCATGGGCACTCTGAGTCGATTGTTATTTTACGCTTCTTGCATTCACTAGTTACTGGACATTGTGGTAAATCCTTTCACAGTACTACTACATAGTCAGTGAACAGATTCTGATTATATCGTATTAGCTGACTCAACTCCGTAAACATACCAGTTTATTAAGCTTACCGAATATATAACTGTATCATAGCCAATTCTGTCACTAATTGCAGAGGCGGCGACTTGTCAATGATACATATTTTCTTTTTATAAACATTTTCGGGCCAAGGAGACGATTAGTGAAGCCCCCCACCCCCCTCCCAAAATTAATTTCATCTCTTTCATTAGCTCCACTCACCCCCCGTAAGTGGCCATCTGTCAAATGCAACTACTTTTTAGTGACAGCAGCGCGCGTGAGCAGAACGAGCGGAATGCACGGTTTGGGGGGGGGGGGGGGGGGGGAGAGGGTTTCTCCAACAATTCTATTTGGGTATTCATCACTGGGAACAGATTTCTAACCACCGTAATGTGTCAGCATTGCAAATTAAGAAAAAAATTGAAATAATTAATAGACAAGAAAAAAAATTGATAGGTTAATTAGTTGTTTTGACAGCGGATGAAAATAAATAAACAGATATAAATAAACTCTAAATAACTGATGTAATGTACACTGGTTATTTATGAAGAGAATCGGTCTACATGTCTGATAGGCAATTTAACTTGGGGTAATTCCGACTGCATTTATTTGATCAGGATACATTTAACCGGTCGACTTTTTTGCATAATTTTTCACGATTGGCCAAATTCCTTACTTTCTCCAATCATTCAACACGAAACAAATGTTGGTCGGTAAATGTACCCTTTTTTTTGTTCAGGAAGGGTCAAAATGACGGAATAGCTCCTCTTTCCACTAAAGCGAAATTTGTTTTTATAATGTCTAATGTTACGCTTTCTGTGCGCTTTTGAATCGCGCAATCGAGAAATTTTGCGCTCACAATCAGTTTGAAAACCAGATTAAAATCATTTTTGTTGGATGGGGAGAGCGGGAGGGGAGGAAGGGGAGGGAGAAGGCTAAACACGGCAGTCTTCTTGTATTAATTTCAGGAATTTGGAAAAACTGAGCACGCCATATTGAAGAATGATTAGAAAAATTATGCACGCTGAGAGATCATGATACGATTATATTTTGCGCCTTCTTCTTTGTTGTGCAGATCCATTAATTAATTTACTACCTCCACTAACTCAAAATTGAAAGACTCGCCATCTACAATTTAGTACTCTTTATATGTGCTGATTTTGGCTACAGTTGTTGAATTTTGTGCTTCATAGGTAATCGGGAAACGAAATTTCTAGTGAGCTGTTGATTTGAATTGAACTAGCACTCCTCCATCCACATTCTACGAAATTTTTAAAAATTTCAACGCACGTACATTACGTGCTACTTATTTGCTTTTAAAATATGCAGGTCTTATTCCTTTTTTGAATTATATAATGATCTTCTATCGATAAACGATATCCACTTCCGCCTCAGTCCCAAAGAGAAGTGCTTGATTCGGAATCAAATCGTATTGCGATCTTCGTTGCGCACGAATTATACGTGGCATTTATGGGCTTTTGAAATACCCAGATATCATTCGATTTTTTTTTTTTTTTTTCTCTTTTAATTACATAACGGTCTTCTGAGTGAAATGCACTTCCGGCCCAAAAGAGAAGTGCCTTGGTAACTAATCGAAATGCGAGCTCCGTTGTGCAGGATTTGTGCGTTACTCATGTGCTTTCAATAACTAAAATTGTGTAATAATGTCCACTCACATGGCCTGTATAAGGAGGTTGCCTTTTTCTTAGTAGACCTACATGGAAAAGATAATCTGCTCGACCAACAAATTTCAGTGTCACTATACACCTAAAAAAAATAACATTGGTCGAACCAACATCGAAACGGCGGTTATTGGCGAGTAAACACAGATTATCCTGCGGTTACTACAATCAAGTATCAGTTGATATAAGAAAATATTCAGTGGTAGATGTAAGATGCAACGAAACATTCTATTGTATTAAAAGACCTTTAGTTGTAATAAAATCTACGTTTGTCCGCCCACAACCTGTGCCATTCTACTTTGTTTAACGAAAGATTTTTCTCTGTGTAAATACAGCGAGAAATTTTGCTGCCAAAGTAAAAATTTTTTCACTGCATCAGTAAAGATTTTATTAACGTTGAAGCTAGTAACGTTAACTTGGTGATGCATGTTTAGAAAAAATTGTTTTCTTACAACTTTCAGACTATCTTTTATTTGTAAAAAGATAATGAAGCTCATATTTTGAAAAAGAATTTACTTCAAATTCATTCCAAAACTGCAAAGTAACGACTTTGATTTTGTAAGATTTTCCATGCACAAGCTATATTCCAGTGAGCTTCCCAATTTAGCATGTCTGTTTTTAAATTATCGGCGGAACTGTCGGCTGAAATTGTTATATGATCTGAAGGATCGTATAGGTTTGTCGAAAATCACTTTTACAGACAAGGCCAGGTCCATTGTACCAATATAGCTTCCGCCACTTCTGTACGCAATCGTTAGAATCAAAGTTCAAATGCACTGATAAACACACTCCATAGAAGAATAGACAAATAAGTCTTAGGACAAATAGACAAAACTATCGATCGCTGTAATATCCGTCGGAAATTCTTTTGAACCGAGTGAAATGCTGACTGCAAAGCAAAATTTTTTTTCAATCCAAGTTTTCACTGGCAAAATGTGAAAATTTTATGGTTTATCTCAAGTTAAAGTCGCAGATCGCTGATTTTTGTTCACAATGAATTTTTTTTTTCTTAATTACATTTAGTGATTCTCAAGATATGGGGCGGAATGTGGCGCTGGGTGTCGTAATAATGTCTGTATGAACCCAGCTATATTCACTAACGGAAACAAATAACAAATGAATTTAAATGATTTATAGGTCTCTATAATTGCACAAATTTAATCAATTAAAAATCCGGTATACGAGCACAGAGTTGTTGAAAAAAAAATGCCCTACTTAATCGAGTATAGCGTATAATAGAGAAATAATCTCGAAAAATGACTAATCAAAGTAAATATTTCTTTCAATCTGACATCATCAGTATCGAGCTTCTCCTTATTTAAATTTATAATTAATTACATTTCGATCGTAAATCACATGTGGATGAAATGAATTAAAATATCATTAAGGCGTTTTACAATGAGCGTGAATTAAAATATCAATTCCATTTGTATTTACTATTAGAGAAAAAATTAGAACATTTTATCTTTATATTTGATTGTGAGGTGGAATCAAATACAAATTATACATTTAATTAGCAATCAATTTCGGTTTAGTTATAATTTTTGCTAATGTGATTGGCATTTTTATTTCATCCAACTATGATTCTTTAATGTTTTTAAATGATTCTGTCTCTTCAGAGATAGATATTTTTACTCTTCAAGATGTTCGCTTTATTCCGCATTCTGGGAATGCGCGATACTGACGATACGGTTGTTTCAAAAATTGCGAAGGATAAAAGATAACGAAAAGTCAAGATACAGACAATAGAAATAGAGCATACTAATTAGAAAGGAACACTAACAGGTATATATACAAAAAAAGGAATGACAATGATGACTCTATATTGAATTTCGAGACAGGTGATACATAAATTAGAGATATAGGCACCGTTCACTTTTTATACATTGCAGAAATACATATCTTATATGCAACTTTCTCCGTAAATGTACAGATCTGTACAAACGTATTCAAGTATTATTATATGTGCTAACAATAAGTATGTATAAATATTACAGACTAATTTATTTAGTATTTTATTTCATTCTAATTATCTATATATATAGTATTACAAATGAATGTTTCTTCGTTTGTTTGTTCCGTATTCATTCCGATACCGTTCATCCGATTGCGATGAAACTTTTGTGAGTGTTTCTGAATTAGTACAACCATTTTACAGTAGGTGGCGCGGGAGTCGTTTCATCAAATGAGTGTATTTTGAGGTGTACTAGCAGGACCTCGGTTATCCGAACGAATTGGGACCGAGACTAGTTCGGATAATCACAAGTTCGGATAATCGAAATACAGTTTTTTTGGAGACGGGATCATAAGCAAAACTTCTTTACATGAAGACAGTAGATATGTATTAAATTTCTACATTTATATTAGATTGTAAATATATATTTCAATCATCTGAAAAATGTTTTATGCTTTTTTCATAAATCGTTAGTTTTCGATTAGCTAGAACTCGAAATGCACCGTTGAGTGCGGTTTTCGCAATACCGCAGTGAGCAACAATGAATCTTCCGCAACAGCGTTCGGATAATTGAGCGTTCGAATAAACTAAGTCATCATTCGAATAATCAACGGTTCGAATAATCGAGGTTCTACTGTATTTCATATAATTTAGCGACATTACGTGTGTTTTCATAATAGTTTCTTTCTTTGAGTGGCATTATTGCCACGCGTACGAAAAATAAAGTCGCAGGCGACAACTAATACACAATATAAATGAAGTCATTGGAAGAAGTGATTTTACACATTTTTTTCAATAAAAATTAAATTTAAAAAAATAAACGTTATTTACAACTATTTTGTACATTTGACAGAATACTTATTTACAATTTAAATACTAAGAAAATCATTCCTTTGCAATGTGAAGCATATGTGAATTCTTTTGGAAACTTGATATGGCTATTTTTATTTATTTATTTATTTTTCTAATGAAATTCTTCGCTGAAATGTTTCTTCTCTGATAAAACCAGACAATGTACGTTTTTGTAACAACGAAAGATTTGGTGAGATCAAGTCGAATTTAGTTCGAGCGACAATAGTATATTGTGTTACAAGTGCAGAACGTGGGCGATTTATGACGAGTGTGAAGTTTGCAACGAAAACCGAAGGCGAGTGTTGCAACCACACGAGTACTAGTATAAACGAATCATGAGCCAAGGCGAGCACTGTCACCCGATTCAGATATTGCCTATAGGTACACACGTATGACACATTGTATTTTTTGCAACACCTGCGAAGGAAAGTTTGATTTGAGAATCAGTGAAGGTTCCACTGAAAGCAGTTGAGATCTTACGCTGAATGACACTGTGCGTAAAAATGAATTGTTTGAAAAAACATTATTTTACCGTATTGTTCAGAAATAGAATAATTTACGTGCGCTAATTAATTGACTTCTTGCTCTCTTTTTTGCAAATAGATAAGATAAAGATGAGTAAAATTTATCTACGATGATTATTTAAGGTAATATTATCTAGACAACGTACAATAAAGTTAAGATTCATATTCTCCGAGTAATTTTACATGAGCCTGCTTGTGTACAAAGTGTAAGAAGCTAATTTGAATTCGATGATAGTTATTTCTATAGTTGATCCACAGATCACCTCACACAGAGAATACCAGTTCATTTAAGAAATGATTATGTTTTCAGGTGAGGCAGCCCGTAGCTGGGAGGAAGCAACAGTGATCAGCTGCTATGTCAAACAATCAGCTGGTTGACTCCTGCCTGTAAGTCTAAATTTTTCATTCAAATTTATTATGCTCAGTTCTATTGACGATCTGGCGGTCTACTTTCTGCTATTAGGGATACGGCTGGCGTGAGAGATTATGTGCGTTAATGCAAATAAAAAAATCAAGCTTGTATTCTATGCACATTTTTCTGTATACACGCCTACATTTGATTTTCGATACGCTCCTGTTTTCGTCAGAAAATATGTAATTAAAGCAGAAAGAAGATGAGAAATAAGTATAGTATAAATTTTGAAAGTAAGGTTTTTTCTTGAACCGATCAGCCGACGTCTGGATCTTCGTAAAGGTCGTATTTTTCACTCGTGCTATAAAGCAGGCTGGACACAAATAATTAATTTAGATATTTTCACTCTCGAAGACTTTGAGGGAATGACGAGAGAAAATAAATCACGCAATAACAAACTTCATGCTCATTTCTTTTTCATCTCATAAACCTTCAATAGTTACACGGGCTAAACTTATTCCCTTGATTTTTGTTACATTGACGTTATAAATTTCAATTTAATTGCACGGCAAGTTGCTTGATTCACGGTGTAGTTGGGAAGAAAACAGTACATTATGTAACAAGAGAATAATCAGATTCATTTCCGTGTTACATAATGTTATTTTTCGTGCAAATGCGGGAAAAAAGTATAAGAGGAAACCATATGTTACTTTTTTCCCCGCTTTTCAGGTCAATAAAGTGGCTATTATAGTTTAGTCGGTAATAAAATTCTTTTTGAAACAAGTTGGAAAGTCGGTGCAATTAAGATATGATTTCTAATACAATATTCTGCATAAAAAAATGAACTTTATAAAATTAAGAACACAATGTAAACTAGGCTGGTGAATCGGCGGATCGAGCAGAGACAAGAGCACAACATAACGCGCACTGAAATTACGCAGAGGTGACTAATTAGCTGACGCATCGCACGTTTTAGCACGCTGTAACTCGGGCTAATGAGACTGTGGATTAGCACCAATGTTGAAAGCTCTAGGTAGCATGAATTACCCTCACTGTCCAGTATTTTGTTAGTCTTCCAAATTATAAGCTGTATCGGTTTCAGTCTACCTGTATAGTGTAATTGTGTAACTGAAAATTAGTAGTAGAAAAGGCTTTCAAATATTGCTCAGAAGATTTGTAATTACTATAAATAATCTTATTTCAACACACGTTATCATAGACAGGTTTCGAGGCATGAAATTTCACAAATTTAGTGATAAAAGTGGTACGATAATTTGAGCCAATACTTTTTCTTGTGCTCTATTTGACTATTTTTAGTAGGACACAAATTATCTCTGTAAATTGTAGATAGCTGAACACCATTCTGTACATTTTTTTGTACAACAGTGTGAAAATTTTTCGATTTCTTTTTCAGTTTGACGTTTCACGGTCATTGTTAGCGTCGGAAATTAGTTCAATATTTATTTTAACACCTTTAAACAAGTTGTAGAAAACCCGTTACACTTGTGCATGGTAGTATCAAGTAACCATATTCTACCGAAGATAAGTCAGCCTAATAAAAGTTGTCCTGTCAGCAAAATTGAATGGTAAGCTACAGACAATTCAAAGAATAGCCAGTAAATATGCATGTGGTAATACTGGCATAGTCAACTGACGTTCAAATATCAATGGTTTTAGACGAAGAATGAATACCGAACGTTACATACGAAACGCCTACTGACATCTTGTTTTACCGTCAAACATCCTGAAATTGATAATAGCGATACCGACTAACATCTAACGGTAAAATTGTCTAAAGCAAGTTCTCTATGGTAGGATTTGGTTACTTATTTAATGATGATGTTTTTTTTTATAAACCATTATAGGTATAGGCCTTATAGACCATGTCCCATTCGCTTAATGATGGTAGTAAGTGGGAGGTAGTAAGTAAGGAGATTGGGTGGTTGAGACTAGTTCAGAAGATTCCCGTCAGAGTTGTTATTGTAGCAACGGGAGCGAGCCACTGGAGCGAGTACACTTGCAGCCAAGAAACCAATCGATAATAACGATAGCGCGCGCGCCTGCGCGAACCGAGGTGAGAACTGGAGTTGGAGAACCGAATGAGAGTCTTAACCGACCACTGTGGAACTGACATTTCTAATTCGACCATTGTAGTTATCGGGAACAGTATTAAGCGAAGAATCGGAATATAGATTAAGACACGGCCGGCCAGTAGTGGCACTGTCGGCTGCACTTGCATTGCCAACATAACCGACTTATCGAAAAAATTAGCCTTCTCAGAATCGCTGTGACCATGTGTACAGAAGTGGATTCTGAACGAGGCAAGGCGACCAATATCGCCTGCTACCATATTAGAGCATATAGTAAATATGTAGAGGGAAACTTCTGGTCGAAAAATAGGAAGACAGAGAGGGAAATAGTAAGATGATATCTTATCTTGTTCTCCCTCATATGTCCCGTATGTTACTCTTATCTAACCGATAACGTAACAAAAGTGATTTCGGCCAATCAGATCGTCCATGAAAAAGGCTAAATATCATCTTACTATGTCTGTTTCTCGGAAACTTTCCAATCATGGGAGGAGTTAAGGAAGGCTCCTTCCAGATAATATATGCTTTAAGGCTTCCATGTATTTAACTTGCGTAGCAAACGACATGAGTGGCCTTGAATCGGTTTGAATACACCTTTATCGAACTACCAATCCGATAGCTTTTGATGGCTCAGAACAGGGCTGATGGATCGTCATTTTATTAGTATACATCTGATGGTCTTAGAACTGGTCCATTTCAAACGGCTGTAATTCGTAACGAAAAATTTCCTCTCAAAAGTAAAAAACGGCTCAATCATAGATTTTTACGTGAAACATATTTCTATGGGGTGGATAATAGCTAGTTTTGGGTCACCCTTCGTATGCTCTAAGAGAAGCACCTAGGGAGCGAGAGTAAGGATACCGAACCTGTGTTTTAAAAGTTACACACGAAAGTGACGACGTCAGGGATGGGCGATGTTGTAAAAAAACATCGACATCGGACTATCAATTGCTTACCATCGAACTATCGATGTTCTGCTGAAAACATCGAAACATCGATTTTTAACATCGATGTTGAAAACAAGCACGAAAATTTAAAAAATTCTAGCTATAATTGTAAAATGAAAAATAAGCGCAAGAATTTGAAATTTCAAATTATCATTGTTAAAAATAAGTATGATGTATGAGAATTTAACATAACTAAATTAAGTCAGATTAAATTAGCTAAATATTCTAACTAACAGCGAGAAATTTAGTAGAAAATACAGATTTATTATCAAACTTAGTTATGTGTATTTACTTTTTATAGATATGTGACCGACAAATGTTGACACAGAGATTTAATTTTCTACCGATAGGTCAATATTTTCCATCGATTAATTATTGATGTATCAACTTTAAAAAACATCGGTAGTCGAAACATCGATCTATATCGCCCACCCCTAGGCGATGAGTTGGAAAAGTCCACCAGTGAAAATGTCGGATTACCTACTCGCGCCTGCGCGTTGAAATTGTTGACAAAATTATGCTCGTGAAAATCGGATACTTTCGTAGAATCCTGAGCGTATAAGTGATACTCTTATAGCGAATTCGCCTTAAAGAAAGAATGTGCACTAAGTGCCGTTTTCGATGAGGTTGAAGTTAAAAGCGTTAACGTAACGAAACATCTGGGAAAAAATCGCTATTGCGCAATTTTAGAATGACTTTCAAGGAGTTGGCTTTACAAAGTATTCGTATATTTTATTTCTCACGATATACTGAATTTCAGACATTCCTAAAGGTACGAGGTAACGATTTTTCCTAATCATGCATCGTTGCAGTAACGTTACTAACTTCGTTCTCCTAGTTTTCGTATCTTAGACTCCCCATTTCGCTCTCCATTGACTGAAAACCAGGGAATCTGCACTCAGTACGTACGTTTTCTGTAAGTGGCGAGACAAACTTGACGTTGAGTATAGCTGTGAGGCTTTTGTTTTGTTGTATTGAGACAATGTGTTGTAAGAAATCGTTGGAGTAGTACATTTTCTGCCACCAAACCTCAGTAGCTACAGTAAATTCTGTTATTAATCTACCCAACTACTGCACTGATATATAAACATCATTTCATTATGTTTTCCGTCACTAAAGTACGTTATACTTGAACTTACGATAGTTTAGTTTTCTGTAAGTATAACAAAGTTTTTGCCTTGAAGTAGCGTTGAAAAGGTCAAGATTACATTATAAGATTGTCGTTTCACTCATGTTTTCTATCACTGATGCAAATAGCATTAATTAAGATTTTTCATCTCTATTCTTAATTTTTAATTCAATAGGTCGGGTCCGTTCATCCTTAATTTTGTCCCCAAGCTCCACTTAAGTTTTATGTTGCAATTTAATTTTTTGTTGGTGAACAACCAAAAAATATTAAAATATAAACAAAATTATAAGTAAGAAAAGTAGTCCAAGTCGTCGTTGAACATATGTAGAGAAGACTGTTTAAATTTCTGCCTCCAATTTCCAATATAGTGAGCACTTCCCCAAGATTGTTCCCAAAAATCGCTTACGAAGCTCTTAGTGTCAGGATTGGCCACCGATAGCCACAATCATGCTATCTGTAACCTATTCGACTTAAGTCGACTTTATTGTTGTACCTGCAGCAAAAATATTTTTTTTGGTCCCGATTGCATGATTGATTACAATAATGCAAGAATTGATGTTTCTAGTCTTATTTTCTTCATTTCTTTTCTCGAGATTATTCTTTTGTACAGTGATATAAGTTAACTAATAACGAAGAAACTTCATGCAGTAAAATTGTTTTATTGGTTGTTTTTATTTATCAATTCTCTGGCTGCATAGGGCTAAAATATATTTCATCTTATTTCAGACGAGTACTTCAAGAAAAAGGTCCAGACATGCCTCAATATACGTAAGTACTTTGAGACATTAATTATTTCCTCATTGACTTTTTCATTCATACGCAAAATTTAATTACAATTCAATTTTATGCCACAGAGGACAAAATGACACCGATTATCATGGTAGCAATGGACAGACTGATACACACTCCTTGCACTCTTCACATTTATCTGTACAAGAAGATCCATTGGTCATGCGATCTCACAAACAGCAAACTTCTCAGCAGGTATATTCTCGCATTCTCTAAGACCTTAGACTTACTCAATTATAGTGGAAACCCACCAAATATCACCTATGGAAGTGGAAAAGTCACAGTCTGTTTTACACCCTGTATTATTTTTGTATAGTTTAGTTATATTGGTGAAATTTTACTTCAGGTCACGACGGTTACTAAGGTTGTGCGCGAAGTTTCCCATATGGAACCAGACACTGGTGCTGTAAGCTACATGTCAGTGCCACTGTTGCCACAAGATTACCAGCATGCTGATCCACGATATCAAGCAGACCCTTATATGATCGGGTTTGATCACTACGACGGCTATTTGGGCTATCCCTCGCAGCCTGGATATCCTGGACCTCATGGACTTTACATGCCACGACCTCATTCGCCTCATAGTCCGCACAGCCCGTCCGAACATAGTCATGCTTCTCCAACTCATGGTAACACCGTTTATTCCATTTTATCAATAAATATAACTGGAAGAGAGTCTTTCGGACTTTCCTTTTTTTGTTTGAAGATCAAATTCTGCTGCAGTGGATACATTTTCAATTCTCAATGAATTACTGTCAATAAATCCCTACAACCATTTCACTGTTGAATATATTTCTTGTCACAGAGTATTTACGAAAATCAGCTCCTTACTTAGAAGCAGGCTATAATGATGTGGACCCAGGCTTGACCTCAGGAATGCAAGATCATTATCGCATTACACCTAGTCCTGGGGGCCCTGGAGACCAATATGGTGAATAATTTTCTTATTTCCAAGTCGTTTCCGACGATTTTATTTAATTGCGATTAAAGAACTTTATTAGTATAAACGGGCACTGATATTGTTGTTAACTTGTTGCACATGTTTGTTTTGCTATTGTCATAAACATTGCTTGTATTGATCAAAATCATTTTCTTTCAGATCAAATCAGTAACTCATGGAACATGGATGATTCTGGAGAACCTTCTCAACATCCACATGGTAACTACATGTTTATAATAATACATTATACTACTGCAAACAAACTAAGTCATCAACTGACAGTTTACGTATGTTCAACTTGAACGTTTCCGAGTAATTACATTCAATAAGACTGCAATGCAGTCTATTCAGGACAAAAATTGAAATTCGTTGGAAAACTTTACTGTTCGACAAATGACAGTAATTTTGCTTTTCAACAAAAAAAACACGTTTCTTTAGTCAGGTAGTATGAATTAGTTCAAATTAAAAGACATCAGACAGAATAACTGGAATATTATTGAGTAACACAATAGGGATAAATGAAAACAATGTGCGTTTTGAATTTCTATGCGCAAAAGTCGGCCTATATAGTGTAAGTCAGACCAAAATTTGATGTTTAGACTCGAAAATCCAAGGGATTTGACATCACCTAATCTACATATAGTCACCTTAACAGATTATTAGGGTAGTGTGATTATCAGCAAGTGAATTCACATTGAAACCAGACTGTATAAAATAATTTCTGGCATAAACAAATCATGACTCTATACATTTCTTAGATATTTGCACAAGGTTTTACCTCTGTTATCACAAGTGACTCTGTTTTATTGAAATTCTTTAATGATAATAATTTGAAAAGTAAATTGGTGTTGATCTGCCATCCTGAATTTCGTCAAGTATTTTTTTCTTCACTTATTCAAACGAATCATTTTGTATTAACCTGTTTCTTTAGACGAGGCCAAAGTTGCGTATGGTTATGTCTCGCCTTCGCCATATGGTCCAGTAGGATATGGGCCCGGAGTCGTAAGCATGGGATCCATAGGTGTGCCAGGAGAGGTACCTGTTGGTTATGAGGAGGGTCATCCTGCACCTTTGTCCAGTGGCGTGCCCCCTGGAATATTCGAGGATGACGTTCATATCCAACGATTGCAAGCACGTCATCCGGCTGTTCCAGGAATGGCAAGTCCATTGGACGATGATCAGAAATCAACGCGATGGAGGGATCCTAACTTGTCCGAAGTTATTGGCTTCCTGAGTAATCCAAACAATGTGATTAAGGCAAATGCTGCGGCTTATTTGCAACATTTATGTTATATGGACGATCCCAATAAACAGAAGACTCGTAGCCTTGGTGGAATACCGCCATTGGTTCAATTGTTGAATCACGATAGTCCTGACGTATATAGAAATGCGTGCGGAGCTCTTAGAAATCTTTCTTATGGAAGACAAAATGACGAAAATAAACGAGCCATCAAAAACGCTGGTGGCGTTCCTGCTCTTATTAATTTACTCAGAAGAACGTCTGATGCTGATGTTAAAGAACTTGTTACCGGAGTTTTATGGAACTTGTCTTCTTGTGAAGTAAGATATTCATCATTCTACTACTTCCGTCTGTATATTAATAAGAAATTGTTTAGTTATAATTCCCCAAGCTATATTGAACTTAAATTCATAATTCAGTTGTGTCGAAATTTGACCTTTAGAAAAGAATATATACCGCTCAGTCAATGTTTCGGTGTCATCGCATTCTTCAGTACGATTTGTTTACTATTATTGTAAAATTCCTTTTTTTTTATATCATCCACGGATTGGCTAACTCACTTAAACTTGAATGAACTCAAACTGCTACCAGAACTAATTTGCCAATCGGTTTTCTATATTACTTTACTCATTCAAAAAAGTACTCATAAATTATTGTAATCGAAGTTAGAAACGTAGGCACTTAAGTGGAAGTTGGACTTTCAAAATTACATCAACACTTATTAGTAATCGTCAACCAGATACCAATTATTAATAATCTTAATTCGTTGTTTACTTTTCTAGGATTTAAAACGATCAATAATCGATGACGGAGTAACAATGGTAGTTAATAATATTATTATTCCGCATAGCGGTTGGGATCCAAATTCTACAAGTGGAGAAACATGCTGGTCAACTGTCTTCAGAAACGCATCAGGCGTGCTTAGGAACGTGTCTAGCGCCGGTGAATATGCCAGAAAGAAACTGAGGGAGTGCGAGGGTCTGGTAGATGCCTTGCTATACGTCGTTAGATCTGCTATTGAAAAATCAAACATAGGAAATAAAATTGTAGAAAATTGCGTCTGCATTCTTAGGAATCTAAGCTACAGATGTCAAGAGGTTGAAGACCCAAACTATGACAAACATCCCATACAGTCCACTGTGCAAAACAGAGTCTCAGCACCTGCCAAAGGTAAATATATTAACCATTTTGAGTATTGGGATAAGTGGTGGGTTTAAACATAAAGAAACGTTCATCATGCAACTCTCATTCCTTAATTAAAATACAGTACACCATACAAAAATCAAATATTTAAACCCTTATTAAAAATGTTCTACTAATGTACCAATCGAGTATTGAAGTATTCGTTGTTCACTTATTAACACAAACGCACTATCAGTGCGTATATAACTTTGTATCATGGGAAACTTTACTCTGTGAGAATAAGTTTTTCTATTGACCCAGTCTCTTAGCAATGTGTCATGGAATGAGCACTCAATTGTTGCATGGAAGTCAATCGTAGATCACAAATGTTCACGTTAGGTCCAATCAGAAGTCTTATATTATCTGTTCAATAATTGTCGATCTTTTTATTTGTTAACGCTTTCCTGGGCAAATATCAATTTATCAAATATACCTAAGACGAAAGCTGACATGAAATTAACAATTGTAGAAAACATATGATGTTGGATCTGGTGGGAAGCACGTTTTCCACTATTTACGATAGGGTTAGAAACATCATTAGTCATTACAAAGGGTTACCATCAATTCTCATGTGGAATGATACCAAGATTTCACAGAGGTGAAAAAATGTGTAGGCTCGTCAAGTATCTGATACTTAAATCAAACTAGACACTGGGTTGAATGTACATAGGAAGTATAAATTCTAGTAGTTATTATATTTTTGCTAGGTCAGGAGTGTCGGATTTATTTTAATACTTAACTGTACATGGAAAGTTTACCTTCAGATACTCTCTTGTAGTAAATTTAATCCATGAACAGTTTTCAAAACAATACACATGCAGAGTCGTCTTATCTTTGTTGTTACCTATATTTTTACATTTGTTATTTGGCATTGCTAAAAGCCTATTTTCTAGTTAGCAATATTGTTCTTCATTTTCCAGTACATCAGTAAAATAATCCACTGGAGATATTCGATTTTAAAAAGTGTTGAGACTAATTTAAGTCACATAGAAGAACAAAACATAACTAGAAATGTTCACGTGGTAGAGTTATAGAAGTATAATATGGTAATTTCCTTGTAACTAGAACCAGATAAAAAGAAAATTTCAATCTTTTTAGCATACGGTTTATGTCAAGGTAAGATATCATTGTAATGTTATTGCCGAATGCTTATTTCGTACAACGTGTTCAGTTGTTTCGTTGCTTTCCATGAATGACCAGACATTTGTAACCCTTAGGGTTAAATATAGCCCAGAATATATGCATCGCTAGCTTTCCGCAGCCAATGAGCGTGAACATTAGTGATTACTGTTTCATTTCTGAGCTGATACATACTAAAATTTAAAAAAATTTTAATATGCTTTCTATTATACAACTGGATTTCTACAACTGCTAATGGTGTAGGCAAAATGAAACGCCATTTATTATTTTGGAGAATAATTGATATTTTTCTTCCTTTCTATTAAGGCATTGAATATGATCATAGAGAAAAATATTACGCGCATATATAATTTCTTATTATATTTTCATTTTGCTCGTTTAAAATAAATAAGTTCCTCATTTTGGTCTCACTTGGAACTAAAATTTTAAAGGAGTTCTTATTTTTTTTTTTTTTGTTTATTCCATAGGAGAAAATCTGGGATGCTTTGGTGGTAGTAAAAAGAAAAAAGATGGCCAACCGATTCAAAAAGAAGCAATGACCTCCCGCACAACTAATCCGAGAAATGAACCAGTTAAGGGAATGGAACTACTTTGGCAACCTGAAGTAGTTCAGTCATATTTGAGTCTCTTACATACGTGTTCGAACCCTGAAACTCTTGAAGCAGCAGCGGGAGCTCTGCAAAATCTTGCAGCCTGCTATTGGCAACCAAGTATCGAGATGCGTGCAGCTGTTAGAAAAGAAAAGGGTCTTCCGATTCTGGTAGAGCTCCTCCGAATGGAAGTTGATAGAGTAGTATGCGCGGTCGCGACCGCTCTAAGAAATCTGGCAATAGACCAGCGAAATAAAGAGCTTATAGGAAAATATGCGATGAGAGATCTCATTCAAAAATTACCATCTGGAAATAATCAACACGACCAAGGTACCAGCGACGATACGATAGCTGCTGTCTTGGCAACACTAAATGAAGTTATAAAGAAAAATGCCGAGTTCTCAAGATCACTACTTGATGCTGGTGGCGTCGAACGGCTCATGAACATCACTAGACAGAGACAAAAATACACTCCTCGTGTTCTCAAGTTCTCAGGTTAGTACTCATGTCTGATTCAACGTGTATCACATCTTATCAATATTCTACAATTCTGTAGTATTAGAGCCTTGGAATTATTATGACATTTGACAGAATCTGAAAAAATGTTGACAAAAAAGATTGACATTGCTAGTCAGCAGTTTTTTTAGTTACTACGTCACATGATTTTGTACGCATTTCAAGTTCAGTTTTGTCAAATTATTTCATATGTGTAACAAATCACAATTTTCGTGTTTTCAATTTCAAATATTTTTACTCCTCTTCCAAGTGTTTTCTCTTTCTGACTAAGATAGATATGTAAATAATTGTAGGAAATTTGCTTTTTTGAAATCTAAAGTTGAATGATAAAAAGACAGGAAATCATGAGATATTATACTTGGTTAATGTGTATAGTGAATGTCCGATAAGAACTGAAATATTCATACCCATATTATTATAACTAAATTACTGTGCGGAAGCACTGTTTTGATATTTATTCTTGTCCTAGAAACTTTGAGCAACTAGCAAGAAAGATCGAAATTCGGATATTTTACCACATTCTATTGGAATAGAATTTCTTTGCTTCCCTTCACATCTAAGAAATTATCATAAAAAAACTGTTACCGAATTATTTCATGACATGTCCACTACTGACGTGACAATAATGATTACTGAGCCTCGTGATTCCTGTAATTCTCTAAAAATGATTTGTTATTATATTTCTTGCATTTAACAACATTAAATTGTAATAATATTAAATTAACAGTCGCGGGAAAAAATTTGGTAACTTTTTGTTTTCTATCAGGGCAAGTCTTGTTTACCATGTGGCAGCATCAAGAACTGAGAGATGTTTACAAGAAACATGGCTGGAAGGAACAAGACTTTGTAACAAAAACTGTGGCAGCTAGGAACTCTGGGCCGAACTCTCCCAACAATGCCAACAGGTATTAGAATCATTTCAATTTATGTTGAGAGCATAAGGTTAATAAACTACCTCGTAGTTACGTTCTAAAAACATCCTACTGCTCATGTGTACTCATCATCTGATATCTTGAAGACACTTTATTGTAATTATTAAATAATTTCTAATTTTATTTGCTACTTATAACATTTATTTTGTTCTTATTTTATGTTCAGGGACTCTGCGTAATTTTATTCTATGATAACTTATGATATTGTATTTGTATTTGGTACAAAAAAAAAAAAAAAATAAACTGCAGAGTCCCATTCCAGTTTAGAGCCTTCTGATTCTATATAAAATTTCAGCTTTGATTGCAGTACTCTGAATCGACCAATGGCAAGCCAAGGAAGTACACGATACGAAGATCGTACCATGCAAAGACCTACTCAAAATTCCAACAATGTAGGCCGGCCTACAATGTATCAACAGGTAAGCAAAGTTTCAAAAACAATCTCACAATGCTTTATGATTCCGATCTGTGGTTCATGTATTATCTGAAAAAACTTCGTGTTGCAATTTTCATTCAACTTTAACCTATTTCTCATTCCACACCACTAACCCCTATGGATACATGAAAATCAATTACTATTTAATAAACGAAAACAAGGAGTAGTCAAAATATGAAGCGATGGGTGAGCCACAATAGGTAGAATCGGTTTTACTCGGTATGTGCAATAGATTTCACCTGAAGCCCACTCGAGCAGCTCATTCTTACTCGAAGATCAGGTGGTTGGTATTCAATATATGATCCTGTAAATGCATGGATGGTTTCTCTACCACCTGACACACTTTTGAACCTTGTGCGCATAGATTTGTTTGCAAATGCAGTTTTATTTTTTTTTCCTATTATTT
Organism: Diprion similis; assembly: GCF_021155765.1. Lineage (NCBI taxonomy): Eukaryota > Metazoa > Arthropoda > Insecta > Hymenoptera > Diprionidae > Diprion > Diprion similis. The sequence goes on along the minus strand of NC_060112.1, from coordinate 8,446,594 downwards.
CTCGACATAGTTACTTGCAACGCATTTCAAGGGACTGCAGAGTTTTCTCTGGAAATGTTGTGAACAATGTGATAGTATTTTTCGATGCAAGAATGTGAAGACGGAAATTTCCACCTTTCGATCGTTTATCGGGTACTATTTTTCATTACGCCTCTAATGTCTAGTCTTGTTTTATTATGCACCGTACACTGAAACTTAAGGAGTCTTTGAAACCTGAATGCAAGAAAACTTTCCCGCAACCCTATTGACCGCTAGCAGTGCAGGGAAGTTTTTCTCGCACTGGAGTCTAAAAGATTCTTTCAGCTGCCTGTGGACGGAGCATAAAAGACGACTTTTAATTTAGGTGTTACAAAAAATATTGTTGATATTTGCTGTTGATACATTGTAATATTGGTTTAAATACCAGTAATTAATAGGAATGCTTCTACGTACCTATTTATTAGAGCACCAGCAAGAAAGCCATCTATATTGTACAAGCAAAAAACAGATTATCAGACTCTTCTGGTATCGTCCTCCCCCTTCAAAGCAAACGTATTTGTTAAACGGCCTCCTGCCTAATTCGTGATTATAATTTCCATTAATTGACGATGGAAGGTATCAAATAAAATATTATATAACATTATCCTTTATTTGAAATTGAGCATAAACAGAATTATATAATGTTATGCGCATGAATTTTAGGAATAGTAATACAATGACGATCCCCATAGCCATGACTGATTCATTTTGTTTTATTCAGCAGAATGAAGAGTTGACCATGTCAGATATGCAGTATCCTAAGCAGAGTGTTGGACATGCGCCACCAGCTGGAGGAGTTTGTGTATTTCCCTCGATACCAGTAAGTCATTAGATGATTGAAACAAATGACCCTCCACAAAAAAAAACACAAAAAAAAAAAAAAAATTGAACACACCTTTGTACACGCACACATGATTTACATTCTAAGATATGTTGAATACAGTATAAACAGTTGCTGCGTAAGTGATATCAAATTCGTGTTACGCACGTATTTTTTCTTGCTGTATAAAAATTCCGTTTACAGAAACTCTGCACTTTTACCTTCTCTGCTTGATATTGACTCTACAGTTTAGTTGTCCAATATAATTTCAAAGCTGTATGGAGCTTATTTCTAGTTTTTTTTTCCAAGAAAATGATCAAAATTATTCTTGCCTTTGTATTTTAGTTTTCGTTTCCTTTCTCAATATTCTTGTATCATGAAAGTAATACTTTATTTCATATTTTAATACTTCTCTGTGTAGGCTACTTTATGGAATTTTATAGTGGAAAACTGAGTACTTAGAAATTGAATGTCTACTCAAATTCTTTGCATTCTAAAATAATTATTTTTATCGTTTTATTCTGTCTCTTCTACTTTACAAATAATTAATCAATTCTTCCCAATTTACAAGTCACAATAATATATTTGGATCTTAGATCAATTATAAATAGAGTAATTTATTAATTTGTTAATTTATCAAAGCTTTTCGATTAGCAATAAACAGAAATGAATATTAACTATAATACTATATATATATATATATATATATATATATATATATATATATATATATATATATATAGGTATATATATATATATATATATATATATATATAAAATAATACTAGGGGTCATTCAGCAAATACATTCATTCGCTTTGGAAGATTTTAGAACTCTGTCCCTTTAACGGTTGGCTAGTCTTCTTTAAACTCTATAAAATAATACGTACCAAATCTCCCCCCGTCCCTGCGAAGTTATTATTTTTTCTCAATAATATTTTTAACAAATCATGTGATTGATATTTTTCGTGTACTGAAATTACAAAATTTTACATCAACCGGAAATTTGTGACAGAATTATGAAAATAATCAGAACAATATTCAATTTCTCATTCTCCAACTTAAATTTGAAAAAAAAAGAAATTTTCCCAGGCCGAGGACGATCTAAAATGTACGAGCAAAAAACAGATTGTTACGCTCTTCTGGAACTCTCATCCCCCTCCAAAGCGAACGTATTTGTTAAATGGCCCCCTGCCTAATTCGTGATTATAATTTCCATTAATTGATGATGGAAGGTATCAAATAAAACATTATAAATCATTATTATCAGATTTGTACGCTAGCGTGAATTTATTAATCACTTGAAAAATAACCAAGTCTGGTAGCACGTTGTAGGTTATAGAATGTTGGAATGAATTTGAATTATATAAAAGAAAACTAAGTCAATTAATAATACATTAAACGTAATACCAATTAGCGCTTTGCTCTTTAAAGGCAGACGCGTTATTACATGAGGAGCACTTTTAATAGTCAAACGTATTTTTAAATAGCTCTGAAGGTTTTCTTTCAACTTCTTTCACCAGAATAGAGTTTAGTTTCAATAATACGTTTTTGCCTGTGACTTTCAACTTTTTTTTCTCTGTTTTCTCGAGCATCACTGCCATAACTCACAAACAGCACAAATTCTCCTGTGTCGAATCGAATTGTAGCTGTTCAATAAGTAAATGTATGGACAAGAGTTCACTTTCAACAAACAGCCTATAGAAGTTATGTTATTGAAATAAATTTTTGTATTTCTTTCTTTGTCTGCAGTTTAAAGCGCTAATATAAACTAACGAAGAAATGATTATGTTTTTTTGCTCATTTTTAAATTATAAATAGGAGTAATATAATAATCTATAATAATCTCAAAGATGAATCACTAAACCAAACGCAGGGTCTAATTAGTATACATGCCATTGTTGAAGAACAAACGACGGCTATTGCTGGACCAAATAGTAATTAGCACTTTACAAAATTCTCCATCGCTCTCGTACGTTAGCTCACTCAGAATAAACGTAGAATTTTATATGAGCGTTATATCATTATCACCAGATGGTGGATTCAATTTAATTATTGGATATTATTTTTCAACCATATTAATGAATTACACGTACACACACACACATCATTTCTTTATATACTTTTTAAACATTCAAAAGGAACTAAATATTGTGCCAACTTAACGACTAAATATGCTAACAAGTAATTTAAACAGTATTAAAGATCGTGTTTATAGATGAGAAATGAAACTATAGAACACTCCAGCAAAAGTTGTACAAAAAAGGCAGGGAAGATCAATTATTGGATTAACATATTTAAAATTTTTTATTTTAAATTTGGTATTGAAACATAAAACTTCGTCAGCTACTGTCTAGATTTAATTCATCAGTTTTGGATCATTTTGGAGTATTCTAAACTTCGAACAAAAGCGAAAAAATTTAAAATTTGTTTGAAGGTGACAATGATCTACATTCTTGAATCCTCTAAACTGTAAATCCAATTTATGTATGGCAACATTCTTTTTGAGGTACAAAAGTCAAAAACGTGTTAGAATTCAATTTGACAGAGCATAATAATTTATTGCATAACTCTTGCACTACATACTTTGAATGCCTGTGAAGAAACCTAAAACTAAGGAATAGATAACACCAATTATACCTAGAAAACTCCCTTTTTTCACATATCAACAGTTAGCGATGATAAATACGATTTGGTAATAATCATTAATTTTCAACGGACACAATAGGGAAGTTGTATGATTGAAACACTTCGTTTTTTCTGTGAATTTAGTTCATAATGTTAATGAAAAATAAATCATACATATGTCACCTCATATTATCGATCTGATTCGATAACAATTATCGGAATCATCTGAAGTTAATATACTTATGCATACGTTTGTCTCAAAATGGAGTGTTTTTTACGAATCAAGGAATAGTACGCTGAAATGCTGAGAGTAAAGCTTTCTTAGGAATTGCGCTCAAATATATGCTCATAACATTGCGTTCGTCCCTACCATTTCACTGTAAGAGGGAAAAACAAATCCACGCATAACATATATAATCAGAAAGATATCAAACTCAGAAGTAAAAGTGCACAACGATATGTAATATCTCTAGTGCTCCGACGAAACTTTGTAGTTACATTGTTAATTACTTTTTTGTACAAAAGTAATGTCGGTCTGGTGATACCAGATTCAAAACTCCTATGGCCTAAAGTACAAACATTATGGGGATCTTTTCTGCTCATTCGTACTAGTGTGAATAGACTGAATAGAATTCTGATATGCGCGAAACCCTTGATTCGATCAGTAAATCGATTTGAAGCAATACTGGTATTCTTACAAATTCACCCCTCTGATCTTGGAGGTCACAAATTTTTTTAACCAATATAGCAGAATTGGAACCTGGAGTGAAACACAGTGACCTGCTAGGCTCGAGGGTGCCTAAGAATACGCCTTGTATGTAATCTAACACTATTCATTAAATCCATGAAACATTCCATCTTATTAGTGAAAGGAAGATGGTTAAAGAAAAAGCGGTTATCAACAAAAATCAAATTAATCGTTGCTCAAATTTATTATCTTGCTCTCTAATTGGTCAGAAACTTTTCCGTCAGTTGACGACGAACCTTGTTAACGGACCAACTTTCAGTAGAACAAATTATAGAAGAACATTTCCATGACTACACATTTTATAGGATATGAAATTTCTACTATTGGCAAGACTATGTTCTTCAGAAATTTCCCTAAGATATTGAAATTTTCTAAAGGTACCCCCTCTCATGGTGTCTATACCCAGTCCCGTTATACTATAAAGTACCCATAATGTTTTGTTTATGCTGCCTATTCTTCAACTAGGCTTACTGTTGTAAGCACAGGATTAAAAAAAATGTTTATCGTATCCAACCATTGATCCTAAGGCAAATGGTTGCTAGATCACAGCTCATTTACTGATGCGATGTGACTTATACCCTAACATTTTTGCAACATGTGGTAAACATCATACTCAACTATTTTTCATCTTTGGATCCTATTGCTAGGAGGCTCATGTTGCTATTACATTCCTGAATTGCTGATACGGTATTTCTCTCTTTTCTCCTCTCTCTCATTTGATTCTTCCTACTGCTAGTTAGTAATCGAATCAATGAAGAAAATTTACAATTAGCCATTCCACTCTAACTACTCCTACACTAATACGTGCAAAATATCACACCAGAGCAACGTATGATGGATAAAAATTCTATCGGCAATAACAGTCATCATGTGTAAGAGACTCAGGTATACTATGATTTGTCAATGTCCTTGCCCATTCGAATATGCAGTCCGGTCCATCAATACTCATGTATGATTGTTGATATTTTTACAAATGCGATATTGGTATTTAATAAAATCACGCGATATCCTTGTAAAAACATTGTTCTGTATATTTTCATGAATCAGTTATTCAAATTGCGATTGAGGTGATCATCTGAGAAGTTTTTTGAACGAAAGCTTATTAGTAAAAGAAATAGTTAGCGCAGGCATAGTTTACAATATCAGAAGCAAGTAGTTAATCATAAATTACATACGTATGTTTAAAGGTATTTATCGAGATAATATTTATAGATATAACATTGAAAAAAAAAAGATCTAAGCTAAAGTTCGTTTATTCTAATAACAAGATGCGTTTGTTCATTTAGAGGTATTTCCGCTCATTCGTGTGTTTTATTTTACTATTTAACAAATTTTTTTCTCATTTTTCACTACATTTTGGAAAAGGTTTTTTATCACACTAACTATAGTGAAGGATGTTCGTACATATAATTGAATATAGTTACAAATATATGTATATCGAATATTTATATATACATTGACCTAATAAAAATAAGTACTTGTGAAAGTAAATCTTTATCTCTTGGAGTTCAGAGTATGACAACTTAACATAATGACTTTGAGTATTTTTAGGAGCTGTGGAAGATGTGATACCAAGGTATATCTTTTTAAGTTATTTTCTGTTTTAATAATTTTCTTCTTTTCAGAGTAATGCATAATTGATTTGTTGCCGAGCTCCAAGCTGAACATAAGAATTCCTAATACCCTTAAGACACATGCCAACAATCTTTACAATATTTTACCGCCTACGTTTCCTTAAACAAACACTTTTTTTTGTGTTTACTAGCATATAGTACCCCAATATTTCGATAATAATTACATATATGAATATTGTACACCAAACAGAAATTATATACACGATAGATTTCTTGGATACGAAGGTCATTAAATTTATCCACAGTTTTGTTTACAGTCAGGCCGAGGGGTGAAAAATTAGTAGATTTAATCCGGCGAAATAAGGAACAACAATAATTAGTATTCATAATTACAGAAACTAAGATTAGATAACAAAAAATCACGTACTCGCATGCATGTGTGACTAACGTAACAAATTTACCTTGACTAGTGGTTGTGGTCTTAGAAACATTATGAAATTTCAACACGAACAGATTATTACGAATTTAAAAAGGATGTGGACGACCGTAAGGCCATTTTTACTCAAATTAGGACAACTCTGAACTCCTAACTGCTTCAAACTTGATCCTCCTCAAAAAAATTAAACCAGCTGGGAGTTCAGAACTACCCTCAGTCGAAATGACCTTAAGGTCATTCAATTGATTTAAAAATTCTTATTAATTTCTTCATGTTAAAATTTCATCATGTTTCTCACACTACAACCACTAACGAAGGTGAATACGTTATGTTAGTCATACTTCATATCCAAGAACTCTATCCTACATCCTACTGAGGTCAAGAAGTCATTTCTACAAGATATTATACATGCGGTTCTAAAGTGTAACAGTCGATGTTCTCCAATTCCGGATCATAGGAAATAACAATATGAAAAATATTCCGTCGAAGAACAAAAGTTGCTTTAAACGTATATGAAACACGAATAGAAATAAATCATTTTGTCATTAAAATTTCGGAAGGCTATATTAGAGTTGATTTGAAGAGGTATGCGCACATGGAATTGTAATGCTTAGGGAAGGTCAGTTTTTAATTCTCTAGACAATTGATCATCCATTTAATCTCATGGTTGAAATATTATGACAGGATATTTTGTCAGTTGCTCGCCTTACTTATCAACAATGTAAATTGACAAATTCCTTCAACACACAATATGTGAAGAATGTTTGTCATTCATTTCATTACTAAAAAAAATTCATACTGCATTATCCAGGTCTTCCATTATACTCTAACAAAATATTTCAACATTATTAATCAATATCTTCAATATTAATAAATGAGAAATCCTAATTTTTTCGTACATACTGTAAGATACATCTCAGCCAATGATCATCTACAATACAAAAGTAAAATCTTTAACCTTTTACGATAAACCGATATCTTTTAAAGGGAGCAAATTCGTAGAGTAACCAGTGTGTTGATGTTCATTTTAGGATTGACTATGTTATTAGAATTGTTTCAATAGTGCATGCACGTATTCAAGAACTTGAGCTTTAATTATCGCAACACATACCTATGTAATAAACTCTAGTTTTGAATTGACACCTTATGCCATACCACTATTTTATCTGAAATTTGTTACCCAGATGTAAATGGAAATTGCATACACATGTTATTATGGCGCAGTTTTCACCGCACTGTTCTAATCTGCTGGATTGAAAACCATGTTACTTTTATTTTGAAACCATAATTGTAGCGCGAATTGTGAAGAAAATAATGTAGTAATGTATCTTCCAGCCTGATCTTATTGTTATGTGTGCTTTGAGTTCTCACTATTTTACATGTTTAAGGAGTACAAATGCGATATACTTATGAATGCGTGGACTTGACAGTTGTCCATTGATTTTTGAAACTGAAAGTACGAACTATCCCAAAAAATTTCGAACACTTCAAGCTTTTAAATCTGCCATTTTATTAAATATTTATTGAAAAAGTAAAAACGGCACGAAGTTTCGTTCAAAATAATTTAAAAGCGTTCCGAAATTGACAGCGTGTACAGTGGAATGATCTTGACCAATTGAGATTGAATTGAGGCACGAGCATTCTAAACCAAATGATCTGTTTCTGTGAAGTGCAGTGTTTCAACCTTTCAACTTATGTATTTTGTAATCATAATGTGTATTTATTTCATACAAAGAATAGCATGACACAGAGTGGTAGTGCTGTAACCGATTCTGATTTTAAAAATTTCAGAATTAGAAAAGACTATCCTTTTGATCCGAGTTGAAGACGATTGACAATAAAACACTTTTCGACCGCATTAGGAACGTTGTTGAAACCAGCAAACAGCCTAGTATGGTTGAAAAAAACATGTTAGCAAAAAAAGACGACAAAATATAAACTCGGGTGGCGATTGCACGGTACTAATGTAGGCTTGTGTGTGTGTTGCAGCAGCCAAAACCCGGTGAGCCGCTCTATGCGCAAGTTAACTTGGAGAAGAAAAAGAAACGGCAGTATGAGATGGGGGCGGGTCAGGTTCAGGGTGGTCAAGGGGTTCAGGGTGGGACGGTTGCGGGGGGAACCGGAAATCCGCAGTGGGTGAGGGATGGTGTTGGTATTCAAGAACAAGTGGTACCTACAACGGCGAGCATTCCTCCTAGTACAACGGCGGCAACAGCCGGGGACTCTTGGGTATAATAAAGTAATGAAACATTTTCAAAATAAATAGGCTTATAAAGAGCGAGTGAAGTGGCGGGTGGTGAACCTCTAAAGTAATGTAAGAATAGTCTTTCCAAGTCTGTTTAAATGATAAAATAATAACTAATTATTAAAATAATAAAAATTTTATTCAACCGAGGACGAGGACGAGGGCGATGATCCACCTCGTATTATTTGCTGGTTTCATCAAGTTCCATCGTTGAAAATAAAACTCAATATCACTCAACTGAAATAAAATCGAACAATGCAATGATTGTGGGCGTTTGTAAAATTGAATCAATTCAAATTAAGTCTCAAACGGCTACACCAATTAATATTAAGCAAGCGGGCGATAAAAACCTTAGAGGTGAGTGATAGTCTTATAATATTCGATCTATTGATAATATAGCATTTACATAAATGATTTAGGAATTACCAATACGGATCTATGATTCATTCCGTTGCATCCATGGCTATAGCTGCAATTAATGGCTCTAACTTTATGCACAATTCTAAATTTATATATATATATATACACACACACACACACACATAAACATATATATTATATTATTAAGTATAACGTCGACAACCTGTACTGATTATTGTATTTTCAAATTAAGAAAACGTATATGAATATGTGGCGATGAACTCGTATAAATCCAATGCCCAGATACATACATAATAATTGATATTTATAAATTATGTTAATGTTATCATATGTAAACTCTTAATGCCGTGGATAATCCATGGGGGAAGTTTACTTAGAACATGTAACGAACTGCACCGTGTTGCAAGTATATTGCAATGTATTAAAAGTGTTAAAATAAATTAACTTTGTAAAAAAATGATCCCAAGCATATTAAGGGGACAGTCACATGGCTCTACAGATCTGAGCGTCTGGCTTGAAACTAATGGTAAGATACGGCCAGGCAGGATTGGAAAAAGGCCCCTGTTCTAGACTTCAATGAAGTTATTAGACAGAGTCGATAAAGACTTACTGGCTTACTACCGAGTCATCAGGTAAATAAAGCATAAAATATAATTTTGCTTTATGTTCTATGTTATCACTACGCATAACTGGGCACAAATCAATTTGAACAAGGAGGCGTAGAAAATGCTCTTTAAATATATCGATTATCAAATTTTCCATATAGTGCAGGGAATTACCCAACTACATCGTGAAGCTATGGCAAGCGTTATTTCTGATATTTATTGAATGGTGAAGCGCAATTTTTCGTTCTACGTACGCTATTAGATTTATGTGCAAAGTGAAAATGATGACGGAGTAACTATCTGCCAATACTCGCAGTAGTGTGTCTAGTCCGTAACTATGCTTCCATTGAAAACTGTTTTATACACAATTGAACGAACTATATAATGCTGATACTTTCAAATTGTTTATTTCAAAACTATATTTGAATATTTTATACTAAACAGATAATTGTGGAAAGTAAGAAAATAAACATCACAGGGTGGTCATAAGCCTGTAAAATCTAAAAAAGTCAGTTTTACAAGATTATAAAAATTTTGTGACACACTCACACTATACCAGCTTACATAGAATAACTTTTATACTTCTGAAACCATAGTGTCTGACGGTCATAGGATTCCAAAAAGTCCTGGAAATTTCTATAATATTCCACAACAAATCTCAAATTTTTTACCTTCTAATTATTGTCTGATCGATTATATTTCTATGTATTTAAATGTAGACAATTCCCTTCGAAAAGTCTTATTTCTACATCATCAGTCACTTGTGAACAATATCATATTTCTGTGTAATGTTACTCGATATTTTCTTTTTACATTCAGATTATATAGGATGAAGAAACCTGAACAATTGTTGAAAAAAAAGGAGCCATAAATGTAATGACACCCGATTCTCTCGAATGCAATATCCTATGTTCCAGTAAATGAAAACAAATCTATAAGAGGTGTAAATCTTTTTGATCCCTTCCAAACCTGTTCTTGTGTGGTTATTTTGTTATCGTGTACTGGGTGTATATTGATGAATTTGAACCGAATGCAAACATATTCAGTTGAAAAAATGTTATAATCGATCAATTTCTGATAAATTTGAATGCCTGAAAGCAATTAGAATAATTTTAAGTGAGTTAATAATAATGAAGTCGTTTCTTTCTGTTTATGATCAATTTCAAATCCGTGATTTAAATACATTAATAGCCTATTTTATCGTACATGATGAAGTTAGCAGCCAATTAAAGATTTAGTCGCTACTGGCGGTACTTCATACGTTATGCATATACTCAATATCTGCAACCAACAGTTCTTCCCCTTAGCAGAAGTGTTGTATTCTACAAGTAGCAAGAGACCACGCCCTAATCTGTAGAAAATTCATGTGACTCACCTTGTAAGTTAATAGAACTGTACACCAGTAATGTTAAAAAATTACAACAGTAAGAAACTTGTAATAATTAAAATATGAGTAGACGTTACAAAGACTGTCTACAAATCTACCTGAGTTGGTATTAATAATTAACCTAGACCTGTGTCCTTTTAATTGATTCACATATACAGGCTGTTTTGGCTAGTATAAAATTGAAGTGTGCTCTCGGACGCTAAAGTCATATGTATATATTAATAACTAACTTAAATTTACTTTTCTTACGTATTTGTTTCTTCACGAATTAAAATGCCTACATTATATCTAGGTAGAGTGTAAAGAGTTATACCTAATGAATCACCAGAAACCATCGCAACATATAACTGATTTGGGATAGGTGACAATCAAAATTGTTAATCGCAAAGGTAGAGAATTCATGTAAAACTGATAGATAGAGTCAACCAGATTCAACAATTCAATGATTCTCATTATGTATTTTCTGGACGTCATGCGTCACTACTATAGTAAAAAATTAGAGGTGGGTACAGGAGGAAAACATCATTTCGAATTGTTCCAAGATTATTGAGAGGCACCAACCGATAGGGGTTTCAGATAACAGATACACAATTCAGCTTAATTTAAGGGCATCACCTCGAAATTTTCTACTTCATTACTTTTTGCTTAATTATAATTGACCTTGAACTCGGAAATATCCATGTGATTACACTTATCGAGACCGAAACCGTTGTTTCAGTTTTTGAGAGCGTCACTCAGTATTCGCCAAGTAACATACAAGCTCGTATTATTATAAACTATAATTTCACGTACAAAATGAAAAAAGAGTGAAAGTTCCAAGCTTATATCGATGCAAAAGGGACGAAGTCTCGAAGGAGTAGATCGAGAAGTTGGGCGTAAAATTGATGTACCAGTTAGTGCGAATTTTGGGTATCAGATTCTAAACTTCATTACTGTTTTTTTGGGCAATTAGTAACGTCGTGAAGTGTAAAAAATGCAAAGGTGATATAAACTTCACGGATGGAACATTCATGGACTCTGTTTCGAATCGGTGATTTCGTGTAACTACTGCGAACCAATCAGTGTCTATTCTAGTTTTCTCATTAGTAACAAGGCGTACGACATGAACAGACGAATTGTATTGGAATCCTGATTGTTGGGCGTTAGTCTGAAAGGAATAGAAAATTTTTGTGGCAGTATGGTTTTATGAAAAGTGATGTACCACTCGTATCACGATACCGTTGTCGAGCGTATTCACACTGGTGTAAAAACAAATACGCAACATGCGAATGAAAAATACTGTAAAAGGTCAAAAAATAATTATCAATAAAGTTGGGAAAAGGTCCAGGTTTGACTGTCTCTAGTGACGGAACGACATTGTATCAGTGGATTCGGTTTTTCGAATGCTTTTGTATTTATCTTACAAACTGAGAGATAAAAAATGATAAACACGGGCTGAGGAAGAAAAGCGGATTGTCCAAGCGAGCTAGAGTGTCGCCAACTGACAACTCAGCAATTTTTTTATTTGTTTTCTGAAATGAAATTCATTCTTTATATCCCATGTGGCTACTTTTATCTTATTAAACATTAAGCTAGCTAACTCAGTGTAACCCTTTCTTTGCGCACAGACAACTTATACTACTTATAGTCTTCGCGAGCGAAGCGCCGCTGTACCCTACTCGCGCCTGCGCATGCGCGGCGGCGTGTTCGCGCGCCGAGCGCTGCTGCTCGAGCGGGATAGAAGCGAGCGGCGGCCAGTATCAAATCGAGCTCCGAATAAGACGGCTGACCGGATGTGTTCGTCTCCACAAAATCGGAATAACGTTAGTCCCGGCCTTACCTAATGGTTTAAAAAAAAAAAAACGTTAGCCCCGGCCTATACATAATGGTTAAAAAAAAAAAAACGTTAGTCCCTATGTACGTCACAAAAAAGGGTTGTTAAAAAAGGCTTCCGTACGGAATCAGGACTAATCGTCAATTATCCAAAGCCTGGATTCGGCAGTACCATTGATGGCAATACAGTTCGGCGCTTCTTCGAAAACTCAATTGCGTTTGCTACAATAACGGGGGTCAACGAGAATTCAATCAAATGATTCTTTCTTCATTAATTAAAATTATGATATTTTAAGGAAAAAGACACTCCAAACTAACGTGGGTTTACGTTTATGGTAGAAAGATGTGTTTCGGCACAGCTGTTGGAGCGCGATCGGTACCAGCCTATTCTATCATTTTTCATAGTCACACTCAATGTTTTGTAGAAATCAAAATTGATTTGCCGTAGTTTTTTCCGCTCTTTTGAGCTGAAACACTCCTTATTTCAGAATAATTTATTTGGCGTTTCTTCCTCATAATTAGGACCTCAAAAATTTACAATTACCAGAAATTACTATAATTCATTAAGTGAATGTTATCTACGAGTATAAAATAGCGATCGCCGGTCATCAGTCAGTACGGTGGAACGGTTCGGTAACGAAATATTACTGAATAATACTGGCACACACACACACTAATTTGTTAATTTGGAGAGTTCTGACCTCCGGATCACGCAGGGCTGTTGAAACTTCTAAGGGTGTCTATTTGCTTTTTACAAGTATATGTATAGAGCTTCTGATGTGTAGTTTCATCCATTGGGCCATTCTTCATTCTTGATTAAATTTGATTATGTTGGCAGCTTAATGTGTGGAATGCTTTAATAAAAGAGATCTGTTGTGTATTTTATGCTCGAAATATGAGTTTTCATTATCCTTTCTTGAATTCAAGTGTAAATAGATATACTGTATTTCAGAACCATACTGAATTATAAACTGCGAAATTTTGAGAACCAGATGTACTAGAATTGTTCGGGGGTAGAAAAGTGGCCTAATTTTAATGCTACATCGCTATAAAATTGTGAACAATCTCATGTATAGTATATCGATACGAAAGCCGAACCGATGGAACTACACATCAGCAACTCTATAATTCGGGCCAAAGAATCTTCCATAAAAGTTTCCGCAGAATCTGTGATCCAGAGGTCTGATAATCTTCGTGTAAGTGTATCGATCGGACGTGAAAAAAAAATTAAAAAAAACTTCTGAAACAAATTAAACAAGCCAACTTTTAGTTTTGATAAAAATCATGTTGACGGGTGTGAAATAATAAGAGGAAAATAGAAAATCGGTAAGTTTATTTACGAATAGCTTAACCTTCTATTTCATACGGATACATAATATCGGTCAATCAGACAGAGCTTTACGTACATAACTGCAACAAGACGCTGTCTATTTATTGATCAGCCCAGATAGGGTGTTCCAGAACTGCGTGTAAGTAAAAAACTTATAATTTACATACGAAATATGAATAGTGGAGATTGTAGGCATGATTATTTCATCATGTAGCATCATACAACATGATGAAATATGTATATTAAAACGTATATTACAACAGTTCACTCCTTGCAGATCATTTTAGGAATAAATGTGGCTGTATAATTCTATTAATTGAGCTCAAAAGTTCAATGGTATGAAATAAATAACTATTTTCTGTTATTGTTTTAATATTTCGTGAGAAGTTAAAAAAAAAAAAAATGTGTACTAAATATCAGCATGATGAAATTATTGCAAACGTTTCAAGGGATTCAGAAAGCTCGTTTAGAAATGATGAAGTTTTAAATATACGCCACGTATTCTATGTGTATAAGAGGTCTTTCTTCAATTGCGGTACACTAGTTTCAAAGTGTACTGACTTGTAAAACAACTTCCTAAATATCACAAAATTTTATTTGTATTAACTTTTCATTACTGTAATCAGTTGATAGAGATTTTTTGAAGGTTTTGACATTGTTTTCGACCTAGTTTGCTAACTTCATTACGTAAACTAACTTGTTGCACTGACGGAGAAGTTTTTAGCCGTAGTGACTACACCAGTGCAAATTTCGATTACCTAAAATTTCTACTACGCCCTGCGCAGTGTCCTGGTGTCATTCGTTCTAAAACTAGCGTACAAAGTGCGACAACGCACAAATTAAAATTAGTATGGTAGCAGCGTTTGAAAAATCGACTCGTGATGAAAAAAAAATTACTTATAAAATATTATTTTCCTCAAAGTACATTTCAACTTTATTATGAAAATAATAATTTAAAAAAAAAGCGGAAACAATGGTGATTTTAAAAAAGTAAAAAAACTATTTTTGAATATAGTTCTTCTGATTTTGACGCATCTTCATTACAACAATACTATTGGATTTTGGGTGAATTTTTACTTCAAGAAACATTGATTATTGAATACTTTTGGATTATTTGTACCAGTTATAGTACTTTGAAAATGACAGACAAATCCCAAATAACACTAGTCTGGTTGGTATGTATATATGCTCAATTGAGGTGTGGTTACTATGGGTTATAGTTACAGTAAACTCCTTATAGTTTCTATTCTCCAGACTCGTGGAAGAAGAGCATTGGAAAATAGTTACGATAGTTTCAAGTGTCACAGAAAGTAATAGTAGGAGAATAGCCATAGTTCTACAGGTGTCCAAACGTCAGTGGGTATTGTGGAGAGAGTAAAATTCGAGTGTAATTTATCAGGAGTCAATTGTGTTAATGAACATTGAGTGTGACAAGTTCTAAAACCTCCCTTACAACTCCATATCAATAAAGTAATTATTGTTATAGGGACTTGATTAACGTGAGGGTCATTCGCATATTACATGAACATGTTCTTAGTTGTTTTGAATCATTTATACTTGTGTAAGTATATATTTTTAACCCTAGAATAGAGAGACGGGGTCTTGAGTAATTATATTTAGACCGATCCATGAACCTTCGGCTAGCTTTTTGGGCTCAAAATTTAGATTTTTCTGTTATTTTGGATATGTCCTAGTATACTATGAAATATGAAAATCCTGCAATTTTTTGGTCTGCTTGTCTACGGCTTATGAAAAACATGTTGATCAAATTTACCAGTTTTTTGAAATTGGAGTTTTGTCTTCGAGTTTCTTGCCATCAGAAAAGATATGACGTAATGTATTGTATAGGCCTTTACAAATCTGAAATCCATTTATAGATAAATCTCAAGAAGTGGCAAGTAACACGTTTTTTGACACGTTGTGTCATATATATGCAAAGGTCAGAAGAATAAATTATTTTCATATTTTTTGTTTCAGAAAGTAGACATTTTTAAGTACATCTTAAAACTTTCATTACTTTGAACTTTTCACAATGGCACGAAAATATTATTTCCGACGACAGGAAGGGCTAAAAACTCGAAGACAAAGGTCTAATTAAAAAAAAAAAAAACAATAAAATTAACTCATTGTCAGTGTACACACATGGTAGGCACTTCTTTCGGAAAAAAATTTCCTGACTTTGCTCTGACTTTTCCTAACTAGTTGTCCAATTTTCCCTGACCAAAGTTCTTATTGTCTTGACTAATATTTCGAATCTCGAATTAAAATACTTCCAATTCTTCGTTTCATTTCAATGTAAGTTCATGATGAAATTTAGCAATGTTACGAAAAATTACATAAGAACACTTACTGGGTGTACTACTTGCCTAGACTACCTGGTATGATGATGTGATTTTTTCAGTAGTAGCACTAATGCGTAAAATCTCGTAGTTAGATTCGTGAGAAAAGATTCTCTTCTGTCGTGTCTGGTTGCCCCAATTTCTTTTTTTTTTTTAACCATATGGGATTTTTTCAATTTCCTTTCCAGCCATTCGTCAGATATTTAGTAATCTCTTTTTCTCTGACAAAGTTGGAAATTCCCTGACTCATTTTTTTTCCACTGACATTTCACGGTTTTTCCAAACCTCGGCCACGTATAATATAACCAAATTTCTGCTAAATCGAAGTTTTTACCTTAAAAAGCTAGTGCAGGATTCATGGTTGGGCTCATTTACCTGTAATTGCATGTATTTGTGCCATAAAGCTATCTTGCTCTTCTCTGGTGTTATACTTACGTGAGATAATAACAGTGAGGATTAACATTTTCAATAATTACATTAATATACGAACACCTGAAATCAGGCAGACCGTATTAACAAACGATTGCTCACAAAATTAAAAAGTCACGGATTACTTCAGTAGTCTGAAAAACACCAAACAGTAGCATACTATCTGTTATTGCATTTAAGAACGAGGAACATTGTAAAATTAAATTTACTATCAACTGAAGTAGCAATCGGTATATTTTAATATCTTATTGTTAGATAAACATTCTTTGTACGCCCGCCTCCTATTTCAGAAAAGGCAAGATATTTCCAAATGTTTCGTTTCAGATACAAACTTTCCTGGCGTAGTAATTGAATATTGTTATGCTCTAATGCCATGTTAAAGGTAGAGAAAATGAGCATGGCAAACCTCGCAATTTAACATGGCTTAGTTGTCGGAAGGGAATTACGTCCAATTGTGGTGAAGAATAAATGAATCAAAAGTTAGCAGGAGATTCCCAACAGAAAATAAGCCCGCATTTTTTTAGTTTGGAGCGCACAGCGAGTTCATCATCGGCTACTTTACTTGTGACCCTTAGAAAAAAAGTTAACGTCAAATTACGCTTCAGCAGAAGATTCGCGCTCTCCAGTAAAGTATCTGATGACGATTGTTTAATGAATTTTTGTTTCCAATCAAGTTCATTTCGATTATGTATCGAGAAATATCAAGTTTCGTCGTCTGCTCACTCTCAAGAAGAAAAGAAATGGTTCCATTTAGTTAGCTAATTTAGGTTCTTTTCATAAGAATAATGAGAAACATGAAACTTCATCGTTAGCTGACCTTTCAAAAACCTATTTCGACGTAATTCAATCACCTTACGAGCCGAAATCTCTTCAACGCGTGAGAACCACAGTGCGTACCAAACTCAGAAAATCGCAGGTTTATTCTCTGCTCAGAATCTTCTACAAACTTTTGAGTCATGAAGAATAAGACATAAATGCGAACCTTAATTTCCTCGACCGTACGTAATAATATGAAACAAACTTAATCCCATACCATCAATAAATACAATAGAACGTTAAAATGCTTTTTAATTTTATGTGGTTAAAGTACCGAATGGTAATATGAAGCGTGTTCAATTTCACCTATTCGAACAAGCTATAGAAAAAATTACAAGCACTTTATCAAATGTTCGTTTCGAATAGTCACCAGACTGTTTCATTTGGAGATAATCCGTATAAATGCACGAAGTTGAAGTTAGCAATGTTAATGTAACGAAAGATCAAAGCAAAAATTTGCATTTTTCAACTCTTAAATTAATTTGATGGAGTTGAGTTAGCAAATCATGAATGTATTTTTCTTCGTTATACTTTACCAAATTTTACACAATCCTAAAATTGGGCAATAAGCAGATTTCCTATAATTGCAACGTTACATTAATGTTACAAACTGCATTCTTCATGTAAATGCAACTATTCAGTCAATGTCTAAGATATTCACAAGCAGACTACAGAATTCATCGAGAAATAAAATGGTATATGCTTTACAAGCTACATGAAGGACTCAAGGGGAATATATTTGCAACAACTAAGCCATATTTTATTTCAAGTTTTGACAAAAATTATCCATTACCTATGAAAAAGTTATATATCTGTAATGAATTAAGGTGCGTTGAATCAATTTTGCAATAATAATGTTTTATTATCATAATCTGTTAGTCCCTTAAACTATAATCATGTAAGAATTAATTTCTAATATTGCTTACAAAACACTGTTCGATCAGATGAGAACAGAACTTTTGATGCACCAAAAATCACTCAGTCATTGATCTAGTGGTTTTTTCTAAGTGAAACTTGGCATGTCAGAAGGATCTGTGTACAACTCGCAATGGCGTTTCATCTGATCAACCAAAGATGAAAATTATTCAAATTCAAACTGTAGTTGATCCAATTATACACGCTAAATATTCCTATCTTAATTGAATCAATGTGGCTGAAAAGTCTTTACTTCGACGCAATTCTGCCTCAACGCATCACTGAAGCTAGCAGCCAATTTGGTCGCTTGTACAGGGCTCAGCTTGCCCATCATTCTGTTTCGCTACTAGCTTAGGCAGAAAGATTCAATATTATGACCTCAACACACCACTAAACTGTATTATTGGAAGGGTATTGGTCAGCATATTTCTTTTGGACATCTCAGATCTAATTAAATACCCCCTTTTATTTACAGGAAAAATTACCAAGGGTAATATATATATTATAAGTTTGCAACGTGTGTGCACAATTTTTTTGCCGACTCTCTATTAATGGAAATCTTTGTAGATTGACAAGCACTGAATGTTACAAGTGAAACTGTAAAAATTTGGAGATTAAAGACATTACGATTTATCACAAATGCTCATCTTTTCGGGATTGTTACTACACATTTTTTTATCGACATAAAATTGTAGTGAGTAGTTACGCAAGTGCACAGAATACAATCATTTCTTGCTTTTGGCAATTAAACCTACTTAATGTACCCTGGAACAATTGAAGATTAAGTTTGTAAGAACCTCTTTCGCTAGTTTTTGACTCGAGAATGATACTTCATAGTACGCAATTCTAAGGCACCCTGAATAATAAATGAAAATTTTAACTGTAGATGTGAAATTGTATACAATTGGTTCCATAGCTCACATGAAGGTACGTTCCCACAGAATTAAAACCATATCCAGGTGTATCAGATTTAGATGAGCCACCTCAACTGGCTGAAGGAACGCCCTTGTGGCCCTGACAAAAGTAATATTTACCCAAACAGCAAAGAATATAAAACTGAATTTTAATTGATTTGTTGTAAGCATTACGGTACGGTTATCGTACGGTAATACGAACCAGGTATCGGTCACAAATGTGGATTTATCATTGCCTAGCGTTATGCTCAGTTTCAAGGAGGCATTCTCGGACAAGAATCCGGGCATGTTGAATACCCATTTTAAGCCGCTCTGCGGCACTGCGGCTTCCAGCATATGAGAGGCGGATGTCTCGTCCAAGTTCTTCTATTATCACCAATAGTTGGGCGTACTTTCCTTGCCCAGGCACCGACGGAAAGTTTATCGTGCTCGACGGGCTGGCTTGAGCGGTTTGAACAGTTTGAACACTCTGCAGGTTACGTGGGTTAGGTACATTAATTACAGGCTCCGGAATACGAGGAATATCATGGATCTTAGGAGGAGTAGGGTCATTCAACTTTGTAATTGTTATTTCGTTAAGCTTGGCAAGTTCCGTGAGCTTGGCCATTTCTGCCATTTTTGAGTACTCGGGCATTTTCGTAACGTCATTCTGAACATTAGCTAACTTCATCATCTCATTCATTTTTGTCTTCTCATTCATTTTGGCAATTTCCTTGGCAACTTCATTGATCTGAGCTATTTCTGTTAGTTTGGCAATATCATTGTTGTACTTCGCCATCTCAGTCATCTTTACCATTTCGTTTAGCTTTGCTATCTCATTCATCCGTTGAACCTCATTGATTTTAGCCATCTGAGACATTTTCATCAGTTCATTCATCTTAGCTATCTCATTCATTTTCGATATATCATTGTACTTTGCCATCTCGGATAGCTTCACCATTTCGCTCATTTTAGCTATTTCCTGCATTTTTATGTATTCCGCCGTCTTGGCATACTCTGCCATCTTCTCCATCTCGTACCGCTTTCCCATGTCCGTTGAGATCTTATGTAATTCTGTCATTTTGCTAAATTCAGCAAGCTGAGCCATTTGAACTATATGCTCTGGCACTTTACCCCTTTCCATCATTTGCTTCAACTCTGCCGAAATTTTATTCATATTCATTTCTGACATCTGAGCAATGGTCGCTGCGTCCGGGATTTTTGAAAGCTCTGCGATTTTCGATATTTCTCTGGCTAAGTTTTCGTCAAGACATCTCTTCTTCTTAGCTCGGTGCCTGGCCATTCTCTGTGCTTCTTGCATCCTTCTAAGAGCAGCTTGCTCTTCTGTCTCTTTGGCTCTGGCATTCTTCATCCTATCAGCTGTTGAGTATAACCTTAGTGCCCGCTCCTCAATTGCTTCTGACATTAATTATTTTCTTGGATTAGCACGCAATATCCTCTTACCTCCGCGAGGTAAAACTTCTGCTTATCAGTGAGCAAAACACAAGGTGCATCATGCCGCAACGATTCCCCGAAAAGTGTTTCATCTTTTCAGTTCAAACATC
Organism: Diprion similis; assembly: GCF_021155765.1. NCBI lineage: Eukaryota > Metazoa > Arthropoda > Insecta > Hymenoptera > Diprionidae > Diprion > Diprion similis. The sequence continues at coordinate 8,425,654 of NC_060112.1, read as the reverse complement.
AACATCTCTTTGCGTAATGTAAACTGCGCATGCGTACGGACTCAACACAATTTAGTACTGGTATGATCTCTTTCTTTTCGTGTATCAAGTCTTCACCTTAATCACAACAATGGCTGACAAAACTCGGCCGATTTCTTGAACATTGAAAATTTAGCCTCACCGCAACATCGCATACCTTCCCGAAGTCAGGCACTATCGGTGAGCCGAATCGGATCTCAGGTACGGTAAAATATCTTCGCAATATGAACTGATCACTGAATAACACACGCTGAGTCGCGAGTTCGAACAACATGTAAGATCTTAATACAGACTCTGCACTTCAGTCTTCGAGGGGCCAACCAAGTTCACCGATAGGCTGCGTGCATGAATGGCTTCCTACATCAATGGCTGCGTTTATCAGCCAAGTTTATATCGCATCGATTTAACCAGAGGCCTTGGGTGTGTTCCGAAATTAGCTACCAGCCTCAACGCCGACCACATGTGAAATCCACCAATGAGTACAGACGCTGTTATTCCGGTTTACTATATGGCTGATGAAGTAATACCAGATTTATCGATTCTACGTCGACCATAGTCAAACCGGAATAACGGTGCTGTGTAAATGTACTGTGCATTTCAAAATTAGCTCCCAGTGCTGTCAACAATCTTTTATCTCTTCTGTACTCCCGGGTTCGTGAGTAGCTGTATCTCTGTTATAGGGAGTTTTTAGCGCTCCTAACCAATTTCGGAACGCGCACCTGGAATCCCTACAAAACGGACTTCGATGTCCAGTCAATTGCTTCCACTTTGGCCCCCATTTTTTTACGAACCGAAATTGTGGGAAGTTTATTAAACACACGCGTGTAAGTATAAGGTAGAAACGTTGATGTTAATAAATAAACATGTTATAAGCCAATATTGTTATATGTTCATCATATAACATCAACGTTTCTACCTACTTATACGTATTTAAAACTTCCCACAACATCAGTTCGCCAGAAATTGGCCGCTACGCTTGCGAGCGCTCATCGAGATGCTTCGTAAACTCTGTGGTTTTGGCTCCAGCGGCCCCGTTAGACCACGTAGTTTATCTCTATAAGCCTGTGAAATTGGGATCTAACGGAATCACATGCAGTGCGTGATGTATTGGAATTGGATTCACGTTGATTGTAGTGAAATAACTTTGAAAAAGCATCCATGCAGCAATCTAAATGACAACACACTTTGGTTGACGTAACTATCTGCCCATTATGAACTATTATGAAGTCGATTTTGTTCGGACGTCTTGACGGACGCGGTCAGACAGAAAAGATTTTTTTTATGTATGTGGATTTTTAGTACGACACACTGAAACAACATTCAGGTGGTTTGTTGAGTCTCCCTCTAATGGCCAAAAGGGCAATAATAATCTTCCATCGTTTTGGTCACTGTTCCGAAGTGTCAAAAAGGAATGTGATATCACTAGAAACATACATGAATTGTAAGATTTTATTCACTCCAACCTAAGAAATTAATTGAATATCCACTACTTCTTCAACTTTCATTTCTAAAAATTAGGGTATACAAAATACAGACTTAAACTTCAATACATTTCAAATATTACATAATTGAAAATTTGCATTACATCGGAACGCTGTCTAATCATTTAAAATTTGGTAGATCTGATTACTCTATAAGTGTGCATATCTCAATAGCTCAAACTATTTGTATACCAATTATGACTATAACATCAATCCATGCTCGGAGGTTTTATATAAAATGAGGAACAGGGATTATGATGTATACTTTTCTAAATTAAAAGTCTTTACCTATTATAATTTAGAATTCACTTCAGTCTCTAAAAGGCAATCTCTAACTAATAATTTGGCACGTACGATGCCCGCTTTGAGTCGTTCAACCGACGTGCGGCTTCCAGCATAAGTTAGTCGAATGTCTTTGCCAAGTTCTTCAATAACACTTAGAAGTTGGGAGTACTTGCTTTGGTTAGGAACTAAAGGTATATGTATTGTCGGTCTTTGTTCAAACCTTTGCGCAGACATAGATTGAATTGTTCTTGGATTAGAAACCATGATAAAAGGTTCAGTTAGTTGTAATATTACGTTTCCCTTCTTTGTCTCAGATACAACAGTCGTGTTCGTAAATTCTGATGATTCTAGTGTCTCGCTTTGTTCCAGAGCCTTTTTTCGTTTAGCTCGAAATCTTGCCATTCGCTGAGCATCGTGAAAACGTCGAATTATTGCTTCTTCTTCGGTTTCATAAGGTCGAGGTGTTGGTTTACCGTTACTTTGTATAGTTGATCTAACACTTTTCGCTTTCGAACTTTGGTTTTTCTTCTTTGGCATCGTCTTAAGTACTTTTGTGCGTCTCAGGTATCTGTTCATTGCAGTCGCAACTTAGTGCTTACTAATACTGAATTGTATTTTCGATTTTGAACCCTACCGGTTCTATGTTATGCGAAGCGCATGCGTAGCGTCGATATTGTGCTTGCGGCAGCGACAGCAACTGACCTGCTAATCGTTTATCGTAACAATGGCCGATAGCTATAGGCAACGTAGTCGAAATTAAGTCACGTGCGATTACTGCACGAGGTTATTCTATTATCTTCTTGTATTGGAATCACAGCAAGTGGGAATCTCGACGCCCATTTACCGAATAGTTTCATCGAGGTTTGGTAATTATTTCCCGACCTAATTTGCAGATGAATGCGCAAGACATTCCACTGGCCGTAAAGATTTCACTCAGCACTTTTTCTACTAGTACATTTTCGCGAAAAATTATAAGGTCTCGATAGGCTGCGTTTATTGAAGATTAGAAGGAGATAGTCGCCGTCTTTGTACAGGCAACCCGTGATATTTATTTTAGGGCAATGTACTTCGGAATCTCTTGCGCAGATACTGAAAATTTCAGAATTAAAGTAATCCCAGTTCAGATTCATTTCGTACAATTTTTAATGTAATTTAATGGTGTCAAAGAATATTATAATTGATTTCTGATAACTTGCTGTTTAGGTACTGAGGGTTTAAGGAAACGGTTTTATGGGTAAATTTACGTGAAAATACCTAAGAACTCATTGTCAGAGTGTCGGCCGGCCGTTTGTGCATGTGATTGGTCAATCGCGTTTTCAAATATTCAATGGCAAAGAAAATGTGTTTATTTTCCATGGAAAATTTGGGACTCTAATTGTGGCCATCGGTAACTGTAGATATAACAGCGCATTGTTAAACAGTATCTGTAATCCAAAATAGATCGCAAACAAATAAAATGAATTTCACGATCAATTAGCTCAGATTTATTAAGATGTCAGATTCACCATAAATGATTAACAATTTTATATTCTTCGAATTTTTTTTTTTTTTTGGCATACTTAGCAGTTACTTTTTGCTTGAAGTTTTCGTACAAGTAATATTATGCAGCTTATTTCCTGCAAACTGTTGATGAGTTTGAGTTTGACGCTAATCAAGACACTCAATGTATTCGAAGCCGATTCATTCTACAATTTGTCACATTTCGTTTTATTAAGAAATTGAAATTACGTATTAACTCACATTTCACTAACTTTTTACTGAATTTAGTTACTTACTAATTTGCAGAAAATGATCAGTCTTTCTATATTCATCTTCGTTATCTACATATATCTGGATTATAAGTTCTGATTGTTATAAATATAGCCAAAACACTGTGTCTAGTACAGATTTTTTATATTGCTATGAACAACCTTGATTCGTTTTCTATTCCATCTATGTGACTACATTACATTTATTTTTGTTACACCCAATTTCTGAGTTTCATGAATTTTCGATAAAAAAAAAAAAACTCATACCGACTTGACGTAGATAAGTTTAATACATTTTTCATTGGAATTTTACTTACCCAAATTAATGGCAAAAAAGATGCTTTTACAAAAGATTTATAATCCATAGACTTATGGAAAATGAATTTCATTTTCATAAAAAAAATTTTGAAGTACCACTGTCTAAATCTAGGACTATAATTATTGAAGAGAGTGGGCAACAGGTCAAACTATCATGACACTCAAAAATTAAACCAACATTTTGTGTTGAATTTTGTTTCAGTATTCATTCTTACCTAATTCAAAATACTCTTTAAAGATTTCACGTACTAAGAAAAATTGATGTGAGAATCTTACTCGTCTGATAATTCATTTCACCGAGAAATATTCAATTCAAGCATATATTTCAATATGTACCTGAGTTTTCCATAAATTAAGCTTGATCTAAAAGATTTCTAATAACACATGGAACTGTTGTGAGGCATATAAAAAGATGTAATAATGCAATACTAAGCTATAATTTCATCATTTTGTACGCTTAAATAGATGACTAGGTTTGGTCATGTTTAAAAAATTTATCATCGGGACTCAGGGTTAATGAAAACTTGCGTTCTCGATCAAGCTTGATGAATTGGAACAGTTGTGAGATACATATTCTAATACTTATCGGGAAGAATAAGACGGAAGGAAAAGATCCGGTAGTTTGTTCAAGGATCACCATAAGTACAGATAATCTCATTATCTAAAGTTGTACAGGACCAGCTTAGAGACGTTAATAATTGAAAATATAACTTTATTTACTATGAGTACTTAAACTTAAATGGTTAAACAACATTTCATAAAAGTTTTGACTTTCTTTGTTACAGATAATATCAACTAAGCATCTTACATCAATTCTTTCTATAATAATTGCATGCCATATCCGGACTTCAATGTGCTGCAGTTGTAAAAAATATAATATATACAAGTTATGTGATAATAAACTATCAACGTGAAATAAGTGGAAAAATGTATGTTACAACTTTTGAATACTATTTCCTTCTTTTATTGGTACTTGTACCTGTACACTTATTCTTTAAGCTTTGGTCTTGGCTAGGGTGGGAGTTATTTATCAATAATTAATGTCGTAGCATATAAAAATCAATAATAAAACTGTATACCAATTGCTCGTTTCTATATATTATTCTAATATTACCCTTGAGTTCTGACTTTCATATCTAGAACCCCACCACCAATGATGATAGTTGGACATTTTCTTTGTAAAGTTTTTATCGTAAAAAGTATTTCCTACTTGTGTATATGTATGATTTGCGCTGATGAAATGTTACCTGCTACAGCCAAGAAAGCCGGTTCATGTTTCAATTAAGTATGCCTGCATCAAAATAGTTATGGCTTTTTCTTGATGATGTGCAGAAGGCATGTGTATTCAGGTAAACATTTCTCAGGTATCTTAAACTTAAAACAATGAAACGTTTCATTACATGAAAGCATGGTGTTTGCTATAGAAAAGCTAATGTCCGAATCTAAACCATCATTAGCCAATTTGTGTCAAAAATTGAAATGTATAATCAAATCAATTAAAAATTATACATACTGCCAATCTACAATCTAAGAAAATTGTCATGTTTTCTTCGATAAAGCTGAAACCAGCAGCCAAAGTTAACAGCCAAACATGCTGAACTTTTGTTACAGAGGGTAATGTGATAGAGTGTGATAGAACACCTATCATTTTATGATTGTATTATGTTTCCTAGGCATTGCTCATCCTCACTGCCGTATTGTGATGGACAGTAGTGCATTCACCTAATTCGTTCGTCTAACTCTGCTTGCTAGCTTCGACGTAATGTTTCTTGAGCCTGGTATATATATTCCTTTATTAACAAGGTATTATTCAGGATGCTTAAGTTTAGTGGCTTACAACTTTTGACGTAAATGTGGTCCTTCTACTCACTTTGTGTGAACTCAGTCTAAAAATTTAGCAGAATAGTGGAACAATAGTATCACAATAATATTCGTCAAAATATTAGAGTTTATCTGATATCAAAAGTTCATCTAAACCCATTCGCCCCTGATGCCTCCAAATTCGAAATCTGGCTATGTCCTTTCGGGTCACCATTCCAATCACCTGAAATAAACGTGCCAATGTATGACTTCCATGTTCAATTACTATATGACGTGAAGACTCGTGACCATTCAAGAATTAACGCTCATGACAATTTTTAATTTTTTCGATATCTTATTCAGTCCAACTCAACATACTGAACTATGTAAATAACAGCGATGTTTTCAAATAAGTTACTGTTTTTTCGTATTTACTTGTAAATGCTAGTCATTGAATTTGTTTCATGCACATACCCCTTACATAGTGGTTTTTGATTGACCAGATGTAGATTTTCAGTTATAGGTGACAATACCAATATCAGAAAGTTTTTTGTAAAGCGTTTTAAAAGACTGAGTGTTTAATTTACAGAATATACATAGTAGGTGGGCTTACCTCATTTGTATCATTGACTACTGGTAGGTGGCGCAGTCCCAAGGCCCTGAAGAGACTGAATACCCGTGGTAAAGTGGCAGACTGAAACGATACCATGTATTTAGAATGTTTTCTTGACGGACATTTTTCTCGTTATCTATTTCACTTAATACAGTTCTCAATTTCTTTTACAATCTAGAAAATTTTTTATATTTTACACTTTTTAGTTTAAAGTGGTCGGCGAAAACTCTGCATTTTGTGCAATGCAGTTTACCAGTTGCCTAAGAATTTGAAACAAGTTATACGCGGTGGTGTAATTATCAAAAACAATAAACATTATGTATAAACATAAGAATCGAAGAATTAATTAATGTTCAAAGTGACAAAAACAATGATAATAAAGACAATATCAAACGATTAAGTGTAGTTGATTTAAGATCAATCTCATTTTTTGAACTAGTAGCAAAAGTAAATAAATAATGGAAAACACAACTTTTCATTTACATCGTCTATTAATTTGGGATATAAGTTGATATCAAGTTTTTTTTTTTTTTTCAAGAAGGTTGGCTACTAAAAACCGAAATGACTTGTGCAAAAATAGTCGTTTCAGAATCATTGTGTGCATGTGTATGTACTTGCAGCATACACTTTGATGCAAAAATAATTAAGATCGAAGAATCATAAAATATTCTTACATGTTGAACTGTATATGGTGATGGATTCATAAAGGGTCGCAAATCCATTTTGTAAGTTTTTTCGTCTGCGGTAAGATTGACATGGTCAATAGTAGAATATCGAGGATACTCGTTTCTGAACATTTCGATATTCAGAAATTCATCCCAATATTCGCTGTATTCGTTGAATATTTTTTTCTGTAGTAAAACAATTAACTGAGATCGCAAAATCAAGCCTCTGAACCGCCCGTAGCAATTTATTTCTTCCTGAAATACACATTTAAGTAACTTAGACTTCTTTATAACTACTATCAACTATATGCTTGGGATTCCATGATTTTCTTTCATAAAAACGGGACTTATCATCATAAAAAGTTGATGAAAGCGATTGAAGTTTACAAATTTAGTTGAAAGTCCTTGATTCATACCTGATCACTTGTTGGCGGGTCAACAACAGGAAATCCATTGAATGAAACACATTTTAGAAGCTCGACTATATGGCCGACGTTTTCAACAGTTTTCAGTGTAACCACAGGATGACTCATTATTTCACTTGCATAAATATTGTTTGATAACGGTGGAGGTTCCCATGGTAATATGGGTACTCCGGTCATTTGTATGTGAATCTCATAAATACCCTGGTTTAATTAAAATATTTCATTACAATTTAAAACTGTGTTGATCTGATTGTAAATGAGATGGCTGGATAACTATTTGAATTGTTCTTATGGTTGGGTGACCTGATTGTAAATGAGATGGCTGGATAACTATTTGAATTGTTCTTATGGTTGGGTGACAATGTTTTACGAGATTCATGAAAAGTTATTCAGTATATCAATATCGCACATGTTAAATTCAACTGACTCAGTTACCAATAGATGGACTCTACAATTACTAGTATTGATAGTAGAAATTGACTCAATTGCCACAGTATTCAACACTTACAATTTAACAAGTACATACCTCATTGAAGAAATCACCAACCCATTTTGCCATTAAGAGTACAATGATAAGTGGAAGACCAAAGAATATTCCATCAGTTGCCTCTATAAGAATTACAGTTAAGCTGATTGTCATTCTAACTACACCGCCAAGCTGAGCAGCTGCACCCAATAGTGCATATTTTCTGGGATCAAAGATGTCCTGAAAAGAGAGTGATGTGGAGCTTAACAGTTTCAAATTGTAAATATAGTATAATCATGTGAAATTTCTTACACAGTTAGGCCACAACTTGGAAAGGCCGGATCCAACTAATCTACCCCAGGCAGCACCAATCAAAAGTGAAGGGATGAAGAGACCGCTCGACATAGAAAGACCGAAGGTGCAAGCAGCCAAGAGAAAGTACAAGATAACAAAGATAACCAGTGTTTCATCGTTTTGGGAACCTGTTATGGATCAATTTTTAACCATAAATCGTATGGCTGAATAATTGTTATACTTTCAATTAACAAAGTGAGAAACCATTTGATGAATTGACGGTATTTATATCGAATGCTAATTAGTGCTAACATTGTTTTAATTCTCATAAAAAATTCCTAGTATCCAACATTGTGAAGTACGGAAGTCCAGTAGTATCTGATTGTTAGTGAAACCGTTGGTCCCCAGTCAAGCTGATAAATTAGCTGTAATTCAATTCACTGATCTTCCCCTGACTTTTCCGCCCCAAAAGTTCTATTTCCTTTTATTTTCCAATTATTTTCCAATTATTTTGAACAACCTCTAACAATATTACAAGTTTTTACGTTTAGATCAAAATTATGTTTCTGCAATTTCCATTGTTGTGTTGAATGGTATCAGACTTCTTTTTTCTGATGTGTGTTACACTATTATTTTTTAAATTATAAGAATTTACAGGACACAAATAGAATTCCAGGATTTTTGGAACTGCTGAACACCCTGTTATTTGTCGACCACTACCACATCACTATTAAAGTGAATCGACATCCAGTAACGACCAAAATAACATCGAAGTTGAACTCCGATACTCCATCAGTGTGAAAGCAATTTTGTATGGGGGCTGAATAATAGTATGGCAGGTCAGGTCAATAGGTTGTGAGATTCTTTTTGTTATAAGTAGCATGAGTATGTTCGAAACATGCCCTGATATGAATGAGTACGCGTATACATAAAAACAGAACAGTTGGAGCATTATATTTCTAATTATTTTCGTTAGAATTTTTAAGAATACCATATGGTGATTCAAGTTCAACTTCCAAGCTGGGTGCAGGCTTTTCAATAGGGTTGGTATGCATTTCAAATTTTTAATTTCATGTCTTGCTTAGGTTTTAAGTCTAGAAGTGAAAATCTTCCATGTATGCTCAAACAAATAAAGTAAGGAATGCACTTTTAAGATACTAACATAAACTAAATTCAGCTCTTTGTCCCTCAGCTCAAATTATCTTGTAAGTTTACAAGGTACTGAATGAATCATTCATAGGGAAAAGATAATAGCCAAGTGAACCAATCTAAAATTGATAACACGTTTTGTTTGAGATAAGGAATTGCGGATACAGAGTTTTGCCGTGAAAAATGGAATAACAATTTTCCACGGGCAATTCATTGTAGTCTCATTTTCAATTACACGCAATAGTTTTTGATCAAACACATTGCCTTTACAGTAAAATTAACTCGTTTACTTTTTGAAAAGTTTCGACGTTTTCATGATTTTTTCTTGGCACACAAATTTTTCTGAAGTCGTCCCGTTATCGTTATGCACATCAACCCTATTTTGGTCAATCAACATAAGTGTAAGATAAAGTAGACGCAACACAAATAGCTGCCTGTTCACAGACCGAGCATGGCTTATCTTCGAAACTGTGTATTTCTATGACCACAGATAGCATAGAAATCTTGATCATCAAATATTAGTTGTGCGTTGCAGATATATTCCGAGCACTTTGGGTGGACCAGTTTGAAGGACAAATAGCTGACAATAAAAATGAAGTAACATATGGCAAACCGCAACTTTGCAATTAGGTGGAATCTTGAAGCACAAAAGTACCAGCAATCTGAGAGTAATTTTTATTTAGCTTAGCATTTTGCTGTCTTCTGTTTGCTGTCAATCTCAATTACTGAGATCATATATTGACACTTAATTTTCTGTAATGCTGTTCATCAGAAACAAAGGCCAGCATTCAATAAAGCAGGAGCCAGTGGCAGGAGTAGACGGCCCTTGCCATAAAAAATTCAGAATTTTGATATCTGGGATGTCCCCAAAGCAATATTTCGTTCTATAGTCCTGATACTTTACTTGAGATGCCTTCCTTATCAGTTATTGGATCGAATTTGGAGAATTGAAGTTGAGAAGCCACAGTATTTAATATTCCCGAACAACATGCAATGAATTACTAAGTGTTAAAGGTGGGTTTAAGGAGTATTTGACCGTTTTTTGCTTACCTTTAGAATCATGAAACAATGAGTTAACGCTACTTTCAGGAGTTTGAAACCAGAGAGCAGCAACTGCACTGTACTTTCCATCCTCACAGTACATTTGAATAGGAAAGTCCATGGAGAACTCTTCTGGAGTCTTGCAATCATCAATAAAATAAATCATTAGGAATCCTAGGGTGGCACTCAGAACTGCTACAAACAAGGCTTCGAGCACTTTTATCCAATTCTTTTTTATAAACCGCAGTCGAAAGCATGAGATTTTGTAATTGATGTGATTCCAAAGTGCTCCGAGAATTCCCCCCAATGTTCCGATTACCATGAACAATGGTATTTCATAGAATTGATACGGTATCTCATCAAATTTTCCCAAGTTTATCAATCCTGGATAGGATAGTTCACCTGGATGTCCATGATATGCACTAAGGATTATGTTCATTGTAAAAGTTGTTATCATGCTAGCAAAAAAAGTTCGCCAGGTCAAACTTTGCTTAAAAAAGCTGGTGCCTTCTTCAATACTAAACAGCACGCCACCTACAGTAACACACAACAGAATCAATTAATTTATTCTGAAAAAACAAGAAGTAGGTTACTTCAACTGCAGAAAGCAGAAGTCTAGTACAATTATTTAAGAACATGTTTCATAGCTTCATTAAAAATGAACTTTCATCATGTGAAGCAGTGTGTTGGTAAATGATCATGCTTATAATAATATGTTTGGTTGACAAATTAATTTTTCAAAAGATTCATCAAATAAATTTACATTTATGAGACGGTCTGATACTTTTGGTATAAATTTTGCATCTTGACAAAACCTATTTTGAACATATTTGTTTTTTACATGGCTTCCGAAAGTAACATCTAAAGTTTTGAGTTTGTAACAGTGAAAAAGATAATTAAATTAATATAGAGTTGAGTTCAGTCACAATAATTTTTGTATCATACCAAAATGGAGTTCTAAGTGTTTGACAGATATAAACAAACCGATTGGTGCTCCAAACGCTGCAGATACACCTGACGCTGCACCTCCAGATACAAAATCTCGTTTCTCGTGATCCTCTCGGAAATACTTAAAAATTCCGAAATCTTTTTTGAAAGTTGTACTTTTGCCTTGCGAAATGCCTGCTGCCACAACAGCTCCAGAATGTATCATTGGTCCCTCCTGTAAAATGTAAGCGTTATAATCCTAATTTATTAAAAATAATTGATCTTATCTAAAATCTAACAGACTTAGGGTATTGCCTGGGCTTTATTTTCGAAGATACTGTGAAATTCAAGAAATTCAATATAAGACACGTCTCTCAAGTATTTTACCGTAAAGTTTTCACTTTTTTTGGATAAATCTTCCAAATGTGTAAAAATTTAATACTTTTACTAGAGTTCTTGCAAATGATTATCAAATAGTGAGTTTTCGACATTTTAACTCTGCATTCAAATAAAGCATCACATTTCGAAAAAATTATAATACCAGTGAATTCAAAAGTAAGTTGAAATAACATATTTAACAGACAATATGCAATCTGATGAATTGACTGCTCCGATGCATTACTGAAAACATGGTTCAATGAAACGAAATTCTTGCAACTATCAGAATATGTCAAGATTACTTGAGAATTACAGAATAAATAAAATTGAATGCTGAGCGGTGATAAAAAAAAAGTGGATTTTGAGACAGTTAATGCATACTGCAGAATAATTGCAGAATTGACAATTTTTAAAATTTTCTGTGGTTCTTCTTATATTTCAAAATTGTATTTATTTAAGTTATATGATTAAAATACTTTACCTTTCCTCCAGCTAGGCCACCAACCACAGTGCAAATGACCCCGATCATTTTTACAACTAAGGTTTTGATTCGGACAACCCTTGGCACTTTGACTCCGTTCAAGTAGCATTTAATTTGTGGAATCCCACTACCAGCTGCTACAGGTTCGACATATGCCACCAAGATAGAACCTATTAAAACTGGTACTAAGTTCGTGACGAGCCAGAGGAGATATGGCAACCATAAACAGTTTTCAGAAATGCATTGATCAACACCTTTGTAATGCAGTTAAGGTTAATATATAACTTTGGAAGATGATAATATAAATTTTTAGCACTTATGAGCGTTCTATTCATTTTACAATGCACATGGAACTGCCTATATAGTGGTACAGATTTCCGGATCTTGCAGTGACTGGAAAGCAAAACATAGTGTGTGTTTACTGGAAAATTGCCGCAGGATCAAAAGGAAGAAATTAAATAGAAACATTTATATTTCTTTTGATATGAAAAAAATATATGTAAATATTAATTGTTCGCTATTTTGAACAAGGACTAATACAGTATAAGTGGAGTGCTCGTTAAATGTCTCTTCTGATCTTAAGTATTACTCATTGCTCAGGGTACGTAATGATTTTCTATAGCAGCTATCTTTCCACTAATTTCAATGATTCTAGTCTTGTTGTTCAAGGTACATTTTAATTAGTAAAACCCATGCATCCTCGTCCCATCAACAACACTGATATTTTCTCCATGATCCCATGCTTACACAAGCAGTCTGGCGTCAATGCCTTGATGATTTGAGGAGATTTATTCTATTTCGGCCCATTTGTGATTTCTTTTTTTTTTAAGACACGAAAGATCAAAAGTAAGATATCATATGAAGGACTTAATTGTAGGATGTTTTGTAGATTATTATTATATTATGATGATCGTAAATTCTAGTAAAGGATACATTTTTTCAATGAGTTATACTTCAGTTTCGACAATTCACTAATGGATATGTCGACAAAGCATGCAATAAGAGCGGTGAAAATTCCTATGAGCAAGAAAATAAACCATCGCGCAACATTTCTTTTGACCACAAATTTATATCCTTTTTTTCTTTCTTCATCCAACATTAATTGATTTTCACAGGTGTCATAATCAAGACTCTGAAAGATCAAGAGAAGGTTTTAATATAATACTTATACTTAGAAAATAATTGAAAACCACTGTAGTTGTGGTGTTAATCTCAAGCGATTAGGTTTGAGATAGCGATAATTGTGGTTCAATTTCTAAGATACTGAATACATGACCTAAGACGATGTACTGCTCTCGTTTTTATATAATTTATGATAACTTGAGTATAGATAAAAACAGCCTAGGGCTTGATAGAAATTACAAATACATCATTCTACTGGCCATTCAAGGAAATGATAAATAATGCATATGGTATAGATTTAACAAAATTAAAATATGCTATATGTCTTCACAGGGTAAAGTCACTGTACTGAAATCATGCTGCCTGTCACACTAGTGACTCAAAAAATACTTGGGCATAGCAATGTTTCATGATTGCAAACTGCTATCAATAACCCACAAAGGCAGCAATGTTCTGGGGTCCGTGCAAGTAGTAGTATTCTTGAAAACCTATGCAATAATATGATACAGGCCGAACTTATTCTAACCTTAGGTATGAGAGCAAAGCATGGCTATCGTGACTCTAGCTGAGTCACGATTGTGTTGGTCGGTATGATGATTAACTAGCAACAGCATAGAATATAGTTTAATGCAAACGTGAGGAATAAGATGAAAATATTAATATGTTATATAACCTCATAATTGGCCGAAAGGTAGTTCATAGCTCCAGGTGGTATTGCCTCGGACGAAAGCCTTGTATACGACATGTGATTTGTCCTTTCGGAGGCACTAGAAAAAGTAGCATTATGGTTCGTCCTCGTTCTCTGTGGAAAACAAAGGCGAATGAAAATTATGCCAGCAGGGATTAGAATTTCGTAATTCTTACCGGAAATCTGACACTGACATCTTCGTTTAAATAAGAATGAAAATTATTCCTAGGTGGTTTTAAAAGTTTATCATAGTCGTCGGACACGAAGTCAACGCTGTCGTTTATGGTTATGTTTGAGACTGTTGGTCCGTCTTGCTCCATGGTTTTCTTTAGAAACCGTTTTCCGCGAGTTTAAAAATTAGCAAATTACCACAACAATGAAGCAACACATTATTGATAGCGATATTCAACATTGGTACAACTGTTCACGTGGGTGACGCTTCATTTGACAGCGCACGATCTGATGCAGCTTGCAATTGACAGACAAATAAAAGAAACGTCGCAATGTGCGACTGTCTATCCCCGATACGACAAAATCAAATTGCGTCATTGCGGGGACTTTACCGCGTGATTCAACATTCATACGCGATGGGAAGGGAGATAACGAGTGCCTGTGGTGGTATTTGCTTCGTGACGTAATGTATGTCATAAGCGATTCCATGGCTTAATCCATTCGTTAACCAAGGAGTTTCTTTGCTCCGTTTCTTTTGCTTTGTTTCTTTTTACCAGGGGCGTTAAGCGGGCTTTTTCAAACCGAGTGTGGAGATTGCAGTACGAGTCAAAAATGCGATAGCACGAGTATTTTTGTAACGCGTGCACAATTTCGCTCGAACTGATAAAGAAAAAAATTAAAAACACTCGCTACGTCGAGCAGCGGGCATTTTCTAATTTTTTTTTTGCCGGCTACTCGAGTAGCGGGCGTTCTCAATATTTTCAAGAAAATTATCAATAACTGAGATGAAATATATTTATTGATGGAATAGTAATTTACAAATTAACTAATCACGGTGTAAACGGAGTATATCAGATTTTCGGCCGTGAAGTCCCTAATTTCAATAATTTCGTCGTAGAAACGTAATCATATTTAAGACACAATTTTGGGATTTGAGGAAAAACATTTTTTTGGATTTCAGGAGTAAAGCATTTTATTTGTTCATTCATCTGCCTCGATGTAGTTGACTGGTATGATTGTTCACAGAACAATTAATTTACGAAGAATTTGTTGATTTTAAGGTAATAGATGAATTTAGGCTAAAACAAGAAAGTATTTACGTAAATTTCATTAACTTGGGTACTTACTGAAATTTTATAAAATATCTCAATAGCTAAAACAGAAGTCCAATAGCCTTATGAGTGACTAGTTGATAGTAAAGGGTGGACATAATAAATAACTACGTTTATTTCAATATTTTGACGAAGAGGGATGTCTCTCTACATTAAGTTACGTTTGAATGATGTATTTGACAGTATGAAAGATTGATTGAAATGTTTTTTTTACCTGAAGAAATAATTTTAACAGTATTTATTCAGATAGTTTTCTAAACAACGAAATAATTTTCTTGGGTAGCTATTCTAATATTTTTCAAGATAAAAGATTTTATTAAAGGGTACAATTTAAGGTTCTTTAACGTCATTATAAAAATAAATAAAAATCGCAGGAGCGAAGGAACGCATATGCCGTATAACTAGAATCCTAGCATCGGAGAACTAGAACACCATGGCAACGCTTGTAAGCAACATACCACGATACATATGTTTGCTCCGTGGCTGATCCTTACCCTCCACTGTCAGCCGGGTTTGGAGTACGCACATCTACAGCAGTATCGTGTATCACTTATTTTGCAGCCCACTAAACAAACGATGGACATTAAGGATAGTAGTGAGGACGATGAAGCACAAAATATATCAGCATTTAGCCAATTTGATGAGAGTATCGAGGTACGTAACGCCGAAGAAATCAAGAGTCCTGTGAACACAGCTATGTCGACATTGAAACGAAGTCCAAAAAGTACCAGTAGCCACAGCTCACTGAAGATTGGGGTTGGAAATCTGCGAGGCAATCTCAGTCCTCCACAACCTTCAAGGTATTTCAATCCTATCCATACTCTTATTTCTGTGGGCCTCTGTAATTAACGCAACATCCACCTACAGTCACCATGGAACTTATCACCTGTCCCAAGAGTGGAAATCTTACGGGCTTTATGTTATTTGAATTAATTTAAGTTCAGTCTCCTTTCGTTTTCGAAGATAAACTTGAAATACCTTTAATTTTTTTAGGATTAAATTAAAATTAATTTTTTTACGTAACGGGCATATTATTTAATATCGCGTTCCCACTTGAACTTCAAATTTTACGACTATGTGCGCGCAGCACATGCGAAGAAGGGTATTGAGATGTTCTGGAGTCTCCTATCTTTCACTCTCTTTCCGGAATCGTTATTTTTTTACTCGGTAGACGAGAGCATATATGAAATATGAAAAAATTGTTCCACTAGATATTCGAACAAGCTTACGGACCACGTTGAACCGACATCATTTGGCAAGTCAAGCGCACTCATGAATGATGTTTCCGATAGTGAAGAGACGGATGACGATGATATACAAGGTGGAGTAACTAAAGGTTTCGAAACTTATGACCCAAAGGAGTTCGAAGATCTTCATGTATCAGCTGAAATCAAAGAACTTTTCGAGAATATCATAAGGTGAGTTCTTCAGGTTCTTGCGTTTCCCATTTTTCAGTGGGCGTCTGTAAGAAAATAAGTGCAAAATATCTCCTTATACTGAAATAACCGAGGAAATAACGTACGTGCCACTTGATTATCTGAATGTGAAAATACCATATATTAAGTAGTTTCGTAACTACGTTCGTAATACTCCAAGGAAAACAAATCGTAAAATAGTATTTTTCACGGCCCTTTCCGTCATCATACAAACCTATCCAATAACTGGAAGTGTCATCAAGTAGATTGAAATTTTTTTTAATTAAAATTCACTTATTTTCATAAGATGATTTCTTTATTTCTAATGAAATTGTTTCTTACACTCAGGCAAAACGTTTGGCTCTTTGAAAAAAAAAAAAAAACAATTTGTAGACGCATTTTGTAGAAAATTTTCGCTTCGAACACAATATTATATATTTTTCTGTAAATACTAAAATTAATGAAATAATTGTTTTACAATGGAAAAAAAATTTAACTGGATATAATATACTTATAAATACAAAATCTCGATTTCAGTATAGTTTCTCTAGATCGGAATAAGGCTTAAATTTCTTCTACGAGTCATCTCACGGTCATTATCGAATCGGAGAACAGGTGCAAGATTATACAGAGTTGTCCATAACAAAGGAGCAAAAACTTGGCGCTCGCGTTATTTTAGTTAAAACATTGTTTTCCCGTGAAGTATCGACGAGACAGACGTCTTTAGGAACGCTTCAAGGAAGTAAGAAATAGACGTAGAAATTATTCAAAAATTTAGAATATTTTCGACCGCTGATTGTTAAAATAATGCACTTATAGAATTATATAGGAAACGAAAAATTGATTTTTTCAAAATTTCAAGGGTAACGTAATCCCTTACACGGGTTCGTATGATCTCTATGTGACACGTGTCTTTCGTATACATGCTAATAGGAATGTAATCTGCCCTCACTGGTCCTGTCTCTGTACTTATTTGCTTCTGACATGACTTGAATATTTTCAATAATCTGTATCCGTTTGGTGAATGGAAGGTTCAGAAGAGAGGATAGCTAAGCGCTCAGCGACTTTTCACGAAATATTCACTCGACTCGTGATATCTTTGGCGAAACAGAAGCTTACAGTTCATACTTTAGCAACAATTTAACTATCCGAACAAGGACGGCGAAATTGGTCAGCGAAGATTACAGACCTTAGGCCATACAGGATGGACCGAGCATTGCATATGCTGGGCACATCGGCAGGTTTGCTACCGCCGCGAGTAATGAAAAAAAGACGGAAAACACTTATTGTCAGTCATTTATCAGAAAAAGCAGCTGTGCTCCCGTAAGGGAGAAATCGTAGCCAACTTTAATAGCGGCGTAGTGACATTTATTCTCTATATATAGCATATCTGAAATAACATTCGTTTCGAAGTGGTAGAATGAACGAGATCTGTCTGTACGAATATGTACTTTGTCCTTCCTGTATGGTCTAGCAAATAAGCTTCAGACCCTTAACCTGCTATAAAACGTCTTGAATGTATAATTTTGAACTTTTTGTCTTCCGAGAGACTATTGTGCCGAACACCTATTAACAACTAATTGTACTTTATACACAGATTCTCACCGCAGAAAATCGACCTCGACTACAAACTCATTCCATTTGTGCCCGACTACATTCCAGCGGTCGGTGATATTGACGCTTTTATTAAAGTTCCGAAACCCGATGGTACCGCTGATAAAGTAGGGCTAGTCGTTCTGGATGAGCCCTGCGCCAATCAATCGGAGCCGGCCGTTCTGCATTTGCAGTTGCGAAGTTATAGTATAAGTTCTGGACCCGTCAAACAGGCAGTGATCAAGCGGATCGACGATCCGGAAAAAAATTCCAAGTCTATTGAAAAGTGGATCAACGATATGAACCAGTTGCACACAAATAGGCACCCGCCGACAGTACGACTCTCGAAACCAACAGTTGACATTGATACGCTCATGCAACAATGGTCCGCAGAGGTAGACGAACGGTTGGAAAATACTTCTGTTGAATTGTCACAGCTAGATTGTGACTTGCCCCGTCTCGTCGACATCGCCTGTACCCTCGTCGATATTCCAGTCTACCCAGACGCTAGAATGGAAGCGTTGCATACGATGTTCACCCTGTTTTTAGAAATTAGAGATCACCAATATTGATCCTATTGCAATAGACATTAGATAAAGACATTTTGTTTACATTTTACAAGAATGTCAAAAATAAATATTAATTTAGGTAGCATTAATTCATTTGTTAAACAAATCACTATTGTTCTGATAGATCACCGGTCGGAGGGGAACATATATTTAAAAATACGTAAGTGTGTTTTTGGTCGGAGAAATGTTTAAAAATTTTTAAACTATGTAAATAATAATGCAACGTCAGTCATTATTGTCGATGTGAGAATCATCAAATCTTATGGTTCAATAGATTGCGGTCAAAGCCGAAAAGCACAAGAGTTTTAAAAAAGCTGATATTTTAATAGTTGGTTATATTTAGTCTATACATGAATGTACCATTCAGTCAGTAAATCAGATATGGGGTAGTTGGGACCGGTGTGCTTTTGATAGATGTAACAAACAGGTTTCCTTAAAGTTTTTTGGAAAAACTAAAAATTTATCTACAAACAATTTATGCAATGACAAACTAAAAAAATTGTTGCCACAATGATAGAATGCGTAACGTTATTTATATAGTGTCGTGGAAATTAGGTCAATGTGTAAAAAAATTTGGTCAAGCTGAAATTTCGTACACTGGTAATTTATTGAGTATTGTTTATGAAGAAAGTAGTCAAGCTTTATTTTCATATGATCAACTCCGTTAGCAGTCACTAGATGGCAGACGATCGTGCTTGCTCAGCTTTTGATATCGCGACCGTGTATGTATTACCAGTTAATCTTAACCAGTCAAGGTTACTTTTGTATTTATCAAAATAAAATTTTACACCAATTCAAAAGCTTAATGTTGCAAAGTAAAATTTTATTATAATTATAAATATTAATAAGAAAATTATTGGAAGTTACAAAAGGCTGTAGTCGGATAAACATGAGTTAGCTGCTATTACGGTCCAACGTACTCCTTGACGTACACACAGTTTTTTTCATTTTTTTCATAGATTTCGCATCAAGAATGCAGTCGGTCTTTTTATATCGAACGTAAAGCAATTGCGCTTGCGCAAGTTTTAGTATTACAGTGGAGTACAGAAAAGATCACTTTTTAGTATTATATGACGTAAAAGTGCACTCTGCTGTACTACGGTGTTCTTTTTTGCACATCCTTAAGGGGGTGCTCCGGTGGATTTCGACGTTCACATACATATCTCCAGAGTTCACGTGTTTTAAAATGCAAAAACGGCTTAGGAGCCCCATTCTATACATAATTCTGAACAAAAATACTGTAAAAATTTTCATTTGAGTAACAATAAAGGAATGGCACGAAAATTACGAAATCGCAATAGTAAATTCGTAGTTTTCGTGCCATTTCTTTATTTTTGCATCAAATAAAAATGTTTCGGAGAATTTTTGTTCAGAATTGTTTACAGAATGAGGCTGTTAAGCCCTATTTTACGTTTAAAATACGTGAACTTCGATATCTGAAGATATGTACCACAACGTTAAAATCGACCAGGGCACCCCCTTAAAAGGGGTATAGCCACACGGAAGAAGGAGAAGAAGAAAGGTGTTCTGTATCATTCACTGCTTTCATCGTGTTAAATATGGCAGAGTATCTGTCGGTTACCGGCTTAGGTTTACCAGTGGGTTTACCCAACATGCACCTTGAAAATTAGTTTGAAAACCTATTTTAGCTAAAAAGTCGAGGATACGAAACACATCAGTAGAGTGGTGGGCCCTATCTATCAAGCTCACTGTATCAAGCTTTCCTCGCCGCCTGGTTTTGTCGTTCACACTTTGGCCGTCGAAAGCGCTGACAGGTCAGTGTGTTTCGAACGTTTCGACACTTAACGCGTGACTTGTCCATGCTGCAACAGGTTTTAAACGAAAACAATTTGTTGAACAGTTCTCTTACGCTTAATTTTATGATTTCTAATGAAACGAAAACTGACGTGGAGAAATATTCGTAGAAACATCAGAAATGGACGATAAGATCAAAGACCTAGCTAGAAAAAAAAATCCAATCCAGCTTACCAAGTTCATACAAAATGTTGATTTGAAAGATGTAAGTATTTTTTGTTTTTCATTTTCTGTACGTACCAGTTTTAGTCTCAAACCGTAGAAAATGGACAAAACAATGAATTGTCCTTTTTTTTGTTATTATAGCTTTGCGAGATGATCCAAAACAAAATTTGTCATGTGGAGTTTCCAAAACTGCTGAACACAATTTTGGAGAGCTTCAACGACACTGCTTCATCCCAATCTAAAAGGCTTAAAGTTGTTGAAGCAACTTTGTCAGCACTTCAAACAGCAAAAATCACCAACAGCCAAGCCAACACAATAGTGTGTAGGATCATTATGGACTTTCCTCAATACTCGTCTACGTATCTGGTCAAACTAGTCGAGTTTTGTCAGGAACGGATCAGAAAAAATGATGATGAATTTATGAGGTCAGAATAACCCTGAGAATTACATGCAAAAACAATGAGAGCTGAATTATTTTCATAGGCAATTTAAAATGAAAAATTTTTTTTCTTCATTTTGAATTAAAATCATTATTTTCCCATTTCAATTTGTCACACCAATCTATTTTAAATTTTTTAATAGTCTTGTCACGTTTCTGAAAACAGAACAGAGATCTGAGATTATAGTTTTTCGATGCAACTGAGAGAAATGGTTCTCAAGAACCTTGTCATTTTGCAATTTTAAACTGATTAAAAACACAGTAAATCATAAATCACAGTGCTATTGAAGAGGCAGAAATTTATTTTGAGGACGTAACACATAAACCAATCTCAAGGTTACGAAACAGTGATTTTTTCCCAATGTTAATCAATTTAGAATTGCAAATATCAGTAGTAAAATCAACATAATAATTGCAAAAGTACCGTCAAGTTGAATAATTTTTTGCATGCACTTGGCATAGCACTGTCAGCTAGATCAAACGCATTACAAATACTTCATGAAATTGAATATCTCATCAGACGATGATTATTTGTAATCCTTTTCCTCCAGTAAACGAATATAATTTTACAATAATTCACAACAGATTTTACAAATATGAAAGACGGACTATTTCAAACTGTTAAATTGATAGACCAGTATTTCATTTATCTGAGCTGCAACATGTTAATGTTAAAAATTTATAGCAGATTGATGATGCTCTAAATTATTACTTTCATAATTAATAAATTCTAGAAATCTTCTATATTGATAAAATCATCAATTTATAATCTATAGACTTTACAAATTTTAGTAAAAAATTTTATGGTTCCGTTACCCCTGTTAGACAAGTTATCTGCCCAGAGAACTATTACAGCATAGACGTGAATGCAATGTGTCTTCATATAAACTGCTCTGATTCTTGCAGTTGGAAAGACATCCTTCCACGAGTATTAGAAGTTCTGGAAGACAGGAAAGTTGTAATCAATAATGGTTCTGAGATGTCAGGAAAAGAGTACAAAGAAACTATCATAAAATCTTTATACTCTGGCCAATGGGACACAGCAATTTTGCCATCTGTCACAACAATGTTTAGGTGGCTGATTTGAAGAAGAAAATACTATTATTATTGATAGTTTGTCCAACTGCACAACATCAACGATGGTTTTTTAATTTTTTAGAGAAATGTCAATGTCCAAAGAAGAGCACCGAAAGGTGGTTGGGATTCTTTGTAACAGGCTGTCAAACATGCAGCCTAATGAGCTGCCTCCTTTGGTGCATCAATTACTAACTTTTTGCCGTCAGCAAGACGCGGAGTGTGTCATTATGGCTCTCTGTAAATACTTTCAAACGCAGTATGCAAATGCAGTGGAAGAAGACTCACAAGAGTTTTCTGAAAACATTGGTAAACATTAAGCAACCATTCGGTACTCTAACCATGACAAAAATAGTTACTTACTCTTTCAGTTTCACATAATTGCAGGTGTGTTGACTTTCAAAGAAATTCAAGAGGCGGAAAGTACAATTCTTTATCACATATTCCACGCTACAGAGGTGAACCAGAATAGTTTGAAAGACTTCATAAAATCAGTCCGCAATGCAACAAATATTCCTGAATATGTACTTGATCCATTCATCATGACATTGCTGTTGAACGTGTCCGACATATATGAAAACGAGGTAAGTATTAGAGAAATTACGCTATTCAGTCATAACAATTGTTAAACTATGAAGTTTTCCATGAATTTAGTTAAACTCATAAACAAACCTTGAAATACCCAAGAAGTTGACGTGACGCTTCGTAATTTTTCTTTATAATTCGTGCTTCACTCAAAATGCATGCTTATTTTGGATTTCTAAAAATATGCTCAGAATTACTAATAACATTCAGGTATAAATTTACTGACTCTTTGCTACTTTGCATAACTTTTCATAGACTCTGGACATTTTGAGACAAGCACTAAGCCGTATAATCCGTGATAACGAGCGACAAAAGCACAGTTCTTGGCTCAGGGAAGTTCTGGACAATGATTGTAGCATTTCATCGACATTACACACTGTGATAGGAAACAGGTACAATACTTTTCACAGTGCAGAGGTTTTATGTTTTACATTAGTTTCAAGAGCATTTGAAACTGTTTCTTTGTTGTTACAGCATCAAAGACCGACATGTGGTAGTCAAAGGGTTAGTCGACATAGCGTTTGTGTTAATGGCAATGGGAGTAAAGTTGGGTGAGGAAGCCCACACTGTAGTGTTATGGGAAATAGGCAATAAAATAGTCCAAAAGCTTATCAAAAAACGACAAGAAATTGGCCCAACTGTACTGCAAACACTAAACGATAAAATAATGTGTGGGGGTGCTTGTGTTACCCAATACACGTGTAAGTTGATCTCCTGAGATGGAGAGGTGCTTTAATTCGACGGTAAAGGGCATTCTCCATCAGCTCGATATCTTTTTTAGGACCATCTCAGATATTACTCGTAATTGGCCACATTCTAGTACTACTTAGAAGTAGTCTGCACATTTGTTCAGATTGTTAATTTAACCATTTTAAGGGATCAAATTATTTTATATCACATTCACTTTGCTCAGGTGCGAACTTCACATTTGGTGCAATCGCCAACTTTTCTTGTCACACAATATACTTTTATTTTTCTAATTTGGAAAGCTCACAATTTCATCGCGTAAGTGTAGGAAAACAGTTGTTGACACAATGAAATTTTGTTTTCCAGTTAATTTTGTACTACAATTGGTTTTATCATTTTATTTTTATTATAAGGGCTATTTTAAGCATAAAAAATCTTAAATAAATTCTTTCCACTCAATTCGACACTTTTAAAAATTTACAGCGACTACTCTTACATGGTATTAAAATGATATCTGAGGAGGTCTGAATAAGAGTGGCGGAGCTGATGTAGAATGCCCTTGTAGTACAATAAAATTAATTTATAAACCTTGTAAATTAATTTTATTCCAGATTGCCTCGCAAATATATGCAAAAACGTACCTATAGTTGTGTTTGAGTGTCGTGTATGGATTATCACATTGCTTGAGAATTTGCTGATAATGAATGCAGCTGCTGCGACGCAGGTGATTTTCGCAGTTCTGCCCATTGTGCGGTTACAATCTGAAATACGAGACACGTTAAGCATGGTATTGCGCAAAGCATTGTACTCCAGGGAAACCCAAATTCGTAAAATGGCTGTGACTGGATTTCTACAACTACTGAAAAACTTGAAACTACACACTCTGGGCGCACTCAGCCAGTCAACAAGCCGCGGCACTTCGAATGGTTCCAGCACATCAACTTACACTCAAGTATTATTATACTATAAATAATTGGGTTCTTACTTCTCTATTACAGTGACTAACTGCATTTTTGAGACACATGTCGAGCCTATCAATTGGGTTAAGGAATACCCCTTGTCCCAAATACTGATTTGAGAAATCTCAAAAAATTGGTATAATAACGTACACAATTCATTAGCAAAATCAATCTTCTGTTGTTTTGCAAATGTTTATTGGAATATATAACGCTCCCATAAGCAGAAGCCAATAGCGTTACAGAAGTAATGCAAAATCCATATTCCTAATTCGCTCGACAGATATAATTATATTTAAATTTTGGAGACAACCTTTGACTGAGTAGACCTGTAACATTCCATTTCTTTATACTGCACTAATCTCTGTCCTCATAGCCACTAGTTCAGGTTAAAATTACCTACTCAGGCAATTACGACTTCCACTGACGATGATTGTTCTCTGAGCAACCAACCATATTTTCAATCTGAATTTCGAAATACTTCCACTAAACAAATTTCCATGCCATTGAAGTTTGATCGTCATTTACCAATTCATGTTACTTTGGCAAAAGCTTGTATTTTTCGTGTGGTCAAAATTTTAATAAAACCCAAGTTACGGACTACACTACCATGAAATATAAATAAAGGCCTGGTAACAGAGCGTACAGAATGTCTGGTTTGATCACTGTAAAATTTTATTTTCAAATAACTGAGTATGAAAAAGTTTCGTTTAATATATTTCTAGTAATTAATTCAGTAATTGAATAGATTTTTAGTATTAGAAGCAAATAAAAGATTTGAACACTACAGATAGTAGAGTGGCCAAAAACAGTGCTGCTGGATTGTGGTGTAGAACACAGAACAACTTGATCTGTTCTACTAGGCACATAAAATGATCCCTGGTAGATGTGGGCGGTTAAATTTGATTCTATCAGCTGGCTCAAGTAAAAGCCTTGAGTGCATTGACATACTGCGTAGGAGCCTGAGGTCTGCAAAATGCACCCATTGCTCATTTATGCTACATCACAACACTGCATAATCATTCTTACCAATTTTCTAGGCAAGTCTGGAGGTTCACACCAAAAAAGTAGAAGAGAACCCTCGACTCAACACGCTGTTATGCTACGAGGTACTGGGCATTCTCAAAAGATGTTTTACCCAACAAGCAGAGGTCAAATCATGCTTATATGAAGGTATGATGACTACTTGTAAAATAGAAATAGTAGCACTTCGAAACCATTACAAACACAAAAATTTGTTATCTACCTTTTTTTTTTGTGAATACTAGGAATAGGAAATATGCAATCAAGATTAGTGTTTAGTTTTATGTTATGCTAACAATTGCTACCCATTGGAGAATAATGCTTATTTCTTATTCCTATTACTATTTTTTTGTTTTTTGTAATGGGCTTCAGATTCGGAACGCACAGACCTTTCCACACAGAAAACATGTGAGCTCACATTTTTTTATTGGTTACCGGAAGTGCTAAAAATCTAGAGTCTAAAGTCCGATTCAAAAAGCCGATAAAAATGGTCAACATATTTCTCGTAAAAGGTCATGTCTGGAGATCTGAAAATTGGAGGATTTTCATATCTAAGTGTACGCTATACGTATCGAATTATCGACTTGAACCTTTTTACACATTTTGTTTCAATTATTTGCGAAAGGGTTTTGGATACTATAGAAATTTTTTTTTATCTACAATTAATGACCAGCCTATTTTATACTTGTAGTCCCAACAATGCTGAGGAAAAGGTATACCACATATAAGTGGCTGGAATATATATATATATATTCATCGTTGCGAAAATTGGTTACGCTACTGAAAAACGTATTTCTGCTTCAGAAGGATTTTCGACATTTTTGAGTCTGAGTTTTAAAAGCAGCAATCAAGAAGCTGAAAAGAAGGTTTTCTTTTTAAAAGTCCAATTTCTCCGGCGAAAAGTAGTGTCGCTCTAGAAAATAAGGCAACGCCACTGTAATATGATACCTTTTTTTTCTGTAACTGATTTAGAATCGATTCTTTGAGTTTTTTGAATATCAATTTTTTTTCTGTATTTCTTATTAAAAAAGAAAAGTGTTTCTTCCAAAAGGAGTATTTTTGGAATTTTATTTCTGACGTTCACTTCGTGATATAATATGAGTTTTCAAACATGCTATCAAAATTTTTGGAAATTCATGAGGGTACTACAGTGAAACGAGTAACCTTTTTCAGGATATTGTAACGTAGCTCAAAGTTCTGATAGGATTAGCCACTATAGGGATGTACTTTATCCTAGGAACTGATGGAACCATGTGAAGTCTAAATGATTTTCATTCAAACCTTAAATGTCGATTTCTCTATCGCCTTTGAAAGAAATGTCTGATTACAGTTCAGATACAGAAAAGCTCAGTTGTAGGATAGAAAAAGTACTGCTCACTAAACGAAATTCGTGACAGTTTCTTATATCGATAACTATTTTGGTATCACCTTATTAAATTGTAAAATATATATTTTTGCAGGATTATCTGATGCGATTCTGATGAATCCTGAATTGTCAAAATACCTGGTGGAAATGTTACTTGAACATTTTGAACAATACTACGAGTCGAATACCAATATTCTACCACCATTTAAGCTTGATAAATGTACGTCAATTCGTGGTGCAGAATCAGTTTTACAAGAACCAATTGGGAACTTGGTTTTAGTGATGCAACGAATATACGTTAAGGCAGCTTCAGAAGAGACTAATGAAATTGAAAAGCTCGGATTCATACTAGAATCCCTCTGCAACAGAATGTCCAAGTCTGAACTTGAGCATTTTCAAGTGGTAAGTAGAATAGTCACATTTATAGAGAGATTAAAGTTCGTAACATTAATGTTACGCTGCAGTTCTTTTTTATTCATTATATTTGGTATTGTCTGAGGTTCATTGAACTGTAATACGCTACAAAATACTGATATTTTGTTAAATCAACTAGGCCAAAGTCATTATTAAGTTAAAAAATGGTGATTTAAAAAAGAAAAAATTTCCTACATTGACAGTACTAGCTTCAATCCCGTAATTTTCAGGATCATGATATTGATCTATTGGACAATATACCAGAGTGTCAAGAAAAGCTTCATACCTTGAAAGAAATGATAACAGTTTATGAAGCTCTCATTGCATACAGAATTGTTACTTGGTCACAAGATTCTATAAATCCCGCCCACAAGGTTTACACGTTATTTGATGGCTACAATCGACTCATCACCCGCACAAAGGTAAGAATTATTCTCAATATACTAGCCTAAACCTATGTGCTGAATATCTTGATCTCATAACGCTAAAAAATTCAGCCTGCACCCAAAGTAAAGAAAGGTGAGGGAAAGAAGAAAAAAGACAAGGATGTTACGGATGCCTCCTTCAAGAAACCTGGGCGCAATGCAGTCATTAAACTACCACCAACTATTCTTGATCTGGAAACTGTACTGAAAATAGTTACTCTTCTATATTCGTAAGTATGTTTATGTAACACACTTGCGTATAAATTCACATCAATATCGTAAAGGAATAGAAGCATATGAGTTATTTGAGCAAATATCTTCTGAATTTGGGTTCATCAAATATTATTTAGATTGTATGAAAATAGGTCTAAAATGGTCTACGAATTCCCGACTTGATATAAAGAGAGAGGATATTGGGAAACAAACACCTTCAAATATTGACGTAAACAATTATTTCGCACATTCATTTATAAAACCTCTTGAGTATGTAATCGATTCGGTGTATTGTAGCGATGCTGTGCCCTGGTCATCTCGAATCGAATCCCGAAAATTGCAAGAAAAGGAATTGTTCCATCGCTATATACTGCAGACCTGCATTCAGCTTATACAGCGTACGAAGCAGTTGAAAAACAACGACCTGCAGAAGCATAAGAAGCATGATGTATTGAAATGTTTTGAAATTGGAGAGTAAGGATCATTATATTCTATATACCAGAAAAATTTAAAGTAGTATAGAATGGATACATGGTACGATAATTCATTTCTTTCAGAATCATATACACGAAAATTTTATTACAATTGGATGATGTCCGTAACTTTGACCAGCAAACTGCAGTACTTGGGTTGGAGTGTTTTAAAGAACTGTGTAACCTAGCATGCACAACTCTATCCTCACAATCAGATTTGCTGAACTTTTTAAGGATATCCGGTAAAAACTTCGTCATGTAAATGATTCTTAAACTCGTCATTACCATTCAAATATGAATAAATACGTATAAATAGTTAATACATCAAATTCTCAATGTATACTATACACTGTCTCAGGAAAAGTTGATACAAACGCCGAATTGGAGTTGCAATTGATGAGCGTCATATCACCAGTTAAAAACCTTTTGACAAATGTTCTTGAGGAAGAAGATGAACAGGAATTAATCGCAAAAAGAATTCCTCCAATTCTAATGAAAATCCTCTCACTCTTGACATTGAAGTTACCCTATCATGGGGAAAAAGTTGTAAATATGCTCAAATGGCTTCATGAAGTTGCTATGGAAAAAGAAATGGAGCAAAGTATGGCTGTTGCTGTAATTGAATTGATACTGAAGATTGAAGATTACATAACAGACTATGGAAATAGTATTGACAAGATAGTCAGTCAACTTTGCCAGATACTGGGGACTGTAGACGAGGTAAGGTGATTTTAATGATTGGGTAATTGCACTATTGAGTTTTCTTAAAGCTGCTATTTCGATTAGATTACGCATCTTCAAGCAAAGTTTAATGCATAATCAATGATTGCGTATTATTATTCAACAGGACGAAAGTCAAATGCAGGAAGAAGATCAGTTCAAAATTATCAACGAACAGTCTGTGCTTCAAGTACATTCCCTTATTTGTAATGTACTTAAGCAGAAGCTGGATAACACTACGTGGTTTTTAAGTAGATTAAGAGCTGAGCAAATCCTCACGGCAATGCCTGAAATAGGAGTAGAGGAACGTATGTACCCGAACATGGATTAAAATGTTTTTGAGACATAGTCCAATGCCCTGTAACTCATAATTAATATTTATAACTTTTGTTTCCATGATATAATAGGTCGAAATCCACTTAGAGATAAAGAACGTAAACTAAGCTCTCAGCTGTGCCTCATCGTCCAAACAGTAAAGACGTTGTCTAATGTTTCAATATCGCCTGGAGTGAACGCGGATGCAGTATTCAAGAACTTGCAAAATCTATTCAGTACACTCAGCATGTTTACGAAATACTTTCACAGCAAATCAACAGCCCAAAATCCCGTCTTCCAAGCCGTTAGGTGAGGCTCGATATTACGTGTAAAATATAATAGTATTTTCGACTAATTCTGCTCAGAATGGAAGAATCGAACATTCAGGTGATTGAACTTTTCAATGTGCAAGCGGTAAAACATATTTTCAAAGCATTTTCTGCTAGAAATTTGGATAGAGTCCAGAAGAAAAACAATATGGTATTACACAGGTGCCTGAGTTCTGATGAGAAAAGTGACAGAATGCTTTCCCTCAAACTGCTGTCTAGCATTGAAAGGAACAAAATACAAATCTCCTGTCAATGCTTCGGCAAATTTGGAAATGTATCGTATAAAGATGTCAAAAACAATTCGAACAAGAGTAAAAACCATAATCTCAAAATTGAGAATAACGATGATAAGCATGAAGAATGAAGATGTTGAAAATCTTTCTCAGTCTCTTGGCCACTTAAATCCTCAGCTCTAGTAGTTAAACTATGTAAGAGTAGGAATCTTTACAAAGAAGTACCAATCACTAGTTCCGATTTTTTTTTTTTTATAAATTCTGACTTCACTCTTGAACATTGCTCCATATTTATTGAACTAAAAAGTGAAGTATACGGCACGAACAGTAAAAATAGACTCTGGAAAAGAAGGTATTTCTTGGTAACAAGGCAAGTTTTGCACTAGTTTTTTCTATGTGTATGCATTTCTGTATCTACAGTGTATGCGAAGAGCCAAACTATTCGCTCGACTTTCTCAAGTAAGCTTGAAAAATCACATTACTGCTTGTGCCTTGAATTTTTCTAATCGACTACTAAAAAATATAATTAATTTCATAAAAATCAAATGCTCAACCATAAACTGAAATTGTAGGCACTGTATGTTTACACCAACCAGTCGAGAATGACATGGACATCTAATCTTTGACTATTTCAAATGGAACAATGATACATTTTTCTAGGTTTGTGCCACTGGTAAAACTAGCTGGAAAGCCCCTTGCCAAGACATTATACAGTCTTATAACTCACATTGAGGTGAGTGAAATTGTAATTGTTGGACTTGAAATGAGACATATTTTTAACATTCATCTTATTTTATTAAAAGGAAAATCAAAGAATCAAATCCAAGTCAAAAATAGTAGACTCATACGCACAGAGAAGCAAAGTATTGAAGGAAACCAAACTTATACCTAAAGTAATATACGAGATCGAGCAATTTGGAAAGAATGTATTACTGCTAAGTAAAAAAACTAAGGTAAGATTACAACTGGTAATGATGCACAGTGAAAAGTTTAAGTAAAAAGTGATTCGATAAAATAGCCTACTAAAAATAAATTTTCATTTTCATTCTTGCAGGCAGGATTGGAAGAATACGTTAATTACAGTATTACACGAGATTTTAGAATAAAAAATCCAGTTCTGATGAAAGGTCTGGAGGAATTGGACGTTAGTATGGTGAGTTCCAGCTTTTATGCAAAGATTGGGTACTTTAAATTTCGTTATTCAATACGCAACTATTGATACAAATACATATACTGGTTTCACAACATCCTCTTACATTACAAATTTGTTACGTCCATGTAATCTACATTTTTAAGTGGTATTTTTCTCGACACATCCAATTC
Organism: Diprion similis; assembly: GCF_021155765.1. Lineage (NCBI taxonomy): Eukaryota > Metazoa > Arthropoda > Insecta > Hymenoptera > Diprionidae > Diprion > Diprion similis. The sequence continues at coordinate 8,394,340 of NC_060112.1, read as the reverse complement.
TTTTTCAAAGAACGTGTGAAACCGTCCATGCACAAAATTTGCTATAAAGTTGTTTGAGGAAAAGTTGAAAATTTTCGTACTATTAAAATCAGGTGGTACCATCAGGTAGACGAAAAAAGTCGGACCTACTGGAAACAAAATAGTCCACTTTGTTGCATGAACTATGGGTACTATTTGAATCAGGGGTATGCGAAATGTGGTTGAATCGAATCAAATTGAATAACGAAATTCAAGTTAAAAGTCCAGTCAAGTATTCGAATATTTCAATAATTCAGAATTTTTGAAGAGTCCAAATTTTTAGAATTTATATTCGATGGCTTGAATGGTTGAAATAGAATGATTCCAATTATTCCATTCAACCATTTATTAACAGCCCTTGCAAATCCTTGAACGCGATATATTTCATCTTAAACACGACAATAATACTAGTCGACTAATTACGACCTCATTATTAGTTAAGGGGGTTGAGGTTAACATAAATAATTTGAGTCCTACTTTTGCTGTATTTTGATGTATTTTATTTGAGTTAACTAAAAAAAAGTCTGAGTATTACATTCAATTACTTTATAAAAGTAATCACTTTCTTGCAGTTTTTAATCCTTAGCATCTAAGCAGCTTTACTTACAGACATTGAGCGTAAACTCATATCATGAATATAAATTAAAACACTTGATTGGAAACTCAACTAGTTGTATAATTCTACTAATCCACCAGTAACGACATATTTAAATTATCTTCTGCTGTTTACATTGTCATTAGCTAACCACTCAGGGCACAAGTGCCAGTGCTTCCAACTCAGGACAATCCCCTGAAAATTCAGATGCAGAGGCTAACACGTCTGAACCACCATTAAAAAAATCCAAGACAACTCTTCAATCGCAGAAGTTGTAAGAAGTCAAGGAAAAAATATGATGTAAGGATTGTTTCAATGTTATATTGTTAAATAGATGCTGGGCATCAGGCTTTAATCAATACAAATTTTTATATTTTTGTATTATAAATAACAAGTTTTTAATGAGGTTACGATAAATGCTGTTTTGCTGAAATAAACATTTGATTTCTTTGTCTAGTTACAATACATTTTATCCGGTATGTAGACAAAAAAAATCAAAAAAAAACAATTCTTCATTCTCTGGAATACCAACACTTTTAATGGTCATAAATAAATTGCCGTTTATGCAACAAAATCGAGTGGTCTATTAAAACCACCTTTGCGGTTCATATATTGTCTATATTTTCGTTTAAGAATAACATGGACTGCTCCAATGTCATTGCCTTCGACTTTCTTCCCTTTTGTTGTGTCGAATCCACAGAATCCCATTAAACGCATCATATCCTGTTCTTCAGGAGTTTTTCCTTGGAGATCAGCCTCTGTAAATAACAAATGATGATCAATTATTATACGTCGTTAGAGCACACTTTAATTGCATGAGCATTTTTGATTCCTATATTCATCTCACTGACTATGGCAGCATAAGATGGATAAAGTTTAAAGGGATTGTGATTGCATCATTTTCAAATCGGTGGAACCTTTATCAGGTCATAGCACCTCTAAGACCTTTCATTTTTTTATTTCTTTATTACCATCTTTGAGTTACGAACAATTCACACTTGTTATAGTTCCACCATTTGTAATATACTCAAAATATTGTCCAAAACTTTATTTAGATTTCTAGAACTCAACTACGTTTTGCAGTCAACTTGAAAAAAAAGAACAGTAATTATTCTTCCAAGTTGTAAGTATAATCCTTCAAGTTAAAATCTCTAAAATCTTCCCAAAGTCTCCACCTCAAAGTTCGTGGTCTATGTTACTATTAAACCTATCCGTTAATTTCTTAACGTAAAAACATATAACTGAGAAAATCATTCGTTCCTGAACATTTAGCTTGTAAGGTGTCATAGTAGCTAAACAATGGTTGATTTGACAAGTAGATCACACTGGATCTTCCAGGTTAACTACTAACTGAAATTGTCATTACAATTTGTTGGACTAACAACCAACCTGTAATAACGGGACGTTCGGCAGTAGGAGGCTTGAATTTTGGCTTAGGTCTTTCTCGATCTCTGGATCTGGATCTGCTATAAGACCTCCTATGTCTGTCTCGCTCCCTGTCACGCTCTCTATCACGTTCTCGTGACTTGACTCTATCCCGGTCGCCAGATCTATAATACAGAGCATATATTTTACACACGACTTACAACTTCTGGTAGAACAATCTGTAATCTATCCAAATGGAATGAGATACATGGGCAAAAAATTCAGCCACCACACCATTAACTTCTTTTCGAAATGGGGAAAAAAAGAGTACTCAATTCGTTATTTGCACAGTAGTTTGCATTATTTTCCATTCGCAAACTTTGAATACTCGCACTAATGTTGTAATGGTAAATCTCTTGAAAATTAACCGAAATATTTACCTCCGCCTTCTCTCCCTGGATCGTCTTCTCCGTCGGTCGCGCTCCCTATCCCTTTCGCGTGACCGATCTCTCCGTCTACCTGGAGATGGAGTCCGACTGCGTCCCATTTGAAGAGCTCGGAGATACCCTTCAATGCACTGGGCGCAATCGTTACGTTTTAGTAGGAAACTTTATCAATTTGAGGTTATAGTGTTGTACTTTCGATACATGACAGTGAGGTAGATTATTTAGTTCACGGACGCGAGTGACCGTCAGTATCGAGAAAGTCGTATTCTGGTCGTGTCTTTGTCGCACCCGGCCTCCCTCGCTGTATCCTTGTCATTCACGGTTTCCTGATACTAGCGCTTGCGGAAAGAAATGGTATTAATCAGCCACGACACTCGAAGGCTAGGTTCACAGCGGCGCAGTAGCGCGGAGTGCGGTTGAGCAGTAACGGCAGTAACCAATCAAAGTGCATGACATCTAGTGAATACTATGTATTAGGCATTTTAATTGGTTACCGTTCATCGGTGCTCCGTGCACCTCGTCTAAGGACATGTTGAGAAAAATGAGTTCTAAGGTCACGAAGATTGTTTTCCTTATTGCTTATGAGCGCTATTCTGGTGACTTGTTGAACCACTATTTCCTACTTTTTGGCGAACACTATTTCAGTCAAAAACGCGTATGAGATACTATTTTTCCAAATTGAAATATGTTGTTTTTGAACGAAAAGAAGTGACCCATATTTTTTTATTCTCGAAAAAAATATGCTACGAAGTTACGGCCATTTGAACATTCTATATCCTTGGACCAAATTGCCGAAACACAAAATACCGGTCAACTTTCCGATCAGAGATTTATTTTATATTTATAAAATAGTATTTATTCTATTGTTATTATAGTAATGCTACTACAATAAATCTCTGATTGGAAAGTTGACCGGTATTTTGTGGTTTTTGTTGTTAATCTTTACCAGTAGATCGATATATGGTCATTAATATCATCCTAGTACGATGTTTGGTCATTACATACCTCAAGTATGTATGTATCAAGTTTGAGTAATATTGTTTGGGCTAAAAAATTTGCAGTTTTTAGCCTAATTTTCGGAAAATGAACTTCATTTCGTAGAATTTCGCAAATTTTGAAACTTTCTCGATATTTCAAAAGAATGCAAAAACCCCTACAAAATTACACCGAGATCAAGTAATTGCGACGATTCGTTCCAAAGCTTCGTTTTTTGATGGGGCGCGATTAAACGTTCAAATGGCGGTAATTTTGTTGCGCATTTTTTTTTCAAAAACAAAATAATACGGGTCACTTTTTTTCGTTGAAAAACAAGATATTTCAATTTGAAAGAATTCCGTGACATCACGATTTCCTGCCTGCCCTATTTGAAATGGATTCGGTCTTATCATTTCACTCACTATTTAAAATCGTCTTCACGCATCACTGATCTCGTTAGTATAGAGATCAGTGTCACACATGTACTCACATTCGCGTGCAATGTTGATCTCTTTGTCTCTACCTCAAATCTTGCCGCTGGCCCGTATTGCGCCTCAAAACAGATCTTCCGTGTATTTCATGTATTGTCTAATATTTCAAAATCATATCTGTAGATCATCCACGTATTCTCTCGATTGTGTCAAACCTCAGTTGTCGTTCCGCTCTCTTGCGATACGAATCGTATCGTTTTGTATCTTTCTTGAATAAAGTATCCTTTAGTGTTATTTAAACATATATCCTGCCTGAAAAAATTTCGGTAAAAAATTGGCAATTATGATTGAAGAGTTTTTGTTTATACGTCTAAAAAAAACTTCTTGGTTTTATATCCTATAGCAATTTTTTGGCAACGATAATATTCTTCGTTTTTTCATATATTTTAAATTTGTATTTATTTTTATGAGTATCTTACCAACTATCTTGGTCTACTTATTTCTATTTCTAATACTGTAGTCAGGATGTATGATACAAAATTACGTATTTATTCAAACACACAGAATTCTTATTACTTCTGAAGTGCGATTAAAATCTTACTTAATTTTTGTAGCACATAGTGAAGTTTTTCAAGGAAGTTGGCTCAGCACCTCAACTTTTATGACTATCGCTTACTGTAGACGGCGTAAGCTTAAATTTGGTCGGTGCCAATTATTCACTTTTGCTTGATATTCATTGGAATCCGCCAAAAGGAAGCATGAATCCAGGATGCAATTCACAGAGTCGAGCAAAGGAAACGAGTCTACATTAACAAGTAATACATACGAAATATTTCTGGAAAATGTGTTATGCAAACTAACAAGCGAGTCAAGGAACGTGATTGTTTCAGATTTATGTATCTAGACACAGTGGAGTAACGAATCAATGCATTGCAAGACCAAAAAATCGAAACAGCAACCGAAGTTGAGACAAGTGCCTCCAAGTTATCGATGGATGATGTCAAATTTTTATTCAACTTGTAAAACTTTTATTTTGTTGAATCTCCGTATCGTCTGGCCTTAGTCATATAATTCTGGAAATAGTGAATTGACCTGCTATTTTGATATGCATCTGATCGCGTTAAGCCAAAGTTTCTTGGCAGAAGTAAGGAGAAGACGTCACATTTTATTAGTGACTATATTTATGTGTGAATTGAATATAGATGGACTTGTAGAATCTTTCGACTTGTATGTTTTTGTTTTGAATAATTTTAAGGCTGATTGTTTGTAGCAGTAATAAATTATTTCATTGATTTATTATTATGAAGGATCTGTTTATGCTGTAAATTATATTTATACACAAAATCGAAGAATTTTTATGTTAATATACATAAGAAATTAGGACCATATGTTGAGTTACTGTAACACTCAGGCTATAGTGCGCTTGATTTTTTATTATTTAGCTCAATTTTACCATCAGGTGGAAATTACTTACTACAATGATAATTGACGAACGGAGCGAGAAAACGAATGCCCAAAGCAGTAGTAATTCTCGAAGCATTAGGTTGAAACTATATGTTGTGTGATTCGAATATCTTGAAAAAATTAAAGTAATGAGATAGCAGAACAAGACAGATGATGACGTTCAGATATGATATCAATTCAGTAATGATTTCTTAAACATATATTGAATAGGATATGAAAAGAAAATAAGCGACTACGGTACAGTGTAGCTGAGCAGCGAACGATTCTTGATTGCACCTTTCCGGGATGATGAATTAAGTTAAATCAATGAGCCGCAGTCCCCATTTAGTGCGTTCTACAAAGGAAGAAGTGACAGGCGGAAACCGAGGCACTTTGCATTGTGATTTCACTAGTACTGGTCTTTTGTTCGAAGTATCTCTGCCGATGGTCCTATGCACTATTTACTGTGTTTTCTGAGTTCCTGGGGGTCGATTTACTCTAGAAATGGTCATACAAATCGATTCCAAGACGAAAAGTTTCCAGCTAGAAAAATGACCAAAAAAGTGAGGCTAACCCCTTTGGATTTTTTGCGAAAATTTCGACGATTCGGAAAAGTGCTGCGATAAATTCTTTAGGGCACTATTCCGACGTAATTTTGCAAAAGGAATCGATTGAGCGCAGTCCCAATAGGCTGCGAGCAACGGATCAAAAGTTACAGCCGACAATCCGAAGATTGTCGTCGTCATTTCTCCCCTGTTGGTCTGACGCTCTTTTTCTTGTGTTTTCTGAGTTCCTGAGGGTCGATTTACTCTGGAAATGGTCATAAAAATCGATTCCAAGACGAAAAGTTACCAGCTCCAAAAATGACCAAAAAAGTAAGGCTAACCCCTTTGGATTTTTTGCGAAAATTTCGACGATTCGGAAAAAAGCTGCGATCAATTCTTTCGCGCACTATTCCGACGTGATTTTGCAAGAGGAATGGATTAAGCGCAGTCCTGATGGGCTGCGAGCAACAAATCAAAAGTTACAGCCGAAAAACCAAAGATTTTCGTCGTCATTTCTCCCCTGTTGGTCTGACGCTCTTTTTCTTGTGTTTTCTGAGTTCCTGGGGGTCGATTTACTCTAGAAATGGTCATACAAATCGATTCCAAGACGAAAAGTTTCCAGCTCCAAAAATGACCGAAAAAGTAAGGCTAACCCCTTTAGATTTTTTGCGAAAATTTCGACGATTCGGAAAAGTGCTGCGGTAAATTCTTTAGGGCCCTATTCCGACGTAATTTTGCAAGAGGAATCGATTGAGCGCAGTCCCAATAGGCTGCGAGCAACGGATCAAAAGTTACAGCCGAAAAACCGAAGATTTTCGTCGTCATTTCTCCCCTGTTGGTCTGACGCTCTTTTTCTTGTGTTTTCTGAGTTCCTGGGGGTCGATTTACTCTAGAAATGGTCATACAAATCGATTCCAAGACGAAAAGTTTCCAGCTCTAAAAATGACCAAAAAAGTAAGGCTAACCCCTTTGGATTTTTTGCGAAAATTTCGACGATTCAGAAAAGTGCTGCGATAGATTCTGTAGGGCACTATTCTGACGTAATTTTGCAAGAGGAATTGACTGAGCGCAGTCCCAATAGGCTGCGAGCAACGGATCAAAAGTTACAGCCGAAAAACCGAAGATTTTCGACGTCATTTCTCCCCTGTTGGTCTGACGCTCTTTTTCTTGTGTTTTCCGAGTTCCTGGGGGTCGATTTACTCTAGAAATGGTCATACAAATAGATTCCAAGACGAAAAGTTTCCAGCTCCAAAAATGACCAAAAAAGTAAGGCTAACCCCTTTGGATTTTTTTCGAAAATTTCGACGATTTGGAAAAGTGCTGCGATAAATTCTTCAGGGCACTATTCCGACGTAATTGTGCAAGAGGAATCGATTGAGCGCAGTCCCAATAGGCTGCGAGCAACGGATCAAAAGTGACAGCCGAAAAACCGAAGATTTTCGTCGTCATTTCTCCCCTGTTGGTCTGACGCTCTTTTTCTTGTGTTTTCCGAGTTCCTGGGGGTCGATTTACTCTAGAAATGGTCATACAAATAGATTCCAAGACGAAAAGTTTCCAGCTCCAAAAATGACCAAAAAAGTAAGGCTAACCCCTTTGGATTTTTTGCGAAAATTTCGACGATTCGGAAAAGTGCTGCGATAAATTCTTTAGGGCACTATCCCGACGTAATTTTGCAAGAGGAATCGATTGAGCGCAGTCCCAATAGGCTGCGAGCAACGGATCAAAAGTTACAGCCGAAAAACCGAAGATTTTCGTCGTCATTTCTCCCCTGTTGGTCTGACGCTCTTTTTCTTGTGTTTTCTGAGTTCCTGGAGGTCGATTTACTCTAGAAATGGTCATACAAATCGATTTTAGGACGAAAAGTTTCCAGCTCAAAAAATGACCAAAAAAGTAAGGCTAACCCCTTTGGATTTTTTGCGAAAATTTCGACGATTCGGAAAAGTGCTGCGATAAATTCTTTGGGGCACTATTCCGACGTAATTTTGCAAGAGGAATCGATTGAGCGCAGTCCCAATAGGCTGCGAGCAACGGATCAAAAGTTACAGCCGAAAAACCGAAGATTTTCGTCGTCATTTCTCCCCTGTTGGTCTGACGCTCTTTTTCTTGTGTTTTCTGAGTTCCTGGGGGTCGATTCACTCTAGAAATGGTCATACAAATCGATTCCAAGACAAAAAGTTTCCAGCTCCAAAAACGACCAAAAAAGTAAGGCTAACCCCTTTGGATTTTTTGCGAAAATTTCGACGATTCGGAAAAGTGCTGCGATAAATTCTTTAGGGCACTATCCCGACGTAATTTTGCAAGAGGAATCGATTGAGCGCAGTCCCAATAGGCTGCGAGCAACGGATCAAATGTTACAGCCGAAAAACCGAAGATTTTCGTCGTCATTTCTCCCCTGTTGGTCTGACGCTTTTTTTCTTGTGTTTTCCGAGTTCCTGGGGGTCGATTTACTCTAGAAATGGTCATACAAATAGATTCCAAGACGAAAAGTTTCCAGCTCCAAAAATGACCAAAAAAGTAAGGCTAACCCCTTTGGATTTTTTGCGAAAATTTCGACGATTCGGAAAAGTGCTGCGATAAATTCTTTAAGGCACTATTTTGAAGTAATTTTGCAAAAGGAATTGACTGAGCGCAGTCCCAATAGGCTGCGAGCAACGGATCAAAAGTTACAGCCGGTAAACCGAAGATATTCGTCGTCATTTCTCCCCTGTTGGTCTGACGCTCTTTTTCTTGTGTTTTCCGAGTTCCTGGGGGTCGATTTACTCTAGAAATGGTCATACAAATAGATTCCAAGACGAAAAGTTTCCAGCTCCAAAAATGACCAAAAAAGTAAGGCTAACCCCTTTGGATTTTTTGCGAAAATTTCGACGATTCGGAAAAGTGCTGCGATAAATTCTTTAGGGCACTATCCCGACGTAATTTTGCAAGAGGAATCGATTGAGCGCAGTCCCAATAGGCTGCGAGCAACGGATCAAAAGTTACAGCCGAAAAACCGAAGATTTTCGTCGTCATTTCTCCCCTGTTGGTCTGACGCTTTTTTTCTTGTGTTTTCCGAGTTCCTGGGGGTCGATTTACTCTAGAAATGGTCATACAAATAGATTCCAAGACGAAAAGTTTCCAGCTCCAAAAATGACCAAAAAAGTAAGGCTAACCCCTTTGGATTTTTTGCGAAAATTTCGACGATTCGGAAAAGTGCTGCGATAAATTCTTTAGGGCACTATTTTGACGTAATTTTGCAAGAGGAATTGACTGAGCGCAGTCCCAATAGGCTGCGAGCAACGGATCAAAAGTTACAGCCGGTAAACCGAAGATATTCGTCGTCATTTCTCCCCTGTTGGTCTGACGCTCTTTTTCTTGTGTTTTCCGAGTTCCTGGGGGTCGATTTACTCTAGAAATGGTCATACAAATAGATTCCAAGACGAAAAGTTTCCAGCTCCAAAAATGACCAAAAAAGTAAGGCTAACCCGTTTGGATTTTTTGCGAAAATTTCGACGATTCGGAAAAGTGCTGCGATAAATTCTTTGGGGCACTATTCCGACGTAATTTTGCAAGAGGAATCGATTGAGCGCAGTCCCAATAGGCTGCGAGCAACGGATCAAAAGTTACAGCCGAAAAACCGAAGATTTTCGTCGTCATTTCTCCCCTGTTGGTCTGACGCTCTTTTTCTTGTGTTTTCTGAGTTCCTGGGGGTCGATTCACTCTAGAAATGGTCATACAAATCGATTCCAAGACAAAAAGTTTCCAGCTCCAAAAACGACCAAAAAAGTAAGGCTAACCCCTTTGGATTTTTTGCGAAAATTTCGACGATTCGGAAAAGTGCTGCGATAAATTCTTTAGGGCACTATCCCGACGTAATTTTGCAAGAGGAATCGATTGAGCGCAGTCCCAATAGGCTGCGAGCAACGGATCAAAAGTTACAGCCGAAAAACCGAAGATTTTCGTCGTCATTTCTCCCCTGTTGGTCTGACGCTTTTTTTCTTGTGTTTTCCGAGTTCCTGGGGGTCGATTTACTCTAGAAATGGTCATACAAATAGATTCCAAGACGAAAAGTTTCCAGCTCCAAAAATGACCAAAAAAGTAAGGCTAACCCCTTTGGATTTTTTGCGAAAATTTCGACGATTCGGAAAAGTGCTGCGATAAATTCTTTAGGGCACTATTTTGACGTAATTTTGCAAAAGGAATTGACTGAGCGCAGTCCCAATAGGCTGCGAGCAACGGATCAAAAGTTACAGCCGGTAAACCGAAGATATTCGTCGTCATTTCTCCCCTGTTGGTCTGACGCTCTTTTTCTTGTGTTTTCCGAGTTCCTGGGGGTCGATTTACTCTAGAAATGGTCATACAAATAGATTCCAAGACGAAAAGTTTCCAGCTCCAAAAATGACCAAAAAAGTAAGGCTAACCCCTTTGGATTTTTTGCGAAAATTTCGACGATTCGGAAAAGTGCTGCGATAAATTCTTTAGGGCACTATCCCGACGTAATTTTGCAAGAGGAATCGATTGAGCGCAGTCCCAATAGGCTGCGAGCAACGGATCAAAAGTTACAGCCGAAAAACCGAAGATTTTCGTCGTCATTTCTCCCCTGTTGGTCTGACGCTTTTTTTCTTGTGTTTTCCGAGTTCCTGGGGGTCGATTTACTCTAGAAATGGTCATACAAATAGATTCCAAGACGAAAAGTTTCCAGCTCCAAAAATGACCAAAAAAGTAAGGCTAACCCCTTTGGATTTTTTGCGAAAATTTCGACGATTCCGAAAAGTGCTGCGATAAATTCTTTAGAGCACTATCCCGACGTAATTTTGCAAGAGGAATCGATTGAGCGCAGTCCCAATAGGCTGCGAGCAACGGATCAAAAGTTACAGCCGAAAAACCGAAGATTTTCGTCGTCATTTCTCCCCTGTTGGTCTGACGCTTTTTTTCTTGTGTTTTCCGAGTTCCTGGGGGTCGATTTACTCTAGAAATGGTCATACAAATAGATTCCAAGACGAAAAGTTTCCAGCTCCAAAAATGACCGAAAAAGTAAGGCTAACCCCTTTGGATTTTTTGCGAAAATTTCGACGATTCGGAAAAGTGCTGCGATAAATTCTTTAGGGCACTATTCTGACGTAATTTTGCAAGAGGAATTGACTGAGCGCAGTCCCAATAGGCTGCGAGCACCGGATCAAAAGTTACGGCCGAAAAACCGAAGATTTTCGTCGTCATTTCTCCCCTGTTGGTCTGACGCTCTTTTTCTTGTTTTTTCCGAGTTCCTGGGGGTCGATTTACTCTAGAAATGGTCATACAAATGGATTCCAAGATGAAAAGTTTCCAGCTCCAAAAATGACCAAAAAAGTAAGGCTAACCCCTTTGGATTTTTTGCGAAAATTTCGACGATTCGGAAAAGTGCTGCGATAATTTCTTTAGGGCACTATTCTGACGTAATTTTGCAAGAGGAATTGACTGAGCGCAGTCCCAATAGGCTGCGAGCACCGGATCAAAAGTTACAGCCGAAAAACCGAAGATTTTCGTCGTCATTTCTCCCCTGTTGGTCTGACGCTCTTTTTCTTGTTTTTTCCGAGTTCCTGGGGGTCGATTTACTCTAGAAATGGTCATACAAATAGATTCCAAGACGAAAAGTTTCCAGCTCCAAAAATGACCAAAAAAGTAAGGCTAACCCCTTTGGATTTTTTCGCGAAAATTTCGACGATTTGGAAAAGTGCTGCGATGAATTCTTTAGGGCACTATTCCGACGTAATTTTGCAAGAGGAATCGATTGAGCGCAGTCCCAATAGGCTGCAAGCAACGGATCAAAAGTTACAGCCGAAAAACCGAAGATTTTCGTCGTCATTTCTCCCCTGTTGATCTGACGCTCTTTTTCTTGTGTTTTCTGAGTTCCTGAGGGTCGATTCACTCTAGAAATGGTCATACAAATCGATTCCAAGACGAAAAGTTTCCAGCTCCAAAAATGTCCAAAAAAGTAAGGCTAACCCCTTTGGATTTTTTGCGAAAATTTCGACGATTCCGAAAAGTGCTGCGATAAATTCTTTAGGGCACTATCCCGACGTAATTTTGCAAGAGGAATCGATTGAGCGCAGTCCCAATAGGCTGCGAGCAACGGATCAAAAGTTACAGCCGAAAAACCGAAGATTTTCGTCGTCATTTCTCCCCTGTTGGTCTGACGCTTTTTTTCTTGTGTTTTCTGAGTTCCTGGGGGTCGATTCACTCTGGGAATGGTCATACAAATCGATTCCAAGACGAAAAGTTTCCAGCTCCAAAAATGACCAAAAAAGTAAGGCTAACCCCTTTGGATTTTTTGCGAAAATTTCGACGATTCGGAAAAGTGCTGCGATAAATTCTTGAAGGCACTATTTCGACGTAATTTTGCAAGAGGAATCGATTGAGCGCAGTCCCAATAGGCTGCGAGCAACGGATCAAAAGTTACAGCCGAAAAACCGAAGATTTTCGTCGTCATTTCTCCCCTGTTGGTCTGACGCTCTTTTTCTTGGGTTTTCTGAGTTCCTGGGGGTCGATTTACTCTAGAAATGGTCATACAAATCGATTCCAAGACGAAAAGTTTCCAGCTCCAAAAATGACCAAAAAAGTAAGGCTAACCCCTTTGGATTTTTTGCGAAAATTTCGACGATTCGGAAAAGTGCTGCGATAAATTCTTTAGGGCACTATTCCGACGTAATTTTGCAAGAGGAATCGATTGAGCGCAGTCCCAATAGGCTGCGAGCAACGGATCAAAAGTTACAGCCGAAAAACCGAAGATTTTCGTCGTCATTTCTCCCCTGTTGATCTGACGCTCTTTTTCTTGTGTTTTCTGAGTTCCTGAGGGTCGATTTACTCTAGAAATGGTCATACAAATCGATTCCAAGACGAAAAGTTTCCAGCTCCAAAAATGTCCAAAAAAGTAAGGCTAACCCCTTTGGATTTTTTGCGAAAATTTCGACGATTCCGAAAAGTGCTGCGATAAATTCTTTAGGGCACTATCCCGACGTAATTTTGCAAGAGGAATCGATTGAGCGCAGTCCCAATAGGCTGCGAGCAACGGATCAAAAGTTACAGCCGAAAAACCGAAGATTTTCGTCGTCATTTCTCCCCTGTTGGTCTGACGCTTTTTTTCTTGTGTTTTCTGAGTTCCTGGGGGTCGATTTACTCTAGGAATGGTCATACAAATCGATTCCAAGACGAAAAGTTTCCAGCTCCAAAAATGACCAAAAAAGTAAGGCTAACCCCTTTGGATTTTTTGCGAAAATTTCGACGATTCGGAAAAGTGCTGCGATAAATTCTTGAAGGCACTATTTCGACGTAATTTTGCAAGAGGAATCGATTGAGCGCAGTCCCAATAGGCTGCGAGCAACGGATCAAAAGTTACAGCCGAAAAACCGAAGATTTTCGTCGTCATTTCTCCCCTGTTGGTCTGACGCTTTTTTTCTTGTGTTTTCCGAGTTCCTGGGGGTCGATTTACTCTAGAAATGGTCATACAAATAGATTCCAAGACGAAAAGTTTCCAGCTCCAAAAATGACCGAAAAAGTAAGGCTAACCCCTTTGGATTTTTTGCGAAAATTTCGACGATTCGGAAAAGTGCTGCGATAAATTCTTTAGGGCACTATTCTGACGTAATTTTGCAAGAGGAATTGACTGAGCGCAGTCCCAATAGGCTGCGAGCACCGGATCAAAAGTTACGGCCGAAAAACCGAAGATTTTCGTCGTCATTTCTCCCCTGTTGGTCTGACGCTCTTTTTCTTGTTTTTTCCGAGTTCCTGGGGGTCGATTTACTCTAGAAATGGTCATACAAATGGATTCCAAGATGAAAAGTTTCCAGCTCCAAAAATGACCAAAAAAGTAAGGCTAACCCCTTTGGATTTTTTGCAAAAATTTCGACGATTCGGAAAAGTGCTGCGATAATTTCTTTAGGGCACTATTCTGACGTAATTTTGCAAGAGGAATTGACTGAGCGCAGTCCCAATAGGCTGCGAGCACCGGATCAAAAGTTACAGCCGAAAAACCGAAGATTTTCGTCGTCATTTCTCCCCTGTTGGTCTGACGCTCTTTTTCTTGTTTTTTCCGAGTTCCTGGGGGTCGATTTACTCTAGAAATGGTCATACAAATAGATTCCAAGACGAAAAGTTTCCAGCTCCAAAAATGACCAAAAAAGTAAGGCTAACCCCTTTGGATTTTTTCGCGAAAATTTCGACGATTTGGAAAAGTGCTGCGATGAATTCTTTAGGGCACTATTCCGACGTAATTTTGCAAGAGGAATCGATTGAGCGCAGTCCCAATAGGCTGCGAGCAACGGATCAAAAGTTACAGCCGAAAAACCGAAGATTTTCGTCGTCATTTCTCCCCTGTTGGTCTGACGCTCTTTTTCTTGTGTTTTCTACGTTCCTGGGGGTCGATTTACTCTAGAAATGGTCATACAAATCGATTTTAAGACGAAAAGTTTCCAGCTCCAAAAATGACCAAAAAAGTAAGGCTAACCCCTTTGGATATTTTGCGAAAATTTCGACGATTCGGAAAAGTGCTGCTATAAATTCTTTAGGGCACTATTCCGACGTAATTTTGCAAGAGGAATAGATTGAGCGCAGTCCCAATAGGCTGCGAGCAACGGATCAAAAGTTACAGCCGAAAAACCGAAGATTTTCGTCGTCATTTCTCCCCTGTTGGTCTGACGCTCTTTTTCTTGTGTTTTCTGAGTTCCTGGGGGTCGATTCACTCTAGAAATGGTCATACAAATCGATTCCAAGACAAAAAGTTTCCAGCTCCAAAAACGACCAAAAAAGTAAGGCTAACCCCTTTGGATTTTTTGCGAAAATTTCGACGATTCGGAAAAGTGCTGCGATAAATTCTTTAGGGCACTATCCCGACGTAATTTTGCAAGAGGAATCGATTGAGCGCAGTCCCAATAGGCTGCGAGCAACGGATCAAAAGTTACAGCCGAAAAACCGAAGATTTTCGTCGTCATTTCTCCCCTGTTGGTCTGACGCTTTTTTTCTTGTGTTTTCCGAGTTCCTGGGGGTCGATTTACTCTAGAAATGGTCATACAAATAGATTCCAAGACGAAAAGTTTCCAGCTCCAAAAATGACCAAAAAAGTAAGGCTAACCCCTTTGGATTTTTTGCGAAAATTTCGACGATTCGGAAAAGTGCTGCGATAAATTCTTTAGGGCACTATTTTGACGTAATTTTGCAAGAGGAATTGACTGAGCGCAGTCCCAATAGGCTGCGAGCAACGGATCAAAAGTTACAGCCGGTAAACCGAAGATATTCGTCGTCATTTCTCCCCTGTTGGTCTGACGCTCTTTTTCCTGTGTTTTTCGAGTTCCTGGGGGTCGATTAACTCTAGAAATGGTCATACAAATAGATTCCAAGACGAAAAGTTTCCAGCTCCAAAAATGACCAAAAAAGTAAGGCTAACCCCTTTGGATTTTTTGCGAAAATTTCGACGATTCGGAAAAGTGCTGCGATAAATTCTTTAGGGCACTATTCCGACGTAATTTTGCAAGAGGAATCGATTGAGCGCAGTCCCAATAGGCTGCGAGCAACGGATCAAAAGTTACAGCCGAAAAACCGAAGATATCCGTCGTCATTTCTCCCCTGTTGGTCTGACGCTCTTTTTCTTGTGTTTTCTGAGTTCCTGGGGGTCGATTCACTCTAGAAATGGTCATACAAATCGATTCCAAGACAAAAAGTTTCCAGCTCCAAAAACGACCAAAAAAGTAAGGCTAACCCCTTTGGTTTTTTTGCGAAAATTTCGACGATTCGGAAAAGTGCTGCGATAAATTCTTTAGGGCACTATCCCGACGTAATTTTGCAAGAGGAATCGATTGAGCGCAGTCCCAATAGGATGCGAGCAACGGATCAAAAGTTACAGCCGAAAAACCGAAGATTTTCGTCGTCATTTCTCCCCTGTTGGTCTGACGCTTTTTTTCTTGTGTTTTCTGAGTTCCTGGGGGTCGATTTACTCTAGAAATGGTCATACAAATAGATTCCAAGACGAAAAGTTTCCAGCTCCAAAAATGACCAAGAAAGTAAGGCTAACCCCTTTGGATTTTTTGCGAAAATTTCGACGATTCGGAAAAGTGCTGCGATAAATTCTTTAGGGCACTATCCCGACGTAATTTTGCAAGAGGAATCGATTGAGCGCAGTCCCAATAGGCTGCGAGCAACGGATCAAAAGTTACAGCCGAAAAACCGAAGATTTTCGTCGTCATTTCTCCCCTGTTGGTCTGACGCTTTTTTTCTTGTGTTTTCCGAGTTCCTGGGGGTCGATTTACTCTAGAAATGGTCATACAAATAGATTCCAAGACGAAAAGTTTCCAGCTCCAAAAATGACCAAAAAAGTAAGGCTAACCCCTTTGGATTTTTTGCGAAAATTTCGACGATTCGGAAAAGTGCTGCGATAAATTCTTTAGGGCACTATTTTGACGTAATTTTGCAAAAGGAATTGACTGAGCGCAGTCCCAATAGGCTGCGAGCAACGGATCAAAAGTTACAGCCGGTAAACCGAAGATATTCGTCGTCATTTCTCCCCTGTTGGTCTGACGCTCTTTTTCTTGTGTTTTCCGAGTTCCTGGGGGTCGATTTACTCTAGAAATGGTCATACAAATAGATTCCAAGACGAAAAATTTCCAGCTCCAAAAATGACCAAAAAAGTAAGGCTAACCCCTTTGGATTTTTTGCGAAAATTTCGACGATTCGGAAAAGTGCTGCGATAAATTCTTTAGGGCACTATCCCGACGTAATTTTGCAAGAGGAATCGATTGAGCGCAGTCCCAATAGGCTGCGAGCAACGGATCAAAAGTTACAGCCGAAAAACCGAAGATTTTCGTCGTCATTTCTCCCCTGTTGGTCTGACGCTTTTTTTCTTGTGTTTTCCGAGTTCCTGGGGGTCGATTTACTCTAGAAATGGTCATACAAATAGATTCCAAGACGAAAAGTTTCCAGCTCCAAAAATGACCAAAAAAGTAAGGCTAACCCCTTTGGATTTTTTGCGAAAATTTCGACGATTCCGAAAAGTGCTGCGATAAATTCTTTAGGGCACTATCCCGACGTAATTTTGCAAGAGGAATCGATTGAGCGCAGTCCCAATAGGCTGCGAGCAACGGATCAAAAGTTACAGCCGAAAAACCGAAGATTTTCGTCGTCATTTCTCCCCTGTTGGTCTGACGCTTTTTTTCTTGTGTTTTCCGAGTTCCTGGGGGTCGATTTACTCTAGAAATGGTCATACAAATAGATTCCAAGACGAAAAGTTTCCAGCTCCAAAAATGACCGAAAAAGTAAGGCTAACCCCTTTGGATTTTTTGCGAAAATTTCGACGATTCGGAAAAGTGCTGCGATAAATTCTTTAGGGCACTATTCTGACGTAATTTTGCAAGAGGAATTGACTGAGCGCAGTCCCAATAGGCTGCGAGCACCGGATCAAAAGTTACGGCCGAAAAACCGAAGATTTTCGTCGTCATTTCTCCCCTGTTGGTCTGACGCTCTTTTTCTTGTTTTTTCCGAGTTCCTGGGGGTCGATTTACTCTAGAAATGGTCATACAAATGGATTCCAAGATGAAAAGTTTCCAGCTCCAAAAATGACCAAAAAAGTAAGGCTAACCCCTTTGGATTTTTTGCGAAAATTTCGACGATTCGGAAAAGTGCTGCGATAATTTCTTTAGGGCACTATTCTGACGTAATTTTGCAAGAGGAATTGACTGAGCGCAGTCCCAATAGGCTGCGAGCACCGGATCAAAAGTTACAGCCGAAAAACCGAAGATTTTCGTCGTCATTTCTCCCCTGTTGGTCTGACGCTCTTTTTCTTGTTTTTTCCGAGTTCCTGGGGGTCGATTTACTCTAGAAATGGTCATACAAATAGATTCCAAGACGAAAAGTTTCCAGCTCCAAAAATGACCAAAAAAGTAAGGCTAACCCCTTTGGATTTTTTCGCGAAAATTTCGACGATTTGGAAAAGTGCTGCGATGAATTCTTTAGGGCACTATTCCGACGTAATTTTGCAAGAGGAATCGATTGAGCGCAGTCCCAATAGGCTGCGAGCAACGGATCAAAAGTTACAGCCGAAAAACCGAAGATTTTCGTCGTCATTTCTCCCCTGTTGATCTGACGCTCTTTTTCTTGTGTTTTCTGAGTTCCTGAGGGTCGATTCACTCTAGAAATGGTCATACAAATCGATTCCAAGACGAAAAGTTTCCAGCTCCAAAAATGTCCAAAAAAGTAAGGCTAACCCCTTTGGATTTTTTGCGAAAATTTCGACGATTCCGAAAAGTGCTGCGATAAATTCTTTAGGGCACTATCCCGACGTAATTTTGCAAGAGGAATCGATTGAGCGCAGTCCCAATAGGCTGCGAGCAACGGATCAAAAGTTACAGCCGAAAAACCGAAGATTTTCGTCGTCATTTCTCCCCTGTTGGTCTGACGCTTTTTTTCTTGTGTTTTCTGAGTTCCTGGGGGTCGATTCACTCTGGGAATGGTCATACAAATCGATTCCAAGACGAAAAGTTTCCAGCTCCAAAAATGACCAAAAAAGTAAGGCTAACCCCTTTGGATTTTTTGCGAAAATTTCGACGATTCGGAAAAGTGCTGCGATAAATTCTTGAAGGCACTATTTCGACGTAATTTTGCAAGAGGAATCGATTGAGCGCAGTCCCAATAGGCTGCGAGCAACGGATCAAAAGTTACAGCCGAAAAACCGAAGATTTTCGTCGTCATTTCTCCCCTGTTGGTCTGACGCTCTTTTTCTTGGGTTTTCTGAGTTCCTGGGGGTCGATTTACTCTAGAAATGGTCATACAAATCGATTCCAAGACGAAAAGTTTCCAGCTCCAAAAATGACCAAAAAAGTAAGGCTAACCCCTTTGGATTTTTTGCGAAAATTTCGACGATTCGGAAAAGTGCTGCGATAAATTCTTTAGGGCACTATTCCGACGTAATTTTGCAAGAGGAATCGATTGAGCGCAGTCCCAATAGGCTGCGAGCAACGGATCAAAAGTTACAGCCGAAAAACCGAAGATTTTCGTCGTCATTTCTCCCCTGTTGATCTGACGCTCTTTTTCTTGTGTTTTCTGAGTTCCTGAGGGTCGATTTACTCTAGAAATGGTCATACAAATCGATTCCAAGACGAAAAGTTTCCAGCTCCAAAAATGTCCAAAAAAGTAAGGCTAACCCCTTTGGATTTTTTGCGAAAATTTCGACGATTCCGAAAAGTGCTGCGATAAATTCTTTAGGGCACTATCCCGACGTAATTTTGCAAGAGGAATCGATTGAGCGCAGTCCCAATAGGCTGCGAGCAACGGATCAAAAGTTACAGCCGAAAAACCGAAGATTTTCGTCGTCATTTCTCCCCTGTTGGTCTGACGCTTTTTTTCTTGTGTTTTCTGAGTTCCTGGGGGTCGATTTACTCTAGGAATGGTCATACAAATCGATTCCAAGACGAAAAGTTTCCAGCTCCAAAAATGACCAAAAAAGTAAGGCTAACCCCTTTGGATTTTTTGCGAAAATTTCGACGATTCGGAAAAGTGCTGCGATAAATTCTTGAAGGCACTATTTCGACGTAATTTTGCAAGAGGAATCGATTGAGCGCAGTCCCAATAGGCTGCGAGCAACGGATCAAAAGTTACAGCCGAAAAACCGAAGATTTTCGTCGTCATTTCTCCCCTGTTGGTCTGACGCTTTTTTTCTTGTGTTTTCCGAGTTCCTGGGGGTCGATTTACTCTAGAAATGGTCATACAAATAGATTCCAAGACGAAAAGTTTCCAGCTCCAAAAATGACCGAAAAAGTAAGGCTAACCCCTTTGGATTTTTTGCGAAAATTTCGACGATTCGGAAAAGTGCTGCGATAAATTCTTTAGGGCACTATTCTGACGTAATTTTGCAAGAGGAATTGACTGAGCGCAGTCCCAATAGGCTGCGAGCACCGGATCAAAAGTTACGGCCGAAAAACCGAAGATTTTCGTCGTCATTTCTCCCCTGTTGGTCTGACGCTCTTTTTCTTGTTTTTTCCGAGTTCCTGGGGGTCGATTTACTCTAGAAATGGTCATACAAATGGATTCCAAGATGAAAAGTTTCCAGCTCCAAAAATGACCAAAAAAGTAAGGCTAACCCCTTTGGATTTTTTGCAAAAATTTCGACGATTCGGAAAAGTGCTGCGATAATTTCTTTAGGGCACTATTCTGACGTAATTTTGCAAGAGGAATTGACTGAGCGCAGTCCCAATAGGCTGCGAGCACCGGATCAAAAGTTACAGCCGAAAAACCGAAGATTTTCGTCGTCATTTCTCCCCTGTTGGTCTGACGCTCTTTTTCTTGTTTTTTCCGAGTTCCTGGGGGTCGATTTACTCTAGAAATGGTCATACAAATAGATTCCAAGACGAAAAGTTTCCAGCTCCAAAAATGACCAAAAAAGTAAGGCTAACCCCTTTGGATTTTTTCGCGAAAATTTCGACGATTTGGAAAAGTGCTGCGATGAATTCTTTAGGGCACTATTCCGACGTAATTTTGCAAGAGGAATCGATTGAGCGCAGTCCCAATAGGCTGCGAGCAACGGATCAAAAGTTACAGCCGAAAAACCGAAGATTTTCGTCGTCATTTCTCCCCTGTTGGTCTGACGCTCTTTTTCTTGTGTTTTCTACGTTCCTGGGGGTCGATTTACTCTAGAAATGGTCATACAAATCGATTTTAAGACGAAAAGTTTCCAGCTCCAAAAATGACCAAAAAAGTAAGGCTAACCCCTTTGGATATTTTGCGAAAATTTCGACGATTCGGAAAAGTGCTGCTATAAATTCTTTAGGGCACTATTCCGACGTAATTTTGCAAGAGGAATAGATTGAGCGCAGTCCCAATAGGCTGCGAGCAACGGATCAAAAGTTACAGCCGAAAAACCGAAGATTTTCGTCGTCATTTCTCCCCTGTTGGTCTGACGCTCTTTTTCTTGTGTTTTCTGAGTTCCTGGGGGTCGATTCACTCTAGAAATGGTCATACAAATCGATTCCAAGACAAAAAGTTTCCAGCTCCAAAAACGACCAAAAAAGTAAGGCTAACCCCTTTGGATTTTTTGCGAAAATTTCGACGATTCGGAAAAGTGCTGCGATAAATTCTTTAGGGCACTATCCCGACGTAATTTTGCAAGAGGAATCGATTGAGCGCAGTCCCAATAGGCTGCGAGCAACGGATCAAAAGTTACAGCCGAAAAACCGAAGATTTTCGTCGTCATTTCTCCCCTGTTGGTCTGACGCTTTTTTTCTTGTGTTTTCCGAGTTCCTGGGGGTCGATTTACTCTAGAAATGGTCATACAAATAGATTCCAAGACGAAAAGTTTCCAGCTCCAAAAATGACCAAAAAAGTAAGGCTAACCCCTTTGGATTTTTTGCGAAAATTTCGACGATTCGGAAAAGTGCTGCGATAAATTCTTTAGGGCACTATTTTGACGTAATTTTGCAAGAGGAATTGACTGAGCGCAGTCCCAATAGGCTGCGAGCAACGGATCAAAAGTTACAGCCGGTAAACCGAAGATATTCGTCGTCATTTCTCCCCTGTTGGTCTGACGCTCTTTTTCCTGTGTTTTTCGAGTTCCTGGGGGTCGATTAACTCTAGAAATGGTCATACAAATAGATTCCAAGACGAAAAGTTTCCAGCTCCAAAAATGACCAAAAAAGTAAGGCTAACCCCTTTGGATTTTTTGCGAAAATTTCGACGATTCGGAAAAGTGCTGCGATAAATTCTTTAGGGCACTATTCCGACGTAATTTTGCAAGAGGAATCGATTGAGCGCAGTCCCAATAGGCTGCGAGCAACGGATCAAAAGTTACAGCCGAAAAACCGAAGATATCCGTCGTCATTTCTCCCCTGTTGGTCTGACGCTCTTTTTCTTGTGTTTTCTGAGTTCCTGGGGGTCGATTCACTCTAGAAATGGTCATACAAATCGATTCCAAGACAAAAAGTTTCCAGCTCCAAAAACGACCAAAAAAGTAAGGCTAACCCCTTTGGTTTTTTTGCGAAAATTTCGACGATTCGGAAAAGTGCTGCGATAAATTCTTTAGGGCACTATCCCGACGTAATTTTGCAAGAGGAATCGATTGAGCGCAGTCCCAATAGGATGCGAGCAACGGATCAAAAGTTACAGCCGAAAAACCGAAGATTTTCGTCGTCATTTCTCCCCTGTTGGTCTGACGCTTTTTTTCTTGTGTTTTCTGAGTTCCTGGGGGTCGATTTACTCTAGAAATGGTCATACAAATAGATTCCAAGACGAAAAGTTTCCAGCTCCAAAAATGACCAAGAAAGTAAGGCTAACCCCTTTGGATTTTTTGCGAAAATTTCGACGATTCGGAAAAGTGCTGCGATAAATTCTTTAGGGCACTATTCCGACGTAATTTTGCAAGAGGAATCGATTGAGCGCAGTCCCAATAGGCTGCGAGCAACGGATCAAAAGTTACAGCCGAAAAACCGAAGATTTTCGTCGTCATTTCTCCCCTGTTGATCTGACGCTCTTTTTCTTGTGTTTTCTGAGTTCCTGAGGGTCGATTTACTCTAGAAATGGTCATACAAATCGATTCCAAGACGAAAAGTTTCCAGCTCCAAAAATGTCCAAAAAAGTAAGGCTAACCCCTTTGGATTTTTTGCGAAAATTTCGACGATTCCGAAAAGTGCTGCGATAAATTCTTTAGGGCACTATCCCGACGTAATTTTGCAAGAGGAATCGATTGAGCGCAGTCCCAATAGGCTGCGAGCAACGGATCAAAAGTTACAGCCGAAAAACCGAAGATTTTCGTCGTCATTTCTCCCCTGTTGGTCTGACGCTTTTTTTCTTGTGTTTTCTGAGTTCCTGGGGGTCGATTTACTCTAGGAATGGTCATACAAATCGATTCCAAGACGAAAAGTTTCCAGCTCCAAAAATGACCAAAAAAGTAAGGCTAACCCCTTTGGATTTTTTGCGAAAATTTCGACGATTCGGAAAAGTGCTGCGATAAATTCTTGAAGGCACTATTTCGACGTAATTTTGCAAGAGGAATCGATTGAGCGCAGTCCCAATAGGCTGCGAGCAACGGATCAAAAGTTACAGCCGAAAAACCGAAGATTTTCGTCGTCATTTCTCCCCTGTTGGTCTGACGCTTTTTTTCTTGTGTTTTCCGAGTTCCTGGGGGTCGATTTACTCTAGAAATGGTCATACAAATAGATTCCAAGACGAAAAGTTTCCAGCTCCAAAAATGACCGAAAAAGTAAGGCTAACCCCTTTGGATTTTTTGCGAAAATTTCGACGATTCGGAAAAGTGCTGCGATAAATTCTTTAGGGCACTATTCTGACGTAATTTTGCAAGAGGAATTGACTGAGCGCAGTCCCAATAGGCTGCGAGCACCGGATCAAAAGTTACGGCCGAAAAACCGAAGATTTTCGTCGTCATTTCTCCCCTGTTGGTCTGACGCTCTTTTTCTTGTTTTTTCCGAGTTCCTGGGGGTCGATTTACTCTAGAAATGGTCATACAAATGGATTCCAAGATGAAAAGTTTCCAGCTCCAAAAATGACCAAAAAAGTAAGGCTAACCCCTTTGGATTTTTTGCAAAAATTTCGACGATTCGGAAAAGTGCTGCGATAATTTCTTTAGGGCACTATTCTGACGTAATTTTGCAAGAGGAATTGACTGAGCGCAGTCCCAATAGGCTGCGAGCACCGGATCAAAAGTTACAGCCGAAAAACCGAAGATTTTCGTCGTCATTTCTCCCCTGTTGGTCTGACGCTCTTTTTCTTGTTTTTTCCGAGTTCCTGGGGGTCGATTTACTCTAGAAATGGTCATACAAATAGATTCCAAGACGAAAAGTTTCCAGCTCCAAAAATGACCAAAAAAGTAAGGCTAACCCCTTTGGATTTTTTCGCGAAAATTTCGACGATTTGGAAAAGTGCTGCGATGAATTCTTTAGGGCACTATTCCGACGTAATTTTGCAAGAGGAATCGATTGAGCGCAGTCCCAATAGGCTGCGAGCAACGGATCAAAAGTTACAGCCGAAAAACCGAAGATTTTCGTCGTCATTTCTCCCCTGTTGGTCTGACGCTCTTTTTCTTGTGTTTTCTACGTTCCTGGGGGTCGATTTACTCTAGAAATGGTCATACAAATCGATTTTAAGACGAAAAGTTTCCAGCTCCAAAAATGACCAAAAAAGTAAGGCTAACCCCTTTGGATATTTTGCGAAAATTTCGACGATTCGGAAAAGTGCTGCTATAAATTCTTTAGGGCACTATTCCGACGTAATTTTGCAAGAGGAATAGATTGAGCGCAGTCCCAATAGGCTGCGAGCAACGGATCAAAAGTTACAGCCGAAAAACCGAAGATTTTCGTCGTCATTTCTCCCCTGTTGGTCTGACGCTCTTTTTCTTGTGTTTTCTGAGTTCCTGGGGGTCGATTCACTCTAGAAATGGTCATACAAATCGATTCCAAGACAAAAAGTTTCCAGCTCCAAAAACGACCAAAAAAGTAAGGCTAACCCCTTTGGATTTTTTGCGAAAATTTCGACGATTCGGAAAAGTGCTGCGATAAATTCTTTAGGGCACTATCCCGACGTAATTTTGCAAGAGGAATCGATTGAGCGCAGTCCCAATAGGCTGCGAGCAACGGATCAAAAGTTACAGCCGAAAAACCGAAGATTTTCGTCGTCATTTCTCCCCTGTTGGTCTGACGCTTTTTTTCTTGTGTTTTCCGAGTTCCTGGGGGTCGATTTACTCTAGAAATGGTCATACAAATAGATTCCAAGACGAAAAGTTTCCAGCTCCAAAAATGACCAAAAAAGTAAGGCTAACCCCTTTGGATTTTTTGCGAAAATTTCGACGATTCGGAAAAGTGCTGCGATAAATTCTTTAGGGCACTATTTTGACGTAATTTTGCAAGAGGAATTGACTGAGCGCAGTCCCAATAGGCTGCGAGCAACGGATCAAAAGTTACAGCCGGTAAACCGAAGATATTCGTCGTCATTTCTCCCCTGTTGGTCTGACGCTCTTTTTCCTGTGTTTTTCGAGTTCCTGGGGGTCGATTAACTCTAGAAATGGTCATACAAATAGATTCCAAGACGAAAAGTTTCCAGCTCCAAAAATGACCAAAAAAGTAAGGCTAACCCCTTTGGATTTTTTGCGAAAATTTCGACGATTCGGAAAAGTGCTGCGATAAATTCTTTAGGGCACTATTCCGACGTAATTTTGCAAGAGGAATCGATTGAGCGCAGTCCCAATAGGCTGCGAGCAACGGATCAAAAGTTACAGCCGAAAAACCGAAGATATTCGTCGTCATTTCTCCCCTGTTGGTCTGACGCTCTTTTTCTTGTGTTTTCTGAGTTCCTGGGGGTCGATTCACTCTAGAAATGGTCATACAAATCGATTCCAAGACAAAAAGTTTCCAGCTCCAAAAACGACCAAAAAAGTAAGGCTAACCCCTTTGGTTTTTTTGCGAAAATTTCGACGATTCGGAAAAGTGCTGCGATAAATTCTTTAGGGCACTATCCCGACGTAATTTTGCAAGAGGAATCGATTGAGCGCAGTCCCAATAGGATGCGAGCAACGGATCAAAAGTTACAGCCGAAAAACCGAAGATTTTCGTCGTCATTTCTCCCCTGTGGGTCTGACGCTTTTTTTCTTGTGTTTTCTGAGTTCCTGGGGGTCGATTTACTCTAGAAATGGTCATACAAATAGATTCCAAGACGAAAAGTTTCCAGCTCCAAAAATGACCAAGAAAGTAAGGCTAACCCCTTTGGATTTTTTGCGAAAATTTCGACGATTCGGAAAAGTGCTGCGATAAATTCTTTAGGGCACTATTCCGACGTAATTTTGCAAGAGGAATCGATTGAGCGCAGTCCCAATAGGCTGCGAGCAACGGATCAAAAGTTACAGCCGAAAAACCGAAGATTTTCGTCGTCATTTCTCCCCTGTTGATCTGACGCTCTTTTTCTTGTGTTTTCTGAGTTCCTGAGGGTCGATTCACTCTAGAAATGGTCATACAAATCGATTCCAAGACGAAAAGTTTCCAGCTCCAAAAATGTCCAAAAAAGTAAGGCTAACCCCTTTGGATTTTTTGCGAAAATTTCGACGATTCCGAAAAGTGCTGCGATAAATTCTTTAGGGCACTATCCCGACGTAATTTTGCAAGAGGAATCGATTGAGCGCAGTCCCAATAGGCTGCGAGCAACGGATCAAAAGTTACAGCCGAAAAACCGAAGATTTTCGTCGTCATTTCTCCCCTGTTGGTCTGACGCTCTTTTTCTTGGGTTTTCTGAGTTCCTGGGGGTCGATTTACTCTAGAAATGGTCATACAAATCGATTCCAAGACGAAAAGTTTCCAGCTCCAAAAATGACCAAAAAAGTAAGGCTAACCCCTTTGGATTTTTTGCGAAAATTTCGACGATTCGGAAAAGTGCTGCGATAAATTCTTTAGGGCACTATTCTGACGTAATTTTGCAAGAGGAATTGACTGAGCGCAGTCCCAATAGGCTGCGAGCACCGGATCAAAAGGTACGGCCGAAAAACCGAAGATTTTCGTCGTCATTTCTCCCCTGTTGGTCTGACGCTCTTTTTCTTGTTTTTTCCGAGTTCCTGGGGGTCGATTTACTCTAGAAATGGTCATACAAATAGATTCCAAGACGAAAAGTTTCCAGCTCCAAAAATGACCAAGAAAGTAAGGCTAACCCCTTTGGATTTTTTGCGAAAATTTCGACGATTCGGAAAAGTGCTGCGATAAATTCTTTAGGGCACTATTCCGACGTAATTTTGCAAGAGGAATCGATTGAGCGCAGTCCCAATAGGCTGCGAGCAACGGATCAAAAGTTACAGCCGAAAAACCGAAGATTTTCGTCGTCATTTCTCCCCTGTTGATCTGACGCTCTTTTTCTTGTGTTTTCTGAGTTCCTGAGGGTCGATTCACTCTAGAAATGGTCATACAAATCGATTCCAAGACGAAAAGTTTCCAGCTCCAAAAATGTCCAAAAAAGTAAGGCTAACCCCTTTGGATTTTTTGCGAAAATTTCGACGATTCCGAAAAGTGCTGCGATAAATTCTTTAGGGCACTATTCCGACGTAATTTTGCAAGAGGAATCGATTGAGCGCAGTCCCAATAGGCTGCGAGCAACGGATCAAAAGTTACAGCCGAAAAACCGAAGATTTTCGTCGTCATTTCTCCCCTGTTGGTCTGACGCTTTTTTTCTTGTGTTTTCTGAGTTCCTGGGGGTCGATTTACTCTAGAAATGGTCATACAAATAGATTCCAAGACGAAAAGTTTCCAGCTCCAAAAATGACCAAGAAAGTAAGGCTAACCCCTTTGGATTTTTTGCGAAAATTTCGACGATTCGGAAAAGTGCTGTGATAAATTCTTTAGGGCACTATTCCGACGTAAGTTTGCAAGAGGAATCGATTGAGCGCAGTCCCAATAGGCTGCGAGCAACGGATCAAAAGTTACAGCCGAAAAACCGAAGATTTTCGTCGTCATTTCTCCCCTGTTGATCTGACGCTCTTTTTCTTGTGTTTTCTGAGTTCCTGAGGGTCGATTCACTCTAGAAATGGTCATACAAATCGATTCCAAGACGAAAAGTTTCCAGCTCCAAAAATGTCCAAAAAAGTAAGGCTAACCCCTTTGGATTTTTTGCGAAAATTTCGACGATTCCGAAAAGTGCTGCGATAAATTCTTTAGGGCACTATCCCGACGTAATTTTGCAAGAGGAATCGATTGAGCGCAGTCCCAATAGGCTGCGAGCAACGGATCAAAAGTTACAGCCGAAAAACCGAAGATTTTCGTCGTCATTTCTCCCCTGTTGGTCTGACGCTTTTTTTCTTGTGTTTTCTGAGTTCCTGGGGGTCGATTTACTCTGGGAATGGTCATACAAATCGATTCCAAGACGAAAAGTTTCCAGCTCCAAAAATGACCAAAAAAGTAAGGCTAACCCCTTTGGATTTTTTGCGAAAATTTCGACGATTCGGAAAAGTGCTGCGATAAATTCTTGAAGGCACTATTTCGACGTAATTTTGCAAGAGGAATCGATTGAGCGCAGTCCCAATAGGCTGCGAGCAACGGATCAAAAGTTACAGCCGAAAAACCGAAGATTTTCGTCGTCATTTCTCCCCTGTTGGTCTGACGCTCTTTTTCTTGGGTTTTCTGAGTTCCTGGGGGTCGATTTACTCTAGAAATGGTCATACAAATCGATTCCATGACGAAAAGTTTCCAGCTCCAAAAATGACCAAAAAAGTAAGGCTAACCCCTTTGGATTTTCTGCGAAAATTTCGACGATTCGGAAAAGTGCTGCGATAAATTCTTGAAGGCACTATTTCGACGTAATTTTGCAAGAGGAATCGATTGAGCGCAGTCCCAATAGGCTGCGAGCAACGGATCAAAAGTTACAGCCGAAAAACCGAAGATTTTCGTCGTCATTTCTCCCCTGTTGGTCTGACGCTCTTTTTCTTGGGTTTTCTGAGTTCCTGGGGGTCGATTTACTCTAGAAATGGTCATACAAATCGATTCCAAGACGAAAAGTTTCCAGCTCCAAAAATGACCAAAAAAGTAAGGCTAACCCCTTTGGATTTTTTGCGAAAATTTCGACGATTCGGAAAAGTGCTGCGATAAATTCTTTAGGGCACTATTCTGACGTAATTTTGCAAGAGGAATTGACTGAGCGCAGTCCCAATAGGCTGCGAGCACCGGATCAAAAGTTACGGCCGAAAAACCGAAGATTTTCGTCGTCATTTCTCCCCTGTTGGTCTGACGCTCTTTTTCTTGTTTTTTCCGAGTTCCTGGGGGTCGATTTACTCTAGAAATGGTCATACAAATCGATTCCAAGACGAAAAGTTTCCAGCTCCAAAAATGACCAAAAAAGTAAGGCTAACCCCTTTGGATTTTTTGCGAAAATTTCGACGATTCGGAAAAGTGCTGCGATAAATTCTTTAGGGCACTATTCTGACGTAATTTTGCAAGAGGAATTGACTGAGCGCAGTCCCAATAGGCTGCGAGCACCGGATCAAAAGGTACGGCCGAAAAACCGAAGATTTTCGTCGTCATTTCTCCCCTGTTGGTCTGACGCTCTTTTTCTTGTTTTTTCCGAGTTCCTGGGGGTCGATTTACTCTAGAAATGGTCATACAAATAGATTCCAAGACGAAAAGTTTCCAGCTCCAAAAATGACCAAGAAAGTAAGGCTAACCCCTTTGGATTTTTTGCGAAAATTTCGACGATTCGGAAAAGTGCTGCGATAAATTCTTTAGGGCACTATTCCGACGTAATTTTGCAAGAGGAATCGATTGAGCGCAGTCCCAATAGGCTGCGAGCAACGGATCAAAAGTTACAGCCGAAAAACCGAAGATTTTCGTCGTCATTTCTCCCCTGTTGATCTGACGCTCTTTTTCTTGTGTTTTCTGAGTTCCTGAGGGTCGATTCACTCTAGAAATGGTCATACAAATCGATTCCAAGACGAAAAGTTTCCAGCTCCAAAAATGTCCAAAAAAGTAAGGCTAACCCCTTTGGATTTTTTGCGAAAATTTCGACGATTCCGAAAAGTGCTGCGATAAATTCTTTAGGGCACTATTCCGACGTAATTTTGCAAGAGGAATCGATTGAGCGCAGTCCCAATAGGCTGCGAGCAACGGATCAAAAGTTACAGCCGAAAAACCGAAGATTTTCGTCGTCATTTCTCCCCTGTTGGTCTGACGCTTTTTTTCTTGTGTTTTCTGAGTTCCTGGGGGTCGATTTACTCTAGAAATGGTCATACAAATAGATTCCAAGACGAAAAGTTTCCAGCTCCAAAAATGACCAAGAAAGTAAGGCTAACCCCTTTGGATTTTTTGCGAAAATTTCGACGATTCGGAAAAGTGCTGTGATAAATTCTTTAGGGCACTATTCCGACGTAAGTTTGCAAGAGGAATCGATTGAGCGCAGTCCCAATAGGCTGCGAGCAACGGATCAAAAGTTACAGCCGAAAAACCGAAGATTTTCGTCGTCATTTCTCCCCTGTTGATCTGACGCTCTTTTTCTTGTGTTTTCTGAGTTCCTGAGGGTCGATTCACTCTAGAAATGGTCATACAAATCGATTCCAAGACGAAAAGTTTCCAGCTCCAAAAATGTCCAAAAAAGTAAGGCTAACCCCTTTGGATTTTTTGCGAAAATTTCGACGATTCCGAAAAGTGCTGCGATAAATTCTTTAGGGCACTATCCCGACGTAATTTTGCAAGAGGAATCGATTGAGCGCAGTCCCAATAGGCTGCGAGCAACGGATCAAAAGTTACAGCCGAAAAACCGAAGATTTTCGTCGTCATTTCTCCCCTGTTGGTCTGACGCTTTTTTTCTTGTGTTTTCTGAGTTCCTGGGGGTCGATTTACTCTGGGAATGGTCATACAAATCGATTCCAAGACGAAAAGTTTCCAGCTCCAAAAATGACCAAAAAAGTAAGGCTAACCCCTTTGGATTTTTTGCGAAAATTTCGACGATTCGGAAAAGTGCTGCGATAAATTCTTGAAGGCACTATTTCGACGTAATTTTGCAAGAGGAATCGATTGAGCGCAGTCCCAATAGGCTGCGAGCAACGGATCAAAAGTTACAGCCGAAAAACCGAAGATTTTCGTCGTCATTTCTCCCCTGTTGGTCTGACGCTCTTTTTCTTGGGTTTTCTGAGTTCCTGGGGGTCGATTTACTCTAGAAATGGTCATACAAATCGATTCCAAGACGAAAAGTTTCCAGCTCCAAAAATGACCAAAAAAGTAAGGCTAACCCCTTTGGATTTTTTGCGAAAATTTCGACGATTCGGAAAAGTGCTGCGATAAATTCTTTAGGGCACTATTCTGACGTAATTTTGCAAGAGGAATTGACTGAGCGCAGTCCCAATAGGCTGCGAGCACCGGATCAAAAGTTACGGCCGAAAAACCGAAGATTTTCGTCGTCATTTCTCCCCTGTTGGTCTGACGCTCTTTTTCTTGTTTTTTCCGAGTTCCTGGGGGTCGATTTACTCTAGAAATGGTCATACAAATAGATTCCAAGACGAAAAGTTTCCAGCTCCAAAAATGACCAAGAAAGTAAGGCTAACCCCTTTGGATTTTTTGCGAAAATTTCGACGATTCGGAAAAGTGCTGCGATAAATTCTTTAGGGCACTATTCCGACGTAATTTTGCGAGAGGAATCGATTGAGCGCAGTCCCAATAGGCTGCGAGCAACGGATCAAAAGTTACAGCCGAAAAACCGAAGATTTTCGTCGTCATTTCTCCCCTGTTGATCTGACGCTCTTTTTCTTGTGTTTTCTGAGTTCCTGAGGATCGATTCACTCTAGAAATGGTCATACAAATCGATTCCAAGACGAAAAGTTTCCAGCTCCAAAAATGTCCAAAAAAGTAAGGCTAACCCCTTTGGATTTTTTGCGAAAATTTCGACGATTCCGAAAAGTGCTGCGATAAATTCTTTAGGGCACTATCCCGACGTAATTTTGCAAGAGGAATCGATTGAGCGCAGTCCCAATAGGCTGCGAGCAACGGATCAAAAGTTACAGCCGAAAAACCGAAGATTTTCGTCGTCATTTCTCCCCTGTTGGTCTGACGCTTTTTTTCTTGTGTTTTCTGAGTTCCTGGGGGTCGATTTACTCTAGGAATGGTCATACAAATCGATTCCATGACGAAAAGTTTCCAGCTCCAAAAATGACCAAAAAAGTAAGGCTAACCCCTTTGGATTTTCTGCGAAAATTTCGACGATTCGGAAAAGTGCTGCGATAAATTCTTGAAGGCACTATTTTGACGTAATTTTGCAAGAGGAATCGATTGAGCGCAGTCCCAATAGGCTGCGAGCAACGGATCAAAAGTTACAGCCGAAAAACCGAAGATTTTCGTCGTCATTTCTCCCCTGTTGGTCTGACGCTCTTTTTCTTGGGTTTTCTGAGTTCCTGGGGGTCGATTTACTCTAGAAATGGTCATACAAATCGATTCCAAGACGAAAAGTTTCCAGCTCCAAAAATGACCAAAAAAGTAAGGCTAACCCCTTTGGATTTTTTGCGAAAATTTCGACGATTCGGAAAAGTGCTGCGATAAATTCTTTAGGGCACTATTCTGACGTAATTTTGCAAGAGGAATTGACTGAGCGCAGTCCCAATAGGCTGCGAGCACCGGATCAAAAGTTACGGCCGAAAAACCGAAGATTTTCGTCGTCATTTCTCCCCTGTTGGTCTGACGCTCTTTTTCTTGTTTTTTCCGAGTTCCTGGGGGTCGATTTACTCTAGAAATGGTCATACAAATCGATTCCAAGATGAAAAGTTTTCAGCTCCAAAAATGACCAAAAAAGTAAGGCTAACCCCTTTGGATTTTTTGCGAAAATTTCGACGATTCGGAAAAGTGCTGCGATAAATTCTTTAGGGCACTATTCTGACGTAATTTTGCAAGAGGAATAGATTGAGCGCAGTCCCAATAGGCTGCGAGCAACGGATCAAAAGTTACAGCCGAAAAACCGAAGATTTTCGTCGTCATTTCTCCCCTGTTGGTCTGACGCTCTTTTTCTTGTGTTTTCTGAGTTCCTGGGGGTCGATTCACTCTAGAAATGGTCATACAAATCGATTCCAAGACAAAAAGTTTCCAGCTCCAAAAACGACCAAAAAAGTAAGGCTAACCCCTTTGGATTTTTTGCGAAAATTTCGACGATTCGGAAAAGTGCTGCGATGAATTCTTTAGGGCACTATCCCGACGTAATTTTGCAAGAGGAATCGATTGAGCGCAGTCCCAATAGGCTGCGAGCAACGGATCAAAAGTTACAGCCGAAAAACCGAAGATTTTCGTCGTCATTTCTCCCCTGTTGGTCTGACGCTTTTTTTCTTGTGTTTTCCGAGTTCCTGGGGGTCGATTTACTCTAGAAATGGTCATACAAATAGATTCCAAGACGAAAAGTTTCCAGCTCCAAAAATGACCAAAAAAGTAAGGCTAACCCCTTTGGATTTTTTGCGAAAATTTCGACGATTCGGAAAAGTGCTGCGATAAATTCTTTAGGGCACTATTTTGACGTAATTTTGCAAGAGGAATTGACTGAGCGCAGTCCCAATAGGCTGCGAGCAACGGATCAAAAGTGACAGCCGGTAAACCGAAGATATTCGTCGTCATTTCTCCCCTGTTGGTCTGACGCTCTTTTTCTTGTGTTTTCCGAGTTCCTGGGGGTCGATTTACTCTAGAAATGGTCATACAAATAGATTCCAAGACGAAAAGTTTCCAGCTCCAAAAATGACCAAAAAAGTAAGGCTAACCCCTTTGGATTTTTTGCGAAAATTTCGACGATTCGGAAAAGTGCTGCGATAAATTCTTTAGGGCACTATTCCGACGTAATTTTGCAAGAGGAATTGACTGAGCGCAGTCCCAATAGGCTGCGAGCAACGGATCAAAAGTGACAGCCGGTAAACCGAAGATATTCGTCGTCATTTCTCCCCTGTTGGTCTGACGCTCTTTTTCTTGTGTTTTCCGAGTTCCTGGGGGTCGATTTACTCTAGAAATGGTCATACAAATAGATTCCAAGACGAAAAGTTTCCAGCTCCAAAAATGACCAAAAAAGTAAGGCTAACCCCTTTGGATTTTTTGCGAAAATTTCGACGATTCGGAAAAGTGCTGCGATAAATTCTTTAGGGCACTATTCCGACGTAATTCTGCAAGAGGAATCGATTGAGCGCAGTCCCAATAGGCTGCGAGCAACGGATCAAAAGTTACAGCCGAAAAACCGAAGATTTTCGTCGTCATTTCTCCCCTGTTGGTCTGACGCTCTTTTTCTTGTGTTTTCTGAGTTCCTGGGGGTCGATCTACTCTAGAAATGGTCATACAAATAGATTCCAAGACGAAAAGTTTCCAGCTCCAAAAATGACCAAAAAAGTAAGGCTAACCCCTTTGGATTTTTTGCGAAAATTTCGACGATTCGGAAAAGTGCTGCGATAAATTCTTGAGGGCACTATTTCGACGTAATTTTGCAAGAGGAATCGATTGAGCGCAGTCCCAATAGGCTGCGAGCAACGGATCAAAAGTTACAGCCGAAAAACCGAAGATTTTCGTCGTCATTTCTCCCCTGTTGGTCTGACGCTCTTTTTCTTGTGTTTTCTGAGTTCCTGGGGGTCGATCTACTCTAGAAATGGTCATACAAATAGATTCCAAGACGAAAAGTTTCCAGCTCCAAAAATGACCAAAAAAGTAAGGCTAACCCCTTTGGATTTTTTGCGAAAATTTCGACGATTCGGAAAAGTGCTGCGATAAATTCTTGAGGGCACTATTTCGACGTAATTTTGCAAGAGGAATCGATTGAGCGCAGTCCCAATAGGCTGCGAGCAACGGATCAAAAGTTACAGCCGAAAAACCGAAGATTTTCGTCGTCATTTCTCCCCTGTTGGTCTGACGCTCTTTTTCTTGTGTTTTCTGAGTTCCTGAGGGTCGATTTACTCTAGAAATGGTCATACAAATCGATTCCAAGACGAAAAGTTTCCAGCTCCAAAAATGACCAAAAAAGTAAGGCTAACCCCTTTGGATTTTTCGCGAAAATTTCGACGATTCCGAAAAGTGCTGCGATAAATTCTTTAGGACACTATCCCGACGTAATTTTGCAAGAGGAATCGATTGAGCGCAGTCCCAATAGGCTGCGAGCAACGGATCAAAAGTTACAGCCGAAAAACCGAAGATTTTCGTCGTCATTTCTCCCCTGTTGGTCTGACGCTTTTTTTCTTGTGTTTTCTGAGTTCCTGGGGGTCGATTTACTCTAGAAATGGTCATACAAATCGATTCCAAGACGAAAAGTTTCCAGCTCCAAAAATGACCAAAAAAGTAAGGCTAACCCCTTTGGATTTTTTGCGAAAATTTCGACGATTCGGAAAAGTGCTGCGATAAATTCTTTCGGGCACTATTCCGACGTGATTTTGCAAGAGGAATCGATTGAGCGCAGTCCCAATAGGCTGCGAGCAACGGATCAAAAGTTACAGCCGAAAAACCGAAGATTTTCGTCGTCATTTCTCCCCTGTTGGTCTGACGCTCTTTTTCTTGTGTTTTCTGAGTTCCTGGGGGTCGATTTACTCTAGAAATGGTCATACAAATAGATTCCAAGACGAAAAGTTTCCAGCTCCAAAAATGACCAAAAAAGTAAGGCTAACCCCTTTGGATTTTTTGCGAAAATTTCGACGATTCGGAAAAGTGCTGCGATAAATTCTTTAGGGCACTATTCCGACGTAATTTTGCAAGAGGAATCGATTGAGCGCAGTCCCAATAGGCTGCGAGCAACGGATCAAAAGTTACAGCCGAAAAACCGAAGATATTTGTCGTCATTTCTCCCCTGTTGGTCTGACGCTCTTTTTCTTGTGTTTTCTGAGTTCCTGGGGGTCGATCTACTCTAGAAATGGTCATACAAATAGATTCCAAGACGAAAAGTTTCCAGCTCCAAAAATGACCAAAAAAGTAAGGCTAACCCCTTTGGATTTTTTGCGAAAATTTCGACGATTCGGAAAAGTGCTGCGATAAATTCTTGAGGGCACTATTTCGACGTAATTTTGCAAGAGGAATCGATTGAGCGCAGTCCCAATAGGCTGCGAGCAACGGATCAAAAGTTACAGCCGAAAAACCGAAGATTTTCGTCGTCATTTCTCCCCTGTTGGTCTGACGCTCTTTTTCTTGTGTTTTCTGAGTTCCTGAGGGTCGATTTACTCTAGAAATGGTCATACAAATCGATTCCAAGACGAAAAGTTTCCAGCTCCAAAAATGTCCAAAAAAGTAAGGCTAACCCCTTTGGATTTTTCGCGAAAATTTCGACGATTCCGAAAAGTGCTGCGATAAATTCTTTAGGACACTATCCCGACGTAATTTTGCAAGAGGAATCGATTGAGCGCAGTCCCAATAGGCTGCGAGCAACGGATCAAAAGTTACAGCCGAAAAACCGAAGATTTTCGTCG
Source organism: Diprion similis (assembly GCF_021155765.1). Classification (NCBI taxonomy): domain Eukaryota; kingdom Metazoa; phylum Arthropoda; class Insecta; order Hymenoptera; family Diprionidae; genus Diprion; species Diprion similis. Next base: position 8,358,680 of record NC_060112.1, on the reverse strand, counting down.
TCATTTCTCCCCTGTTGGTCTGACGCTTTTTTTCTTGTGTTTTCTGAGTTCCTGGGGGTCGATTTACTCTAGAAATGGTCATACAAATCGATTCCAAGACGAAAAGTTTCCAGCTCCAAAAATGACCAAAAAAGTAAGGCTAACCCCTTTGGATTTTTTGCGAAAATTTCGACGATTCGGAAAAGTGCTGCGATAAATTCTTTCGGGCACTATTCCGACGTGATTTTGCAAGAGGAATCGATTGAGCGCAGTCCCAATAGGCTGCGAGCAACGGATCAAAAGTTACAGCCGAAAAACCGAAGATTTTCGTCGTCATTTCTCCCCTGTTGGTCTGACGCTCTTTTTCTTGTGTTTTCTGAGTTCCTGGGGGTCGATTTACTCTAGAAATGGTCATACAAATCGATTCCAAGACGAAAAGTTTCCAGCTCCAAAAATGACCAAAAAAGTAAGGCTAACCCCTTTGGATTTTTTGCGAAAATTTCGACGATTCGGAAAAGTGCTGCGATAAATTCTTTAGGGCACTATTTTGACGTAATTTTGCAAGAGGAATTGACTGAGCGCAGTCCCAATAGGCTGCGAGCAACGGATCAAAAGTTACAGCCGGTAAACCGAAGATATTCGTCGTCATTTCTCCCCTGTTGGTCTGACGCTCTTTTTCTTGTGTTTTCTGAGTTCCTGGGGGTCGATCTACTCTAGAAATGGTCATACAAATAGATTCCAAGACGAAAAGTTTCCAGCTCCAAAAATGACCAAAAAAGTAAGGCTAACCCCTTCGGATTTTTTGCGAAAATATCGACGATTCGGAAAAGTGCTGCGATCAATTCTTTCGGGCACTATTCCGACGTAATTTTGCAAGAGGAATCGATTGAGCGCAGTCCCAATAGGCTGCGAGCAACGGATCAAAAGTTACAGCCGAAAAACCGAAGATTTTTGTCGTCATTTCTCCCCTGTTGGTCTGACGCTCTTTTTCTTGTGTTTTCTGAGTTCCTGGGGGTCGATTTACTCTAGAAATGGTCATACAAATCGATTCCAAGACGAAAAGTTTCCAGCTTCAAAAATGACCAAAAAAGTAAGGCTAACCTTACCTCGTTTTTTGGCTGCTAAAAAGCAGAGAGGGTCGTTGCGCACTCTTGACCTACCAGTAATTCCCCTGGGTACCATTTCCACTATCCACGTTCATGAGGCCCTTCCTCGCGAGACTCATAAGCTGTTAGTTTCAGCCAAGGCCGTCGCGAAGTCTCGTGGCTTCAAGTACGTCTGGCACAGAGAGGGTGCTATTCTGATCAGGAGGTCTGACGGTGCACATATCCACCGTATCTCTTCGCCGGAGGCACTTGCCGCCTTTGAGGCAAGATTTCCGGCTACTGTCTCCACGTCCGTTTCGGTTGCTCCGGCTATTTCAGCCGACACTCGCAGGACATCCGAAACTCCCTGACGGCTGCTTTCGCCACTCGCCACTAGAAGTTTCTCTGCCGGCTAATTTTCGTTTTCGTCTCCTCTCTTGACAAGCTTGCTGCCTTCGAGCACACAATTCATAAGCATCTCTTTCGGACTGGAGAGCATCCTCTCTTTTCTTTCTTTTCTTTTCTTTCTTTTCTTTTCTTTTCTTTCTTTATTTTCTTTTCTTTCTTTATTTTTCTTCTTTCCTAGTTAGAATGGACACTACGTGCCTCTAGTTTCTGCTTTCATTTTCTTCAGGCGTCTCGTTCCGTATTGTGAAGATGTCTACGGGCCTCGTCCGTTTCTTTGATCTTGGTTCTTTTGCATTCCTTTTTGCATGCCTTTCTGAATGTACCGGTTCGAGATGGCTGTACTCGTATCTTTAGTTTTAGTTTTAGTTTTAGTTTTAGCCCTAGCCTTAATTCGGACTATAGTTTTAATGTAATCGTATAAGTTTCTGCTTATACTCTCTTTGTGACACTTTTTGTTTCTCCGTAACTACGAGTTTTCCAATATTGTTATGGAAATATCAATAAATACCTTCAACCTTCAACCCCTTTGGATTCTTTGCGAAAATTTCGACGATTCGAAAAAGTCCTGCGATAAATTCTTCAGGGCACTATTCCGACGTAATTTTTCAAGAGGAATCGATTGAGCGCAGTCCCAATAGGCTGCGAGCAACGGATCAAAAGTTACAGCCGAAAAACCGAAGATTTTCGTCGTCATTTCTCCCCTGTTGGTCTGACGCTCTTTTTCTTGTGTTTCCTGAGTTCCTGGGGGTCGATTTACTCTAGAAATGGTCATACAAATCGATTCCAAGACGAAAAGTTTCCAGCTCCAAAAATGACCAAAAAAGTAAGGCTAACCCCTTTGGATTTTTTGCGAAAATTTCGACGATTCGAAAAAGTGCTGCGATAAATTCTTCAGGGCACTATTCCGACGTAATTTTGCAAGAGGAATCGATTGAGCGCAGTCCCAATAGGCTGCGAGCAACGGATCAAAACTTACAGCCGAAAAACCGAAGATTTTCGTCGTCATTTCTCCCCTGTTGGTCTGACGCTCTTTTTCTTGTGTTTTCTGAGTTCCTGGGGGTCGATTTACTTTAGAAATGGTCATACAAATCGATTCCAAGACAAAAAGTTTCCAGCTCCAAAAATGACCAAAAAAGTAAGGCTAACCCCTTCGAATTTTTTGTGAAAATTTTAACTAGTTGGAAAAAAACTAAAGGCCGTTCTTGGATGTTCTTTGCTGACGTAATTCAGCGAGTGAAATCGATTCAACGCAGTCTTGATACGCTGCGAGCAACGCTTGAAAAGTTACAGACAAAAAACGAACTGTTTTCTTTCTTACACCTTTGATATTGGTCCTATGCTATTTTGGTTCAGTCCTTAGTATTCTTGGCGGTCCAATCAGTCAAATAGGTTCATACACATCAATTCAAGACGAAAGATTTCTGGACTAAAAAAAGCAAGGCTAGCCCCTTCCGAGTTTTGGTGAAAAGTCTGACGCACTTGAGAAATGCTGGAATCTATTTTTGATGCACCCTATTCATGTAAATTTGCAAGAGTTACCGATTGCACGCAGGTTCTACTCGTTGCAAACAACGGATTCGTAATCATGTCTGGAAAACGTGAAATGTGTCAGTATTTCCTTACCTCAGTTGTTGGTCATAGAATGGTTTCAATGATTTTCTCGCAATCATGGGGGCTAAATTAATGGAGCCAGGGAAGTAGAAGAAAACGAATATTAGCGCATTAGGTATGTATAGTCAATACTAAAGTCTCTCTTAAACCTTATACGCCTATGTGGCTACATTTGATCATGGAGCTGTTTCCTTCATCATCCATCCAAAGGCCAAAATCTGGCTGAAAACACTTGAGAGACTTGGTGGATTTTGTATTTTGGAATAGTGCAAATCTGTTGAGTAGTTGGGCCAAAAGTGGCACAAATGAAAGTACTACAGGGCGTAGGTATAAAAGATCGAGTCATATCACTCTTCTTCGTTACGTTCAAGCAGGCTCAAAAATGTCACATATATAACTTACTATGTAAATAATCTATGCCTTCGTTTTGCATATCTTCCTCTAAGTGTTATTTCATTTATATCAAGTGCCGATTGGAAAATAGTGTATAATGCAGCGTATTCAACAATTAGACAAATTTTAATAACTTTAAACTTTGATTCACCTGAAGAAAAATAATTAGTTGTAGACGGAAAAGATTGATTATATCATACGAGTAAAAATAAATCATACTCGTCAACAGCATGTGAATGTTAATAATTATTAAATATTTCATTATTACAAATTGTTCAGATACATTCTTGTAACATAGCAATTAGGTAAATAATACAAATAAATGACCAAGTTATATTCAACAATATTTTAGCACTTCATCTCGAAAAATTCGTTCATGCGGAAATTTAGGTATGGACCCTCCCAATCTAAGTTACAAAGCTTTCATAGCTTATCCACAGATTCTCTCTCTCCCTTTCTCTGCCTAGTTGTTGGTATTGGTTATAATGGTTTGAGGTTTTTTCTTGTACAGAATTATCATGAGTACAATATATCTCAACAACAATTTACCCCAAGTATAATTTGTAAGAATCGAGTAAAACTATACTTTGATGAGCCAGTGGCTTAAAGGACGTGTCCCCAGAGTGCTCAATACATCACAAACCAATGAATCTCATACATACAGGACGCTTGCGCTAGGGTATATATTGAATATACGCTCTCCTTTCTTTTCCATAGTGCCAGAATGCATACACAACCTGCACTCACGCATAACTCTTCATTTTTATTATGGCTAAACTATGTCCACTCATAACAGATATTGCAAAGATTTATAATAGCCAATCGTTTTGTATTTGCATCTGCAATATTAAGCTTAATTCTAAAATTCCTGACTCCAGGCCAAGTTGACACGCTTGCGGGTATGGGCGTTGCAAACTTATCAACTCATCAACAACTAAACAACAATTGGAATTTCAATATCGAAATATAATATACGTACCTATATTCAAATAATTTTGACCAAAACTTAAAATTGGTCTCCACATCGGAGAAGATAAAATTCGAGGAAGGCGCAAAATCAATTGCTTGAATATAAAAATACTCCAAGAAATAATATACCAGAATCAAATCTCCACGCTTTAAAAAATCCGAATTTCGACTGGCTCAACAATTTTAATATTACTTCATTATATGATTTCCTGATCATAAGCATTCAAGTCTGTAGGGGGACAGGTAAGCTAAAAAAACCTTTTACGAAAATCTTCATATTTTATGGATATGTTGTTACCATTAAAATACTAAGTTTCTGAAAATTTCAGATTACAATCCCAATTGGATTACAAGAAAGAAAAAATAAAATAAAATACATGAATTAATTTTATTTCCGAATTGACTTGACCGACGTGTTTGAAACTTTAATATGTTATTGAGGGAGTCGAGAGCTTTTGTATACCCAATGGACTGATTTTTAACTAAATAAAATCATAACAAAAAAAATTATTTTCTCTTAAATTTTTGTTTTTCACTGTATTAAATACTCTTAAAGCAAAATTATGAAACCATCATTTTTACATTCCTTATAGATGCCTCAATAACTTACTTTTTTTGTTTTTAATTTCCTAACAATATGCCGTATTATTGCCAATTATACGGTTATTTTCATGCAATGTATCTACCTGTAATAATACCTACTTATCGTCAAGATATTCGCGAAAGGCATTTTACCCTGCTTATCCCCCTATGATGTTTTTCTCACACCAGTGAGTCATTACAGCTTACATTTTCAATCGTCTCTATTTTTTCCTTTTGTATGAAGTATCAAGGTAATTGTCACTATCGCTTCATTTAAATAGTACCCAAACAATCCAAATATACGGCCCTATCCAAATATACAAAATATTTTTGAAAGTCAATGCTTTTTCATATGTTGTGAACTATTTGAATTGAGTACAAGCATTGTGCAAGTACATCATATGTTTGTATCATTCGAACTTTGCTCTACATAGAGCTGGCTTAATATTATTTCAATCAATCTTTATAATATCACAACATATGTATATGAGTCCTTATATTTGGATCTACGTGACATTGAATTTTAAATACATACATCTGTATACACAAGTGAGATGTAAATATGAGGTACATTTTAAATGTGCGCTAGCCTCGGGTCAAAAGTTTACGGGATACATATAAACTTACAATACTGTTTAAAAATAATTTGAAAATAAGAGTTATGTAATTTTGTCAAATATACCTAGCTGTTTTGAAACAACTTTTAAAGCTCGACAAAAATTTGGAATAAAAAAATCTCCAACAAAATGATGAAACAAAAAACAATTGGTTTATTATTTATAAATAATTACCGTTCACGACTTTTGCAGTTATGCAGGAAATTTTTTGTTGAACCAAGCAAAGACTAACAATTTTTACAGCAATTAATGATATCCAAAGTTCTGTAATTACATGGAAGGCTTGTAAGTGAAATTCTATGTAAGCGGAAACTGTCTCTCTTAGGATTACGTTGAGAAATTGAAATCAGAAGCTGTAAGTCATTTATACTTTGCAATTGAGTTATGTAAATATGATTCCTCAATAGATTAATTTTTATAGCTCATGTAACATATATACGTATCTATTTATTTATACAGATATATAGGGTATTTTCCTTGAGGCAACACCTATGAAGTATTTTAGCACAAGTAAGAGTAAATGACAATAATCAGACTCCGCACGAGGGCCCTCTTTCACAATAGGTGTGGGCATGGGAGTGTATTGTACAAAAGAGAATCCATTGAGCAAACTCTGACTTTTCCCACTCATGCCCAATTACTTCACATTTGCAGTTTCAAAAAAAAAACCCTGCCCATGTATCTAATATGTAATGTAATTTATATTTAAAACAATATTAATATAACCATATATATTTCTATAAATTAGCTTCTCTTACTTAAGCAGTGCTTGCAAATAATCGACCCTTTTTTCATAGTCATGCGTTTCATCATCAACAATTTAAAATTAAACCTGATAACATAAGGTATAGTTAGTGAATCAAATCGTTATTTTAACGTAAGTACGTAAAAGCATGAAGCAGTCTCTCACTGGGCTGAATAGTTCCTGTGTAAAGAAAAAAAAAGTAGGGTAATTGTATAAACATCTGTCTGTTACATGATCGATACAACTACTATTTATTAAGTTGAAATGCACGTAACATGCAATTCAGCATACTAAATACGAATCTAATCATCCATAGTTCAGCACAGAGCAAAGCATATCATCGATGATACTTACTTATTTTTTTCGTTAACTATGGAATGATACCTAAAATAATCTTGGCCACTGTTTTGAAACTGAACTATGTCTCTCAAATTTATAGGTACTGTTCTAGGGTACAAATTGCTGTGATGAATAACTCAATGTATACCAACGATGAATTCACTTGTCTTTATGTTTAGTTCAAATAATCACTAAATATAATAATAGGAATCAAATATCCATCATCATTAAAATCTTAGTATGATCGAGTGAAGTAATTTACACTTAGATCCAAAGTAGTTGTGAGCATAAACCGTAATCATATGGGCTTACCTCATACTTGCCTAGAGAGCAAATAAGGACTTGTCTTGATCTTTATTAATTTGGCGCTGAGCATTTGTGTTAGTAGTCGTTGCAGTAGTCGTGGAAGGTATGGTGGGTATGGTGGGTAGCGCCTCGGCCGCAGCTGCTCTCTCAGCTAGAAATCTTTCGAACTCAAATGATGTTAATGATTCCTGGTCCCCTTGGGCACCGGGCTGAAATTAAAACAGGAAAATGCAATTCATTATTATGGTTAGGTAAAATGGCTGTGCTGTGATAATTTTTTCAGCTAGTTTACTTTTCCCAAACTATGAAATATGTGACTCTAAATTTGTATACCCTAAATCACAGCATCTATGTGAATAACAACTTTTACCATAAATGTTGACAATTCTTCTGTACTAGAGAAAAAGATTGTAGAATTAATACATAACATGATTTTTCCAACTCGGAAATCGCAGTTTGAGATACTTATAAAACGAATGCTGAAGAATTTTTAAGATATCACAATTTAAAAAAAACTCCACGAAACCCCAAGGTAATCCTTTGGTCTTTTTTCATATACGAGTAGTACTCTAGTATCCATTGAGTGTGAACAAGTCACTCCAAATGCAATTTCTCTTTTGATTGGTAGAAACTAAACTCTGCACTTACTAGACTTCGATGAATGTAGTCCATGGTTTATCAATGATACGGACCCTTGTTAAACAGTTTGAGCTTCACTGAGTTGATAGAAGGAGCAATGGAACTAGTTTTTAAGAACTTCAATCGATCTGTCATGCAGATTTGACTTTACTGCAATTAATATGGACTGAACTTGACAGAAAACCAAATTTATAAAACATATAGGACACATGTATAGAATATATTGAATAGAATGTAACATAGGGCAAGAGCTTAATCAAATTCGACAATTGAAGGAAGAAAATACACGCTGCGAAAATACAAGTGCATAGATAACAAGTTAATCACTCACCGTACGATCCAGCCAAGCAGCCATCTCGTTGAATTCAGATTCTTGGTTTAGCTGAGCAACAGAAGAAAACAAACATTCAGCAAAACCAAATACCAAGGCAAGCAGAAAAAAATATATCAACTGTGCCTAAAAATTGACATCACGTTTTGAAAACAAAGCAAAAACACAAGTTCTTTTCATAAAATAGAAATTTGAGATGGAATCCTTATTTTGGTAGCATGGTGAAGAAAAAGGAAAAACTTAGCCATTGTTGCACAAAAACTTTGAGTACATATTAATTCGGTGAAAAAATCACGTCTTTTGTATTATTAAAGCAATTTACAAACATCACAAAAAAGCCAACGCTGTTGCACATCACCATCATAACTTCTGAATAAAATACAATTACAAAAAAAGACAATCTTACGACATTAATCCTGAAAGTGTTGCAATAGTTATTAAACAAGCAATTAAAATCATTCTCAATTAAATATCGAACCTATTGTAAATTTGTAGAGGTGCCTTATGATGCCGAGTAATGTTGATTAAAGTTTTTGTTTTTGAAAAGCTCAAGAATACATTAAACTACCTGAAGAATTGTCACAATGTAGTTACAATGAATGACTGAAATATTATCAGGTTACTATTACGTACAGCAGTTGCCGGAGCAGCAGTTGTTGTGTTCTGTGAGGGTTGGTTAGGGTTATTTCGATTGAGAATGGCTGAGCTTAAACTTCCCCCGCTCACCTGTTGTTCAGTATTATCCTCGTATCTGCTACCACTGCAAAAAAGCAATATGATTTTGAGTCAACTCTAACAAATCATTGTCTAATGATTTGTTAATCTAATAGTTATCCGTGATAATAACTGAGCAGCACATGTTAATCATGCAGAGTACGACGGATAACATTAAGTGCGAGCATACTGGTAGCATTGCACCATCATATGTATGTTACACAGTGTGCAGGTAATGCACAATTATGTCAGTAAAGAATTATTTTGTCATCTCGATAAATTATTTAGTATAAATAATTATGTAAGCTGTAATCCAAGATTTGAAAAAACATTGTTTGACGTCAAGACAGAACGGGTGTTGCAAAGTAATAATAAGTTTCGTTTTATAGGATTTTTCGTTGCATTTACATTTATGAAAACGTCAAGATATCAAAATTAAGTTAGTATTACACTGTACTGACATAAGCTTCTGCACTCAGGGCAAAAATCTTGCACCATTTTGATCAGCAAAATATAGTGTGTACAGAATGAATCCAGCACCACAAGTAACACAAATACCAGCATGCACCCACTATGTGTACATTTTGTTATCTGGGTAGATCAAGTCATCTCAAGATATTACAATACACCATGAACCAACTTACAATTTGTAATGCAAGTGATAAGCTTTGTTTCAACTGTACACCGATTTAACGAGAATCATAAGCCAAAATAATTCAGTAATGGAAAAGAACGTAAAATTCTGAAGAATACTCCTAGAGTAGCTTTCAATAGATAATTATTAGTTACATAAGATATTGATTTCAATTACCTGTTTTTTGTTGTTTCGTAAGTAGCAGTACGCGACTGGGCAAACATGTCAAATTCGTCATTGTCACCTTCTTTTTCTTTAGGCTTCTCTTTCCTCAAATCACTTGCTCTCGAAGCACCATCCACCACACCTATTCACACAAAGTAAGATGATACACAGTTAGCTTTGTTTCCAGTTTAATCAAGTACTGAATATACTCTGTTAAAATGATGATGATTGAAGAAATCTCTGATACACAAATTGGTGACAAATAACAATGTATTAAAAGTTATTTTTAATCAGGTACTAGGCCATACAATTAAAGTAATGAATAACAATTCAATTGTGATGTACAATATTGAAACATTTGTTATTCGACAATATTTTGTGAAACTGCATACTTCCGAATACAATTTTTATTTTAAGCTAGGCAATATACCAAATCGGAAATATTTTCAAAGTACAAAAGTATGAAACTGATGAGATTTCTTAAATTGACTAAAAATAACTTACATCGCTTTGAGCGGAGATGCTAATTTCATTAATTCAAATTTACAGTGTCTAAAAGTTATTTTACCCATAAAAGCTGAACACCTAATACCATAGTAATATTATACAAATCAGGTTTTATATTAAAATATCTGTGATCGCAGAGAAATCTATAGCGCAAATGAGAAAAGAGAGCTAAGTTGAATTAAACATTCCCTACATGAATATGAATCGAATTTAATTTAAAAAAACAAGTAGCTAAAATGTAGATGTAGTTTTTAGACTTACTGATGCTTGCTAATTCTTTTCCCAAGCTGTCTGTTCCGTCTGATAAGTCGATTAGTGATTCAGCTTCGCGTTTGCTCAAAACAGGAGCGGCATTAACACGTGCATCATTTGGTGGTTGGCCAATGGTCTGTGCCAGTATAGTACTAGGAGGTGTTGCCTTATTTTTCGTGTATCGGGTGTAGCGCAGAAACAAGTTGTTAAGTTCGTCATTCACACGAAGCAATTCAGCAGTCATTTCGTCATGGGCGAGCTTACCAATTAATTCTACAACTCGTTCTTGCATTGCTTTGCAGGTGGCATGTAGCTCCTAAAATATTAATGCAACATTAAATATTCATAACATTAAAACTTTACTCAAAATATACAGTTATATCAGAAGTAACACGCTCAATGAAATTGCATTTTCTACAACTAATCGTTGGTGGACACTTGTTGCCACATTGAGATTCAAACAAGGGATACCAAAAGTGATTGTTTCAACCATTGGACTTAGAATTATGAAATAAGTAAAAGAAAATTGGATAATATAACAAGTGAAGCAAATAACTATCACTATACCGTAAGAAGTTCCAAGTCAGCTGGATCTGGTTGCTGATTAGCCGTTTGATTTGGATTCGTTAGATGTGTTAGCATCTCAGCAAGAACGCGCATATTACCCTGAACAACATCCAACTCACTCTGTAACTTGGCCAGCTGTGGTTCTGTAAGTTGAGCAGGTACGTTGCTCCCTTGGACTGCCAGCGGCACGGGAAGTTGTTCACCTACCGGTGGAACTGCCAATGCCGTGGTCTGCTCACTTTCTGGTACACTCTGATAAGTCACTTTCTGTTGTTAATAAAGACATTAAAGAAAAGTAAACAACTAAGCTTTAAATAAAAGCGTAAATTACGATTTTATCTACAGACAACGAATAACTGTCCTATCTCTTCTTATCAAAATATCTGAAATCTTATAAATATCTCGCTTATGCTTGGTGACTGAGGTATGAACTACATACATTGTAAATAGCTTATCAGGTATGAAAAAAATAATTCCTGATATACAACACGATCACGAAAAATATTGTCTCAAACAGCAGCATGTTTCTGGCGAACGTAGCAATATGATTCACTTGGATAGGTGTTCAAAGCTTCAAGAGATCATATTTTCAATGAACAATGTATGATCCATACAGATAATAAATTGGTCAGAACTAGCATAGGTATATTTATATTTACCCGTTGGGGGGTAATTATTGGTGCCATAGCATCAAGATCAGTCATGGGAAATTCAATTCCTTTTTGTTTAAGCTCTTGATAAACTTGCACAACTCCTTGAGTATGAGGCTGATGTCGGAAAGTTTCAGCCCAAGCTTGAATGAGGCTCAACACTTTTTCCTGTACTGCTGTAGGTGGTTCATTTTTTGGACCAATTAATTTAACCAGCTCCAGTACAAACTCTCGTGAACAAGCCAGCGCATGAAAACACTTGCCACAGTTTTTCACACATGTTTCAAGAACCTAGAACAAATAAATAACAGTTATCATTTTATAAAAAACTGTCAAACGTTGTCACATTCTCAAAGCCATATTTGTAGGAATTATTTCTTTCCTCTACGAATACGTGATATACCGGCAGTTAAAAGAAACTGTTATTTCTGTTCAAAAATATTGCATCTTTTGCCACAGGGAATAAAACACAGGTAAATAATAAATACATGCATGTTGGTGATTACGTTCAAGCCAGTGGTCAACGTTAGCTGCTATGCATACTAATGTTAGTTGAAAAAGAACAACGAAGCAAAATGATGTAAAGACCCAGAATTGAAAATTTTCTCAAATCTCTCGAAGTCTAATACATCCATAAAATCATAAGTATTGAATTTTACAACAAAACTCAATTCGGAAAAAGTTGAGAACGTTCAGTTACTAACTAAGACCACTAGGTTCAGTTTCATGATACCGTGCTATTAAGAGAAAGAAAATTGTTTTTGCTCACACTTTAGAAATTCAGAAATTATTTAGACTTTTAGAAATTACTAACAGTGAGAGTGTACATAACGATGGTATAGTTCTTTCCAGCTGCCTGATTCAATCTCCGTCGAATAGCTTTGACTGCATCCCGAGGTCCGTCTTCAGTCTCATTAATGATATCGCATATTTCCATATTAAGTGCCCAATTCTCACTTGGCAGGCTTCCATCTGTAGCCTGTTCTGTAATTTTATATCACAATGTCTCAATTATTCTACGACATGTTGAGTTAGAGTAACAGCGCATAATTGGCTTCATAATTGGTTCAACTTGTAGATATCATTTATATTCCTACTGCCATGCAAACTGCGACATGCGAGTAAAAAATTTGAGTGAGGGGATTCTTTTGGTGGTTTTTTAAATTTACTCAGAATAAGTTTCAGCCAAAAATAGAATTTAAACCTGTTTACAAGATCCAGTTTAAAGTGAATTGGATCTTATGGCAAGTGCCCATTAATGGATGATGAGACAATGTAATTTAATTATATTTTCAGGGAAATATTGATATTAATATCATTGCATCATTATTCGGAGGAATTTTATTGCAAATATTATTATGAATTTTCACCAGGTCAGACCTTCGCAACAGCTCAGTAAAAAAAATATGGACAAAAAAAATTTCACTAATTAAACGTTCCGCTTCTGCTTCTGATGGTTCAGCACATAATTGGTGCACTGCAATGTTCATTAGTAAATCTACGGTAACCAAAGGAAGAAGGGAATATAAAGAATAAAGATAGAAAGAAAAACCAAGGAGTGCTACAACAATGTGGTACAGAAAATAATCAATAAAACAAAAGTACTAAAAAAACCGCGACACGCCAAGACAATAGTATTGAACGTTTACGTAATAATGCAGTAAGTTTCCTATTAAACGAATGAAAATATGATCAAATAAACATTTCGATGGAAACAGCTCGGCTTATACGGCGAACTATGAATCTCACCTATTCTTTGACCAACTGGCGTAGAAAATGGATTCACATTTACGCCGAAAAAAGACATTTTTTTTACTGTTATGCCGTATTTGAATGTTAGAACTTTGCACACTGCCTCTCGGTTCACTACCGCATAAGTAAGTAATCTGACGGTGAATTTATCGGCAAATTATTGACGGTCAATAACAATTCATCAAATTTTCACTCTCCCGATGTGTCACGTAGAGATAATCATATGACACCGTACTAGTGGAGTACTGCGGCTAGACGTCAAATCATGTTTTCCCCGACCAATGCTACCCGATTTTTCGTGACGTAGTTGCGCTGCATGACCGCCTATTGGCTCAAGAATCAAAATGGCCGCCTCAATTGTATGTACTCCTGCTACGCATATTCAAACGCCTCGGAAGACAAGGCGCAAGTAATGCCCGTTCGGATAATGAGTGTAGCGAATTAGGATTCATCAATTGCGTATATATATATATTATGACAGTTTGTCATTTTTTATGCACACTTTACTTGAAAACTGAGGCGTAATGCCGCCATATTTACGATCGATATATTTTCAAATCAGAGCACAGTTTGAAATTCAACAATCACGAATTTCTGTAATCTAATTTTCAAGGTTTTGAATCGAATCATGCGACAAAAATCTTTACCATTGAAATTTGATTGTTTTTAATTCATTTTATTGTTAGTATCGAATGTGGATTTGGTAACGTGGCGAAAACAAAGAATTGATAGTAATGTTGAATGAGGCATTTCATCAGGCTCACTGCTACGAAAGTATAAATATCTATATTGCTATGGAAACCAGAAAGTACTTCATTGATGTAAACATCAAGTAAATATGAATGCTGAGGTTGGACCATATATCAAACCATCCCACATTTTGAGCTAGCTGATTATACGTGAAATTTGACTACTAAAATTATTCATGTGAGTCAACGTTTCATATAACTACATACAATAGTTTCTTTATTGTGTGGTTCATCTAAACATACAAAAATAAAATGAAGAGTTTTGAGAACGCAGTGTACATGATGAAGGCTGAAGACAAACCGATAATATTGCAAGAATCCGCAGAACCTGGGGTGATAGACCAAAAAATGCTTGTGGCTTTAATAATTGACCAAGGGCCAAAAAAGGAGGCTGGACGATTGTTTGTAGAGGATGGAATAAATCTGGAGGAAGTGACAGAAATTCGAATTGAATTTCTTAGTAAGATACGTACGAATGTTATGTGGGATCCAACACATAGTCGCGATAGGGCGTCAAAAGAACATTAAATAAAAGCTGATAGTCTCAAATCGAGTGTACGAATATGAAGATTGAGAAAACTTCGTGCTAGCTGTTGAGATATTTTTCTCTTTTTGTAACGAGTCAATGTGGACTACGAACTAAAATAAAAAACGACTCACAGCACGGGATACTTTCTGTCACTATGAGTAGCGTCTTCGTGTAGTGTTGAATCCCATTTCGGAACAAAAAGCTTCTTTATACTCATTACTTTTATCTTTTTTAGATATTTTAAATATAGACCATCTATGGTTAATGCCAAACTTAGTGAAATTGAAACTGAGCAACAATAAAATTGAAAGGATTGTCAACTTGGACGTCCTGATTAATTTGAAAGAGCTTGACTTGTCCTTCAACCACATTGAAACTATGGAGAATTTGAACCACCTGAAATGTTTGGAAATTTTATTGCTGTATGAGAATCAAATTAGTCTTATTCAGGGAATCGACGATTTGAATGAACTTACAATCTTCAGTATTGGAAATAACAATATTGCCGATTGGCATCATGTAATTCATTATTCTTTTACATAAGTTCTAATTTCGTTTCAAATTCAGTTTATTTTTTGTTTCGCTTTATTTA
Source organism: Diprion similis (assembly GCF_021155765.1). Taxonomy (NCBI): domain Eukaryota; kingdom Metazoa; phylum Arthropoda; class Insecta; order Hymenoptera; family Diprionidae; genus Diprion; species Diprion similis. Next base: position 8,343,565 of record NC_060112.1, on the reverse strand, counting down.
AGTATCACCTACAAATTTTTATGATTTTTCCAATCATAGAATCAACCAATCTTGAATTATTGCAGCTATTATTGAATTAGTGCATAGTAATTAAACTATTATTGCCAGCTATATCTAGGACTGCAACTTGCTTAAATTGGATGGTCAGTATGATTGCTAAATTTTTACAGGTCATGTATTTACGAAAATTCAAAAAATTACGGAGTTTAAATGTGTCTGGAAATTCGTGCATGGAACAAGAAGGATATTTAAACTATTTGATTGCCTTTATACCACAATTAATCTACCTTCAGTACAAAATGATAACGGATCAAGAACGCCAGGCTGCCACTGACGAACATTAGTAAATTTTATATTTCCCATAAATCGACAGAGATAGATTGATTTTTAAAAGTCTACTAATGCTCATAATTCAGAGCATTTTTAATATCAGCAGATATTACAGATCATCATGGGCTATAAATATTACTGCAAAAAATTTGCAAGAAGAAATTAATAATGCTTTCTACAAGTTTTATCCTAAATTTGTTTTAACAAAATTAACGATGATCAATTTTTATATTTGAATGTTCTAGTCGAATCATCAGTAATTTATTGGAAGAAGAAGCTAAGGAACAAGAAAAGTTGGACAAGCAAGCAGCATTTGAGGAAAACGTTGCATTATTATCCATATCTTACGTGGAATATCTCGATGACGACTACTTGTTCAATAAAATGTTTGAAAAAGACAAGGGTAATTATGAAAGAAAGAAACTTTTGTCTTGTAATACTTTTTGCTTTTACCAAGAATACATTAAATATTGTTCTCCTTATCATGACATGAATACTTTTTACTTGGTATCAAACTATGCTTATTTTTCGGTGATGAGATTTTTATTTCGTTAATCCAGCGCTATTGGAAAAGTTTGATGAGATATGTAAAATTCTGATAGAATATTATAGAATGGGTTTTAGAAACACCATACACTTATCACTTTGTATCGTGTTTGTGAATCGTATTCTACGATATTCTTTGATATCTATAAATCTTGATCTATCAATGCCTATTAGGTTTTTGAAGCAGAAAGATGTTCAATAAATAAAATCTCTGTGATGAGTGTCAATTTGACCATATGGTTTGAAAATTAGATGTCTGACAACATGTGAAATTCAAATTTCGATTTTGAAATGCTTTTCTACAGAAGGTAACGACTTCTTAACACTCAGCGAAGATGCACGATCTGCATATGCAGAGTATAGAGTAAAGTTCATGGAACTTTGCAAAGATTTGTATGAACTGGGGCTAGCTGAACAAATCCGAAGGTCCAACGAAATAAAGATGTTTCAAGATTTAGTCACTAAAGGTGAAGATGATATTCAGAAAGATTCCCAAATGTAAGTATCAGATACACCTTACTTAATTTATATAATAATGATATGTGTATAACTGTAAATGTCAATAATTAGTAAACATAAATCACAGATTCTGTCAATTATTCGAACTATTAAAATAATTTTAGAGTAATCAGACTTTCATTAAATTACAAGGGTAAATATACAAACAATTATCAATCATATTCCTCGGTCAAACAAATTTATTAGTGTTATTTTTCAATTGAAATTTTTTTGGGTAAAGAATGATGGATGAAATAATGGAAAGAAAGGCTGAAATCTTAGCAGATGTAAAAGCACTTATGCAATCAATGACTGAAGAGTTGGAGACTGAAGTTCTCGAGGAAAAATTAGAGAAAGCTCGTCAGCTGTCCGAAGAGTTCAGTGACTTGGTAGCTAGAACCTGGACAAAGCTCATGCACAAGGAAGTGATTCTTCATGACCAAATGGAAGTGTGTATGCTTTTATTTATCGCTGGTGTTGAATGAATTAATGGTATTCATTTCAGCTATTCATATAGTTTCACATAAGGCAAAGTTACTCATACACAATGAACATTTGATTCGGATTATCCACTTGATTAGAGTTCTCCAAATACCACATATTAGCTGCTAAAGCTAATGTTGATCAAGCAAATTAATTAGACACACTTGCAATGTTTAACCTACAACTTTTTATATACCTATATTGATTTCAACAAATACTGATAATTACATGCTAGTAATTACATATTTGCAGGATATAAACGAAGTGTTTAAACAGCACATAACAGATATGGTTGGATCGTTCTTAGAAGCCGCCCAGAATATATTCTCATTAATGAGAAATCTGGAAGCCGAATATACAGACAACATTGCTGGAATAGCTAGTGTTGTTATGAATACAAGTCAGGCTACGGAAGATAGTAAAATGTCACCTAGTGTAACGGAAATAATCGGTGATAAGGACATCTTGAGTAACAATTTAGCAGCATCCCACGATCTTCATCTACAGGTATGAAGATATACATATTTAAGTGCAGGAATAAAAATTAAGCTATTTCAAATCAACAAGTACTGTTTTTCATTGCCTACTTCTTTCAAGCAGTTGATGCGATGCAAGCAATGATCAAAACCACACGGTAAATGACATGGGTTCTAATAAAATTCTTTTAATTTCCGCTCATACAGATCATCGATGGGCGTGAAGACCGTCTAACAAGTCGACTTAATAGTTGGCTTGAAGGAAAGATTGAAAAATTGGAAGAGTAAGTAGTGTCATAACTATTGTGATGGTTTAAAGCACAAATGTCCAAGATATACGAGATGCATCTCGTTCTTAAAATAGACTAAGGATTGGGAAATTTGTGAACTCTATTTTTCGAGCATTAACCATATTAGTAAAGTTGAGGTGATCTTTGTTTTTGTGTTTTGAGGAATGAAAGTAACCGAAACCGTCAGAAGATACTAGAAATTTCTCATTTTCTTGAGTGCCAGCGGGAAGAATTTGATGCACTCCAATTACAACAGCCGATGTACGTCAACACTGATAATCCAGACATTGCTGCAGTACTTGAGCAATAGAACATGAAGCAACTGATTTCTTATAATTTTATCCATTTCTACTATTTATTAGTACCTGTTTCAGATATAACATACTTGAAAAACTTCATTGTAAATAAATTCATACAAAAAATATTTTCATTTCTTATCTAAATTTTACAGTAAAAAAATTTATTGTATTCGCCATACATCGCAGTTCTGTGACATGGGGGCTGGTACGGCGTGACATATTATTGCTGTTAGCTTTAGTAGTTTCACTTCTTTTTCAAGCTCTGGATGTACATATCCAAACCCTTTTGTACCTGAGGTTGCTCTAAGAAGCCAATGAATATTTTGACATCAAAATCTCGATTTTTTTCAAGCCATGAAAGTGCTGACTTCCTTAATTGATTCTTCGTTGCTGACCTTGCAGCAGCTGTAGAATAAAATTTGTATTAGCATTTCTGCATTCTAAAATAATAACACAGTTTAATATTATCACATGCAAACATATGTTTTGAGCATGTAATGCCGCTGATCTATTGTAATAATGTTAAAAGATTACCACATAATACTCACGTGATATTTTAGCATAAGCAGCAATATATTTTTCGCACTTAGCGATTGCTTCCTCTTTATTTGTAGCCAATTCATCGACCAGGCCAATTTTTAGTGCCTCTTCTGGAGTGTAAAGGGAACCTCTGTATATAAAAGCCAATTGTTACACTTACATGAGGGAAGTTACATTAAATTTTTTCCGATTCTATCAATTAAAGTACTGAAAACACTTGTTACATGTTCAGGCAGGACCGATTGGGCCACCTCTATTGATTTTATAGATCATTCCACTTTTCTGCATTTTTCAATGAGCTCAAACGTTTAAACAAGGAGAGTTATCATTACGATCAACACTAATATTTTTTTACACTTGGTCACGAAAAAAAATAGCGTAAGATTCCAGCTTGCCATCAGAAATCTTGTACAATTTTCGAACTAAAGTATTGGGATTTCCAAATTTGTAGAAAATAATTTAAGTTTCTGTGAATTGTGACAACTTCCATTGCTTCAAAATTCATCGAAAAATATTAAATCTGAACTGAAGCCAATGGAAGAATGTTTCTCTTCGAAAATATGAAGTATTTGATTGCATATTTATAAGTTCGTGAAGTCAATGGCGATGGCCTTGTAAAAAGTGACCATCACTTTCCTGGCTACTTCGATTTAGATGAAATTTGATGAACAGATAGGCATCGGCGATCTCTCCAATTAAATGAAATGTGATGGAACTCCCACCCTTATAAATATTGAAGTGCATAATTCATCGATATTTGTAGAGAGAAAATAATAATAATTACCGCAACAGTGATATCTCTGCTTGGCGTTGACCGATCACATTGACAAATGTATCCTGGAACCATTTTGGAGCAATTATACCCAATTGTGTTTCGTTCAATCCTATTGTATGCTTTCCTTCAACGAACACTCGATACTCACACGACGTTGCGAGGAGGCAGCCACCTGCAGGACTAGCACCCTGAAATTTGCATAGTATGATTCGAATGGAATATGATACACGAATTTTGTATTTACTTTTCTATATTTGAGCTATTTCGGTTATTTGATGTATTTACCAACTATTCAGTATAGGATCTGGTTATTATTATTGCTATTACAATGCCATGACTAGTTTCGAGGAATCTTCATCAAGAATTTCAAGATATTTATTTCTATAATATTTATGACAAAAGGTTGATTACAATGCATTATCAGAACTTTTACACAAATAATTGTCTATATTCATGTAGAGCTGATTAGACTTTGTGAAAAAATAAGTCAAATGACATTCTTTTCGTATTCCTGTCAAAATCCAAGATTGAATTCAGAAATTTAGAACTTGTTTCATTGCTAGGCATTTCTTATTAAATTTAAATGTTGAAAATAAAGAAAATAAAGATGATGGCAAGTCAGGTGAAGACAAAGTTTTCCCCATATACATATATAACATGAAAATAACAACAAATTTGTTGAACATACATTGATTGCAGCTGCAGTAGGTAGCGCTAAACCATACAACGTCAACCAAAGGTCCTGAAGTGCACGCCAAAAGCTGTCTGCACGTTTTAAGTCTGGCTTATACATCTCCAAAATATCTAATCCAGCTGAAAATACTTTTGGCAAAGCTGAGGTCAATATAACACCTCGGCATTTGCTTTTCTCCAGTTCTTGAAGGTTATAATTAAGTTCTGTGATGAACTCCAAATTTAAACTGTTTACTGGTGGTTTATTCAACGACACTGTTGCAATACCTGTGTATTCAAAACAATATAATTATTTGAGCAATGCAAGATTATGATTCATGGAAATTGGATCATAGAAAAGAAATGTTCTAACAATTTTATTTTCGTCACACTACCCATTCTCTCACTGACCTGGTTGGTAGGTTACAAGCTCATAAAGAAAGTTACAGAAGAAGTGTGTTCAACATGTAAATTGAATGTGAAGATAAGCCAGTGAAATCAAAAAATTATGGATCGTTGAAAATAATAGCTGAATAGCATACCAGCATTTAAAGATGACATTTAGAACAAAGATCCTGAGCCTCTGATCTTGAAAATAGATAGACAAGGTCGACAAAAAGTTGTAAATTTTTCAGACCTCTTGTGAAATTATAAAGACTGATATACTAAAATGATTATCCAAAATATACTTTTTACAAGACCTGTGCGGTAACTTTTTCATTACATGAAAAATTTCAAGGGAGAGAAATTTTGTGTCGAGTTTCTAAACCAATTATCTGCCAGCTATAAAATATAGTAAGAGATGTTACAAATGAAGTTGAAGTTAGACCCAAGATTAAAAATTTTGCGAAATCTCATGGAAAAATGATAGTTATATAGGATTATAGATATAGCATTGCATTGTAATTGCAAAAAGTTTCATTAGGTCATCATATGAAACCACTAGCTTTAGTTTCATACTCTTCATTGCACTATCGTGGAGTCAAGGTGACGGAACAATTGTAAATATATTATGATTATACAATCACACATATATGATATAGCAGGCTTGATCTTATGACATGATCTTTGTATTTCTCATGTGTTTACAACTAATCAGGGTCGTTCAGTTATTAGATGCATAATCAACTTTATTTGATGTACGTACATACATAGGATATTCAACATCAGTTTAATGTAGTAGTGGAATTTGAATAATAAAGGGAAAGAAAAATCAAAAATCATATAATGTAATGAGTCCTTACTCATTCTTATCCTTACCTGTTTTATCGCTTACATTTACATCAACTAACTTAGCAGCAGATGAATATTGCTTTTTCAACTGACCAATTGTCAGAAACTTAGTAGTGTACCTTCGAAGTGCGGCCATGGCTAGAAAAAATAAACAAGTGTAGCTTAGTAAATTTACAATTTTCAGAAGTGTAGTAAATTAAACTTATAGCAGAGGTAAAGCAAAATGTACTCATTTTGTAGCCGTAACCTCTGAAATTATATCCTAATTTCAAAGTTATATGAAACATCGTTTTTAAGTTCAAGACAGTTTTAGTATATTTCATACATGGACAAAAATGCTAGCAATAAAATATCCCCTGCGTATGTATAACGAATGATACAATGCTTCTACTTAACTCCTGAGTGGAACACATACTCAAAATGGGTCGATCCAAATTCTTGAGGTAAACACTATACACAATGGGGCTGCAACCCTCGGGTTTCTATTGTTCGTTGAAAAATCTGTTAGACAGTTAGTATGGCAAACATGCTGCCTGGCCATTTTTGTCATATAAATATAAATTATTTCAAAATAATTAAAAAATCGATGATGGCAGGTTGAAGAGCACATTTTGAACTATGAAGCCTGTAATTTCCAACTTAATATCTTCAGTAGCATTGAAGATATATTAAGTTAAATAAAAAGCGAAAAACGTCGACTTTGGAAAGTTTAAGGCTTGGAATTGGCAATAGAATTAATAAAATAATCGAAAAAACAACAGACTTTCGAAAACTACAAATCAGACACTTTATTTAAAAAAAGGAACGGTTCTACGATCATTGCAAGTGCAGTAAAAAGTTCAATACCTGTCAAGTACAGTAGAAATCCGGTGTACCACTCAAAGGTTAAATATAAGACTGCACAAATAACATTCATGTGCATAGGTATCGATAACTTGACAAATATTAGCCACTTACCTTGAAATATTACTTACTGGATAGTGTTGTCAGTAAATTGGCTTCAAAATGAAATTTCACTACTAGCCTCCTAACACTGTTATATAATAACTTTTGTCACAAACGGGGGCGATAAAGAATCAGCAGCGATAATTAAAGACGATTAAAGTTAGCGGATATTGTACTTAGGATGATACTATAGACCGTCTGTATCGACAGCGTTTCAGTTGGTCTGACTTGTGGAACGTACAGTTAGGGAGGATTCTTAGGTCCATAAGGAGGATTATCTTCGTGTATAGAGTGTCCATGAAGTAGCGTGGGTACTTATGAGATGGCGTTGCTGTAGCAAGAAGAACGCGTTTAAAAGATGCGCCGAGAATTGTTAAAGCAGGATAGAATTAAGCGTATATTAAAAAAAAATTATTAAATGACATTTTTAAGTCCCAATTAAATAACGTCATTCGTTCCATTTATGAAATCAATTGCTCAAAAATTCGAAATTCATGTAATAAGAATTTTAATTAAACAATTATGAGAAAAGAAAAATGTTTGAAATAATTATTTTGTGGAAGATACGATTATTTTACATCTGCGTGGTCTGTTTGAGCAACTTTTTACAGTACCAACTATGACCAAAATATGTGTTCCCTATCCAAAATCCGAAGTTACTTGCAAGATCTCGGAAGTGGCAAAATCCACAAGTCGACACGTATCACAATTATTTTTCCTCCACAAAACCCTTCAAGTTTAGTATTAAATTTTTTCTTGTATCTCTTTTAGTTTTCGAAATATTCGCCTGGGGCAATTGAAATGGACCACCCTGTATTTTGCTACTTCTCCTTGACATACTTGACTTCATGTATAACGGTCAAGTTCAGATCACCAGATTGAACACTTCTTGCTTATCAACGCCATTCTGGTGATTTATTGCTTTTTGGCGGACACTTGACCAGTTAAAAACCCATATGGGATACTTTTCCTTACCTCTACCCACCATAGTTTGACTATTATCACAGCCTGAGTATCTCACTGATGTGAAATATTACAAAAATGAAATCCCACCCACCTTGCGACCACACAGATAGTTGAGCTCAACGCAGTTAATTGTCCGGTCAAAATAGAGATTCAAGTTTACATTAATTTGCATAAAGCTCAATCTTGATTTGATTGTTTATATCATCAATATGAAAGAAATGTCAAAAGTCCCTATCGATCCCGCATGTGCAAAAAAAGTTATTCAAGGTCAAAGTTCGCAAAAATTAGTTTTTTGCATTTTTCAGCCAAACGGTAAGTTTTACAATAATAATACATTAGCCAAAAATTGTAGAGTATGCAATTATATACAAAAATTGTCTCTACACTTTTTCTCCTAAGAATCACAGTTTTTGAGATATAGCGATTCAAAAGTTGCAACCTCCGTAACAAGCACACACGTTTCCACGCCACCTGTGAGGTAGTGTACACGGTGCGCTTTTTTCAAAGTGATTTCTCCGGTAGGCCAATTCCACGGTTTATTGTGGTCTTGTTTAATAAAATAATAGTACATACATTATGTAACAAGAGAATAAAGTCGGAGATTATTCCCGCGAGTTTCGCTCGGGCAGTAATCACCCGAGGAAATAGTCGACTTTTATTCCTGTGTTACATATAGGACTTTATTTCTGACTCAACTCTGACCACATCTATTGACTCAAAGAGTGGGAATCACTCACGCACGGAAGCTGAGTGTTCTATGTCGACCGCAGCGCGAGCAGGTGGTGCCCTTTTTGTGCAGTTTGTGTTTGCTGTTTTCGTTTTCCTTATTAGGGTCCAGTTGAACCCAACACCTCATTGGGGTCTACTTGATCCCAATACCGACTTTAACGTACAATTTTTAAGTCAGCGCGCTTAAATTAGGGTTATTTCAGCAAGTTGATGAAAAAAAATTGGGAACCCGAATACCGACTTTAACGTACTTGAAGTCAGCGAGTTTGAATCATGATGCAACTATTGGAGGTGATGAAAGCTGTGTGAAACGTAATTAGGGAAAACTATTCGTCAGAATCATAATCTCCTACAGGAACTTCAAAAGCCGTGACAGCCATTTTTTCTTGACAATTGTGTAAATAATATTTTTTTCTGGTTCTGGTATTTTTTTTTTTATTGCGTTCAACTAAATAATCTAATTAAGGATCAGAAAAGAACGTAAATTAATAATTAAAATTGTTTCACACATTTATTAATGAAAAATAAGACAAATATAATTTTAAATTAATCCCATGAGTTGGATGGATATGATCCATCTACATGAGTATCCTCCGAAATTTCTTGTAAATATAGAAAATATTGTGGAAAAGCTTGCTCAGTTATTTGTATCAATAGTAATGAAAATTCTTGTTCTAATGTATCCAATATTATTCGTACTATCGACGAAGATGATGTAAGCCCTGAATACGATCCCACAGATGCCTCGAGCATTGAACAAATTGCGGTAAACACTCGTGTTGATGGATCTCATCCATCCACCTCATGAGATTAAATTTAAATTATAATTATCTTATTATTTATCAATAAATGTGTGGAACAATTTTAATTATTAATTTCCGTCCTTTTCTGATTTTTAATTACATTATTTACTTGAACGTAATAAATATATATATACATATATTTCGTCTCACAATTGAAGCCTCGCAGATTACTATACGAAAACCAGGTTCAAGCCATATAGAGATCGGCTTCTAATTCTCCCAATATTGTAAAAATAATATATGCATAAGCTCTAATCGTAAGCTTCATGAATTTTAGCGCCGTGAAAACCGTACAGTACCAACCTACTTCAAAATGTAATTTGAAATCAAAAGATTGGCTACAGAGAGGTGGGCTCTTCACTACACTACTTATTGTAAAAATAGCATACATGCAGTATAAGCTCCGAGTAATGTGAATTTTAGCGGCATTAAAACGGGACTTACCAAATAAAAGTGTTCCGAGCGGCTTATAAGGGTGCAGGCCTTGTTGCAATCTGCTTCATCCAGTGTAGAGCCGACGACTGATTTAAAATTCACTATACTCGTTTGAAGTAATGAATTAGTTTTTTTTTTATAATTATAGGTACATTTTAGTCAAGCACTGCGGTTTATTACTGCAGGTTTAAACTCTTTATATTGTAAAAATATTTAGTGTATTATAAATTTATCACTTTATAACCTAATTATAAGCTGATCATTATAAACTTTAAACTATGTCTAGACAAAATAGCTGTGAAACTTTTATTGTATAGTTGATACATGCATGTCTGCATTTTCTCATGGAATACGATCTAAACATCTCGATATAACTTGAAGCTATTAGTTCGTAGTAGTAAACCAAGCCATCGAAATTGCACAGTTTACCCTCAGACAGAGCTTGTGGGGCCCACAAGCTCCGCCGAGGGCAACGGCACTACAGTAACGCGCTTCGTTTAACGTTCAATCGCAAGAGGTTCCAAACACAGCGTAATCGGACCTACGCCGAGTCTTCATTCACCATCAAACAGAGTTTGAAAGCACCTTTTATACCAGAAGTACGATGGGGGGGAGTTTACACGCTCAGTTCGGGGAACACCAAATCAGTATGGAGCGTCGATTGTAGCTTCATTCAGTGCCCACTGACAACGAGTGGGATTTTCCGGGTTCAACCAATAGCAGAAGCGAAATCCTAGGAAAACCCCCACTTACAACGAGATTATATACATAGGACCTTCGAATCACGGATTTTTTTGAAACTTCTAAGAGTATTTAAATTCTTTGTCTCAATATATGTGTGTATATAAGAGCTTCCTGAGATGTATAAGTTTTTATCCATTAGGTCGTTCTTAACTCCGATTAAAATTGATTACATTAGCAATTCAACGAGTGGAATGGATTAATAAATGAAACCTACGATTATGTATTTTTAATTGAAATATTTATTTTCATTGTAATCTCTTGTAATTTCGGCGTCGGGTTTTCACAGACTCAAGTGTAACTGAATAAAATATTGTTTCAAAACCACAATAAAGTATAAGCTGTGAGTTTTTTACAATCTGATGTATTCTAAATCTACCCAAAAAGGCCCAATGGATGGATCGAACTAGACATTAGGAGCTCTGTATTTTGGGCCGACTAAACACCTTTAAAAGTTTTAGCCAAATCTATGATCCGGAGATCTGATACACTCGATCCTTATCAGTGCGCATCGAGTGCAGCCAGTGAAGAACGCTATATAATATATGCATAGATTGTAATGTTTTTTTTTAACACCTGCATCGAAAGTCCTTCTTTATGCACCATCCACAGGTACTTAGAGGAGTCTTTTAAATGGGAGTGCAGTAATACAAGAAATATTCAGAAATATAGTCAGATTTTCGATTCGAGACAATCTTGATTGCAGAAGACCCCACAAGCAAGTCGTGTATCAGCTGACTTGAGAATTGCATATAAAGATATACAAGTAGTTGACTTCTATGTCTTCATCTCCCACAATAAGGAGATTTCTGATCTATTCGATATTTCGGAAGATATAAAAAAAAGTTCTAGATCAAAGAATATGGGCGTGTGGTACCGAAGCCCGTGAGACATCCAGATCTACTACATACAACTGTCGATAACAAATGCCCCACGAGACTGCCGTACATACAGCATTTCTGATTGGCCACCAAACTCGTACTCACCGCTGGTTGTACGGCGTCGCACGTGCGTGGTTTAGTCTGCTAGAGCGGACACAAATCTTAACCTGAAAGTTACTTTAACTCATGTACACAATGATAAAGTAGTCAAAACAAAAGACGTAATATTTCGCGTATTACGTAAACATATTTAATAAGTAAGTTAAAATTACGTTAGGTAGCACACTTTCATTACCAATTGTACGTATTATTGTATATACTATTAAACCGAAAATGACGATTGTTGAATATGTTCAAACTTTGTCGGACAATCCATATTTTGGAGCTGGTTTTGGGCTCTTTGGACTTGGAGCTGGTGCAGCTATGCTTAGAAAAGGAATGCAAGCTGGAATGATCCTTTTCAGACGACATTATATGATCACGTTGGAGGTACCTTGTCGCGACAAAAGTTACCAGTGGCTTCTACACTGGTTAACTCATAAGGGTGCTAAAAAAACACAGCATCTATCCGTGGAGACAAGTTTTGAAGAAAAAGATACCGGGCATGTCAAGACCAAATATGATTTCATACCGAGTATCGGTACTCACTTTTTCACTTACAACGGCAACTGGATAAAAGTGGAGAGAACGAGGGAACAGCAAACGCTGGATTTGCACATGGGTATCCCTTGGGAAACTGTTCAGCTTACAGCATTTGGGAGAGACAAGAGCATATATTTTAATATCCTTGAAGAAGCTAGACAAATGGCATTGAAGGAGCACGAGGGAAAGACAATAATGTACACAGCAATGGGAAGTGAATGGCGGCCCTTTGGACATGCAAGGAAAAAACGACCCATAAATTCCGTGGTGTTGGATGCTGGAGTTGGAGAGAGAATACTAAACGACTGCAAAGAATTTATAAACAATCATGGATGGTATAGTGAAAGAGGAATTCCTTACCGAAGAGGGTATTTACTTTATGGACCCCCAGGCTGTGGCAAATCTTCGTATATAACTGCGTTGGCTGGTGAACTGGAACATGGAATCTGTGTGCTGAATTTATCAGAAAGAGGTCTGACGGATGACAGATTAAATCATTTGCTAGCCGTTGCTCCTCAGCAAACCATTATTCTTCTGGAAGATGTAGATGCTGCTTTTATCAGCCGAGAAGAATCAAAAGAAATCAGGTCAGCGTATGACGGGCTTAATCGAGTGACATTTAGTGGTTTATTGAATTGCCTGGACGGCGTTGCTTCTACAGAAGCAAGAATACTCTTCATGACCACTAATTATCTCGAGAGATTAGATCCAGCCCTCGTGAGACCTGGTAGAGTTGATCTCAAAGAGTACATTGGTTGGTGCAGCGCTTATCAGGTGGAACAAATGTTTCTAAGGTTTTACAAATTCTCTGAAAATTGTACACATACATTGGCTCAAGAGTTTGCCAATAGTGTAATAGCTCATAAACGAAATGTGAGTCCAGCACAAATTCAGGGTTTCTTTATGTTTCACAAGAACAACCCCGAGGAAGTAGTGAATAACGTATCGAAAATATGGGAACTTCAGTAAAATAATATCTTGGTATAAATAAATTTAAGTCACACAAAGTGTAATGGTATATACAGTATGCCAAGCATCGATTTATAACCTGAAATAATTTAAAATATAGTTGGAAGGATATTACGAAGTGTAAATTGGCATTCATAAAAGAGAATGTAACACACATACTTCAAATTTTTCTCAATATCGTGACCTCACAAATTTCAAATTTATAAGTTTTTTTTCCAATTCGTCATTTTAGCAACGACCTGGCACTGAGCAATCATATTTTTTACTAAAGTGAACCAGTCTTATGACATATGCAGAAAAAACGGAATGACAAGTTTTAGACATTTCAAAGGAATAGCCAGTATATATAAATATGTCTTTCGCAATGCCGGGCAAGTCCACTGACTACTCACTGGTCACTGGAAAGAGCATCGACACACTATACGTCGATGGGATAGAGGATAAGAAGACTGATTCTGATTCTTTTCATTCGTGAAAACTGTAGTGAGCGCCATCTAAACCAATCAGAAGGCAGCTTTAAACGAAAAATCATATTTTTACCGGTGAAAAGAAAATCAGAATCAGGCCTCTGACCCGTTATTTAATTGCTAAATTCTAAAGTAATCCCCGACATTTCCTTGAGTACCTCTCTCCTTCTATCCGGAGGATCCTTTTACTTAAAACTTAAGTTTATTCCGTATCTTGCCAACATCTCCATAGAAATCCTCCCATCCACACTGCATCGGGCATAGCCACAATTTCTACATCTCCCGAAGAACACTAGCACTGCTAGTGGCTGTTCTGGTACTACACGATTGGTCTCCAAAATGCAAACCATTTCTGTGCTATGGAGTTCGGTGTCCTCTCTGATCGTACTTTGTAGTTTCAGCCTTTTTAGCCCGGTTCGGACTTCTGCTAGATGGTCTCGTGTTTTCAGTTTCATACCACTTAGCACTGAGTAAGTTTTCTTCGTAAAAAATCATGTACACTGTCTCGAAGGGGCCTAGTAAAATCGTAGCAAAGACGCGAAGAGGTAGAAAATGATTTTAATGAACCGGGATAGATAGTTAGTAATAAATAAACAAATTAATTTACATGTCAAGTTAATTCTTTCAGGAATTAGTCAAAACTTGGAGAGGCTAGAAACGCTGCGTGATCTTACGAGAAAATCAGATCCTGATGAAAATCACGATGTAACTAAGTGAGTATATTCGTATGTAATTCGGTCGAAATTCATTGTTGGGTAATCGGTTTAACGTAACGAGTTAATTTACTGACGATGATTAGATTCCCATTGAGGCAACAATCACTTACACCTATTTGTTCCACGCAATATTACGCAATGATACATAGTTGCAAGCCATCTCCCATAGCAACTGTAGAGTATTTATACCGTTCCTTTCATGCCACACACCATTGATAATAGATAATTAACATAAAAATTTATTTGGTAACTTGGAATTCGTTGAAAAATATCACAAGGTGATTTTATTTCGTTCAAGTTAATTAAAACATGATGACATGCACTGATTAATATCCATATCCTCAGTATGTAATGTGTCTCATTGAGAATGAGGAACAAAAATTGCCTTCCTTGCAATGAATTTGTTTGATCTGATTACGAGTCATTTCCTGAGTAAACAATGAATCTTGGCAAGTTTATAAAAATGGGGTTTCTGAATGAATAATAATAATTATGATATTGATCACAACAAAGAATATCAGATGCTGTTAAAGGTTAAAATCAGCGCATTTTGTTATGAATTATTGAAAAACTGAGCTAGTCATAAAAGATAATGTGGCAATTGCAATGTTTATGACACTTGAATAAATTATAAAATGTACTTCGAACCTTAGTCAGCTCTAAAGTATTTTCTTAAAACATTAAGAATATAAAAATACAGCGCTCTAATTGCAACATATTTCGCAAGTTTAGTTTGATATGATTTATCGTTCGTTCCATATTTCAATTTTTCTGAATCATTTAATGCATTGAATCGGTTTAAATGCTACAATCTTCTCCAACAAGCACTAATTTTTCTGATATTTTTTTCTTTTAGTCATGTACCAAAGCCTGTCTTCCACATCAATGGGAAATCAAAATTCAGTTCTCAAAGGCACCTTCAGAATCAAGAGGCAATTACTCCACAGCACGAGGAACTTATTAAATTTGTTTACGAATGTAATTAATGACTTTAAACATTATTCTTAATCTTCAGTTTTTTTTTGTTTTTTTTTTTCCACATTTATAACTGACGGAAAGAAATGGTTGACATCCTACTTTCTACACAGCACGTATTTTTGCAGAAAATTTCAACAATATCACATGGCAAGATTGTAATATTTCAAATATATTGCTCAATCTTCCCGCAATGCTCTAGACATTGCGGAGCAACATTTTGAGGCCAGTTCTTCTATACTTGCAATATTGCTGTAATGATTTAATGAAATGAACAAGCTTCTGACTTAGCAAAAGGTCGCCTTTCAAAGGACCTGTGTATCCACGCGGTGAATAAAATCTCGTTTCTTTCGTTCAACCGTTGCTTCATTAGCCATTGTTCAAGACAGATTGGATGAAAAAAGGCTACCTATCTAATATACTGAAGAATTGATTAATCTGCAGTTAAATGTAAGATGTAGATAAATGATTATAAAGATAACAGTAATTAAAAAATGTAGCATTTGATATACCAATATCTAGGAAAGGTATTTTGAATCCTCAATTCAACACACAATAAAATAAGATAACTGTAATATTACTGGATTATTTATGCATCATTTCGAGTGCACCGATTGAATTGCGATATTTTTGCAACGCTGAAACTGCCATTGCAGTATAGAAATATTGAAGAAATATTTCTGCAAGGTTGCGTGCTGTGCAGGCTGCTTATCAATTTAATGTGTTTCTTTAACAATTTGTCGCATAATGTAAAACTTGGTCTGGATAGCTTCGTAACTCTCATAGGAAGGCTATTTCTAAAAAAAGCTATTCATCATTTGCAACAGATTTCAGACATGTGTAACACATGGCACTCATGCTTTCAACCTGGGGGGCCTGTAACTTCACACTCTGCACATTTATCTGTTCTTCCATATACTAAATCTTAAATCTATTTATCTTACTACAACTTTGACTTCTGTGATAATATTTGCGGAAAACTGTTCTGAGAATAATCTTGATAATTTCGGGAATTTAATATAAAAAAATACAGTCTCTTTAGGACTTATTTATTGATTTTAATTTTTTGCTTCGCAGAATAGAATAATCAAGTTCATACCATATCGAGAAATATATCATTTTAGCTCATCCTTAGTTTTTAATTTTTATTCATGAAGAAATATGGTGGTATGGTGTATAGTTATATATCTCTGTGAAAATAATGCATCATCACATGAATCGAATAAATCACAAACAATCGATGATCGAACTCAATTTTTTTGTAAATTTCATCCGTAATTATAGCAGTTGTGGTATTTTCGAGCATTACCATGCAACTGCGAAATTTAGAAAAATTTCATTTTGCAGCTTCAGAGCCCAGGAAAAAACAGAAATATACTTATACTTTTTCTGAAACACCATCTTGAATATTCAGAAGAAAACATACTTACAGTATGTTAGGATTTAATACATGTATTAATCCAGACATATTTTTGAATATAATTATTTTAAACAAGTGTTTTTATAAGTAACATTATTCGAATTAAATTTATTCAATTCATAGCAAATCTAACTATATGATTTAATCTCCTTTCAGCGTGGAGTCAAGTCAGCACACAGAACAGTGAGTCCTCAGATGGTTCGGAATGTTCTGAGCCATGCAGTAAGTAATCGAAAATCACTAGCCTCAATCTATATTTTCATTCTCATTGGTGAATTACTTGCAGTTATATACACGATCATTTAACGTTAACTGCCAGTTCTTGGAAAGGTTATTTTTTTTCCAATTGAATATAAATTAAGTTTCTTTTCCAAAAGTTCAAGGTACAATCAAATCATGATTACGCATTGAAAGTTATTAGCGTTCACCAATGAGAAGCATCTGTTAGAACTTAGTGCCGTGAATCTATCAATGAGCACGTATGTGGGTAAAAGTTCTAAAAGTCCTCTGCGATTCATGAAGAACAACTTGAAAACTACTTGTCCCTTCAACTTATTGAAAAAGAACTTTATTTCTTCTTTTTTTTTTGCAAGCAATTAAGTTATGCATAATTGGTGGTCGCCGTTGGTCACCTTGCATATCCACTGATTGCTATTCAATTATATCTTATTTGAATGCGGCTTGCTATTTTTTTATTTACCTTTATAGAATACTTTATATCAAGTAATAAATACAACTTGAAAATCCAAAATAATAATTAACGATTTTTGAGGCAATATATTTTTTCCTGCGTCAGATTGATTAAAAATTGGATGATTTAGTCATTCTAGAAGCAAGTAAAGCAACAAAAGATTGACCGTTTGGCACAATTTCATTACAGGCCCTGGGGCGATAGTATATTACAACGATGGAGAACCTAACGTTGTCTTACAGGGTAAGGTTGATTTCTAATTTATCATTTAATCTCAGCTTTACATCTCAGGTTATTAGATTTATTTACACAAATAGTTGTCTTAGAATGACATGCAATGAATCTAGATTCAATATTACAAAAGTCTTGTTACATAATTTTGTATTAGATATCTCAGAGCATGTTGTGAGAAATTAAACTTTTGTATACCTGTTAATTACTTCTGAAAATTGTTGAATAGATGAAGTCATTATTTAATTAAACATTTCGACTGTATAATTTCAGACTTCAAACCATTCGATTTGGAGTCTTGGTGGGGAAAGCGGCTTTTTCACAATATCACCAAGTCTCTTTAAGATATTAAATCATCTGATGGTCAAAAGTGGCTTGAATAACAATGTGAACAAATGATATGACGATCAAATCAGTTGGTTTCATATTGAATTTAAAATTGATGAAGATTGAAGAGAGCGCACAAAATTGAATTTAGTATGAATATCCTGTAATTGCAGTTCTTGATTCAAGCGAATACCCAACGTAGAAGAATAATCATTTTGGCAATATTCTCCAACAATAACTGATCAATTTTTGTTGCAAGAGATTATTGCTTAAAATTAGTCAAGACTTTCTTACACCAAAAGGGGTCTTTACATTTTATAATTATTAATGTTTAATTGTGTTTATCGGTAGTTGAAAGGTAACTAAATCTATCCGCGACAATTTTTCAAGTGCCATTTTTTACACAGCAATTTGTAAATAACAGGTGCTTTATAAATTTGTTGGATATTAAAATGTTATCTGCTGAACTTCTATTAATTGTTAGTAACTGTAGATGCCATTTATTGTTGGACAAAAATATGCCAACTTTCATAGTTTTCTTTATTATTGTTTAATATTCTGTAGAATATATTTCGCAGATTTCTGTACTAAATTTTATAGCAAGAGAGTTATATCGTACACGCTATTCGATTGATATCGTAGTATCCTCATCATTGGCACACTGCTGAATTTAAAAAAATTCTTATTCTCATAAACACAGCGTACTTTGTTATAGAGATACATACAAAATGCAATGTCACGTAGACAATAAATAATATTATAGTTATTTTAAAGAGTGAATGTTGCATGAGTAAAAAAGAGAATTATTGAATTATAGATTGAACTATGATGTGAATATATCTAAACGTGTGTTATGTATGTGTGTATAAGCACGATACATGCTGACACGTATGCATAAGGTACCCGCTAAGCGAATGTTTGAAAATGATATCAATGACTGTTACAACAATTGTATCATTTAACTATTTTAAGTACTAGTATAACTTCGTAGACTGATACTATTAAGATTGTTATAAATTTATAAAATATTTTTACAGCGTGAAAAAATTAATGGTAGCTCGATTATCATAAAATTATACAAGTAGTTTTGGATTAATGTCGAGTTTATGAGGTACACATTTCTTCATGCCATTAATTTATTCGCGCAGTATTAAAATTGCAAATTGCAATTTTGTAGTCGACATGTAGTGAGAAAATTTGGCCTATGCTGCTGAATTTGTTATTAGAAGATATATATATGTATATAAAATATATATATCTTTATATTTTACCCTGTGTTTTCGTTATTTTATTCTCGTCTGCTAAGTCATATCTCCCCCGTTTATTTCTGTTCAAGGGAAAGTCATAAAGAAATATTGAACCACTCACTTGCATAATTAAACTGAAAACTCAAATTGTCGATAAATCATTTAGGTATCACCCTTTCTCGACCCATTACATCCAAGTATGTAATCGTAATTTGTCCGCCGTTTTCCAATTTGCATAAACAAATGTTGCCCTCGGAATTTATCTTTCTGATAATATTTTGCTCCGGCATCGGGAATGAGATCTTACGGTACGATTATACACTGGATAGTAGCAAACTCCACCCAAAAGATTATTTACAAAAGAATATTGTTGCACCTCACTGAGCGAATTTCCCGTTTGAATACCAAAGCGTCATGACTCCGGTACAATTGAGTACACGCATGCAATTTGGCGACATACCTTAGTAGGGTAGCAGAAGCAGAAAATTATCTTCGACTGCCGTTGGCTCGAAGAATCTCTAAACGATCAGTATCTTGCCCAATGAGAACCGAACCAGCTTGAAGGCACGATCCAGTCCAGACAAAATACGGTGAGTCGACGCGCTCAACTCATATTGATACGCTGCGCATTATCAAATACGAGAACAAAATGCGCCTCGGCGCCCCTAGCGGTAGACGCACAAGTTACTCAGGGGTAATTCAGGATTCGATTAGGACATATTGTAGGTAGATAGTATGAGCAGGTAGATCTCTCAAGGTTCTGAATGGGACTAAGGGATAAAAAAGACTTTATATATTAGTACCTGCAAGTCTACCGTAAGGCTAAAATTTCGACTTTGGAATCGCTCGCGAATATTTGTACGAATGCTTTATTTCATTCAATCAACCATTTGCAGAAACGGGTTTGGAATATTGCACTGAGCAAAATAACAAAAAGGAAAGGTTTTGAGTGTGTTAGAGAGGAAACCATTTCTACTTGCATGGTAGTCAATCGATCCAAAATGGAGGATACATTAATATATTATCCAGAAGAAAACGGAAGTTTTCCGTATTATACGAAATACTTAAAGTTTTCGAATCGCTGTTTGAAGTTCACTTTCAAGTTTTTTTAAGTAACTGGCAAACTATTCCTGTACAAGGGGCTCAGTACGAACTTGTCTTTAGGGTGTACAATAGGGCTTAACCATTTTCTACTTCATCGTCGCTAATTGTGTGTCGTTTTTTCTTGGTTCATGTATCTTCAGAGTCGGACATTTTTACAAAGTATTTTCTCATTTTTCAGGATCCATTCTTTTATTACTTCTGAATTTATTTACTGCTTAATTATCATTTCATTACCTTGGTTGGCTTGTAAAGTCATTTTGTTGCGTGAGTTTTCAAGTTAAAGTAAAACAATTTAAAAAAGAAAAAGAAATTTCGTCCATCCATTTTTCTTACGGATTTCTCAATCGTTTGAAACTTCCTTATAATTTGTTTTAGATCTGATGAACAGTCAGTTTGAAACACTTAAAATGAAACGAAATCTGTTTTACCAATAAAAAATCAAAACCTGTAAAAAATATTTCATTCGCGTAGGTATATTTTATACACACCCGGATACATACGTAAATTACTCGTGCCGATTGCTGCTTGTATGCGCAAATTTTATACTGCATGCATGATAGGTAAGTCTCGGCAATTTAGCGGGTAGAACTGACAGCTCTCGGTTAATAAGATTCTGACGCTCTGTATATCAGAATAATGAAATAATGATCCCATAGAGTAAAATTCGTTGAATTGGGTCAATCGATATATAGACAGAGACCCAGCCTTTATGTACCCTTGTTCTCTCTACCCTCGCTTCTCGTCGAAGACGCGTGCGTCTGGATATTCCTGCCCATTCCATAACATGGCCTCCGACATGAAAGTTGTGTCGATCCAGGAAGATAGATTTTCCGACGTGATCGTCCACCTGAGAAAAAATTTCTTCGCTGACGAGCCGCTCAACAAGGCAGTGAAACTTTGCAAACGTGGTGAACCTCACGCAGCACTGGAGCGACACAGTTTGGCTACCCTCCAGCAGGGCTTCTCGCGGATGGCTGTCACCGAAGACGGGGTGGTAAATCATTATTTGCTTGAATTATATTCCTACAATATGTTCAATACATACACAGTGAATATTAGTAATTTAGTCATTTTTGCTTTACAAAAATAAACGCATAAAATTGTAAGATTTAACTATATCTGTCTAGTTCCCATGTATTCGCGAATGAATATCTTCATCTGTTGATTATGTTGTTGTATTGTGATGCGTTGGCGTATCACTACGAAGATAGTTTAACAGTGGTATACTACTCTCGCTTTGGCAGTATGTAAGGGGCGTTCCACATGAAGTCGACAAATCGAAAGCCCTCTCCATCTCACTTTTGATCGGCGATTATTGTGTATGGTAGTAGTTAGTACTCCGTCTGAAATACTCTTTCGTGGTTTTTCGGATTTCTTTTTCAAACCGTTTGCGCCACGAGTTATCAATTTTTGCAAGTTCAAAATATGTTCTTGACTATGCTTGAAAAGATTCACAAAAATTCTATGATGTAGGACAAACATTTCCCATCAAAATTGAAAGTGGTAACCAAGACTTTTTTTCATTAGATTTTTATTTTATTTTTCTTCAATATCGCATTGATGCGATAGATAAATGAGAATGAATGTATATCCCGTCGAGAAGATTACACCTACATATTAGAAAAACATAAATAATAGCAATTGAAAATTTTTCAAGTGGATTAATCTTTCGTTTTCTGATGTCATATAGATGTCACATTCTATCGTTAAATACATTCTGTTGTTCTAAATACATACATATCAACATTTTATTGCGTGGCGCTTCGGTTAATGTATAGTGTTGAAGAAAAAAAATGTTGAAATTTGAACAAAAAAAAAAAAAAAAAAAAATCCGTCCGCACCTTCAATGTTGTTGGAAAATAATTGCCGTTTCAAAATGATCGGTAAGGGCGTTATTTTTAACTCAAGAAAATCCAATAAATCGGCAATGATTCGAAAATAGATCTGGAAAAATGAGGAGAGTGTTCCAGAGAAATTACTACCATGCAAAAAATTCCCTGAAGAAAATTGAGGTGACGAGGGCTTTCGACTTGTCAATTTCACGTAGAAAGCTCCATATGCTAACTCACAATCTCTGGTTTACTATTATTGTATTGAAGATTCTCGTACTTCAATTGTAAAGAGTAAACCATTTGCAGGCATATATGTACACATGAGTATGAGTAAATTCCGCAATTTGAGTATCTAGGGTTTAGGAACTCGTTGCGGCGTCAAAAGTTAAATAAAAACTAAACTGTTCTTGCCAATACATCTTCCTTATCTTATCTATCTTATAAACTTATGTCGTCGAAATAAATTTGTAAGCGTATCAACGGTGACCATATTGATTTAGTGTTAGTCTTACTTGATTCACCGGCTAAGTTGTGAACATACAACTTTTATAACACAGCACAGATTTGAAGAAGTCCTAATTATCATTTTCGAGTATTCACTTCGTATACTTATCGCGTGTACTTGTGGGCATCGTTCACTCTTGGGTATTAATCCGAGTGTTTTTAGATCGCAGGAGTTGCTCTGAATGGTACGGTAAAGAAAAGCGAACGAGAGGAGGCGGAATCGCGTCTCCTGGAAACGGCCGATGAAAAATTCAAAGCAATTTTTACGTTACTATACGGTGTAAATGAAAAGGTTGATTTATTTTCAACCTACGATATCGAAGAGCTTTTTGAATGTCGAATTTTAAGTGTCGACGAAAACTTCAGAGGTAAAGGCTTGGCATCTACCTTGATGACTGATAGTATGGAAACTGCAAAGCAAGCCGGATTTAAGGTACCTAATTTGGGAATGCTACATCCTTATAGCCAGTCACCTGATTAATTATATACCATTATTTTCGTTACGATTATTTATAATTCGAGAATCAGTTTTTCATCTCCCTATATATACCCGTATTTGTGCTGCATTCAAGACAAAGAAACTTTACAGGAGAAAATTGGGGGTATGAGCGATTCCACGTCAAATCGGACAAGAATTAATCTCGTATTTTTTAAATCGCTCCCAACTTTTCTTGCGCAAAGTATACGGGAAGAGAGAAAGCATGTATTTTTCTTCGTTAAGAATGTTTTGTTTTTTCCAAGTAAAAAGTAATCAATTTTTGTGAAAAGTGAACGCGCCGCCTAATTTAACAATAATATCTCTGGTAACATTGTTCATAGAGCGATCAATGAACGCTACCTTTTGAAAAATGTTTTGAAATTTTTCAAAAAAGTTTTATAGGTAACTAAAAGTATATGTCTCTTCTCTTTCCACGTATACTTTGCATAGAAAAAAGCTTGATCCATTTAAGGGAAGCGCCCGGTGATATTGCTAAGTCAGGCATTTTTCAGTAGAACTAAATGCGCATCAGACTACTTGTTTTCGGACCTTAAAAATCATAAACAATTATATCCAGTCCGGAGGTTTTCTAAAATTAAATATGGCTCAGAAATACCTATTTGGCGCAAACGTGTGCCAAATTTTTTTGTTGAAATGCGTGGTCTCATCTCATGGCTGGAGGGACTTGAGTACGATTTTATCCACAATTTTACATAAGGAAAACTGACATATTTGGCTTCTTAAAAATTTGAATGGATGATATGTGTTTAAATTAAAGATGAGTAATCCTAAGCTATGCGGCGAATAGTCCATTAATTTCTGTTTCTATGTTTTCAGCATGCGAAGTTCCGTTCATTTGCATGGATGGTTTTGTTTTCTGTCTACGCCGCAATGTGTAAATATTAAATTTTAATGTTTTTCGTTTGACCTTTTACCGCATACAGACAGTAGCCGTGCTACTATAATTATCACTATCACTAATATCATGTATTATCATAAAATCTATCGTGGTAAAGATTTTTCAATGATCTTTGCCATTTCTCCTACAACCAGATATTCATCATACTTGCAGTTTATACGTAATCATACCTGAACAATTATATTATTAAATTTCTTTCATTTAGAGAGTTGAAACATATTAAAACATATGATAAATTGAAACATTGAAACATATTATATCAAACATATAACATATAACACCCAGTTTTAATTCGGTTTACTTAAATTTATATCAAAATTTCTACATACAAATGTGATGCGTTAAATTGAAAAAGATACTTGTCGAAGATAATTTATATATCAATATTTTAGATTGGTACGACTGTTTTTATAGGTATTCAAAGCTGACGCGACTGGTGTATACTCCCAGAAAATCTGTGAAAATTTTGGATTTAAAACTGTGGCGGAGATTCCATACAGCGAAATAGATGAAAATATTAGACCGCCACCACCACACGAAGCTTTAAAGTTGATGGTAAAAATTTTGGAATAAGCGTACATGATTATACATGTTGTATTCAGACCAACGCACAAAAGATGAAATGATATAGTTTAAAAATGAACATATATTTACACTATACACATAAGTAGATATGATCTACATGTATACATATATGTATACGTTTCGTCTTTTTGAACGTGACAATAAAAGCTTTCTTATATTTAATCGTATACATACGTGAAACTGAATACTTGAAAAAATGAAAAGTCAAGCTGGAATTGTTGAATACGAAAATACCAATTATCATATATTATATATATGTATAGATATTGTTCATGTGTCTGTGTTCTAAAGGAACTTTCCTTAATCAATGATAAACCATGAATGTTTTGAAAGTATATATATATACAAATGTTTGTGTGTATTACACAATTATACTGTTACAAACGTGTTTAGAAAAAAGAAAAGAAAATTGTTGTATGACTTGTCGTGAAGTATAACAAACAAGAATAACGTTAAATAAGTGTTAAAATTTTTTTAAGAATGTGACAATGATTTCACACACTGATGAAAGTCTAGAGTTTACGAAATAATTTGTCACCTGAGAACATTGGTGCCCTTATATACATAAATAAGTTGAAACGGAATTAAAAAATTTCGCTACAAGTAATGTAGGGTGTTGGTAAAATACCAAAGAGTGGAAGCTCACGATTTAGATTGCAAAAATATTGAACCTGCGGCCAATATTGTATTCTATTGATATTTTTTTATAGAAGTTGAAGCACAGATTTACCTCATAAAATTTATTGTTGAGAAACGGGTCCACATCCCTGGGGGATGATGTTACTAAAGTATAAATATGATTGAATAATATTTTCGTTGTTAAGAAGTATTCCAGAAAGATAGAACAACTAAAACTAATACAAATAATATTACATATGAATGTTATTTTTTAAGGGTGTCAACAGAATAAATCCTCAATTTTACTATAATCCATGTCACAGCATTCATTTATTTCCTCAACTATCATATGCATCAAAGAATTCATATTACAATGATGTCGTAGGAACTTTGTAAAGTTCTACAGGTCAACACAATAATTTAAATCAGGTAAATAGAATATGAATGTTGTTCTAAACATACACTCGGTGTAATGAAGTGTATTTAGAACTGCAACGTTCGACCTCAATTTACAAGTGCTCAAATGTGAATGCCAGCATCTGAACTGAACTGTATAACAATGATTTTAACATCTTTCAATATCGTTAATTTTAAATGAAAGGCACAAAGATGATCGTCGATAGTTTACGTGGGGAAACAAAAACGTTCGGAAAAAACTTAAAGTAATTTGAACAAGAAGGGGCGATAATATTTCATCTCAAAAGTGAGGTGAAGAAAAAAGTTACCGTTTTCGATAATAGTTCCTGTTGAGACTGTTTATTGATATATAATTACTGTGATCAGTAACGCAACAATTACCACCTAGAAATTGACTTGTTGCCTGAAATGTTTCTGCAATTTATTCGCTTTAAATTGTAGCTGTGTCGAGTATCTAGCTTGAACTTTTTGCATGTATCTTATATCCCTAGCTTTCTTGATCGCAGCTTCCTTCTGTGTATCAGTCCACCCCAGAGCTCTATATTGTGTTAAAACTGCTCGCAATTTATCTCTTTTTGGCAGAGCTAGTGCTCTATTTGGATCCAAACTCTGTTTATAATACCGCATTAGAGATCTGTGTCCAATAGTGGCTCCAGATGGGAGCACTAATTGATAATCGGTATCATCAATTTCTGGAATTTGGACCTCTTCATCTGGATTTTCGTGCCCTTCATCAGGATAACTCGAAGAGTAGTCATAGAAGTCTGCGTACTCTGCCAGAGCTTCTCCTTCGTGGAGCATCTTGCAGTGTCCTTTGTCCAGCATGTGAGTTCTGGCTGCCTCCGCACTTTGGAATGCTTTACCAGAGTTATTGCACCAAAGGCACATGTACCCTGCATAAACTTTCTCACCAAGATATATCAGCAATCCTCTGGGGTTCGTGCAGTATTCAGGATCAGGTAAGAAGAAAGAATGAGCTTCGGTCATGTGTTTAAGATTACGGACAAAGGACCTGCTGTGATGACTACAGAAAAGACAGTCATTATTTTCAACCGGATTTTCAGTATCTTCTATCCATTCGTCCGAATCTATAGATTCGACTTCTGAATCAATTTCCATGTCTTCGAGGGTTTCAGGAGGATTTTTGAAGCGAGAATTTGGTCGGCAGTTATTTTTAGCTGATAAATTTTCGCCATTTTTCGATGCTTCTAATGTAGTGGCTTCAAGAACATCCTCATCATGGAAAGATAAGGCTTTTTCTTTGTGTTTTTTTGATATCGCATGATTCTCAAACTGATTTTTTGTGTTAAAACTTTTTCTGCAGGCTTTGCAGTTGTAAGATTGTTCCTCTTTTCCTCGCTGTGCAATCACCCTTCTCTGAAACTCATCCGATGTTACTGGCGGCAAGTCAGCAACTTTCCGCTTCAAGTTATACCTGTGCCAATCGGACTTATAATGCTGTCTTTGAATATCAAGATCCCTGAATGCCACACGACAGGTAATGCATGTGTATGGTGTATTCATAATGTCTATATGTTTCCTCAGCACAGTTGCTTTCTGAAATCAAAGAGGATCGAATTAATCTAATATTTATTTACACATACAGCCATATACTGACAAGATTTCGAACAGACTTCCATGAACAATTGACTTCTTTGTTTCTAGCAGAATATCTACTTTTTTTTACCTACATGCAACACAAGCCATATAAATTTTTTAATAGTAACCTGGTGTTACTATATTGAAACATTTGCTGCAATTATTAGCAATACAGAGTAAATGTACACAGCAAAGCAAAGATTTGGCGCGTCTAAATTGTATGGAATGTTCCATATGTAGGTTCCCTTTGAAATACAAATTGCCCCGTCGTAAAATCCATTTCTTTATTGTGAACATCTTGGAATGAAAGAGTGGACAATTTTATATCAGCCTTTAGATTATTAACAAATGATGTCAAATGCCTTGAACTATACTGGACAGTACAGGACAGTATTGACCATTCCGAGCATAAGCAACGAATAAAATTTAGTGAAGGATCTATTAGTATGCAAAACATGATCGTTGAATAACCAAAAGGCAAATGAAATATCAAATTGTCTGATAACGTGATACCCGTGATTGAACAGCTTTTTGCACCCAATTATTGCAATGGAATAATGTCAGAAATTAGCTTTCAAATTAAAATTACTTATAGTTTTCATATAGTTAGGCATAAATTAGATTAGGTTAGGATTTCGTCAGGTGCGACTAATTTAGTTTTTAAATCGCGTGTTAGAAACTGATCATGCTAATCAAAATTGAAAAATTTCAATTGCCAAGATTATTACCAGAATAGTATTGATTATCTCTTGCGACGGACCACGATGGACACTCGAACAATTACCAACAAATCAATCACGTTGCGACACTTGCATATGTACAATCCTCTTCGAGACTTGTGCTGACTTACTAAAAGCAGAATGAAAGCTCGTTCAATTATGGCTTTTCAGTCAGCTAGCAGACAATAATCGGAGCGCTTTCTTTATACAACGATCGTGATTGGTTAAAAAGTTGCCACAGAGCTCCGTGGTGTTACTTGGAGCACGTGTAAAATTTATAATCGAACGTAGCTTGAAAACGAGTAGAGGTTAGAAACGTCATAAGCTCACATGGCAGTTACGGCAGTTACGGAATGAAATGAAGCCACAAACAACTCATGCTGCTAAAAACTTGGAACAAGTTTATTAATTGGTTATTGTTTATGACTCAAGTTTTTTTTAACCCTTTTCACCTTGAAAATATCCAAGATTATTAATTTCAAAAAAATTTAGGCAGCTCGTTTGACTCAAGTTTTCTGGTGTAAGGACCATAGACTTAAAGAGAGTACGAACTAATTGCTAAAAAGATTTCGTTTAGTGCTCACAATTAAATTCATTGACCATTTTCTGAAAAATGATGGCATGCGTATTCCCTATACTGCCAAAGTGAGAGAGAAGGAAATTCAAGCGGGCATTGTCTGTTTCTTTCACGAATCGACATAAGAGTACGTTCACACGGCGGCTGTCACGATTTCAATGCATAGACATTTCAATGGGACCGTGTGTCCCCTTTACGAGCACCACTATTCTTTTCACTCGCCACCACATGCGTCGCTGCGATCAGTAGTATTACCCCCCCCCCCCCGACGTCTTCTGTGCTAATTCTTGCTCCATGAGGCTGTACTACACGTAATGCTCTGTAGCTATGATATAGGTATAGAAACACGAACAAGGTGTGCTCTAAACGGAGACGCGCAGTATCAGTCACATGATAGCCCGCCCATGACGTCACGACAATTATGGGTAAATTTAAATGACATCATGTGCGAGCACATTCTCAATGACCGAGCGGCAGCAGATGCGCAAGAGCATACCTTGTTTCCTTACCATTTCCTTACACCATGTCCGTAGCAGCGAAAAATGTAAGGATATTTGGATCGGCTACCTAGTACCTACCATCTCGTGGTCGTTTCCAAACCGTTTTGTTTTTCGTGTTCCTGATTTAATAGCACCCTCAGTCACGAAATAAGTTTTTGGGACTAATTTTTGATGTGCTTGGTCACCCGATTACACGGTACTCTGTCGCAATTAGCATCACGGAAGCACTGCGTGATGCAGAATACATTCGTAAAGGTCATTAGTCGGGAACAAATTACAAAAATCCACTGCGTATTAGGAAGTCAATTAAGAAAGAGTAATCTCGTATGCAAAAAACGTTACGAAATTAACGCGGTTTCGATACGCTATTTGATTGCTTGCACGCTCTTTAGAAGAACGTGATTACTCAATGCTAACGTAGACGGATTCAATTGCGATAAACGTTTATTTGAATAATTATCATCAGAATAGGAAATTGATGTACAATAACGAACGTTCTCAGCAGGCCAACTTCGTCTTAACGGATGTAACTATTGATACATTACGGGAGTGGATATTAATTATTATTTGACAACGGTAAAATACGATCGAAATGAATAATAGCAATATTAAATTGAGAACGAAATATCATAGAACCATTGATAATAAATTAGAATTACTTCAAAATTTGAACTATTTGGTGGTCAACATTTTTTTTTAGTATAATATATTCCATAAAATGCAATTAAAAATTGCAACAAATTGAAATATCCTCAAGCAGAGTTTACTGCTAATATATTTAGGCCAAAGAAAATTTTTATTTGGAATAACTTGAGAAATTGTTACGAATTGATTCTCATTGAAGGTAATTATTTAAGCAAAGTATGCGCGATGTAAACTGTGGTGTGAATACTAGTACAGTAAAGTAAGAAATTCTAATATAAACTGACATTGTGCTAAGACAACTTCCCTGTTCTAGGCATACTTTTTTTTGTTCAATCAACAAATTTCCGTACTCTTTAAATTGCATCAATGTCAACATCGTCTTCTTCTGAGTCATCAATAACAGGTTTCTTGGTGGGCTGCTGTTGCTGCTGCTGCTGTTGTTTCAGTGGTTGCTTGGCTCTATCATCGTATTCGATCTGAAACATAAATGAACATACAGTCTTTATTCAAAAAATTTAATCTTAATACAAAAGATTCTATTTGTTTAGAGTTTCTGTTCAACGATATTTTCATTCAACCTTATTGAACACCATTTCATTAGTGTTTAAAATGTAAAGTATTCATGACTTGGCTATCACTGATTTTACTAGTTGAAGAAATCAGCATAAAACTAGTTCCTAGGTGCCTACCTCAAGATCATCATCTTCTTCCTGGGAATCCGAGTCTTCTTCTTCAGCTTCTTTCAACCACGTTAGGAATGGAGCTGCTTTGTCATGAATTTCTTGGGCCAAGTCTTTGGAAACATACTTCTTGCTAACTTTGCTTGCCCACTCGAGTAAAGCTTTTTCTTCCAATATATCAGAGTCGTAGAAAAGCTGAACAACAAATAATGCAGCATTATGCAATAGCCAAGAAATTAAAAAGTTTATTACGTATTTTGTCACAAATTAATACATATACAGGGTGTCCCATGTCTCCTTTATTGAAACACCTAAAGAGCTAAACCGAACTACTCCAAATTGCATTCGTCAGGTTGTGCCTATTGAAAAAAGCTAAGCTTTTTTTCGTCTTGTGGATAAATTATTGAGACTAATTAATGAAAAAAATGAGTAAAAAAAAAGGCCTCAAAAATAGACGCTTCTTACCTTCAGAATTCCGGGAACTTTTGGCATCAACGAATCTTTGTGGAGAGCGATGACCTGTTCTATGCCTCCTAACAAATACTTCTGTGCTTTAGCATCGTCGTGAGTAAAACGAAGTAGTAGTACGCGATGCTTTTTCACTTGGATAGCAATAGCATGATCAAACAATAGCTCAGCAAGAACCAAAGGGGCTTTCGATTTGATCTCAAGACGCTCGGCCTCACTAACAAGTTCTTTGTGGTTATCAAGTTGGCCAGCATCACGTCGACGTTTGACCAACTCGTAAAAAATGTCCATTCGTTCTTTCTCGGTTTTTTCGAGATCATCACTGATAGTCATGCCTTTTGCTCCGTCTGTTAAATCTTGTTGCCGAGCTCGCACTGCCTCTTCAGAGACATCAACTGCCCACTGATCGTACTCATCTTCAACAGCAATTTTAGTCGGAGCTTCAACTATTATATCCGTAGTACTGTTTTCATTTTCAGGGGAACCTGAACGATCACCGTTAGTATCACCGTTAGCTTTTTTAGAACGTTTGCCGCGCTTTCCTTCAGTAAGAGAACTTCCTGTGGCTGCTGGGTTCAGGCTTGGTGGATTCTTCAATATAAATGTATTCAGTTTGTGGTTGAATTCAAGGAGGTTGTGATGACCACAGGCTTTGCATCCCTGAGAAATGGTTCCCTTTTTAGCGCTGATAAGCAGTTCAGTTTCCGGATTGTCACAAGCCGGACACAAAACGTACTTTCTGATGAATCCATCGAGAAGATCTTGAAGTTTGGTTGCATCATGAGATCCGTTAACGATGAATCTTTCATTTTTAAAATCAAATTGAGTCTGAGCTCCAAGTTCGCATCCAAAGTACTTCGTTGGGTATGTTGGGGGTCTCCCGATTGCTTTGGCGACTTCTATCATGTTCACGATTACGGTTTTTATCCCATTGCCTTTGCCCTCTACCTTGGCTTGGATCCGAGGCATTTTGTAGCGATAAAAGGCATCGCTAACAGCCCGATTGACGTTTAGACTCCCCATGGTGTCTGGTATTTTCGCCTTCTACTTCTCGCAAATTTATGAGTTCGTTCAAACTGTAACAACTTTTGACGAGACGTTTTTGCGAAACGTAGAAGCAGCTTGTGTGACTGTTTTACGTTGTGCTCTTGCCGTATACCTTGTCTCTGGAGTTCAGGTTGGTAACGTCCTCAAACTTCTATATTTTATCTTGACGGTTTTGAGCAACAGTTTGATTGCTGAGCAGTGACGACCTTGCCTGGCAGTGGCTACCTACCGGTAGCAAACAACGTGTCAAGTCAGGGCTGGTTTTTTTCGTTGTTGCGGTTCGGTATGCCGCGATACCTTGTGACGACAGTCACGTTTCCCTGAATGGTTGAAGCTTCCGATGCCTATTACTGAAAATGATTACAAATTATTCAATTTTCAACGAAATTATAGTGTTAGAGAAGATCAGACGAAGTTATACGATCTTCCAATGAAGTAGCAATTACATTGCAGCAACAAGGATGACCACTGAAGCTAACAGACGATAAGCAGCATATGAGACATGTCCTCATCCAGAAAAAATTTGCCGCGATTTCTCAGTCTGAATTAGGTGTCTAATGTCTGATATCTAATATCCGCTACTTTCAGCCTCAAAAAACAATGACATTATTCTACCGAGGAATTTAATGGAGAGGCTATACTGATTATAATTCAATTATGATTTTCCAAGCAAGAGATGAAGATTCCGTTTTGAGTAGGCTTTTTTTTCATTTCTGATCGTTTCAATATCGTTTGGTAGTTAGAAGGCTACTCCAAAAAAACATGACTTTAAATTAAACAGTCAATATTTGAAAAGGTGGCATACTTCAAAAGCGATTAATTAAATAAATAAATTTTAACAGTGGAAAAATAAGTATTGTGATTTTCGAGTAACAAAGGAGTATCTAGTTTTAAAAAGGGAACTATCATTCAATCAAAAGATAAAAGATTGGGAGATTTATGTTCTCAATAAACTTAATTTCTGTGCACTAAACACAGTAAAGTATGACAAAAATCACCTGGAAAATTTTGAGGTCCTGTGTTTGGGCAGGACCAGATGGTTTAGAAAACGTTGGGTGGTATCTTGGTGCGGATTTTGCCTCGGTCTGGTGGGCAGAGGGGGGTGGTCTTCAATGATCATACACGCTGCCTGTCTGCCGCTCTTGCCTTCAATAAAGCCTGACCGCCACACCGATATTATTGTTCGACCGGGTGTCGATAGCGAAAGATTGATCTGCGTGGAAGAGATGGTTCTGCCAATCTTGGGACCGTTGGACAATGTCCACCCTCCGCCGCCTTTGCTGCAATACACCGATCCTTTCCCTCTGGATATCCTGGATGTTTCTGTTACCGAAAAAAAAAAAAAAAAAATACCTCTTTCAATAAGTCTTTATGGCAAAATAAATTGAATTATATATCAAATTATCATAACAGTCTCACGATTATGAATAACGTGTTTCCAATAAGTATTTGATTTTTACGATTTGGACCTACTATTTAGCCTATCAATCCCATCAACAGAGCATTCTTCTCAAAAATTCATGGGTACAAGCAAAATTCGCATACCTATAATTGATTAACACCCTCAGATGAATCTAAAGAAATAACTTTAATTCAAGTAACTTCTGAAATCATATGCGCTTTCACTTCGTTTTAGGTCAACTAAATTTAAAACACTTTTTCGTGATAATTAACGCCACTCTTGAGAAAAAGAATTCATTATACTGGGAAGGAATGAATATAAATATGACAAATGAGTAGTCATATTTGGAGACACGATTATACATGCTGAACACATTCTTCAGCATCCTAAAGCACTCAACTATTTCCGCAATATTTATGATATTTTGAAAAATTGAAATCAGTTATAGGGAAAGTTCAACGATAAATCACAGCCAAGAGCATAAGATCCAAACGTATGAAAATACGAAGAAACCATGAAATTTGATTGATACCTTTTTGAAACTATACCCAGAAGACGAACGTGTAGAAAACTGATCTTTGAGACAAGGAAAATATACGCCATAAGTACGTCTTCTTGGACTGTTTTGATGAGACAAACTGATTCTGTCACCTCAAAAAGATGCATTAAACAGCATTGAAGACAGGTTTCTGTGACATTCTCATTTTAAGCCTCAAATGGATCTGCACGTTGACTAAATTGGTACACGGAGTGCTTAGTAAATATGCACACGACGAAACTGTCTTAGAACGTCGTCTATAGAACACATTTTCATTTATTTCGCAGTAGTCTAGGAGCCATTCAACAACGAAATGAGTAACTGTAATTAAGGAATGT
The DNA here is from genome assembly GCF_021155765.1 of Diprion similis. Lineage (NCBI taxonomy): Eukaryota > Metazoa > Arthropoda > Insecta > Hymenoptera > Diprionidae > Diprion > Diprion similis. Next base: position 8,309,268 of record NC_060112.1, on the reverse strand, counting down.
CTTTTCACAATTTAACATCATCGATCGATGGATATCCGTGGGCATTCGACATGCTATCATCACTCGCCAATCACTGGTATCTGACCTTTTCTTATTTTCCCGATTTCAGGCACTGGCTGTACTGAAAAACGTTATGTGCTTTCCTCTTCCCGAATACCAATTTAGCGCGACGGTTTCAGCCGGTCCCCGCCCTGACAATCATTATAGATAAGGTCGAAATCCTTCAGAGATACCATTTCTCTAGATTGGCAAGATTTTTGAATAACGAATTTTATATTGACTCATTCAATTGGCACCCAACTCCTGGGGTTATAATGCGGAGAAATATCATTAAGAAGAAATAATCACAATCACAATCAGATAAAACACATTCTAAGTTTGATCAGAACGGACTTATGCGTATAAAGAAAGAAAATGAACGTCACAATACACGCGAATAGCAAAATTCCAGAATTTTACGCAAGTATTTAGAAAATGGATAAAAGTCAAAGAAACGAATAAGTAAATATAAATAATTTCTGTGCAAATGTAACGTTAATTAGAAGAAACGTGCGAAGAAAATGGGCTAAGATGTTTGATTCATACCGTCGTCTAGACATTCGATTTTCTACGGAAACGCCGCTGTTCAATACCTTCAATACGTAATTTGCAATGTCTGTAATTTCCTCATGATCGAAGTGAAGGGCGGGATGAGTGTGAGATTCTATTTTCCTCCCTTTTTTCAAGTGTCTTGTTACACGCGTGACCTATTTATCTGAACGGCATCACTTGTAAGCACCATCGTAATGAGATTTCCAGAAGCTGTTGTAGAGGGCTAGATGTGCTTGAAATTGCATTTGTAAAGGTTGAGTATACGTGTTATTTCCTTTGTGCCGCGTTTCGATTTTTTTTTGTGTTTTGTAATTAGTTTTGGTTAGTATGTCGCACGCGCGGGTCTGGTTTTATGGATCATTTGGACGATTTTCGCAAGGGCTCAATCCCAGGGTCATGATAGCGAAAATCTTCTGGCCCCTGCACTGCAGCTTTGACAGCCGTGATGTTGTTGTTGACTAAACAAATGGAAAGGGAAACAGTCCAAAAGACAGTCGGAGACAAATCGTCTCTCAAAAGAAAAGAACAACCAATGAAAAACTGTCAAGACCGTCAAAAACGGGAACCAGAACCACCGTAATGAGAGCCACCAAGTTAATTATTGCAAAAATTTGCAAGTTTTACTTATAAAACCTTTTCTCGTATAGTCCAATATCTTAGCATTTGATATTCGAAATCGCTTGGTTTTATCACTTCTATGTATAGCGATGTTGTTTTGTCCATGTTTATTGTCATTGGCTAAATAACATCGTAGGGGATTTTGTAATGTGGTTTTCTCCTATCGTAAATTTTAATTCATTGTCAGACGCCTCCCACGACTCAACCTTTATAAACATTAAACATAAAGGTACGCTTGCCTGCACTTGGTTCTCGAAAATTTCCCGCTTTGCACAATTAACATCTTTTTGTTTTAACAATTTTTTGTTTTGTTCAAAACGGCCCATTGCAGCATTTAATGTGTAAAGGACCTTTAAATTTCGTTCAACCGGCAATACGCGAAACATACGAATTGTGTACATCTGTACGTCCATACATCCATACATCTATTCAGTCATGGATCTTGTGAAGAATTTAAAACAACGAAATTGAGACGAGACTTTGACCCGATAGGGTCAAGCTGACCCCAGATTAATATACGTTTTCAACGCGAATACTGATGTTGCGACAACGGGGTTTGCTATAGTCAGTCTTTACCAACCGAGATATAATTTTGTGAAATTTTACCAATCACCCCGAACACGTGATATAAAATGGATTAATTTGATAATTTACAAAGAATATATTTGAGCCAGTACACAAAACTCACTGAAATTGAAAAGAATAGTTATTTTTCATTGTGAAGCATGTGGACCCAGGGGGTTTCACCGAGAGGTTATTCACTTTTTGGAATTGCAAACCATTTAATATGAGGCGATTCCCAAGTGATAGTGTAAAAAACAATTGAAATCGTTGAAGCACAAATTACTTGGTTTTCGACCGAAAATCGCTTAAATCGTTTAAAATCACGGTGTAAGTTGCTGGCAATCATTGAATATCTTAAAAATTGAAAAATCGATTGAAATTTTATGAAATCGAGTGAAATTACTGAAATTTCGCAATAGCTTATCACATAATCTGTAAGTGAACAGCTCGTCGAGTTTCACCTTTATTGACTATTTACTAGGCCTACGCATCATGGATACGAAAAAGCCATCGACAGCGTAATTTTACATGCAATGCTCGAACACATATGTATATCAAGGGACACTTGCGTTTCACGCAACAATGACGTCAGGAAATGTATTCCTACAATTGTCGGTATCCGGCGATCGTCAACGGTTTGGAGAAGCCAGTACCGTGCGGGTAAAGTTGCATAATTGCAGTTGTTGCGTTGGGGCACCTGGTATCACGTGACTCGCAATCGGCGTAGAGTTCCGTGGTTAAGTCACGTGGTAGCAGGTGTACCAATGCAGCAGCCGTAAACATTCAACTTTATTGTTATCGGTGGAAAAACTGTTTAAAGGGGTGAAAACGAACCCCAAAGACGGTCACCCAACGAACGGGGTGATTTCTTGATTCACTTGATGTATTTGAATGAAACAACCGATGAAATATTTCTATTGATTTCTAATGAACCATCAAGTCCCACGAGACTGCAGTACGATACCTCGGACTCAAAGTCAATACATTACAGCCGCAAGATTATTGTACTTATTACGTAGGTATTTACTTTTCTCAGGCCTTACAACGTTGATCAAAGATTGGTATGCGTGTTATGGCCGAGACTCACGCCTTACTAGTTAGCAGTCATGCGATTTTTCAAACATACCGATCACATTAAAATATTTTGAAATAATTTAACAAGTGATACATTTCTAGCGCACATGTATAAATGACGGTGATATAATGACAAAAAGACCACACGAAGGACATTCCACTTTTCAGATTGCTAACGCGGCATCCACCTTCTACAGAATGTGGATTGCTCCTCTCCGCGAGTTCTCGCAAGTGCTTAGTAGACGTGTTTATTTGTATACAAGCGACAATTGAAAAAGACGCTTGTTTCTTAAAAGTAGAGAAGTCGTATTCAAATTTCCACGAAGTGATTATGGATATTACAATAAGTATATGTCAGTCGAAATCACATGGAAAGACGAAAGAATATAGAGAATCTTATTCGTGAATACGAATTCGGGGTCACGCCCATTGCATATGGCAGCAAAATATCACTATATAGACATTTAAAAACCTCTACTAATCGATGTTTTGTCGTATAAACATTCCGATATTTTCTTTGCCGTAAATGTGAGTTGCAATAATAAATAATTACTGCACGACCGTCTAATATATTATATCAGCAATAATTTACAATCAGAAATAAAATTAACGCTTTCTACAATATGCAACAGCAATGAACTTTGCATATTGATTTAGTACAGTAAATCATTATACGACCTGACCATAATACTTATAATCTTAATATTCCATTCTACGCAAAAGAAATGAAGGAAAACCATGGAAAATAAGTGCCAAGAGCAAGATTCCCTTCGCATGAACTTCGGCCTGTAACTCAGGACGTTTCAGAGATGTTTGTGACACAGATTAAGCGTTGATCCAGAATATTCCTTTCTTGTAAAAAGAAATTGCACGATTTGCCACTTACCGCAACCCTTCTGGCCGGGTTTCGCAATCATCACGCATGGCTCTGTTACCGCACTGTTAGAATATAGGTTCGCCCGCACATGCAGAGTCCTTTCTCGTGCTCAGCGTTAAAAATCACCCAAACTTGAGCCCATTTTTTTTGTCGCTTTTTTGACATTGACAAAAAGCCTCGCATGTTGTTCAGTCCACCGCGCGGAAGGAATACACAGACAAAATTCCAAATTACGACATCATGCAGGAATTATTCAGCGCTGAATGCCTGAATTACGCGACTGAAACCTAGCGGGAGATGAAGGGATTAAAATTTGATTTTTTGCAGGTCCAACGCGCGTATTTTGAGCCCGGAAACTTCCTACAGCGAATCACCCGGGCTTCGAACGAAGGGCTGGACTGGAGTAGTGCGATTTACAAGAAACGTCGCGTACACGTAAAATTACCTTCTCGGTGATGACGCATAAGTCGAGATTTGCGTATGGTGGTTCTGGTGTTTCGCTGCTCTACTACTATGCGGCAGGTGTAATATACCCCCGATAACAATACGTCGGAGATTTAGCTCTCTACTGAAGAGAGTTCGCCGTTCGTGTCCCGGACGATATTCGCCAGCCGATTATACACCCGCGTTTTGCGCAAGCGTCGTAAAACTGTAAGGCAGACGTCGAGATGGTGCCTATTGATCGTCCTCAACGACGACGACGACGACGTCAGTTACGGCCGCATTCAGGGTGCGACACGTACTTCCTCTACACGGATTGGCAAGACCAAATTTTCGCGAGTGCAATGCGGAAATTTTTCGACACGCCATATACTTTAATTAATATATGTACTGTGTACAGACTCTCAGATTGATTCTGACACATTCAAGGCCGTCGGTGGTGTACTCTGCCGCCACTTGTTTAAATCTGGGAAAAAGATGCCATCGACGGCCTTGAATGTGTCAGAATTAAGCTAAGGTTCCGTACCATATAGGTAGGTGTGTAGGAATAGGTCAGCCGGATCGAATGATGTACAGCTTTATATCAATTTTTTTCCTGCAAGACTGGGTAAAATGCAGCTTTTTATCGATGCGTTTGAAACATAACATGGAAAATGCTTAGAAAAATGTCATTTCGTTCATTTGGACGAAAATTTGAAATGTCAACTCTATTCTGTCTGTCTATTAAGAAAAAATTTGAAACAATTTGAATTCGATTGAAACAGTACTTCAAGTTCCCGCAGTGAGAAATTTTTGGTATAAAAACTAACTGGCACATAAGCCTGTATCTCGTCCGTTCAAACGAACCTTCCGAACTTGTAACATATTTTAAATGATACACGTTGGTTGCTTGCGAAATGAATATTCGTTTAAGGTAATAGTTGCTAGCCATTGTTATAAAATGTGAATACTACGATACTTTGCATTATTACAACTGTTCTATGGAAATTTTCTACACACTTTTACCTGTACTTTTACCAATTTCAGCGAAGCTCTGTATAAATTGTAACAACGATGCAGCCTGCAACGTCTCCAAAAGCTTCCCACTTTTCCAAAGCATTGTAGTAATTACTAGTAGTATTATAATGAGTGTTGAATGAAAATGAAAATTTTTAATTCCCTATTTCTGTCCCACACCGAAGTGCAATGCTTGTGTTATTAGTACAACAATCTCGCATCTATCGTTTGGCTTCGTGTGACGTCCGAATCCAGCACTTACAATAAAGAAGCCAAAATATGCGAGTATAATTATTCGGCGCATTACTGCAGATTACTGAATTTCAGACAATCCTGAAATAGCGAAATAACGATTTCTCATGAACATGCATCGTCACGCTAACTTTGCGAACCTCAACCTTATCCCTCGAACGGATATTCAGCCTAGAGGTCAGGAGTCCATATGGACAGAAGGTCACTGCCGCGCCCGCATATTTCATGATTGAACTTGATAATTTTTTCATCGGGACAACAGTAATATGAGGCTAAAGTTAGTATCGTGAGCGTAACGGGACATTGGGGGAAAAGTCGCTGTTTTGCAATTTTGTAGTGACTTTGAAAATGCGATTGAAGTTAGTAACGTTACCGTACCGGTGTTAAAAAAAAAAAAAAAATCGTTACTACGCACCATTAGAATTTAGAATTTTCTGAAATTTAGTAAACCATACTGAACCAAGGACCCATAATATTTTTCAAAAACCAAATACTTGAAAGTCATTCTAAAATTGCAAAATAATAAATTTCTTGATGTTTCGGTGACGTTAACGTTACTACTTCAACCTCGTCTTTGAAATGGCTAAGTTTTGAAAATATAAATCAGTTTCACCTTTACAATTCACCGCCTTTTAGAAATTGCTAAAATTGCGAAATAACGGGTTTTGCTGACTCCGTATTATCTCATAATGCCGAATGAAGTAAAGCGAAAGGATAGAATAAATGAAAAAACAAACGAGATGCTTTGCGTAGACGAGTATCAGATTTGGCAATCCACTTCGTATTAATCGTTATTTGTTTTTATTGCTATTAATTTCATTACTAAATGATGATAATGAAAATATGAATAAAATACGCAATTGATTACACGGGGTAATAATGACATACCGGAAAACGACGGTATATGCAAATGATATAAAAGATAAATCGATGAAGTTTGTACACACGTCATAGGATATAATACGCTTGTGTTCGCATGCCTCACCTCCGTGGTTATACGACCGTGTATAAATTCCGTCCCGCCATCACTACACATATCGCTACTAAACCATGAATATAAACATCCTATATACCGATTATACTTCATGGGCGAGAAAATAAATTCGATAATCATTTATGATCTTCATCGTTACGATAAACAATCATTCTTATAAACAGAAGGAACCAATTTACCCGAATAACAATTTAAATGTAATTCGCAGCTTTTCAGTCCCCAATAAAAGTATTCATATTGTATTACTGACTTCAAATAGAATAATGCTGCGCAGCATTGGCAAATTGCACGACAACGGCCATACGGCACACGGTAGAGTATAAGCAACTTTTTTGTGGTATGTATAGGCGATATGAAACGTGTACGATAAGTGTTTATTCAGCGGCAACGTGGACTAACAATAATCAAGTTCGCATTGTGCTCAACGCACACTTAGATTTATTAGGTATGCGTATATATGTATGTGTATATTGATTGCAATTCGGTAAGGTGTAGAGCGCGCCATGTGTAACATTACACCACGTTGCGTTGTATCAGAGGTTACTACACGTACGCAGGGAGGCGGTTCGTATCTTATGTAATGACAGACTGCACGCTCTCACAGTGGTTCTCATCACACCTTATTCGCTGCAGGCTTCACAGTGCTCAAAATGACGGACTCGGGGGGAAAGCTTTGAGAAAATAAGGGGATATTAGGGTTCCAATATTTTTTCATTGTACTGCCTAAAGAAAGAAAAATTAGATACACACAGGTGTGTCCGTTAATTTGGTCGTTTTGGAGTTTTTTTAATTGCACCACAAAAATATAGGCACGATGTGATAAAAAAAAAAATAAAAAAAAATAAACTCGTGCAAGTATAAAAATCTACGGATAATATTAACACGTGCCGGAGAGCGTTGGAATTTTGATTGTAAAATATATTGAATGTTCGATGGTCTTTAATATTATTATTATTATTATTATTATTATTATTATTATTATTATTTTTACCCGGACTAAAAAGGAATGAAAAAATAAATGTGCCGCTCGAGAAAAATGTTCATATGACGAACTAAATGTAGGAACAAAATAATTTCGGATGAGCACACGTAGATAACGACACTCAATTGAACCGTAAAAATGATAGTTTTCTGAAATATAAGCGAGTTTTGAGATTCAATGTAAATTTTTTTTTTTTTTTTTTTTACATTATAAACATTGTTCTCAAACATCATATTACTTTTTTCAGTCCATTTTAGTTTGTGGAAAAAAAGTAATTGATTGCCAAAAATTGGGGGGTCTTAGGGGGAAATTGAGTACTTTTAGGTACATTTGAGGGAAACATTCAGTTTTAGAGTTGGGGTCAAAACTTAGAAGGGTCAATATTTGGAATGGCCGATATATACACTGAAATTTCAAACATGCGAAAATAAAATAACGAAAGACGAATTGTTTGAAATCTTGATTTTTGAAAGTGTGGCTGATTGTAATGACTCCTGATCACTTACACTATTTTCAAATATTCTTGTAGAATAACTTCCTGCACCAGCATTTAATACAAATTTTGCAAATTTTATGTTTTTCTGGCTGAGTGCGTATACTTTGTGTCGAAGGAAATTTTACGGAAACGTTTGAACAATAGGGAAGATTTTTATGGGTAAACTCACCTTTTCACTTCAAGTTTATACTGAGACTTTACCGAATAGTAATTGTAACTCTTAGATATGCATGAAGTACTTTAAATATCAGCAGTTAAGAGCAAGATCAAAAATGAATTGTCTACAAGTTTTGTAAAAGACTTTGTCTTATATCTTAATACGATTTCGAAATATTCGCCTGGGGCAATTGAAACCGATCACCCTATATACCTAGCCACGAAAAGTTTAACCGGTTGTACTTCATAATTATGCAGACAAAAAATAATAATTATCTCGTGTGAGTTTAATATTTTATGTGAGTTGAAATTTTGCGTAATCATCTCCATCTCTATGCAAAATTTATTTGGCAGATTCATACTTACACCATTCTATCAATGGAAATTTTCAATTATTAATTAATGAAATAAGATGTTATAAGTACACAAACTGATAAAGCATCTAACAACGCAGTTTTTTATTACAATTTTCAGAATTTACTGATCAGTATGTTATTAATGTGTATAATCATTAACGATATCGATTTATACATTAATAAATTAGAACCTAGGCTGCAGGCGTGCTTTGTTTACTGCAAGATAAAGATTTAACTGGCGGGAAGTTTCAAATAGAATAATGAGTTATTTATGCCAAACCTGAATCACGAGTTACGGCACTTCTCCAAGACTCAATTCCACGGAAGAATCAGGTTAACAATCAATTTTTCATAAATCACTAACCGCCTTTACACTTTCCAGCTTAGAACAGCGAAATAAAAAACTTACTCCAAGATACGCTATTGTTTGAATCTGATTGTACAACTACCAAATTTAATCACGCAGAACCACGATTATTTTAGATAAAATATGTGGCGTTGTGCAATTAAAGTACGTAAGGTGATGAGTGGAATCTTCACACAGTCGTATCGTTCATCATAATTTACCGACAATATTAATTGTCAAGCGCTTAAAAATAATCCTCTCAGCTCCATTTAGATTGGGTTGAATTGTGAAATAATACTATTTTTCGCGTGCGACATCTTCTCGAATATTGTTTCTTTAAAGTTAGTACTTCGTTACATTCAAATGTTCCTGAAAATAACTCGCCAAATGCGTCATCGCGAAAAAAACGGCATTTTGAATCTGTGTCAGTTTTTTTAACACATGTATGGTTGACCCGTCGCGTGCCATAAATTAACATAATCTCTTTATCGGAGGACGATAATTGACGTAATATAAAAACTCTACGAAAACAATTTTTCTTCTAGCATCGTAGGCAAAAAAATCAGTTTTTAACGCCTACTCGATGCACCAAACGAAATGATTTACCTACCAGTTCTTATGACGCACATGCAGCGCTATTAGTTGATACGCTCGCTGCTTTATCGTTTCATTCATGCTAATGCCCATACTATATACGTGTATTCTCAGTATAAAACATACATGTATTGCATATTCATGTTCAGTAAACCAATCGACATAATATCTTAAAGTGATAAGAAACATGTTCACTTTGGAATTTTCGCGTAGATGAATTTTCTCTGCAGTCAAAAATCGGATAATGTGTGCACATAATATTTGTACGGATCCACAAATGCATATACGTGATATATCGTGACGCTCGGATCCGTTCGATGACGTCACATCACAATCACACCGGCGCACTTTAATTTCCACTGTGTAGTGGGATATAAAAGTTTGCCAAACGCGTTTGGGGAATCGCTTGTTTCTCAACTCGCTCGTTATTATTATCATCGATAGAAAAAATGTACACACGCTATAAGAGGTATATGTATGTACATGAATTTCTTTTAATTTTATTGCATGCCGTGGAAAAGTTGAGCATGCCATGCATTATCTCATACACGCAGGTCGACGATAGCAGAATACAGAAAAACTACTGTTCTTACATATAGTTTAAAAAGTAGTAAAAGTACCGAAGCAATCTAAGTGTCAAGAGCGAATTACTAATCGATTCAAAGGGAAAAAAAATTGATGGGAAAAGAAATTTGCAAGTATGGTGGAAACGGTACGAGATGGAAATAATTGAGTTGGTTAATATAATTCAAAATTTGGACAAAAGCAAGAACACACGTAGAAAAGTGAGGTATTCTTTATAGTTTCCTGCGCATACTTAAGAAAGTGATAAGCTTAGTTACACAGATGTAGGTACGGAATGACGCAGTGACGTAACGAGGCTGTTTTCGTGCATTGAAAACGCAAAATCGGACCGTCGAGACGTGGCGGAGATGAAAATAAATAGCTAATTATAATTCAGGATGGGAAGTTCTCTGATCAAATATCAATAGGAATATCGGTAAAAGGCTCGTAGTTCATTTCTCGTATTTTGAGAACATCGGAATAACATCTGGGATCGAATGAATAACGATTTTTTAAATCAGAGAACGGCACGTTCACCGCGCACCGTGCGGACCCAACATTCCGTGTTTTCTACATTTTGCGCATCACGCGACCACGTTCGTTAGCGAGCAGCAGTTGTTATCGTATATTTGTGATTTAAGAGGTCTTTCTGATCGACATTACGCAGCACGTATGGTATATTGGACAACTGTTCATATTTCGAACGAGGAGAACAGTAGGCCATTTTGAATATGGAACGCGATGTAGAGCGTTGAAAAGTGTACATAAGTACAAAGAGAGGGAAGGAGAAAGGGAGGGCGAGAAGTGTGTATTATATCGTAGCCAGGTTTGTCGGTGCATGGTAGAGTTGATAAAAAGTAAAGATCAGATTTCTCGAAAGATGATAGCGATTCAAGAGCAGAGTTCGCATCCAAAATGGCTGTTGCTAAATTTAGTTTTGCAAAATAAAAAAAATAAAATAAAAAAATAAAAAAAAAACATACTGGTGTTAATTACGGATAGTTACATGTAATTAAAAGAAAGACAAGAAAATAGCGTAACCTCACCTTGACGTTGATGAAAAGTCATATAAAATGGTAACGCCCTGCTGGACGGCCGCCTTCTAGCGTGAAAATTAAAAGAAAAATTCACAAAAAATCCAAGACAGATGGTTCACCCCTTTGAGAGCCACCCAAAGTCGCTGTGCAGTTTTGATAGCCTGTAAAAGAGAAAGAAGCAAAAAGTACATGTATGCTGCCGAAGGAAAACTTTCATCTCGAACAAAACACCAATCACTAACACCTGGGATTATGCAATTCTCAACGATTATACGCCAATCTTAGCCAGAGCGAGGAAAAAAGTACGTTAACCACACCAAGTACCTACTTTTTTGCCAAGAAATTACAGCGTAACGACCCGACCCGGACGACGGTTACGATTTGTCTGTTACAATAATGAATAAAACATTAAACAGTCGGGAAACTGACTTCCGTCGTGGCGCAAACTCTGAGAACGGATAAGAATGGGTATGAGGCAACGGTGTAAAATGGATAGATGATCCAAGTGGCGTTGGTGTGCTGTGCTCGTCTGGATCTGTTTCGCGGAAGATCCACCAGATGTCTCATGGACATAAAGTTTGAAAGGCGATCAACAAAACGAACAAAACCATTGAGTTAACCGTATTCTACCAAAGAAAGTCAGTCCTGGACAATATTTCCGTTATATCCACGAGGGCCAAGTGCTAGTCAGTAATGTTGGCAATTTGAGAGTGTTCGATGGTAAAAAAAAAAAACATGTCAGCAAGCATTCCGTCGGTAGCGTTATGAGTTTACCGGTTCTGGCTGCTGATGGATCTTTCTACTTACGTCTTCAGCTCGGTGCTCAGACCACAGAAAGCATTTTGTCCCAAAGTTCACGTAATCGCCATCCCCTGGACGCATGCATTACTCTGTCGGCAGATCACTTATCTGTCTTCCGCAATTTTAGAAAGACTTGCACATATTCGATTTTGGAAGAGGCCTGCTGCATATTTACGGAAGATGAAATGTATATACTCGGAATAGAATATATCTGTCCTCCGGTAATTGGAATAATTTACACCATATATCGATAACTACTTCTCTGAACTCCATAGTTCGGAATTAATAAAGTTCACCAGTCCACTGTCTCGTACTAACCGTTAACGCATTAATCTATGTTATATAGGAATCACATTACAGGTTGTGCGCCGCGAGAAAACCAGAAGGAAAAATCGCCGAATCGCCACCTAGATGTGAGAAATCGAAGTATATCAGTGAGCAGACCAAGGATTGGCGTAAAGTGCTGCCGCACACCGTCTTGCATGATTGGTGTTGCAGGAAACGCTACCCTGGGCCATCCAGTCTATCCCTATATAGTCTATGACGCATCAACCTTAATGCACCAGTCAACGCCACACATGTACTGAGCAAAAACTAGGATTATTCAAGAGTTCATTTTGTCCACCGAATAGAAAGAGAGATTGCAGTACGAGCATGGCTTGAGTACGGGCTTATTTGTGTCCTTGCTGAACTATGTCGAAGAGATATTTAACCCATAGCGGTCTTGTTTAAGCTATGTCGATGGGATATTCAGTCAATACCGGCCTTAGAAAGAGACAGTGATCGGCACTTACAATACTCTTTGGTTGCACAGTAGCGGACAAATTCTGTGCAGTGCTTACACGTAGTTAGGTAGGGAACGTATGAACGAACGAGAAGATAAGAACGATATCAGCAGCAATGGGCTGGATTTTCACGGGCAGAAAAATAATAACGCAGTATTTCGCTGTCGAGTTTTTAATCAGTAGGAATGCCGATAAAGCAGGGAACTAGAGTCCCTACGAAACAGACTCATGCGTTACCTAGCGCGCGCTGGATGCTGATTACCCATTTTCTTGGCATTCCTATCGGCCAAGAACTAGGCAGCAAAATATTACGGTAGCATTGTATTGCACAGGAAAATCCAGACACTCACTTCCTTTTTCTATGCGCGCTTCGGATTTTCCAGCACCTCGCTCACTCTACCTTAATAATATCTCTATGGTCTCTGATTATAGTTTGATGGCTAGTTCATGGATCCGGCACAGAAACTGGAGTCGTGCTAGTCGGAATTTTAGATCGACTTGACAGCTTTCGCTCGTTCCGATGGTTCCGATCAGTAGGCGATAATACGTCTTGTTCCACCTGAACAAAAGAGGCTATAACCTTTGACGTGTTAATATTTTAAATACGAACGGTGTTAGAGGGAAGTTAATTGTGAGTTGTTGCTTAATCGTGAATGATACTTAGTAACTCGGCTTTGTTTTAATACATTCCGCTCCTTCGCCATTTTGGCCTGTCATCAGCTTGCGATAAATCCACTCGGTGAACAATTTCTTGCCAGTTTATTTACCATCTTGTGAAAGCCGCACGTTATTTTTCACTTGTTTATTGAATCGTTGTAACGTTTAACTTACTTAAAGAATAAATTTGTCCTTTAAAATCCATAAGATTGATAGAGATGTTTTTTTACAGCAGTGGGATGGTACATTGAAGACCGTCCACGTTAGGGATTCCTGCATGGACCGATCTCAAGAGTGAGTATATACTTCCCTTTTCACTCCCAATTCTTTCCTTTCTTTAAACTAAGTGAATTACAAGTAATTCATTCCTCCTCCCGAACCACGCCTTCCAAGACTAACAGGTGCAACCGGAAGTTAATTCTTTTAATCCATTTCCTCCGGCTCCGGGGTACCGTGACGAAAAATCACTGACCATGACCATTGGTGCACCAATTATTCGTTCGCACTCTAATTTACAGTATAGAAATTGTTGGATTAATTATATAGGTATTCATCTGCTGAGCTTCTGTGAGAAAAAAAACTATAGATCTACTTTTTTTTATCTCCTCCATTGTTTTTGTTTTCGACGTGAGCGACACGCGAGATAGGTGGACCACGACGATGCATTTTCGGAATATGGTAATTAACCAAAAATACATTCAAGCAATCATTTCCCCCGTTATTATTCTTATGCGGTATTCAGGTAACGTAGGGATTATATTTTATTTCATTCGACACACGATCAGAGTCTTACTTAACGAATATCCATAGCGTCGTATAAGGTCGCCGCCCTGCTGCTTTACACTAGAACACCTTTTGAGGTGTGAGTATAACGTTATTAAGCACCTGCCTAGGTTATTCAATTTTTCTAACACCTCGTGGGCGAGTTCGTTTATCTGACAAGGACGTCGATGTCGCCACATCTGATTGAATTATCATTTCATTACAATCATTGGATAATAAGATGGTGTTACACTTTTTCACGATTTACTAAAATTTATATCAAATTCATCGTTTACAAAGAGAAATGTTGAGATATTCAGTAATACCGTTTAAAAAATTAATCTAGTCGAAGTTCTGCACTACTTCCTGCATGAACATGGCAACTCGTATTGTCAGTGTTTGGTATATTTTTCTCATTATCGAACTTTGCAACGATAAATCAAGGTGAAGCTGCCTGATTCTCTACGAAAATGTGAACATTGATTTCACGCAAATTGCGTAACACTAAGAAACGGATTCAAAAGACTATAAACGTTCGGTATTTTACTGCTCTGACTGATTTTTTCAAGTCATTTTAACGAATTGTACCTCTCCAATTAGGCCATTACTTACAAACCATCAGATACGTGAAAAAATATTTGCTTTCTATGTTTTCTTCCGATTTATTAGAAAATCTTGTATAAAAAAAATTCAGAAAAATAGGAAGTATTTTTATATAAATTTTGCGGGTCACTTCTACCCGTTATTTGTGAAAAAAATAAGAAAGATATCTGCTGAAATTCACATCGAAGTTATTCTGCGAAAACGTAAATAATCTTCGAGGAAATAATTTCATTCACGAAAGGAAGCTGCGTAAGCTGGCCAAGATATATCATGTCGTCATGCTATGAATCATCACTCACTCGGCAGGAGCAGGTCTCCAGTCGTCGTTCACTGGTTGCATGGTCACTGACTGTGTACGCATAGCGTGAATACATACATAGATGGATAGGTGAAAACTAGCAATAAAAATTTACTCTGCAGGTTAAAAACCACCAAAATGATAAATTAAGTTGAAATAAGTACCATCAACAATATCCCTATCTACAAAAATCCTGAAATAAAAATCTTTACAGCCGAGTACACAACTTTTTTTTTCTTTTGTTAATAAAAAATCAACACTAGAAGTCAAGAATCAATCACGAAATGAAAAATTCGGAGGATGCTATTGAATGCAAGATTGAACTTGAATTTGATCTGTCTAAACTGTCAGCATCAGTCGCAACAATTATACGAAAGATCTTCTAGGTACCTTCTGAACTAAAAAAAAAAAAAAAAAAAAAAACTGTTTAATGAATAAGTAAAATTCTTTTGATGGGCGATAGATAAATCGTTATAAATCCCAAAACACGAAGAGAAGAAAAAAGCAGATTTTACTAAAAACTGCAGAAAGAGAGGGATGCATTAATGTTTTTTGTTTTTCCTTATAAATAATACCCGTGTCAACTGTATTTTTGACTATAAATGTAGCGGATTTTACTCCGCACACAGTGGCTTTCCCTGTTTCAAGAGTAAATTCTGCATGTTACGAAGGATATTTTATCAAAAAACCTGATGTATCCATCTTTTCCTGCAGTTTTGAGTAAAATCTGCTCTTTTAATCTCTCCATGTATGCCCGCATAAAACGGACAACCGTAATCCGATTCGCGTGAATTAATTTTTACTCGTCATTTTTGGGTATAAAAATGTAGGGACGCGCTTGTGATTTCAGCAAAATTTTTGTGCGAATTTGGGAAAGAGTAATTGAGTAATTGCGATGTTCTGTAAACTTGTATCTGTTAGATATCACACTGAATTAGGAAATTATTTTTTTTAAACTCTCCCATAGTATCAGGGTGTGAAGGCTACTTACTTTTAATGAAGGTAAAATGCGTTGGAGTATTTATCGGGATACCGCATTATCGATGAAACGTGATTGTCGCGTTAAAAAAACGCGAAACTCTTCACTCTACCTTGACCGTGGTTATTTAGCGTAAAGTTATCGGCGCAGGCGTGGAAACACCCCCAATTTGGAGGACGAAGGTACATACATACGTACTGCGTATAGGTACAGCTATATGCTTAGGGGTAGAAACACGGGGAAACGCCACTCAGTGGTAGAGGAAACGCGACGAGGAACAGGGCTGCTCTCTTCGTCTCACATAAATATATATATATATAGCGGAAATAAATTTATTCTCGTATATTTTTGTACTTTCGTGTGTTCGGATGATGAATTGAATTTTTTTTATGAATAGAAAAAAAAAACGACCGATTACCATTCCAAGTGCTCTCGTATATTATATATTATATATAGAGTGTGTGACAACTGTGACAATATCTCTCGCGAATGTCCATAGAATAAGAAAGAACAGAGAAAAACAGAATGAAATATAAATTGATTTAATTGAATATTTAGTACGTTTCGTATATAATAAGCGATTAGGTAGGTTGAAAGAATAAGAAAAAAATTGATACAAATTCTTTGATTACTGATGGGTAGAACAGATATGTCAAAAACGCTGAACGCTTATAGAATGTGAGTAACACGTTTATTGGAAATATGTTTTGTATTTCTCATCCTCTTCGTTTATCGTAATTTCGGTTAATTAAATTTTTTCCCATTCACCTGTATAATATGATATATCTACATCATACATTTTATGTGTAGATATCCATCATTATTCAATCTGTGAACAGATACTTTGGATGCTCACATGCGCGCATCATTATTTGGCATAAATACTCTATAAAAAGACTCTCTTTATGTTTCTCTGCTTACGGACATAACGCGATGTTATTAATGTTGAACTTCAAAGCGGAGAACGTGTAAATTTATCTGCGCGATACAC
Source organism: Diprion similis (assembly GCF_021155765.1). Classification (NCBI taxonomy): domain Eukaryota; kingdom Metazoa; phylum Arthropoda; class Insecta; order Hymenoptera; family Diprionidae; genus Diprion; species Diprion similis. The sequence goes on along the minus strand of NC_060112.1, from coordinate 8,292,454 downwards.
GTTGATTGTACTCACTGCAATGTCTAGGATTTTTGGGAAGGAGAATATGTACAATCGCGTAGTGCATCTCATTGCAATGTCAAATAGATACATCATCTGATCATTCAAGGTTCACGTATTTATCTTCACGCAGTCTAAGTAATTCGACAGTTTGTGGCTTCGGTGAATGTAGTATCTCGTACAATATTTATAAACGAAAATAACACGATGTATAACAAACGTGTGCGGTAGCGAATTACATTACAGACAGATTTCATTGGAATAGATATTTTGCCGCATGTGTCCTTGTGCCAGAACATTTTCAAGCTAGATGACTTATACATATTGTGGTTTTGTATCAAACTACTTTATCACGTGTCTAGGGCGTACAGAAGTGATGTTTATGTAATCAAGTCATTTTCCGCCTCTTCGTATCGTGAACAAATCTCATCTCTCTGTTTGTTATGCGCATACTTAATTCCGAAAGAATTTAAAAAAACAGCCAAAGGCAGAGTTGATTTTCTCATGAACTCAAGGCTTCTGCGCTATGTCTATATTTGTACCTTCATGAAAAAGAAGAAGAAAAGATAAAAAAAAATCTTGTAACCTGTAAAAGGCCTATCAAATTTCACCGATTTACAACGTCTTACACACACTTAACTGTATTTCGTCTTTTTTCACATGTTACTATCCATACATTTGCTTGCGCGTATGCACGGTACGTACGCTGTCGCATTGAATCGAGGCGTGATACGCGTGCGCGAGAGTATTGAGCTTTAACTTATTAAACTTCGGTTCACGCGCGTCCCTGACATGGGGTAAGTTCGTATCCCGATTCGTTTTCAGATATAATTGATCCCCCTGGGATTCCTTTTCACTCATTTTAGTAATAAAAATAAATAAATAAATAAATAAAATAGTACACATGTGAAGCAGCCCGTATCCTCGCAGTTAGCGAAATATTCACCGAGACTTTTACAGGCTCATCCTCCGCAGTCGTTACCTCTTATTTATTGATTTCAACTCCCAGTCGGTCTTGACTGCAGACTCTCTCGGTGTCACGTAGCTGTCGGCTTCTTCGCCGTGAAAATAATCCCCTGAATTAGAGTATAACGCTAGATAAAGTTTCCGTTTGTCCTTCTCTTCTACCGTCGTTGTGCAGGTGCTATTGTCAGTTCATTCCGGTTCTTGGACTACATAGGTACCCTGGCAAGGTGCTCATGATGCTCACTCTCGTGTAGGATTGGTCACAGGGTGAAGAACACGTTTTCATTAACCCCTCGCGCGGTCCTTCGTTATCAAGTAATTGGAGATGAACACCTTTTTCATGATAAATTCAATTATCTCGGTGAACATGTTGAGTTACTATAGTTTCTACATATACCCTGATGAAATTACTTTTTCTTTGAAAAATTGTAAAAAATTATGGTATTTTGTTTTACAATAAGTATAAACGGTTTTCTGAAAAAAGAAATTTACAGAATCACCATTATACTGAGTTGTAAAAAATTTTCAGCTGAAATATCAATTTTTCGAGAAGAGTTTTCTGTCTTTTCTTTTCTTTTCTTTTTTACAATCCGCAAATTTAAAAATAATTGATCAAAATTTAAACTTGTCGTCAGAAATGTCATAATTTTTCATGCCCATGCTTCACTAATTTCTTTTTTACTCATGTATACATATATCTAATCTATCGAAGAACCGAAGCGAATTGATATTCTTCACAGTGAATTGCAATGTACAATTTCTACTGGAACCTACGACACCATTCACTCTTGGAATAATACCATATGGTTTTTTTTTTCTATATTATTCTAACATTATTGTATTTCAAAGCTACCATCGGTGAAATTTAGATCTTCCGACATTTCATTTTTCCATCTATAACTATGAAACTTCTGAAACAAACAGAGTTTGAAAGTCTTGAGCCACTTTTTATCCAGAACAATCATGAAACAATTTTTCATTTTATTAATCAACGATAATTAATTATCGATTTAGAGCATTGGTTCATTGAATTTGTACCCCTTGTTTTATTTTCAGTAAGAAAATCGAACACATTGGCAGAATGACAGCCATGACACAGGAGGAGATAGTAGCCGGCGCTCGGACGGTGGCCCAGGGACTGGAGGCTCTTCGCTGTGAACACGGGGGACTCCTGCAGGGGCTCCAGTCTCAGGAGGCACCAGCAGCGAGGGAAAAGGCCAGTCTGATATCGAGGAATATTGAAATGATTGAATTGGGTCTTGGGGAAGCACAAGTCATGATGGCTTTGGCTAGTCACTTACAAATGGTCGAAGCTGAGAAGCAGAAACTCAGAACGCAAGTTAGACGATTGTGTCAGGAAAATGCGTGGCTCAGAGACGAGCTTGCCGGAACTCAACAGAAGCTGCAAGGCAGCGAACAAGCGGTATGCAGCCTTCCATTTTGTTTCCTGCACATTATTCTCACCTTGCGTTTATTCATTTAGTAATACCAATAACTAGTAATAAGTGTTTACTGAAAATATGCAATAAATAATTGAGTTGTTGGTAACTGAATGAATCAAAAGCGAGATCAAAAGAAAGTGGAATTCATGGATTTATGTGTTTCTGGTTTTGCTTTATATATATGAATAGTGAATAAGAAAGTTCGCAAGATTTTACATTTCACATACAGCATTAAAATCTGCGTAGCTTACAGATTGATCTTCAAATTTATTCTGGACTTGCCAACAAGTAATACTTGCTTCGTCGTTGTGTTAAGTTAACATTAATAATTTAAAACTCATTCTAAAGTAGAGTTTATTATAAAAATATTACCATCTTATTCTCTAAAGTGCATCATAATTTTTCTTCATCAGGTTGCACAACTAGAAGTAGAGAAGAGGCAGCTGAACTTTATGGCTAGCATAAGACAGTTTGATCCTGATCCACCAACAGAGGATGAAAATACAAAGGATAGGCCCAAAGATGATCCAGTTGTTGACCTGTTTCCAGATGATGATAACGATGATCGAAGTAAGTTATGTTGCTCTTTGTTATTCACAATTCACTTCGAAGAATTTAGAACCACCTGATAATTTCCGTTAATTGATAAGTTGTGAAATAATTCTTGTAAGTCATGCGAAAGCTTTCGTTATGACCATTGCCATGTTTTGAAATTGACATTGTCTTGTTTTTCAGCCATGACACCGACTCCACCATCTCAGTTCGCTCAACAGGTGAATGCTGGATACGAAATACCAGCACGTCTACGTACTCTACATAATCTTGTTATCCAATATGCGAGTCAAGGGCGTTACGAAGTCGCAGTACCACTGTGCAAGCAGGCGTTAGAAGACCTTGAAAAAACATCTGGTCATGATCACCCCGATGTTGCAACAATGCTAAATATTTTAGCTCTAGTTTACAGAGATCAAAACAAGTTCAAAGAGGCAGCAAATTTGCTTAATGATGCTTTAGCCATCAGAGAAAAAACTTTGGGTGAAAATCACCCAGCTGTTGCTGCAACGTTAAATAACTTGGCTGTTTTATATGGTAAACGTGGGAAATATAAGGAAGCTGAGCCCTTATGCAAGCGTGCATTGGAGATTCGGGAAAAAGTTCTTGGACGTGAACATCCAGATGTTGCAAAGCAGTTAAATAATTTGGCGCTTTTGTGTCAAAACCAGGGAAAATATGAGGAGGTATGTTATTTCCTTTGAATTGACAATTCGGTGTCCAAAAATCTTGTGATTTCTGAAGTTTTTGAAATTTGATTTCAAAGTACCTATTAAGTTTTCAATCTTTGAAACGTCATGAATAAAATTTATTCTTTTTAGCTAGACATATGAACCATACGCACCTTTCAGTGTAGTGAATATACAAATATCGTTTATTTTAACGATTTCATCATTTTCAATTTTGCATCTAATTTCTTTCGGAATTTGCAAAGTAACAGTTTATTGTTTATCTGCTTTCAGGTTGAACGCTACTATCAACGTGCTTTAGTAATTTATGAATCAAAGTTAGGGCCAGACGATCCAAACGTTGCAAAGACAAAAAATAATCTTGCCTCTTGTTACCTCAAACAAGGAAAATATAAGGAGGCGGAAGTTCTCTACAAACAGGTCTTAACGAGAGCTCATGAACGTGAATTTGGGGCAATTGAAGGCGACAACAAACCAATATGGCAGGTGTGTTGAAGGGGTACATATGCGCTTATTAAAATTCATTCCCATCCTCTTTCATGTACAGATATGATCATTCCATACGTGTTACAGTTTTCAAAAATATAGGTGTTCTTTAAGTAAGTTTTAACTTACAGTAATCTGATTTCATAAATGGAACAATTATTTTACACTCAAGTCAGCAACCAGCAAAATTCAATCCCAGCATCTATTAAAAAATTTAACTACCGTAGAGTTTTGATATTTAGTTCTAGTACCAAACAAAAATTTCATATAATTCTCATAAGACGGTGGGCGTTACAAAAAAGTCCCATGAAAATATCGCACTGATGAACATGTGGTACTTTGTAGAGCGTCTTTCCTTAAATTCTGTCAGAGGTTAGCATTCTGTTTAGGTTTTATCTTTTTGTCTTTTTATCTGTGTATCTATGTGCACTGTTGTATTCACTTCCTGGATTCACCAAGTTTCATAAAGGTCTCAGCCCGTATTACGCTGCGTCTTTATCATTCGATGTCTGTACCGGCAGTTCTTCAGGAAAAGTATATGTCATAAGAAATTGAAACACGACGTAGTTAGTAAAAATTATGACAAAGTAATGCTAGAGGCGTGCAAATACAGCAGAGGAAAACAAAGCTAAGGAGAAGACAGAAGTGACATTAGAATAGTATTAATAATACAATGTATAAGCAAGTGCAATTTCAGTTCTAAAAATATGTCTTTTAAGAAGTGTAATCACAAGAAAAAAAATTGTATAATGGAAGGGCATGGAACATACTACACATTATTAATGTTATTACAGGTAGCGGAAGAGCGTGAAGAAAATAAGCATAGAAATAAGGAAAACGCTCCATACGGTGAATACGGTGGTTGGCATAAAGCAGCAAAAGTTGATTCACCTACAGTAACTACAACACTCAAAAACTTAGGCGCACTTTACCGGCGACAGGGAAAATACGAGGCGGCTGAAACGCTTGAAGACTGTGCGTTGCGGTCACGAAGAGAGGTAATTTACACATATTTCATTGAATTTAGTTAGTGCTACGTGATCAGATTTGGGTTATTCCACCTAAGAAGTGACAGTCAAGTGACATATTATTTCATTTTGCGTGCTGGTAAGCCTCTAGGAGCTGTTTTTTTCCGCAAAATAGTATTTTAAAGTTATGAAAAAAATTACTAAATGAAAAACGAAATTTGTTTTACGTGGAAAATATCCAGAAAGGCAATCACGAATCTGAAAAATCACGCTTGAACTACAAAGTGATGGAGAAGCTTTTAAAAATAATTTGGCATATTGGTTCTAAGTAGTTCCCAAGAAGTGAATCGTTGAATTGTGTTATTAAACGCCATTTGTTCATGGCCTATGAATCGATTGAATCTGTGCATGGAATACCCTGTACACAAAGACTTCTCCCAATAATTGACAATTATTTTGATTATTCTATTTCAAGAACGGGATCGATCTAAGAGCCAACCATACCAGTTTCCTTTCGCAATTCATGTACATACAAAACTATCCGACAGCTAAATTCTTGAAATTGAAGAAGCTTTACCACTAGTACAGAATGTCTTTCTAATCTAAATTTCGAATGGATGATCTATTGTTTCAAGTAATCATCTGGAAGTAAGTAAGGGCCAACAACGCATTCGTTTGTGGAAAAACATAATTTTTTTCGACTGGCCACTCATATTGGTAACCCACCTTCAGATAAGATATCCTGCGAAATTTTTTGAATCTGTATTCACAAGGAACGGAACTTTTGGGCATTCTATATTTTAAACTCTATGTGAAGGGAGAGGATGAATATTATCGTTCTACGCTGTATTTCAATGGAGTTGACCCATTCCCTTAACAAAATATGGAAACTTAGACAAATTGAATGCTATAGTTTTATCGTGTCTAGATGTAATTAATTTAAATTTATTGTAATAATAATGTATTCATACTTATATTACAAGCCGCATGTACAGCAGGTGAGTCTAAAGAGCGGTATTTCGAAAAAAGAGTAGTATGAATAAGCATGTTAATTTAGCAGTCAATTTTTTCTTTATCTCATTTACTGAATACTAAGCTAAGTGCATGGTATAGCGAGGCGAAATACTGGGAAGATCAACAAAATGAAAGTTCTTAATTCAAAGAAATGACACATGGTCTCAAAATCAGTCTATTTGACTAATTTACAATTTTTTAAGATATCTTATTTAATTTTGAAATGCTTATTTATTTCGATGATAAGATGAGCATTAAGCGAACCCAAATTGTGAATTGGTGTACGTAATTAATCATTCGAAAATTTTATGGATCTTGTTGGAAAAAAAATTGGTAAAACACATATTATCAATCATTAAAGTTGAGTAATTTCAATTCGGCTAGCTTGTTGCTATATGTATAGTATAAAAAATAGTGAATAATGATCTCATAATATAATGGATATCAGTAACTTTTCAATTATGTCGTATCACAGTCAATTATATCGATACGTATAATTGATTTCATGAAAAATCATTTCGCTTGCTATTTTCTGTTCAGAAGTAGTACTTACAACTTCGAGATGAGTCATTCGCGGTTTTCGTTTTCATTTCTTTTTTTCAACTTGTCAACAGGCACTAGACTTAGTGAAGCAAGCGAAAGTAGCACAGATCCTTGGAGATGAAAAAGGATCAACAAGGCGAGGCTCACGATCGAGTTTGGCAAACAGTGAGCAAGAACAGCATGACGAGGTGAGTAAACTCGCTACGTATATTCTCTAATTATTATTCGCACCGCATGCAGTAGCACACCATTAGTCGTCTACTATCCTTTTTCTTCTGTCTTTTTTGTTTTTTTCGTTGTCCGGCCCGAATCCACGATTCGACGACTCGACACTCAATCACAGACCTCGCTGCCGTTGGTACAAGGGGCGCTGCACGAAGAACAGTCTGGCCATCAAGATGCTAGCCCAAACAAACCAGGACTCAAAACCAAACTGTTCAATGTTCTTGGAATTCATTCTTCTACGTAGGACGTTGTTCTGATTGTTTGATTGTTCTGTTGTTTGTTCCTTTGTTAACTTGGGGGTGTTTTAGATAACGCAGTACTAGATTCGTCGATATTTATAGTTGAAAAAAAATTCATCCAACTGAATTTTCTACGTCAACAAAGTATACTCCTCAACTACATAAACGGCTTTTAATTTAACTGAATTCGGAAATGAATATTTTGCTTCTAGGCTAATAATTAAATGTTTCTCAGGCAAGTTTTGCGTTCAATTAGGTGAAAGATTTGACTTCAGAACTGCTGTTTTGGCATCATGTTTTCGGATAAAATCTTGACTCGAGGCTAAATGGATCCGATTATAGATAAAAAATTATTTCCGTTCCAAATCATTCAACAAGTCTTATCGTTCAATGGTTTTTCCATCCTTTCATACTAACCTTGAAGTAGAAAAACCTGCTACAAACGGATGACGGTTTTTCGGAGAATAAGACAAGTTATTGAGTGCTTTCAAAATTGACTGATTTGTCATTTCTAGAAGAATACAGTGAATTAAATTGCTAAATCGGATCGAACCTTTTATATGACAATAATATTACTTGATATTTGAAAGTTGAAGCAGCATTTTACCGAAGCAATTGATGATGAAATCGATTTGTCAGGGCTGCTTCATTGTCGCGATTGTACATTTTGTTGAAAACAAAAGTATTTACAATAATATATACGTTTGTGCTCGCAAAACTATTTAATCATGCCTAATACATCGTTGGTAATCAGATATCGTAGAATTGTGCCGGGATAAATATAACGTATAGTCTTCCTCTGTTGAACACATTATGGATAATCTATTCACAAAACAACTATACAATTTAGTACCCTATTAACCAAATCACTGTTATCTTGAAGCGATAATTCACAATGATATACTATTACACTTGCTTTGCATAACTATATAGTTGAGTATAGATACGCAAAGGCAATTTTTTAAACACCGTATTCAAGAATGTAGGGTGGGGACGAGGCTCGATGTTCAAGTCATTTATATTCACAGTGATTCTCTTGTAATTTGATACAGTCTACATTATTCTATTTTTGGTAAAGTTTACACTTTACAAGGGCTTTATCATAATTTTACAAAACGTTCAAAACAATTTTATATTCCGTTTTTTTAGTGTATCAGTCTCTTTTTATGTCCTGCATGTGCATATTTCTAAGAAAACTTCAATTTTGGGTACATGAGTATCGTTTTATTTAGTTCACTACGTTGCGCAAAACTTTTCAAACTTAGGCGAAATCATTTTTAACAAACTCATTCATTTTTAGTTAACAAATATACCTAATACGGATAAAAGAAGAGCTTTATGTTCAATCAAGATTCGGCTCATATTTATACAGTCATAAAATTTGGCAGATGGATGCCAAAAACAAAACTAGTGTGCGCACACACACAAACACACACACACACACACACACGCCAAGATTAGTATTTAATAAACTTGTAACAAAAGCCTTTTATTCAGTATAAAACGCAGAAAAAGATGATTGATAACGCATACAGGTCACGCAGAATATTTGTCAGGCTATTTATAAAAGTTATACTTTGATATGAGGGACCCTGTATTATTATTTTTTTTTTCTATTTTCATTTTTAACTAGATAGAATAATTAAGGTTCTTACGAAATAATAGTAATTGTTTAATTTTATTACTAGATAGAATTCAAGTCTAAGATTTCAATTGATTGTTCCAAGAGTTTAACGAACAGTTATTGTAGAAAAACTGTAAATCAGTGGATAGTAGTGCCTTGATACTTTAACAAATCAATAAATTATTTTACAACAGTGAAAGATTATTATTTATATATGTCTTCATTGTCATAAGATACTGTTATGAGTCCTTGTCTTTTTTACTGCACGGTATTAACTGTTTCTTATAGGCATAAGAATCCATTCAATTGGAATTTTAAAAGCAGCATTGTATTGATGCAAAGCATAATTGAGTAACAGTAGAGTGCCTTCTCCGATAATTCCTTTAACAAAGTATTATCGTAGTCTAGATGATTGATTAATTATTGTCACGATTGATTTTCATTTGAAGCTCTTCTGGCGAAATAATCAGAGTTCACTGTTGTACTCATTCAGAATACTAAAATTTTGATTAACGTTGAGTGTGTAAACCAATTTCGAAGACAAGATAGTGTGATGATATGCTTCGAAGAATGCTTGCATATCGTATGACCATACGTTGAGAACTTAGGTCATAATTATAAAATATCGATCATAGTTTCTAAATTAAAAATCGGGAGCCTTATTGAAGATGTTGGACTTTATTTCTGTCGCCGATCGTCATCTCAGTCTCTAAGATATTATTTCACGTGGTATTCCATAATCAGGATAGAGAACTCAGAGGTTTTTATGCATCTTTACTTTCGACTCAGATTAGGTTTTCTTTGATATACTTGCGTTGGTATTTTTTCGATTTCATTTGAATACCACAGGCCTGGGGTTTAGGTACGGATGCCAGCAGATCATCAAAATCGAAATAACCAGACGGAATGTATCTAAAAGAAACAGGTGCGTAATGGTAGTTTACTCTCCTATTTATGGTTTTTGAATGTTAGCGAGTCAGTAAAATGCAAACTTAATTATTCGCACATGAAGGGTCTAGGCTTGGTTCAATCGTACCATAAGTTTATGATTGTTTTGGAAAAGTAAAGTCTAGACTCGACATGCAAATCAAATGATCATTATCAGTTTATGTGTACATAGCATTTAATGTTTTAACTGAAATTTTATTATCTGCTTGCTTAGTGATATAGAAGTAACCCCTCTCCCTGAATCATTTAACAATCCCACCTCATAATTCTTTCAGACTTAATTTGTGAGTAAATCTTACATTAACTGAGGAAATTTAATGCTTCTAATAAGACCCACAGTCATTGATGTGCTAATGTAAAAGTTGTATATGTTGCACGATTACACCTGAAAGATGACCGTTACAAATATCCAGACAGTGCGTTATCACATTGAGAATGGATAACAGCTGTTTGAATTTTCATGGATAATGACTAACTAGATGACAGGGAATGTGTGAATTCTTGCTTGGCTTGTCTAATATTGATGTGTAGTTTATTTTTTGACTGTAGATTTCGTTGTGTCTGCAATCATATATATGCTCGTTTTTCATAAATTCCGTCTATTTTCATCAGAATATTGAAAGTATACAAAGTTCAAATAGTTTCTATCGTTCATTACATCAAGTTGCACATGTCATGCTTTTCAAATTCAATTTATTTTGAATTGAACAAACATCGAGCAGACAGCTTTAATTATTAATTCAAAATAGTTTTGTTACATTCTGAGAATTATTGTTTATATTGTTGCGCATATATTGCCATAATAAAATAAAATGTTTCTGCTTGACATAATTCCATTCTTATGCGTAAATTAAAGTTTGGATAAAATATTCATCCTCAAATTTGGATCTAAAGAGATTGAGGTCATTGTTTCGAATAAGTTATGGTAGATAGTACGATTTTTTCTTGTTTCAGGATCGCAAACACGCTGTTCGTGCCCAGTAACCAGGATATAAAAGAAACATTCAAACAAAGGCCAAGGACTCACCAATGTTTTACTGAAATGTTGCCTGATGTCCACAAGACCTACATCATTTGGTTTCTCAGCACATTCCAGCTGCTTTTAAATTGATACGAGATTTCAGGCTTATCTAGGTGGGTTCATTAAATACTTAATCCAGTCCAAACACAGTGATCACCAAGCAAATGTAACCACTCCTTGATATGCTCATTTTAGGAAACAAGTGACAACGATTCGAAATAAAAATTTAACTCTAATGGTAACCCCAATTTTTTTCATACTCATATTAGTTCAAATATGTAAAAATCTGTTATGGATGAGCGCATATTATCAATTGTACAGTAAGTTATTATGTTCTGCATGGATTATATTTCCCCAAGTTTCACCTTTGCAAGCCTGTGCTCTGTATCAAAATGAATCGTTGCAACGTCAAAATCTATTTGCACAGATATAGTAACGTAGCGGAATAACTTTGTGGCGTTATCACTTTCTAGTTCATCATGTATATTTAATTGAATGAGATAAAATGAATACGTACATAGAATGGAAAAAAAAAGAAAAAACATCCAAGTAAATACTGACACATTTCAAGCGATTTTCGCAGCATGTAATGTTGTTAAATTGACTGGAAAATGGAAGAAAAAACAGTAACAGATAACAGACATATTATCGCTTTGAATGCTATGTGCAAGTACATTCCCAATGAGTGTTTACCGTGAAGAATGAAGTTGTTATCTCGACGATTGAAGAACGCTCTGTGATGTTATCGTTTGCTTGGTCTTCTTTTTTTTTTTTTCAATATATGTAGTGCAGAATTGGTCAAGTTTTTCATTTGTATTACTGTGTGTCCTATATACAAATATGCAATATGCTTTATACACATTATTAGCTTGAATTAAAGGCATTTCCTTTTTTAAACTATGACTTACTATTACTACATACATCGATTCCATGCTATGATGTTTCATTTTCAAGTTATTTGGTGAAAGGTGTTTTTCTCGAGCATACGTCATGTAACTAATGATTTTTAAAAACGTCTTACAATATTGTGTAAATGTTTTTAGGCGACCCAAATCAAGATGTTTAAATTAGTTTACTGTACTTAATAATGATATTGCAAGGTTTGTACTTTTTTTTACACAAGTAATCATATTGAAAATGGCCGTGTGCTATGTATATTTGTTACCTTCTAATTGCGATTGGCAGCTAATTTATTTCGCTGTTTTTTGGGTAATCATCCAGAGTAGAACTATCTCTCAGAGATGATAATAATTACGTTTGTAAAATTTATAGTGGAACAGCAGTGTTTGATGAACAATTAGTATAACAACAGAGGTCAGTAGATTCGGTTGTTTGACGTGGTAATCCCACCGATAGCTATTCTAAACAGTTAGTAGAAGGCTTGTGTTATAATTTTATCTTTTTGAAAATATTCTCAGAAATTATCAACTATATAATATATTTAATCATGTATAGCACTGTGAAAACAATTATATGAAGTGTAACAAGGCGGTGATTGTTAAGCATTTGAAATTGCTTGGGTTTCAACTGATTAAGTTCCTTGCAATGTGAGAAAAACTTGAATTGCGTGAAATTTGTATTTTATTAAACAGAATAACTGAAGTTGTGTGAAAATTTATACATTTTGCTACCAGTAATCATTTGGATTTTTGTTAGATTTTGTTTGCAGTATTAGACCCCTCTCCTGTCTCTGGGCCTTTTTTTAATAAGACTTTATCAACCCAGTGAAAATGAGGACAAATATTCTATTCTCAAAAACTGTTGTAATTTGATTGAGGTGTTGCGAATAATCTATTCTTAGTATTTAATAATTAAAGTTAGGTTACATATTATTTAAGTTCATATTGTTGGAGAAAACGAAGCCTATCTTATAATAAAAACTATGAAAATATATAAGCTATATTTCCTTGTGACTAAAAAACGGCGATTATCATTATTACGAAAAAGAAAAACAAAATAGAACGTGATAATCTGTAAGCTTTGGTTTATAATAAATATTCTAACTTGTATACTGAAAATTAATTCGCAATCAATGCAATGTGTATACTTTTATAAAGTAAGTTCCAAAAATTTGTTTTATACTCGAATTTATATTCCTACCTATAGTTTTGGGACTTAAAATATTTTTACCTTCAATGCCACAGCTGGGCATTCGGTAGAATTTAGTAGAGCCGTGTCTTAGTCAAAAGCAATCTTGTGATATATGCTCAACATATAGACAGCTTTGAAGAAAAAAAAATTTGCTGTATACATTTCTTTACAGGAAAGATTTTATTTTGTAACATAAAATTGATAGATGCCAATATAGAACTCTTTTTGTCATACCACGACTACGATAAACGGTTCTCAACCGATTGGAACCAAAAAACGAAGTAGTTCAAAATTTTCTAAAATATTGTATCTCAAAGTTGACTTTGTGTAAAAAACTCGAAAAAAAAAAATAAATTGAGAATCTTAAAGTCGCTCCCATAGTCTATAAAATAATTGATACATTCAGATAAATATAAAAAGTACACGTTCGTGTATTTGATCGACATATATTTTTCCGTTGTATAATCACGGAGTAGATATTTTTTGTTCAAAATTCTCTCAACTTTTCAATTTCAAATGACGACGCGACGGTATGTTACCAACGTTTTTCACGCCGTAATTGTTGGTTAAGAAGAACTTCTCTTACCGGCGTGGTCAGCGAAGAATACGTGCAAACCTGCCCAGAACCATCAAATCCAGGGCTGTGAGTCCTTGGAAATAAATGTATACTGCCTAGTGCTGCCACCTACTGTGAAATTTGAATAAATTCTAATCTGTCGACTAAATTTAATATTTTGAACTCGATTCGATTGAGGTTATATACGTGTTTATTATTGTTATTGGCACTTGCCGGTCTACAAAAAACTGTCATCGGTCTTGGAGTGATATGAACGACACTGAAATTGATTATCTCTTAACCATGGACACCTTTTTGACACAAATTGGAGTTGGGCAGCGGACACCTCACGATAAGTTCTTCGACGACACTTATAAAACATGTAAAATTTTCCTAAGAAAAGGTGTTACAATTATCGACGATGAGGAATTGTGTCACGAACCGTTAGTTTAAAATTTCATGATAATCATTTATTATGTATGATTCTAATATGGTTTGGTAGATTTCTCAAATCACCTTCCGGCAAATCAATGATTTTTGAGCATTTTTCACTTCTTGGTTCACCTGATGATATAGATTTAATTTCAGTGTAAAAGAATTCACATGTAATGTACCTGGCTGCACAGCTACATTCCAGACGCTTTTTGACTTCGAGGTGCATTATAATGGATCGCATAGATACATTTGCTTGGAGTGTAAAAAGTGTAGACCGAGTGCCAGGCTTTTGGATATACACGTAGAAGAAACCCACGATAGTTTCTTCAGAGTCTTGGCTGATCGGCAACCGATGGTAGACTAGCTATAACGAAGCATGCTTTAAAATTAACAGTTGAATGATTATTATCATGTATTTTGAGAGTTGTAAGTACATAATTATTATTTCAGTATCAGTGTTACGTGTCCGAGTGCGAAATGAAATTTAAAACTCCGGCAGAGAGGCGAGAACATTCTATAGCAGTGCACAAATATCCCAAACACTTTCGTTTTGACGAAGGAAATTGGCGGAAAGGCAGAGGAGATTCTGAGGATCTAATGGAAGTTGATAAGGAACAGCAGTCTACCAAGTCGGAAAAAACTATCCCTCGATTAAACAAGAATCAAAAGTGTAGAACATTTCGTCCCAGTGATAAAGAAATACCATCTAAAAATCTTCTCGTATCAGTGACTTCAAGTTCCGTGGGAAATGTTGCGTCACCAAATAAAACTTCCTCTTTATCCTTTGTTCCTAGGCAGGTGACATCCTATTCAAAGGTGCTTTCGAAGCAGAGTAATTCACACAGGGATGTATTAAATAATGGATGCATGATGGAATTGGCCGATACTCTACCACAATGATCAAAATCTTTAAAACTTTATTTTTACCCTTCAAGACGGGGTCAAGAAAAAATTGTAAAGTATTTTTATGTATTGATATATTTTTCTTAAGATGGATTAGCGGTTTCAAGTATAGTCAACGAATCAGCGAAACTTGTAATTCGTTTTCATTATTATCATCTGACGAAGTACATAATTCAAATGTTATTGAAGGAAAATGAACGAATAAATTGTATATATGTCAAAGTAAAAAAATGTTTGTTTCTTTATTATAAATATAGCATCTTACATATTGCAACTGTATTTATTTTTACAACAGGGAATTTTTGATTTTTCGCCCAACAATATGATTCACTCAATTCTTTAACCCTAATTCTATAATTTATATTTACACTGTATCGGTTCTTAAATTTAAACTTAACAATCTACTGACTATGCCAAGTGATGAACTTGTACGCCGTCTGTCAACTATTACGTAGAGGCGATTATTTTTTAATTCTCATGATTGTATCGCTTTTAAGAATTTATAAACATACATTTACACTCGAAGTTTCGATTCGTAGAAACAAATTTGAAAATTAATTGCGAGATGAAGCTTTTTGTGAACAAATGGATATATAGTGTTGCAATAAGATACTTCGATATCGTGCAAGTATAAAGCCAATTTCCATTGTATTTATCGAACACAAGATGCATTACTTTTTCAATTCTTCTAAAATACGGTTGTGAAAATTTTATTACTCGTCAAGACTGTCTACACGTCTCTGGAGTGAGTAATTTGGAAAGACCAGTGAGTCTGTAGTAACCTATTGATAATGAAATGTGCTTCTCTCATACAATTTCCGATTCTTGTAATGTAACTGGGTAAAGTTTAGAATTCGTGTAATATTCATCGACTTTAAGTTGCATTCAAAACGCAAGTTCTCACAGTGAGCTATAGTTATGGAAACCGTGCTCTAAATTTGGTAAGAGTATTCTATACATATGGTACTTAGAATACAAACCGACAACGAATTGTCCGAAAATGTGGTAGCGAGGGAAAAATATCTGTTAAATTAGTTTGAAAAAAGGATGGTAAACATATGTTATCCACATTGTTTCCGTAGTTGTAAAGCGATTATTTTAGAGCATCGTTAAAGTTCAAAAGTCTGTAGCTCACGACCACTGCTTGGCTGGTTCCAGCTCCGACAGTCGATATCTCATGAGTTTTGATTCGCTTGATTGTGCTCTAAAAATTTTTCCCCGACAAGACTGACAATGAGAGGAAAGAATTCTCCTTACAACATACTAATACTGAAAGAAATCCATTGTTTGAAAACTGTGCTTATCGTTACTTCAATAATCCAACATCGGTCTAAAGTCACCCATATTCACTTTAGAGCAGATGTGAAAACGCTTGTGAACAAAGCATCAGTCCAAGATTTCGATAATTATTAAATTAATCCTGCCTCCAAGACGTCAGGCATGCCAGCATTGCCTCCTCAAAAGTAGATCTGCTAGGTAAGTCTCACATACAATGTACCAGTCAGATATTTTCTAATTCGAGTAGACCATGCACCTGAGTTTGGCAGTTTCGTTTCTAAGTGCGACTAATTCGTACTTAAGTTTAATGTTCTCTTGTTCCAGGAAGGCGGCTCTGATGGCAATTTCATCCTCTTTCGCTCTCCTGGCGTCTCTGGACCTCTTTGCCGCCTCATTATTCTTCCGTCTTCTTTCCCAGTAAGCAGCGTCTTTCTCGTCCATCGTGCTGGTGGGAAGACTTGGACTTTTGGCCGTCGTCCTCCTCATTTTGATGTTCGTTCCTTCGTTCGTCTTTTTAACGGATTCCAACATCCGCTTCCTGAACTCGGAATACGCTTCGTTCGACGTCTGGTCACAGATCAGCTCCGTGGTTCCCATGGACAAAGACAGTGGATCTTTGGGGTAAGCTTTGAATGGTCTCGGTATTTTTTTACCCATCTCCGGCGAAGACTGGGACGGCGTTACGGCCAAACCGATCATCTGATGATCCAGGGTTTGCATTTGAACGGGGCTCGTTGACTGACTCTTCGAAATTAGATGACCCTGGACCATCGGATTGTGCAAATTCGTTTGCACGCCACTTTGAGAGCTCGCGAGAGACGGTGGTATGGAGAGACCGACGACCGGGTGAAAAGGCATCGACAAATCGCTCGTAGTTGAGTTTATCTGATTGTAGATCGGTTCGTACCGAGTTTTTCTCGGCGAGTCGCCCTCCGACGGAGGTGTCACCATGCACGAGCGACCCTCCAACGGGCTTTTCCTTTCAGCGTCTGCGTAGTGTTCGAGACTACGATTGTCCTCCTCTGACGGGTGCACCGTACTTCGCACCAAGTACGAGAGTGGATTCTCAGATGAGTAACGCTTGCAGGATAAATCCAACACCGGTACTTCGGCATCTGATTGCGGCTTCATTTCCCGTTCCTCGTTGCTTTGCGATGCGGTAAAATTCAGCGGCTCAAGACTTCCCACATTCAGGGGAAACATTCTGTCCATCGATAGGCACAGGGTACCTAAAAGTGATAAGGGATTAATTATTTTCGTCGCCACATCGCGTGAAACAGTAATTTATTGGCGTAATTTTAGTAATCCCATTTTCTGTGCTAACTTCTATCAAAAACGAAAATATTGTATAGTTTTTACAAGCACTCGTGTTTAAAAGTGGACATTCGAAAACAAAAACGTAAATTTTAGGCACTAGTGCTGATAAAAATTACTAACGTTTGTTATATTGCGTTCAAATAAACGATCTAACAAGTTTTGTACATCTCATATTGAAGAAAATGTTTATATTTTCATCGAGTTTCTTTTAGACATTTTTTGTCATCGACCTAAGCTTGACAATAATACTGCCTTGATGTTGTTGAATGAAAAAACAAAAACTACAATTCTTAACTGCATTCACAGTAAAAACACAATTTAAATCTGTCTTCCGTATAAGTAAGATAATATAATTTCGTTCGCTCCGGACATACTTGAAAGCCAAAAATGTCTGTTATTCAGAGTCAATTGTGATAATTATTTTGATTTTTGTTCTTCAAATCACTATTTAAACCGTATTTCACAGTAGTTATTTAGAAAATTGCTTTCACTATTTCGTCACCTTCAACATCGAACGTCAAACTTTGCACCTTGCTACTTAAACTTTATATTACTAACAATAAAGAATTTTTATAGTCAATAGTGTCGGCCGTATGCTCAGTTACACAACTGATGACATTTATCGGAACGTGGATTCAAAATGACTGTCAGTAATCCAAAAATTAATTCACTTAAAGCGCGCTTTAAAATAGTGTGATGCGATTTACAAAATGCAGATCCTAAATAGCTTAGTCATTCGACAACGTATTACTTGGCGAATATAGAATTGTCATAATTATTACTATTACTCATTCGATGTTATATTTTTCTCACCAATGTGAATAAGTTTTTGATCATGTTTTCTCGACGAAATAAAACTCACGAGATTTTATTGCGTGAAAAATTTGCACTCTGTAATTAATATCCGTGAGTGAAAAAGAAAAAAAAAAAACGGAGAATCTTTAATCGCCTATCAATAACCGATACATCAAATTTCTCATACTCATTCTTACCTTATAGAAGCAATCCAAGGTTACACTGTTCTCACTGATATATATCACAACACTGAAGACCAAATATATTTGACGTAAAGAAAAATATCCGAATAGCCGTCTTGGACGCGGATATTTGGCAGGAACCGATGAAGAATTTCCACGATCATTCGACGAGCAAGAAAACCAGTTATGACTCAAAAGGGTGTACTTTCGCTTATATACTTCGCAACCCTTGCAAGGTCTGTGGGAGAGGGTGGAGGGGCCTTGGAGTGGGGAAACTTTCGAGTGACCGTCGAAACGGGGTCTCAGGTGGAGGTGGTGGGAGGCTGACCCTCGGCACGCGTACGCGGCTACCTCTGCTTTCGCCAATTTTCAAACCAAAGTGGGTCGTCTTCGGCGTCTTTGTAGAAGGTGCGAGGGCGGAATCGCTCCCTAAACCTCGAAGGTTACATGTAATAATTAAAACTAAATTTCCACACATTTTCTACATCCTGGATGGTTTTACCGCATAAAATAATAATTAACCTACCTAGATCGTGTCTAATTTCTTATGTTACGATTAACGGGTACCGAAATGTGTTTAAGCTATTTTCCATTTGAGTAATACAGGAACAATCTACTTCCTTCGATTAGATATCTATGACATATTATTATCCATGGAATAAGTGACGTCAAAAAAATATTTACGAGTTCGACAAATTGACTTGACGCAAAAATACACACTGAGCATCCTTAATCCATGGGTACCAATGTGATACGTACTCAGTCGGAGGGATTTTATAATTTTGATGTTCTTTTTTTCGTAAATAAATTACATCGGTATGTGAATTTTGTATTTACTTTATTCTACAACCAGCGGAGGAATTCACGAATGAGATAATGCTTACTTGGTGTATGAATTCACCGTGTTTCATCAAGGCGTACTAAAAAATTGCATTACTTTTAGCAAAAGTGATTAACGTATTGAGTAATCTCAAAGTGGAGAAGTCTCGATCGATTAAACTTGATCATGATATTTGAATTGCGATCATTGTTGAATCTCGATAACACTAGTTCACGAGTGGTAAAAAGAACCAAGTTTAATCGTGATATTATACCTATTTACTTATCGGAATACTATTCGGTAGATCTTGATTGATCGAAACCTCAGGTATTTTTTACTGCGAATTCCGTAGAGCGCTGCTTCTGGCACTGAAGACGTGTCCTGCTGTGCACAGGCATAAAAATAGACTCAAATAAACATTAGATTATCATTATTTTCACAAATAATGGCGCAAGGGATTCGAACTTTGAATGTCCAAGAATGGTGATGTTTTTAGAAGCTGAACTCTAGCGGATTCGTGCACTGCATGCAACTCCCGTCGACAGAAGCGAATAAGATTAAATGCAACTGCCGAACTCCTGGTAATCCCAGGCAGACGTCCCACGGTGTAAATCCATGCAGGATTTTTGAAAATCCAGTTAGTTATACGAAGGTTAATTCTGCCTGAGAAATGAGAAAGTTACGGACATGAAAGTCTACGAAGTAAACGGGTTAGGTTGGAAATTTCGTTATTCTCTTACCGAGGGTTAGGTTAGGTTTAGTTGTAGGTGATTCGAAAATTCAGTAAGTACAGGATCGTGCAATAGCGGCAGCCGCAGCAAGAGGCTCAGTGAGAAATCTCTTTCAGTGCAAACCCTTTGGCTACTTCTGTAGTATTTCAAATCCTTTGTTTCTCAGATTTATGGTCACAGTATTTCAGGTATTATAGAGGTCTTCGACGCACGACTAACCGAATTTGCGTAAAGCGTCATAAATTTAGTCGAAGGGGTTAAGGCCTCTGGAGTAAGAAGAATTTTCGAGATTTCGTGAAATTAAGAATCCCGCTATGCTGTCACCGGTTATTAACGGTCTTAACACATTCTCTGTAACCCATATGCGCAGTTCGAATCCTTACGTATAGGTATACGTATAAATCGACAACTCGTGCGCTTGCATCTTTCAACAGAGGTCCGTAAATTTGGACGTTCGTCGAACCCTCTAACGGCATCAATCCTTATTTATTGCTCTGTTATGATCGGAATTCGTCTATTCTTACGCTAGGAATAGTCGTAACGCTGCAGTTTTGGTCCCACAAAGAAGTAGAGTGACCATAACGAACGATCTGTTCACGTAACTAATTACGTGGGATTCCCATTACGCATTAGTAACAATAATTAATTGGCCACGCTTAGTGTATCCATGCGTAATGCAATTCCCAGTTTCTACATTCTTCTTTTTTTTTTTTTTTTTACTGTTTTCTTGACAAAAAAGTCACTATACCACAGTATGGCATAGCTGTGACATGTCAAGCACAGAGTTTTTGTTTACTTATGTATATTAAAAGATAATCTATTTGATAAACAGCATCATGTACGACGACATTGAAGATGTTTGAGTAAAATTTTATTCTTATGATTCAATATTTTTTATTACTAATTTTATTGAACTTTCGTTGAAATACACAGAAGTGCTTAGAGAATTGTGTAAAATGAATGATCCATATATTCTTGCGTTGAAGAAGAATTATATGATAATAATGACGATGTATAAGAAAAAGAAAATATCATTATTATCTGTTGAACAAACGATTTGTTTAAAATAAGTATAAATAATTATCTTTTAAATTTGTAGTATAGTGTTACTTAGCATCATTTTCATTACTTCGCCTCTTCTTCAGACAAAATCATTGGACTATCCATTGAAAACGATACTGCGAAAACTTTTATACAAATCTATAATAACCGGGTCAAGATTTACAAACTACTTGTAATAAAAAGTTACCCTGAATTATCTCTAACTCACGAATGAATTCTGCATCTACAATATATCATTCAGTTACAAAATTATTCTGAAAAAATAGCGCAGTATATGTAATGACAAACATATATAAGTATCACACATTTCTATATATAATAGGCAAGTAGTTACGGAAAGTGATGAAAGGAGCGAGAAGTAAGGTATAAAGATATTCCTTTTATCACGTCGCTTACCACGATCACGCCAAATTTAGTTCTCTGACTGGACTCGCGTAAAGGGTGGCCGGCTTTTACAGAGGCATAGAAAAACTCGGGCGACCCCATAGAAGTCCTCATCTTTTTCCCATGTATACAAATTTTTGCTCTTTTGGCCACATAACCCACATTTCTAGGCTGCACCAGTGCGGGTGACCATAACCCGTTACACGCACTTTTACCCCTGCTCTTAGGACGAATACGAGATGAATGCACCATCAATGCGGTTGTCATTTGCATCTGCTCCTTGCAAACGGGCCAAAGGCAAGCAAGGACCAGCTCTCACCCCGTCATGGCTTGATTCCAGCTAACGGTGTCCTCGCTTCGTCAGGATATACAGTAAGCTGAACAATTTTACGCTATACCTACACACAGAAGCGTGAATTCAGTTTCGTTTCCGTTTTCGATTTTCAACCCTCGTCCTCAATTTATATACCAAATGCATTAAAATGCAGTCGCGGTAAAGATGGCGGAGATGTAACGGAAAACCGACATGAATTTTTTCGAGAAACGACTTTTTTTTTTATCCCCACACCACCCATGCAATTCAACGAAAAACTATTGTAGGTGTTAATACTTAAAAAATTGGCAAATTCTGGGGTTGGATTTCAATTGGGAATTGAAATTCTGAGAAAAAATGCTTTGAGGTGAGCTGTTTTATTCGAAAAATTCTAATGAAGTATTCTCAAGGACATTATGACGATTTATAAAATTGTTTGAAGGTAGGTATGCGTTACTTACGTCAATTTCAAGAATCGTTTCTGTAACCTGGGTATTATTATCTAAAATTAAAATTATTTCATGCTCAGAGTCGTTACTATACTGCGTAATATTACTTTTCATATCTATAATACATGCCATATATATATATATATATATATATATATATTGTAGGTATATCAGTATGTGGAAATCAGTATTTTTCAGAATAATTACTTGGCACTGTGGTTAGTCAAAGCTATTGTATGTTCTAAAAAAGATCATCAACGAATTTTTCAAAGCCATCGTATAATTTTTTCGAATTACAGAGAAACTTCGTGAAATACCAAGCCAAGAAAATATATTAGAAGTTGCTAAAACCCTACCGTGAAAACCGAAACTCCTGTTACTTTACAAATTCTTTTTACCTTCTCTCGATCTCCGTATCACAATTTTTGCAAATATTAGTAATCAATTGATGTTTCAAAAAAGATTCCAAAGAGTTCCTCAATTTTAGATTCTAATTTCGATATATATCTCTTGATATAATCGTTTCTACAATTTTCATACCAATATAGTAGGATATATGTAATTAATCTGCTTACAATTACTAAGTCTTCATCAATTTATAGAAATGACTGTGCAATGCTCGCATACATATAATGCCAACGGCTCATGAGGTTATATGACGTCTGGTGCAATGCTTATTTTATAATAGCCGTACAGGTATAATAGGGTGCGATATGCTTATAATACTCGCGGAATTACCGTTTAGAAAATTAGCTTGTAGGCCGAAGTCAGTGTCGAATGGGCCGTGTCAATTATACGAAGGTGGTTCCTGGGATTCCTTCCCCCCCCCCCCCCCCTGCCCCCCAGGGGCCTTCGGAAAATTGAAAACTTGCCGTGATTCTCATGGTACCTACGCATAAAAGTGTTTACATATCATAACTCCATGACTTACCGCCGGATAATCCCTATCCCATAGTATATCCCGAATTATTTTCAAGGTGGTGAACATGCAGAGCCGCATTGAATACCGCTACAATTACCTGAAGGAGAACAACAGGCGTGTACCTGCAGGCGATTAATTCTCTTGTTGATTTTGACGTGACAATCGCCACGTTCTTGGATTAGATATTGCGTCACTGTTATATATCGATGATTGAAACGATTTTTTGGGAATATTTTTCTACAGCTATACCGCGGCTGAATGTGTTAATTACAGTGTCAGTTATGCCAAGCTTATACGATTCTATTTAACTTTAGGCACTTATTGTTATCTAATGCTCACACGATGTGGTAACCACTTATAAACTAATAGATCGAAGATAAGGTGTCTCTTGCGTTTTCGGCCCCAAGCCTTAAAGTATCCGTGGCGGAATACACGTAGTCACCAGAATATTTTACGCGTGATATTTACGGCGTTTTATGCTCGTAGTTTTTTTTTTCAAGCTATTCCTTGCGCTGTGTGCGGACCGACTATAGCGACTTGGACTTCCTGTTCACGAACCAAAATCATGGGATTAGCAATGAAAAAATGCTACTGACACTGATCTATGTATGTAGGTACCAAATCGATTTTCTACTCGTCACGTAAAATCGATTTTTTTTATAATTCTCGTAATTATTTAAAACATCATTGATAAGGTAAGTATTACTTTTATCAAATCAAATATTCAGGCTTAATTCCATGCATGCGATCAGAACTGATGTAATAAAGTAGAAATAGGTGTGTATTCGATTGTACTAGTACAATGATTATTATTATTGAATGAAAGATAATTCGATAATGAGTCCAGAGAAAGCCGGCATCGGTTATTCCTTTTTTCTCTGGAAAATTTTAAAGAAATTACGTATACGTATTTGTATTCCACATAATGACTTGGACAAAATTGACAAATAACATACACGTACGGTATCGGTGCCTCTCGTTAATGTCTTAACTCGTTTTCAATCGGTTTAATGGTACGTTGTGGATACCGTAACGGATGTAAATATTACGCATATATTAATTTTTTAAATATTCTTGCAAGTATATGAAAAGTTATACTAAAACGCTGTTGAGAAAATATCTCATTCTATCTGAATTCATTGAATATTGTGTAACAAAGGTGCAAACTCGGTCTTTTCGGACCGAGCGTACCTTTGCAATATGATTCGTAAATAAAGTCGAAAACGAATATTGCGTCCTTGTTGCACACGATTCTTTATATACCCAAAAAGTATGTTACGCGTTTTTTGACGAAGCACGAAATTGAGGTTAGGGTCGCGTAATGTCAGATTTGTTTACAACAGCGCATGCGCGCAGTAGAAAAAAGACCACTCGCAACACGCTAAGAGTTAATAGTACATTATGTAACAAGGGAATAAAGTCGGAGATTATCCTAGCGGGTGGGTTTTCGAGGGCAGTAATCACCCAAGGAAATAGTCGACTTTTATTCCTGTATTACATATAGGACTTTATATCTGACTCAACTCTGACCACATCTATTGACTCAAAAAATGGGAATCACTCACGCACGGAAGCTGAGTGTTCTATGTCGACCGCAGCGTGAGCGGGTGGTGCGCTTTTTGGGCAGTTTGTGTTTGCTGTTTTCGTTTTCCATATTGGGGTCCAGTTGACCCCAATATCTCATTGGGGTCTACTTGATCCCAATACCGACTTTAACGTACTTGAAGTCAGCGAGTTTGAATCATGGTTGTGCAAGTATAATACGAATGATCAAAAAATTGTTGGGTCTCAGAAGCCCCATCTATGTATCGCGTATATTTTTTCACTTTTTTGTGTTCAAGAATTTCCTCCACATCTCGTTCCACATCCTCCATCGCTCTTTTCTAAAACTAACATTCGAGACTATTCTTGGAACGGGTCCAGGGCCGCAACCCCTGGTGGGGGTGTAGGGGGGGGGGGGTTCCTACGGAGGGGTTGGGGCGGCGGAGCCCCCCTACTTAAAATTCTTTT
The DNA here is from genome assembly GCF_021155765.1 of Diprion similis. Taxonomy (NCBI): domain Eukaryota; kingdom Metazoa; phylum Arthropoda; class Insecta; order Hymenoptera; family Diprionidae; genus Diprion; species Diprion similis. Next base: position 8,267,489 of record NC_060112.1, on the reverse strand, counting down.
TTCATCATCGTTATCATATTCTATCGTGTAATTATTCCATTACATTCCCATTTTGCGGGAAAAAAAGTAAGGCGGGAAAAATATGTCATTTTCATCCCGCTTTTCATGTCAAAAAAGTTAACTTTATGGCCGAGTCGAGAATAAAAAGTTTTTTTTTGTACTCCGCGCATGCTCGTTGCCAGATTCGTACGTTACCAGACATGTACGAAAAACACGGATGAAAAGACGCATAAAACATGCTTGCGTTGTATGAAGAAATTTTTGGCAAAGTTTGTTCATATTTTTTAAAGTCAACGATCTCAAATGGGTTTCAGAAAGCCTGAATCTCCACTCACACTACCATCGTTGTGTGATTTTTCATAAAATTAAATTCTTCAACGTGTCATGACAATTATACGTGGACTGAAGCCGTATTATAGTTTCTCAGAAACATCAAACTTGACTTATTATTATACGCGCATATATTGGTCCTCTAAAAATGAGTAAACGAAAGAAAACACAGCTACACGAATGAACAATAATCTCCGGTTCACTTTGGTAAATGCAACTGTCCGTGAAGTTTATCGTTTTAAATAATGGTTGGAGGGTATTTAATACGTGACAAAGCCCACGTGAGATATACACGACCATTCAAGCAGATAAGCGGTATAGATTATCAACCTATTCGTATAATAATTATGTCTGAGGTATAATGAGTCTAACATATGCGGGGACGCGACTCAGCAACATCGTGAAGAGAAGTGAGGCCACATCTTATTATATTACCGTTCCAGGCAAATTACGTGAAAATCAACTAGTTCGAACTTTGCGCAAATTGATAGGCTTTGAAGTGCGGTAAAGAACGGATTTTATAAGCAAATGAAATCAGCTTGAAGAAGTATATTGGCTGTCGTTAGATAGCGTCTCGTAATATTTTGGATTCCGATATGGTTCGGAACGACCGCTTAAGTGTCTATTTTTAAGAAACTCCTGCATAACGTGAAGCCGGAGGGCCAGGGTAAGTGGAAGGCATATCCTTGGGCGGTCGAAAAGCAACAACGGATGACAGAAAGATGGAGCTATTTCGTTTTCGAATGTCCGTATGGACAGGAGACGCCCTTTTTGAGTATCGAGGGTTGCTATAGCCAAGAAAAAAGTCCGGACGTATTTAGAGCTTTGCGGATATACACATTAGGACGCCTTAGTGGGCAGTCCAGGGTAATTATTTTCAAATACATCTTCCGCGGACCACCGAGTAAGTTTTGACAACAGACTTTTCAAATTTGCATACTTCCGGTCGTACGCACGCCCTTTATTCCTTCACATTTTTGTAGTTCACACGGGAAAAGAATCCTTTTGCCATTCGGACATTTCTAGTATTCTTCAAATCGTGAAAACCCGCTTTCTCACCTGATATATTACTCACAATGCTATTCGTATACACAATTGCACATTGTACCGTTGCGGAATTCTCATTTTTACAAATTCAAATTATATTCGGAAAGTATACTTCATAAGAAGTAATATTCAAAGTGTTAACATATTTTTAGCTGGTTGAAATGGATATGATATGAGTAATTAGACGTGAATTGGGAATTAGATTTTTATATCGTATGCATATATAATTATACATTTCTCATGAATTGATAAAATTTCGTCAACTTTAGATTCACGTAGTTCTATTTTTGGCATCTTGTTCTACAACGATTAACCGACAAAATTCTGTTCGATAATAATGTCGAAGGTAATAATTTTTGCGCAATCATCGATGTCTGCGAGAAAGGATGAAGTGCAACAAGTATCTCTCGTGTATTTTCTTTTACGGGAAAAATATCGCTGTTTGTTCCACGAATATGTGAAAGAATTAGAAAAAAAATTGTCAAATTTAAAATGGTATATATATCGTGTATAAATTTGCAATGATGCATGAACTGTATTGAAACATTGAATCGTTAGGTGAAATCACTAAGAAAATCAACGCGCATACTGTGTACGAAGAAATGAGAAACGATGGCCGTTTATGAGTCGATAAATTGGTTCGAAGTGGTTTGTTCGATTTTAAACTTTCAGCAAAGAAAGTAGGTAGGTAAAGATATTGAAACAACGGAGCGGCACCCGCGGTGCTCTGGGGGTCTCACTGCAATAAAACTTACAAAGGCAAATGATTATTACCGAAAACCATAAGAAAAGACTGGTGCTTACGGGCCTTGAGGCCCCAAAGACCGAGGGACAATGAACTGCAAGGACCCAATAGTGAAATTGTAAAATGTATCACGAACCAAGTAAGTGAATGGTTTCTTTGCACCAGTGCGTATATATATATAACTGCAATAAAACTCGATGCGAAGGGAATGTCTTACAAGATTAAATTCTTACTGAAAAACTTTTATTTTACTACCTCAATAGGCTTTTGACTCTCTTACGGCCAGGATTAAAGACAATTCGAATATAGGAAGGGATTAACTGCGACTTTGAGAATGGTTGAAATTAGTCAACGATTTCCAAGAAATTCATTTTACCCTTGTCTGCTGTTATTTGGTTTGCCTCCGCTCAAAATTAGCATGGATTTGCTTAGCAGATATCCAACCAACAACCAACTATACTCGGGTGAATATTTGATAAAGGAGGTTACGTTAAGGACTATCAATATTTTCACAATATTTTGATTGTAAGAAGGTTTCGACCTATTTTTTTTATTTATACAGTATGTTTGTTAATTATAAAATTGATTTTTCTTACTAAAAAGTCAACTCAACTACCCAAAACGTAATTCCGTTAACGTGTAGTATTCACACTTTTGCAATAGAAGATTAAGTTATGCAAAAATAAAAAAAAAAAACAACCAACAATTTCTTGACTACTTTACTGCAATATAATCTCACCGCCAGATTCTTGCAGAATAAAATTGTATGCATCGAGATGTCAGAAGAGTCTGTTACATTCTTAATAATCACTACTTTAAAGTACAGTACACAGAAAGAAATGTAGAAGCGAGAAGCATGTGACTGAAGTTTTAAAGTACACTTGTTAGTGATTGAATACTAAATGCATATTTCCCCTGGCCAATTAGCTGTTTTTTTTAACGACGAAGGTTGTGATTATTACACAACAGGTGAATTTAAACTATTGATTTATGATACTTATTCTTAATTAAAAAAAAAAAACACTACATTCAAGCTAGCTGCTGTTAGAATGCTGTATGGTGTATCGTGTATAGCGTAAAAAATACGTACAAAATTACATCCATTTAATGTTGTAACTTTATACAAAATTATTATTTTTATCCTAAGCTAATTTCCGTGTCTCTGTGTCTTTTTTTTATTTTATCAAATACGTAATGAGTTTGAATATTTGCGTACCGATATTCGGTAGCTTTGGAATTACGTGTATTAATTTAAAAATAATCGATTAACATGATTTATTCTTCTACGGCATTCCTAATTGATTTGTCATCACACTTATCGTTGAATATTATTTTAAATTCAATAACGCCTAACTCTATTAGGTGAACCAAGCTAATACGTTACATGTTCCTATGCATCGTTTTTTGGGACAGTGAAAGAATTGTCAGGTTTTATGAAACAGTAACGAAACTTCTTTCGTTGATCGAATTCGATATTCGATGTGTTAAACTGAACCGAATCCAACCAGCGAAACCGTTAAAAAGCAGCATAAAGCCAGCGATATTTCAAGGTTCTTTGTAACATGTTATCCTTAGAAGAAAAGATCGGTGAAGACGAAAGAGGAATTCTTACTTCCCCGTAAACGAGATTAAAATCTGCAAATATCATCTTGAAGCTAACGTTTCAAGTTTGAAAATACTTTTTCGTCAATTTTTTTACATCAATTTTTCTCCCAGTTATACAACTTTCAAATAATTGTTTTTTCGAGTAAAAATGTATAGCTTCTTAAATTTTCTGACAAGTCATATCCAATAAAACGAATATTGTATCACACGAAAACATTTTGAAGCTTGATACATCGAATGAAATTTTTACCGAGCGAAATTGTTCTGTTGATTTTACTAAAGTTTTTCCCCAAAGTGGATGTCTTTACACACTTTGAAGAGCGTTTGCAAACATACTCCGAATAATGTGAAACGAGCAACGCGTTCCTAACAAAATCAAAATCATCTCCCAAGGGTAAAAGAGCAAACGGTACTTTAGTTCGGTGCACATACACGTCCTCGTATACCTTAACGAATACATCGGTCGGTATAACACATACAAAAGTTTCGGTACGAGAGGCAGGCTACGGGGATGAACTTGAAAGACGAAAACCGCTATTCAAATTGTACAAAAACTCTTCAAGCTCCAAATCTGGGTGTCCAGTTACTAAGCCGTAGGGTAAAGAGTTGAGATTTGCGAGGACATCTTCCAGGACCCCTTGTGCATAGCCAAGGAGCATTTCGTTCTGGGGGCTGAGTTCTACCTACTTGTCATTTCAATTTGCGTTTCGGATTTTCCCTTTTTTCACTTTCTGTCTTATATTTTCGTTCGTTTTTTCCGAGTACCGGAGTTCGTTCGGTTTTATTTTCGGGCTTTAGGGTATCCGTTATTTTCTTCATTTGCTTGAACTTGATCATCCTCAGCCTGCTCTTTGCGTCACATTACATGTATATACTTACTATTATCAGCGAATAGAGTCCGCGCATTATTGGATATTTGTACAAGGATAAACTTGAAACAACGAAGACTCATTACGCTCTGTTATGAGCCAATATTCAAAATACTATGACGTCACACAAAGGCTAATCCCGGATCACGTGCACGTGATATAAGTGTAGTAAATATTTATCAAGTTGTGGTCATTTTTGTTCGATGTCGTGGATTCCGATTGTGAGTTGAACTATTATGTTTGAATCATCCGTAACTTCCTGTAATCTGTACTTCACGTTTACGCGCCATGTTTGTCAAATTTCAGTACAACTAATTGGGACGTATCAATTTAAATACTCTATTTTGAAACCTAACTATTGTACGTACATACGACTAATAAAGTCTGTAACAACTACATCCTGACAGTTCTAAACGAAAATCTATTTCGCTCTAATGGTGCATGAGAGATGATGAGTTATTATTCTTTAAAACGTGATGCACATTGCAAAAATTTTCGTCTGCCATCGCAGCCTCGGGTCATAACGACATTTGGTATTCGCCAAATCATCTCTCCGAACCTCTAATGGTCACTAAATGGGTACTCATCCATTTTCGATGAAATTCAGTAAAGAAAACAGTATATATTTAGGAAAATACTCTTGTTAGTCCATAAGTATTGTATACCGACGAATGTAAAATAAAACATACGGTATGATAATATCTGAAAATTCAACTTTGTATCTTTGTCTGATTAATATTTTTATATTAATAATAATACATGTAATGAAAACGAATGGCTGCCGTTTGTTTTCAGATTTCTTGTAATTGTATTCGATAAAACAAACAAAAACAAGCTACAGAGAATTTATTTTTGGAGAAGTCATTCAGTCACTAACAGTTTTTAGCAGTCGACTATCACAGAAAGGTAAAAGGTTGTAAAAAATTTGTATATCCATCGTTACCGCGGCTTTGTCTGTTTACCATTTCAGTTTGAGAACCCTTAAAGTTCCGAAATTCTGGTATATTGGTCAGCATGTCATATGGTCAATGGGCGGTGGGTTATGGGTGCGTGGGCGCTCGGGTGCAGATGCTAGAACGTCTGCGTCTGCATCGACAACTCCGAAAAGCATCAACCCTTCCTGCTGGACCGTTAATGACGCTGACGCCCCTTGGCCGTCTGCAGCATTGTCAGGCTCTGGAAGACGCATTATGCATTGTGGTGCATACACGGTCCAGTCTGACGGCAGGGCATCGAATGCACACTTGGGTACGGAGGCATAACTGTAAATAGGGGAGCGTCACAGGGTTCAAATGTGTGTCAAAAGGCCGCAATTTTCCTGCGTTTTCGCCTGAGAACGATTGATCGATCGGCATATCGACGTAGGTATACATTTGTGAAATCCACCTCATTCGAAAGTCGTATAACGAAAAGTAATGCCATGCTTCGCAGATTGTAGGATGGGGGGTTTATACGACACAACGATCTAAGTTACTTTAAAGGTATTTTGAAGAAGATATTACGTCGAAATTATTTGAAATGAAAGCAGTTCGAGGATGAGGTTTTATTGGAATCAATTCAGAGTTGTGGATTGAAAAAGAGTTATAGAATCGATAGAAAAATTATAGAAACAGAAAAATCCTCAATTTTGTAACGAAATGTTATTACTAAACTGTGCAGAATGTATAATATTTGAGTCAAAGAGCCGATCGAAAGTATCTAAATTGTGTTTGAGCACACGTGTCTCATGCATCTAACAGTAAGCTATCATCAATGTATCTAATCATGAACGATCTATGAATTCGCCCTGGAGATTATGGGATAACTTGTAGTGATTAACCCTTCAATCATTACCTCGCCCAAATTCAATTCAATCAAGTTATTTTTTTTCAACTGCAACACATTTCTTCGGAACAAAATGTTATCTGCTTTATATTCATATAAGAATTACATTTCTGTTTGTTTTTTCTTCATGCAAAGATCCAATCATAAATCAACCCCAATAGAGAAATATAACATCTAGGCCTGGCGTTGACATTACTTGTTACATCCGCTTTTTTCGTGAAATTATTTAACAAACTGAACAAATGAAGACATATTTCTGAATGATAATAAATGAAAATTCAGTCACATTTTGCCTCTAATATAAAACTGTAGAAATGATTGACGAAAATAAAGTTAGAGATGAATTTCATTATTCAATAAACATTGTACAGATCAAACGAATCTATCGATGACTTAACGACTTACTCATGTTGAAAAGCGATGAGAAATTTAATGATGAATATACCTACTTTAAGGTGACTGAAGCGAGGTGGATCGGAAAAGTTAAACTGGCATTTTGGTATGAATAAAGATCATGGTTTTATTGATGAAACTTGTACTATAAACTATCAAAAAGTAATTTTCAATCCATGTATTAGGATTTATTTAGGCGTCTTAATTACGTGGGGCAGATCGTAGGCTCCTCGGACACATTTTATCTTGACTCCAGGCACGTCTTGACATCTCCCAACCCTGACGAGGACTATGTTATGTTCTTGAAGATTGTGACCAATTCCTGTGTAACATCGATTCGTCTCATTAGTTAATCATACGTCAGTTTCAACAAAGAGCGGTAATTTTCGTACCTAGAGCGTAAAACACATTATTACACCTCGAGGGTGTAAGTCGTTACGCTCGTGATGCGAACAATATTTTTTGCCCAACGAGTCTTAAATTGGAAAACATTATACAAAAATTGCGAATCCACCTTCTGGTGATAAACCGAACTAACAATTCTCAGAATCAACCTTACCTCAAGTATGATTGCGAGAGACAAGGATTTGGGAAATTTTGGTCCTTTTTCATTTTAAACATAGCATACATAAACTGACTGTAAAATCCTATTTCACGGCTACGTAGGGCAAAAAAAGTTATTATCAAACTGCGGTGTAGTCGGACTAAAACTTTGGAAAAATAATTTTTAAATCGAAAATGGGAAGTCAAGTTTTTTCAATTTAGTATTTTTTTTTCAGACAATGCTGAATCCATCATGACTTGTAACATGCGAAATCCAACCGATTACCAAAAGTAAACTAATCCACGCGAGTTTAAGTCACCGCGTTTGTGTCACACGAGGAAAACTTGAATTACGAGCATACGAAGAAGAATTCCGATACAGTGAGACTTTTCAATTAACGTATTTGTAATTATCGTACCTGGGACGTAGGCGGTCATTTCCTTCCCATTCGACAGTCTGACCAATACGCATTTCCGGTTAGCTGAGTTTGGTTTTTTCGGTTTCTTTATGAGAGTTTTGAGTACAACTCCTTTGGCGAACGGCGCTCCATCTAACGGGTTTTTGTTTGGTCTGTTTTTTATTATCGGACCAGTCAAGTGCATTTTCCAAAGTCCGGTCGTAGTTCTGACGACGTCAAAACCTAGGGCAAAAAAATTTGACTGCATTCATCACGAAACAAGATTTCTAATTCCGAATGACTTGTTTACGAATTTGTTCGCCATAACTGGATTCCACGAAGTACTTAGAGTTCACAAATTCTTTCTACGAATACCTACGTGTATGTCATTCTGACACTTTCAATTACGAATCTATGAAATGCTCGTTTCATCGCAACAAGTGAAATACACGTGATATCGTGTACGATGGTAGAAAGCAAATTTCAGGGTATCTGTATGCAAATACGAGTCCATTTCACTTTGTCACTGCAATGACCTAAATGTTACTCAACAACGGTTAATTGATTGAATTACGCGTTCCTTCTGCACTTATAGTCTGGTATTTTCGAATTTAGGAAATCGCCCCTCGGGGTAAGAGAGAGAGAGAGAGAGAGATAGAGAGAACCTCGTCAGAGGACATTGGACACGGAAAATTTATGGCGAAGTTTAAATTTCAGTTTCTAATTATACACAGAGTGATTATGTATGCATATCGTATGCGGCTAGTAATTGTTGTGCAAAAGTTTTGGAGTTGAGAAATATGCTCGCGTAACGGGACCATTGCAAGGTTTGAGTCCAGAGTCATTTCACAAGGTACAATAGCATCGCAGAGCAAACTTTTCACACTTTCAATCATTCTCTATTCATCTTCGAATAAACGGTGTTAAATTTTATAAAATCTCTCCGTAATTGGTGTACTCCAACGAAAAAAATCGACGTCGCTAATCGTTCTTGTGCGACGAATAATTATGATCTGGTAACGATTTTTATCTCTTAGTAATAAAAAAATGCTACGTAATGAAATTTTCAAAAATTTCTATATACTAAAAGCTTGTTAGTTTGAATTAGCAATCAGTGATAAACTCTCCGATGTGTAAAACACAGAGATGACAAATTTCAGTATAGAATCACTGCTTCTTTGGTGCCGATTATTCAAAATTTTCAAAATTTCCTCTCGCATATTTTAGTCATTTCTCACTTGCTTAACCCAACGGCCAAGTGAGAGTGGTTGGCACAACCGTTGCGGTGGAAGTTCAAACCCGAAAATATCAGATATGACGAGCATTTGACATCCGTGCCTGCAGTTGCATGCATAGGGTTGCAACGCTGGCCTTTTACGGTCAACCGTGCATAAGCTTATTAAGCTAAAATTGTTGTCCAGTGAAGAAGGACGGCAAATTTCGTTTTACACTCGGCTTGCTGGGCAAAAATCTTTACCTCGAAAATGGCCAACTCTTTGTCGATTTCGTTTCAAGGGGTTTTTGCATAAGCGTACCCGACTGACCAGTAACCACGGTCGTCTCTCTCTCTCTCTCTCTCTCCCTCTCTTTCGCTCTCTCTTTTTGTCGCTACACAGACGAATCAATGGTCTTTCTCCACAATCATTAATAATAATATACCGCGCCGTTGCAATCCTTTGCTAAACAGGTGATGAAGAATTTTTCTTCAAACTTCCGAGAAGAAAATAAAAACTCCATTCACGATAGCGTTTTTGCTGCTTTTCTTTTCATTCGTTTCCTGCAGCGAATTCTGCCCATATTTTCAAAGGAACAATAACAAGGTGACGAAATACGTTAAAAAGATAAACAATATAAAGAAAAATTAAAAAATCACGGTTATAGATTTTTCCAAAATTTTACCTACATGAAAAATAACTTCACACCGTACTCAAATTCTTTTCTAGAAAAAGGAAAAAGTTGTCGAGAACTTGTACTATGACTGATGTATTTTCCCAGTAATACTTTGTAATTTTTAATAACTTTCCTAAGCAGGGTCATAATTTTCAGTTCATTTTGTTCGGTTACGCACGGGATAAAGCGACTAATAGTTTGATGACTAACAAATGTAGAGTAAACAAACAAAAAAAAAAAAAAATTATACATTTGATTGCCGATTTCGACATTGTGTGTTCTGCATGTTCAAATATTTATATTGAAATAGATTACTATCGAAATAAATGCCCGAATCTAAATCAAATATAACAATGGTTTCAGGCAAACACTGAAATTGTTTATAACAAAATACACCAACAGACAATAAATGACATATTTTTCAAATGAATTATTTATCTGTCGTACGACCGTGAAACTTGTTGCGAAATTTTTTTTTTGTTTCGCAATAGTTGACATCTCAAAGCAACGTCAGACTTACGTAAATCGAATCTCCAATAATTAGGTATATTGAAAAAAGTTGTAAATCTTTTTGGCATTACGTCACAATCTATGTGGATTAAAAATAAATTGAATAAATTTAAGCAGGACACTTTTAGCACGGACTGTAGGAAGACTGTTGTTCATTTTGAGATCTGCTGACCACAGTCGGTCACTACGACAGATGTCCAAGTCCTCTGTGGCTAATCCAACCTAACTTAGGCTCAGCTAAGCCAAGAGATGAAAACGGTCCAGTTTAGTCCAGTCGTGTCTAGCCTGGAATACAACAGCGAATTTTGCGGGCCTTTTGCCTCCCACGAAAATCTATCCACACGAATACAAAGAAGTTGACCCACCCCTTTCCTAGATGCACGCGCAAGATTACATTGCTCGGTGAAAATTGCTGCATGGCACGGTTGCGCTTTTGTTGCTTGTGTAGGTGCCTCGCACTATTATTATTGGAGATGTGTGAAGATCGACTAGATAAAACGCACAATCGTTTTTTGATTAACACCAACAGGTGAGTTACGTGCGAAATTGATACGAATACAGTTTTTTTTTTTTTTTTCTTTATACTGGAATCTGTCGACTTAATAAAAATGTTTTTATCCCATTCATTAGGGCTGTGAAATTCAACAGACACGATGAGACGTGGTACGTATTTATTGTAATAGGTATAGGCACATTCGGATAATTTTTAACTTTTCCAAGTCATCGTTCGTCCGCATGATTATATGTGTCAGCTTCTTAATGATAGACTCGGAATACGTGATCAATTTCAGTTTTCCTCATTGTGAGACAATTTAATACTGCCCAGAGTCAAGATCTTTTGTCTTAATCTCATGGCGAAGATATTTTTCGGGGAAACCATTATGAGTTAAATGACAAGTATAAAAAAAGTAAGTGTTCAGTCAAATATGATCCCTTTTTTTAACGGTGGTCATAAATAATTTGATTAAAAATTCTCCAATGTTGTCGGGTTTTTCAGAAGCTGAAATGCAGTTTATCCGTAACTACGTTCTTTTTTCGACGTTATATTCATAACTTCAGTTTCATATCGTAATACCGAATAACCAGGTCTGTTATAATATTTCTATTGAATTCGGCATGATTTGTACAGTTTGTTAATTCATTCCAAATCGAATGGATCGTTTTAAGTTTGATGTAACAAAATTGGTCAGAATTAATATCCCTGATTGTTTCAGGATTTCCGAAAACTTCATTATTATTACAAAGAAAAAAGTTATACGGATCAAGTTATAAACTTATTAACATAACAAAACATCGGGGTTGGAAAAATCAGTGTTTTGCAATATTGACTTAACTCTCAAGATGTTAAGTCAAGTTCTGAAAACACGAGTTAGCGATGTTTCGGTTTATTATAGTTTACTGGATTTCATACAACCCCAAAGTTTCAAAAACACGATTTAATAAACCTTACTAAATTCTATCTTATAAAAAATCTGTGACAAAAATGAACGCTCGGCTTTTCTCCGCGTAGTCAAAGAAAGTTTGCGGCGTGGTAGTTCTAGTGCACCGGTGTGAAAGTTGTCAAAAGTATGAATTTTGTCAGGGACTGTATTGGCCGGACAACTGACAACTGGTCAACCGCAAATGGACATGTCACCCCTTCAATTCCCACCGATTTTGTCAGGGCGATTTTACCCGTCTGTCCCCCATTATGCACTGTACCCTTTTTTCCTCTTCTGCTTCGTTTCTTTCTTTTTTCATTTTCTGGATTTTTCCTTAGGGATCAAAGAGGTAAGCTGACCGAAATAAAGAGCCGAGCGTGCATTTTTGCGAGCCACCCGCATTTTCGCAAAGAATGACAATTCGGGAGTAACGGAGAGAGAAAGAGAGTGAGAGGGAGAGAGAGAAATCGGAGACGGCGATTCGGCTAGAAAAGCGACTATAGCGGTCACTGGACGAGGAATTCTTTATACCCTTTTTGCGAACGTTCAAAGATGCGTATCTCTTTTTATACACATGCAAACGAATATATAATACCTACACAAAACAGAAACTTGAGACGTCTTATTCTATCATAAAGGTTTGTTTGGACAAAGATGTGGGAAAGGAAAATACGCCGATAAAACTTTCCCAGCTCTTTTAAACGTGTATATAATATACACATAAGGGTGCAAGAGAATAAATCGCTCAATTGAACTTCTCTTAAAGGGGTCGGGGGGGGCACGTTTGCTTGAAACTTGAACTCATAATAATGCTCCATAAAACAAGTGGTTTTCACTCAGTTCCAATCAGTTACGTTCCGGATGTGTCCAGTTATTATTTGAAATAACGTCAGAAAGTGGTGTTCTGTTAAATTGTTATATGGAACTTTATTACGAGTTCAACTTTCAAGCAAATCGAAAAAGTTTAGAGTTTCTTTGACGCGTCCCCTTAATTGGGTCAGTGTTCCGATGTTCAATGGTTTGTATACAACGCTCTGTAGCTGCAGATAGTTTGAGTACTACAGTAGATTCTATAATCTATTGTTTTTCTGTTAAAGAAAAAAAAAAAAAAAAAAAAAAACTCAAATTTTGCCGACAGTCAACCAAACTCAAATGTCGTGTAAAATAATTTCGACATTTTGATTACCTGCGCAATTACTTGTATAATTCAGTGTTTGCAGGATATTTTCGAGATCAAAATTCATTATTGTATCGTTGATTGAAGGAATTGGTTTTGACTAAATATTCGGAATTCCAACCATCGAACAGCCCAGATGTTAGAAAGTTCATTACGAAAGAAAGGCGTTTTTACATGATATAGTTGTATAAATTGTTTAATAAATAAACATAGTGGTCGTAAAAAATTAACAAATTTTTTATAAATTCTATCTGGGAGAATTCATAAGGGATACATTTTTCATTCAAGTGAGATATGTAGAGTGAAAGGTCAGGAAACGATTTGTGCATTTTGATAAAAAAAATTCTACCTAGCTTTTCGTTTATGGTCCGTGGTTTTATGAATATCTGATACGAGATCGAATTGTATTTCGACTGGTTAACTGTTTGAAATAATTGAACGTGAATTTCTTTCAATAAATTTACTAATCCAGTATAAATAAATACTCCAAAAACATTATATGCTCCATTTTATTCAGATAATAACAATAAACCGCGGAAAGGAAAAAAGAAACTGTCGGTTTTTCTAACTAATTCAAAAATTCCGCCACCCGTTAATCGATTTAAGGTTATGTTTCGAATGCGTTGGTTATTCGCAATAATTTCAACGATTTATCTTACCTCGCAACGTATTGCTGCTACACGCCTGCACCAGAGAGGTTATATTTCTACTAAGGAAATTCATTATTATAAAATTCTATTATATTTCCCTAATATTTAACTGATTTTCACTTTTCATCGGCAATTCACTTGCACGCGTCTTCTGCTCGGAATCCGATGATGACAACTACTGCAGAGTCATCTGGTTATAACGGTCGAATTTCTGCCTCGCTTTTGAAGGTAATGTCGTTTCTTATTGATCGACTGGAATCACGTTTGTTGTATGCATCGTGTTAGTCTATCTGCTGGTAAGGGAATACGTTGGTAAGTGTTCCGTCGGTAACAATGTTTTCGATCTTCGTCTACAGTGTATGTTGGTATTGCGATGTGCATACTGATAGGCTGTTCTTTGAAACGTTCATTAAATTTTTTTGTAATTCCAACTACCGTAAGGCTGGCTTTTTGTAGAAAAAAAAGAACAAAAATATGGTTACTCAACGATCAGCGCTTAATCGTGACTTTCATAACAGTTTTTCAAATAACTTCTAATCAGACATACGAAATTGGTTTTCTCTAGATCATTTACAAAATAACATCCTTTGCTATAGGAAAAAAAAACTATTCCAAATGCTTTCAGATACCTTATTTTTAGTAGTAAAGTTCACTTTAGAAATAAACCAATCAAGTAGATGAGTGAAATCATCAGAAACGTGTGAGCCAATAACGATATGATTAACAATAAAATAATCGTAAATTTTCTGTATTCTACTGGTGAAAGTAATTTTTTAGTTATCGCAATAAATGTGTATAATGGAACATTGTGTCGTGGAACATTAAAACTGAAGAACACGTATTGTTTTTTTATCGATGAAAAACGATTTGAAACGGTGAAAATGACCCCTAGAAATGGGCACCCAAAGGGGTGATTTCTTGATGTCCTTAATGTATTCGAATGAAACTAACGCTGAAATGTTTTTATTGATGAAAGAACCATTCCAGCGTTACTTTCATTCGGATACATCAATCGCATCTATTCGAAACCGAGAAACCACCCTATTAAATACCCTTATTTGGGGGTCGTTTTCGCCCCTTCAAGTCTTTTTTCACCGATAAAAAATACGTGTGATATATTTTGGTTTTCAATGTTTTAAAACATAAATTAATCGCAACAAAATCGGAGGGGTACACTAAACTGATGTTCAATGTGAGTCGTGCAGATTTACAACTTTTAGGACTGAACCGTGGAGGATGATAATTCGTAATTTGAATTACGTGTAGGAACGAAGAATCCCTAGCCTGTCAAGCGATTTACCATGGCTTGCAATCGTTCAGTGCAGAATTTAGCAAAATTGAGAATATAAATTGCGGCTGAATTGCGAATAATATTAAATATCACGAGACGGGCATAACAGATATAAAATACATCAAAATCCTGGATTCACATAGCCTCGTATCTGATATCCATATCAAAAACCAGCGACGGATCATAAACTAAAATAAATACAAATAGATGTGAAGATAGAGACTTTCATGACACTCATTGATGTTATTCCACGTGGATTTTTATTGATATATAAAAATAGTCACTTCTTCCAAGTGCAGGTTAATGATAAATCTACATTAGTAAAAAAAGGAAGAAAAAAAACTGATTTACAAAAATATTCGAGCACTTTTTTTCTTCGTCTTCGATCTGCATTACCACCCGTGACCATAAGCCAGTCCGTGTCCCAGACCGAGTCCTGAATATCCTAGACCGTGTCCTGAAAATCCTAGATTATGTCCTGAATATCCTAGATTATGTCCTGAATATCCGAGACCATGCTCGTATCCGACCCGGATTGGGGCGGATAAGATTGGTGCACTAGAGATGCTGTGAGCACCGTGAGACACAGCGACGGGTGCGGCTATCGTGTGATCCACTGTGTAGGCTGGAGCCGCTACGTATCCGTGTCCAAGACCTGAAAATTCACTTTCATCAGGTTATGCGCCTTCCGCTGCTGTAATACGGAGTAATAGATAGGAGACGAAATGTTTATTTGGTCACGCAAGTAATAGAATACAAGAAAATGTTCATTTTCATTGGTGTTTCAACAAGGATTTGCAGTTTGCGAATACCATATGATCCATAACTATTTCTGTCCTATACCATTAACGATAAACGGGGTTTCAGGTGCAGCACCTGGTGCGAAAATGGATTTTCGAATTATTATCGGAAAATTTTATATACGTAGCTGTGTTTTAATACGGAATCATTCGTACTATATTTCTTGTGCGACTGGTACAATAATCTGATGTTAGCAGGTACAACAGTACTGAATACTTTATCGACAGATTAATTTAATTGTAATCACATTAAATTTTTAACCCTGTGGGGTGAACTTTGTCTTCAATTCGGTCAATTTTAGCAATGCAAAAACGTGCAAAACCCGGGAATATAGCATGCAAATTTGGCAACTTATCAAAAATATTCAAAATCTTCGGAAAACTATAGTTTCTCGGCATTTCTTGTGACAATGAGAAAAGTTTAGGGAAATTCGTCATAAAATTGGATAGCTTTTGAGTCAATGACTCAAGTCTACTAATCGATGTTCTCACCATTGTAGCCGTAACCACCGAGAGCCAAGCCTCCGTGAAGTCCGTGGCCACTGTATCCCCCGTATCCCAGGCCAAGAACTCCTCGCTTATCCTGTTTCTTTGAAGCTTTAGAGTCCTCGGCACAAGCGGCTGAAGCGAGGGCTACGATTGCCACGAAAGTCTGCCATGATGATAAAAAAATATTCTGTGACTTTATGGTACCAACGTACCGCAAGGGGTTAATCATTATGTAAAAGGGGCGTAAACCAGTTAATATTACAAGGATTACAAAAAAAAAAAAAAAAAAAAAAAAAAAAAAACTGCAAGACGACGAACACAAAGAGAATGCAAAGATTATAAACTATTACAAGTGGTTACCAGAAATTGCACAGGATACATGAAATTATGTCACGTGTGTACACCAGATTACAAGAGTGATTAACCTCTTATATGGTTCTTATTTCCAGCCAGACCATTTATGGTTGAATTAGTAGTTTTCATTTCGATATATTTTTCTTCTACGAACTAAATGCTACGAGTAAGTTTCCTATATATTCGCTATCTTCTTGGATTAATTCAAAGGAAAAATTTTACAACAATTTTTAATATGGTCAAACAGAAAATCCTGTGACACTCAGATCGACTGTATTGTTTTTGATATAGTCGTTGTCAGATATAGAAGATATAATTTTCCGGTTGAATATCAAAAATACAAATTGAAGTATACTCGATACTCTTCATTTCAACATGGACGTTAATTTTCTTGTATGAAATGCCGAAATGCGTTGAAACTAAGTGAATTTCTAACTCGTCTCTCATTCTTTCAAACAGCATAACACAACTCTCGAAGAATTTGAACTCTGCAATTATCTTCGGTGTAATATTATACACAATTAACAATACTTTAATATGAAATTTGAAGTTCGAATTGATTCAACTGAAACAAGACCATATACTCACTAAGGCGTTCATTTTGGTTTTTGCAGATGTCGATTGGTGGATGGTTACGGTTGAACTGATGTAGAATACGGTGATCTACCCCTTATATATACCGGTGGAAGGTACACCTCGTCTATGGAGGATAGGTGTGGCCTTTATTTAGAAGCGACTCGGTGTGTCTGCGAGCACGTGTGTGCGACACATTTCGGTATTTTCCCGGGTATCCTAGGTTCTCGTGGGCACAAAGTGGATACGTCGGTGTGACAGACAGAGCTTCACGCCTACAAATGCACGCCAGTATATTACTTGTATAATGGAACCTCTGTAACAGAGAGACTAGTGCGGTGGAGTGCGGTGCACGCCTTTCTAAAGAGATTTTTCTCTCCGGACTTGTCACGAAAATTATCTGTTCTCATTGGTCGATACTGTGTGGGTACATGGATTACATGCATGTGCACTTCAATCGTATTCTCTAGATATCGCGCTTCCAACAAATGGGTCGTTTGAGCGGTACCCAGTTTCCTCAAAGGTGTCGTCACATTATGCAGATCTTGCCATTTCTTGGCACCTTTTTTTTCACTAATTATTGTAAATTACAATTGTTTCGTTTTACTGCTAATCAAGGTTCAGAAGATATTGGAAAACGATAACTCTTACTATCAATTGTTTACTGAGGTTCTTAAAATGTTGATCAAATATTACGGGAACAGCTTATTGCTAGTTACATCGGTATATTACACGTGTGGTTTGTAAAGGCAAGAAAATTAATTTCTGTTTTAATTTGGTCAGGTTGAAAGTTGATTGTAAAAGTTTTGCTAATTGTGTTGATGTCAAATTAGTACTATACTGATAGTTCCGACCTAGGTTGATTGTAAGTGAAATTCATGAGAAATGGTAAATTTAAAAAAAGAAATGAAAAATTCAGCTTGCTTTTTCAAAATTGCCATTTTACGTATTGCAAGTTGGGACAAAAATGAGTATGAAATGACTCTGTGCCGGCTATTAATTCATAGTAGATTGTCATATCCACAGTGCTGAAGATTTCGGAAGAACATATTCAACTTTTTGCTAAAGCTCGTGCAGAATGTTGTGTTTGTGGCAATAAGGAATGTTGTGTTGGATAAATTTCGTCTAATTATGCAAATGTTGCAAAGGTGCAAATTGAAAATTTAATGGGACCGGCGAAGCATACTCATTAAACTATTTCTTTACGGCATGGAGTTTCAGATTTTACTAACTGATCAGTAAGCCTGATAGTAAACGCGCACCCTAGGTTACTAAAATCTAATTTAAAACGGAAATCAGATTTGATTCAAAGTGATGATCATGCAGTGCAAAGGCGGCGGTAAATTGCTGGGATAAATAGTCTCTGGTATAAGCAGAGGGAGGCAACAAGCAGCTTTCCCCCAAAAACTGTGATTTATTTTTCATATCGGATATAAAAAATCTGTGAATTCCTAACCTTTCACGCGTTTAATTTCTCTTCGACTTTTCTTTTAGGTCAAGCTCGCACGATAAATTAAATAATTTTTTTCCCGTGAAAAACAGAGTGTGCAACGAAAATTGCAATTCCTGATGCTTATTCTTGTAGTTTTTTTTTTTTAACACAAATTGCAAATTTTATTAGAGCAAAAAAAATCTGTAAATTTTTCAAGATAATGTTTCGCTGGTTGAAGAAAGTCTTTAAGGTTTTTCTAAACTTTGGAAACTATTTTGAGATTCTTCTCTACCAGCATCTTTCGCCGTTTCAGGTTAGCACTACGATTTTTGCAGATCAGTTATATCGATAAAATATGATTTTCACTCAACTCGCGAGTTCGCAAAATATCTTACTTGTATACCCAATTCGATGTATTCGATATTTCACGAGGCACGAGCCTCAAAAGTCTCAAGTTCTGATCGTCACCAATGCACAATGTGCTGTATGTTAGAATTGTGTCCTAACAGTATCTTATCGCTACAATTCATTTCTAAGTCATTAGCCTTAGGGCTGCATTTATGCAGTCATGTCAAAGATCCTGCGTAATGTAAACCGTACAACTATACAGCAGTAAAAGCAATAACGATAATGATAATAAGAAGGATATATATACTTTAATAGTAGAAATAATGAAGGTGGAAACGTGTAAGCAATATGATGTGAGAATTATTTACAAGAAAGAGGCGTGAATATATATAAAATGTTCGTATATTTGTACACGATTATGGATACTGAGCTGATTGTGAGTATACGTATCACGTACTATACGTATAGGTGCAGTTGCGGATGCGAGGCGATAGGTAATCTGGATCTCCAATTTCATCCGTGTTTCAAACGACTTTCACTGTCCGTAACGGCACAGGTTTTCGATTGCAGAAACGCCGAAAAAATACAGCTTCAGTCACCCACGTTCGTCATCGTCCCCCTCGAATAATTGTTTAACTTTTGCAAAGATCCTGCGATAAACCTTCTATCAATTCATAAGATTCACCGATTAGGGTCTGCATCTTCTGCAAAAAGTTATCATGATTTTGCTGTACTGCTAAACGATATTCTAATTCGTTTTTAGATGTTCATTTCGCAGGAGAGTCGCGGGTGTCGTTAAGAATAGAAAATTTCGTTAAAACGTTGAACATTCGGTAGTCTAACTGAATCTGTTATATCTTATTCAAACATACAATGGAAACATGTTGAGTGAAGTAGAGAAAGATGCAGCGCTTTTTGGAAGATGCTCGTAATTTTTTCGAAAAGATAATACAAAAATCCGAATTCATTTGTGAATATTCTGTAAACTATTACCATACAAACAAGTTAGATTTGAAGTTTGTGCCATAATTGGATAGAATGAAAGGCAGATGAAGTATTTGATACGTATTTTTCAAATCAAAACGAAGACGGTATAAAAAATTGAGCGAGATATAATCTCTACGAGATGTAACTATCGTATAAAATTACGGCAATAAACATACTTCACAACAATTATCTGCAACTGAAATGTATAGAGGGAGTTTTGAAGCGAGTGATAAGTACCTCCTCGACGTTTTCTGTCGCTAATTGTTCAATTATAGCCAGGAAGTTAAGGAGATATGTACAGGGAATTCCGCGCTGTTTAAAGCTGCAATCTCCAGACCTCACCTTTGCAATTTCGTTCTTAATTTTTTATAACAACATACTGGGATTATTATTTTATTTAAAATGCGCATAACTTCACCTCGTTTCGAAACCTGAAATAAATTGTCGTACATTTTTTCCTTCCCAATATGGAAGCTGCATCATATCTTTATAAATAGTTGGGCATCCGTTGCCCGAATCAATATTATACCTGTTTTTTATATAATATACTTATATATATACCCACATGAATACTCTGACATTTCAAGGTAGTACTTTAATCACGTAGTCTTTGCATATTTGCACGATACAGGAAAAAATAAATGAATATTATGGCTGTATGGAAGAACCTCGAAACACACGTTTTTTTGCTGTCAAAAAGTGAATTTTTTCAAGGGTAAAAACTACTTTCGTGGAAAAAACGATATTTGTGGTCGAAATGTTGGATATTTCGCATGGAAATAAACTTTTTTATCTTTTCTCACGAGTCACCTGCAGGACTGAAAAATCATAGAACTAATTTCGGTTTCTTCCGAAAAAACCAAATAAAGTTTAATTGTTTTGCATCATAAAATTTCAGTTCAATACTTGAAAAATCTTGAAATACCGGCGTAGAAATATTCATTTTGCGGTCAATCAAAGAATTGAATAGTTTAGACGACAGGTGCGTGTAACTCTTAAACGCTGATCGTAGAGCTTAATTATCTCGTTGTTGTGGGGCATGAGATTGCTGCAGCCGGTTAATTACACTCGGGGCCATTATGACGAAGCAGTAAGATTTATATATCGTGGTCATGATTTCGTAAGATCTAAACTGCTTTTTGTTATCTCGGATAAACGGTGCGACTAATGTCGGGTGCGTAATTGTGCGAGCACTAAATAACCAGCAACTCAATGCTACCGATGGCGAGAGTGGCAAGTGCTAAAATTTATAACGCCAAAGAGCATTGCCGAGGTAAAATTTTATGTCTCTGTCTAAATAATTTAGAAATTTAAGTGGTAATTCCCGAACGATATTTATCGAGTAGTTTCCAAGCTTTATTTTGCTTTTTTCATCATTTTGGTATTGAAAAAAATTATTGTCTGTGGGAAAAATCGACTTTTGCTTATTTTGACATAACTTTTGAGTCAGCCTACTATAAGGCAAGACAGAATCTTCCCATTTTCAGTCTAATTTTTATTTTCTAATAAGTATTTTAACGTTTAGCATTGAAGTGATCAAATGTAATTTCTTTAGAGGGCATCCATTGATTACGTGGTGTTTTTTTTTTAATTTGGACCCCCCCCCCTCTTCGTTTTTGGTGAGATTTGGTAAGACCCCCCCTTCCCCTCACGTGAAATTCACCCTATCATCGTTATATAAGTAAATTTATTTGATATGTTCATATATTGTGAAACTTTATTTATTGAGATATGTATATACGTGGTGGAAATAATTTTGCGTCCAAACACTTTTTCACGCCTTTGAATTTTCTTGGCAAATTTCTAAATTTCTGACCATATTCTGATTAATAATTAATCATAGTGACATGTGACCTGGGTCACACAGCCAAACCCATATTAGATTTCATCGTCAATTTTTTTTCTGAAGTTTTCCTGGAATCAATGATTCCAAATGTTGAAAGTTAACAATAGCGGAACTAATATGGTAAATGAATAGAAAAAAAAATATCCAGATCTCTAGATATATAATTTTATAGTTTGCGATTTTTTTATGTTTCGAGTAGACTTAGTAGAAGTTCCGAGGAAACTTTACTTTCAATGGCAAATTTAAATTTCTTTACTTCAGATTCAACTAATAAAAAATTTATCCAAACGAGACCATGAACTTGCTACAAATTTGTGACTAACAATTTATATTTTGCCTCAGGATTGAGTTATAATATAATTTGCAAATTAATTTATTCTATATGAGGTTGATCAAGGTTGTGTGAAAAGCAAATAGTCTTAAATAATAAATCACATAATTCAGAACAGTGCAGTTTCATCAAACACTTCAGCATCCAAGTACAACATGGTGACCCGGACTACAAATGCCGTTGATTTTCACCGCCTTCAAGGAAAGCGTTTATTTTGAAAACTGAATACTTGCGGAAACATAAATATCGGATGGTCTGCATGTCACAGTGAAAAATGTCATCAATTATGTCATTGGCTGTAACGGTGAAGGGATTTCGAGGAGTTGAAGGCTTAAAATATATAAGTCCGATTCTCGATAGGTATTTTTAACTCACAAGGTACATCGCATAAATTAATGATATTGTACAACGAAAGCAGTATATGTCACAAAGTGCAAAGAAAAAAAAAAAAAAAAAAAAAAGCAAAGTCTTAACAAACTTGATTAGCTTCGTTAAAATTATTATACACATTATCACAATTAAAACGCGTCGTATTTAAGGAACTCTTGACAAGCTTCCACCTTATCGCACTACAGCAATCGAATTTTCTATTTTTCTGGGTAGTCAAAGTCAGCCTGATAATTTCCTGCTCACAATCGGCCCATGCAAGCATCTGTAGTTTCGGAATGAAGTTTATTTCCGGAAACTTCATCGGACACCTCGGCACGCAGCTTTCGTAGCACTAAATTTTGGGAGGATAAAAATTCAAAAGACAGGCACATGGAAGCCGTGACCTGCTCCGTGTCCACCGTAATTTAGTCCAACACCAAAGCCACCATAGTGACTCCTAAAGACATTCGTGTTATGGTCGTCGTCTTCATGGTCTGGAACCGGCTTCGAGACGTGTCTGTGAACGATTATCTCGTGGATTTGGTTCTTCGGGGTGAGCAAGATGGCTCTGCTGCCTCCGAGGCCAAGGTTCTTGTGGACTAACGTTTTCTGTCGCGAGTGAATGAGGACGTTAGTTCCGTGCTCGTTTCGGCCCACCAGGACTGGCTTGTGGGCGAAGAACACCGTATGGGAGTTAGGATCTTCGACGATGAGGTTCTGGTGTCCCGAAGGACTCAGGATGAGGGGTCTCGACGCGAGGACGACGGTGTTCTCCGGGGATCTATCGAGGACCAGGTGCTTCTGATCGAGAACAATTTTGGCTGCGTGATCGACCAGGAGTTCTTTGTGTTCAACGATGACCCTTGGATCGATACGATGGATCTTGTCAACGACCGGGAAGATCACGCGATGCGGTCCATTGTCAGCCAGATCCACGGGAACGAGGACGTGATCTCCGGCGGGATGTTTCTTGCTAGAAACTGTCGAGGTTGTTGATATTGTACGGGATTTCGACGTAACCGGAATGCTTTCCTGGATCACTCTGAAATGTCTGCCGTGACTTCGGTCCAGCTCGAATGAAACTAACCCCAACTCTAATGGCGAGCGTTTTATATTGTTGGATGGCTTCACCTCGAGACTTTCTTGCTTTGTCAGAGATCCTCCGTCCACGATTAGGGTTGTCAGCAGAAGCGTCACGACCTACGTTAGTCGGGAGAAATTTTCACATCAGTTTCGCATCAGATATTTTTTTTGTTCGGAAAAAGTAAGAGGACAGAATAATGAGCAGTTTGATATATGAGGAAAGAGACTCGGTAATTGATACTCCAATCTCTTGATGACGAGGCTTGTGAGGAACAGTGAATCAGGAATCGAACGCTTTCAAAAACATTTCTTCACTTTTTCCGTTAGTGAGGGAAGTGATGGGTACAATATTTCAAGATATCGTAGCGATGTATAATTTATATAGAGTGTGCCTACAGTCAGGTTGAAAAATTGTTAAATAGAGCTTTAAACAGTGCCACTGAAGCTAATCTAGTTAATTCAAGTAAGTATAAAAGTTCACGTGATGAGAGAAAAAAAATTAAGTGACAAATTTAACTACAAGCACATTATTAGTTTAACCATATCATAAACAAAGATCTCAGAATTCTATTATTTTTTAACCTAAAACTCGGGAAAGAATCCGTCTGAGACTATTTGCAGGGAATTCATTTAGGAATAAAATGAGATATTTATTAAAGAATCAGACAAACGATACGGACTTTTCGGTGAAAAAATGGTGGTATAATGGGATTTCTTTGATGTTTAATAACTAGGTCTTTATACTTGACAATTCGGTGGTGAAATATTTTCACCTGCATTACAGAGACTTTATTGAATCAGATTCAACTTAATCAGCTTTAGTTGCTCTGTTTAACGTTCGTTGTGTTATCTTTTGAATTAGACATAATGTTAAAGCTGATTATTCGTCCGATACATCCTTGACACCCCCAGATTTTTTATCTGTGCAACTGGTTGGGAGAAAAAAACTGAGTGAAAGAAAATGAGAAAACAAATGGAAGAAGATAATATTTGTGAATTAACTAAACGTGCCATTGATTGAAAAAAGGCGAAGCAAAATACAACATGAAACGTCGAATCAAAAATTAAAAAAATCTCCGCTTGACATAGAGGGAAACTAAAAAACCGTGAATTTGAGTGCAAAAATCCCAGATAAGGAATTTTAGATGAAGCTTACTTTTGTACAACTTTCTAAATATCAAGCTCATAGTTTTGCCAATTTTAAATATGGTGTACGTAGACTGTGAGTAATAAGCTCGTGTTTTCTGGAAGCACGTACGAACAATGTTACGAGAAATCAATTCCTACGATTTTTAACCACTTTGTTCACAAATGCAATCAGCATAAAAGTATTTAAACCTGTAGATGAAGCATGTATCCGTGAAGGAAAACTCAAAACGAATCCAAATTTGAACTATTCACGTGTAAAATATATTCAATGTTATAAATAAAAACTGTGCCACGGTGTGCTGAAAGTGTGGTTATAATTAGCAACGTCTGTGATGTGTGATCTATAAACTTTCACACGTCATAATAATATAATTATGTGAACATGCGGTTTTCAGATCACGCAATTATACTATGTAATTCTATATAAGTTTGTCTATATTTCAGTGTATCGTTCTCGTTTTAATTACATCATCATTCGGTAACAAGTCATTACAAATTAATACCAATTTATGGTCAATCACGAAAGTACCCTTGATCATTGGATATCATTTCAAGCAACCGTGTTACTTGAGCTGAAACTTTATACAAGGCATGGTTAGATGAGTGTTTTGATAAGCGTAAGCTATGCCGAATACAGATCGGAAAGAGTTAATGAAAATTTTGAAAATAAATCAAAAAGATCATGTCTTTAAATACAGAAAGAAAATTTTTTTTTGCAGGTATAACGGTTGTGAAGAATTTTTAGTTACACAGGTTTGATTAATTATCACTATTCATTTAATGTTCGAAACATTTCGTTCCATTTGAATTTCACTGTAAAATTTATAATTCAATTCACGTGATTAATTACAGACAACATCGTACCGAGTTTCGCGAGAACACTGCGATCTTAAAATTAAAATTTATCCTTTGTAGAAAAGTATAATCGGCGTGATCTGCGACCGCGGGAGTATCAGAAATAGACACAGTCATGCAGTTAGATACACATGCTTTCTAATCCTCGCAAAGATCTGAACCTTATAGAACTCGGGGCAACGCTTCGGGGCTTCGTGTATACTTATCAAGCAATAGGCAGATTTTTCGCGATCTAAGCAACGCGCGCAGTTGTTTAGATAAAAATTAGCGACACGGATCGAAGACTTACTTTTAACGCGAACGTGATCATGCTGCACTTCGACTGCTGCCACGACGGTGTGGCACCAGCTACAAAACTCGTTTCAACAAGTTGCTTTACTTGTGATAAATTGATCGATATATTTGAGGCGTAACGCGGCTGCAGCTGTGTGTATATATGTCGGTATATCCCGACATGATAAATGTGAGAGTGCGGATTGCGTGTGAACTTACGATTAGTTATACTCACACACGGTAAAAAGTATACGCACACAATCCCGGCTCTCGGTGGACCAGTTTTATTCCGTAAAGGAAACAGGATAGTCCATGCCACATGCAGCGGTCTTTTTCAACGCGGTGAACGAAACGCAAAGTTGGATATCGAGTCGTGATTTGTTCGAGTAGCGTGGGTTTTACGGTGAATAAATTTGGCAACCTCCGCCACGGGTTTTTTGAATTAACCTTCGCAAAATCTCTGTTATTGACCTATCGGTCGAATAATGACTTGATTGTTGTTGTCGCTTTTTTTTTCTTTCTTTTTTCTTTATTTTTTTTTTTATTTTTCTTGTTACAGATTTCTTACTGTTGGCGCTGTAAAGATCGGTACAATTAGTTCAATTTTGTTGACATATTCGCGGATTTGTGGAGACAAATTGTTTTGTGGAGAATTTGACTTTTTCGTATGTGGGATGAAAACAATTCAATGCATTAACAAAACGATCTACTAGAGGAATAATATTCTAGTAAACTAAAATTAATTGAATGAAATTGAGTACGTCTAAGAACGGAATTAACTCGGATTGAAACAAATTGAAAAGACTTACGTGCCAGTTGTTTTGAATTTATTTTTATTCGTTTCAATTCCGTTTTTGATGTACGCAATTCGATTTGGTTTACTGGGATGAACCGAGAAGTATGTATATAGCTATCTCAAGTATACATTTATTCTTTTCGGAAATAGGTTGGCAACACTACGTAAAACATGGATATTAATTCAAAAACATTGACGCACACACATCCAGTAAAAATTTGATGATCCGAATCTAGCATAATTCAAATGCTTCGTAGTAACTGTGAGAGGAAGCTTGTGGACTGCAACGAATAATTAATATTACAGTAATATTTTTCATACATCAAAGTGTTCTCTGCTATTTCGACAATATATTATATATTTATTTACGTAAAATATTTTCAAATATAAGATTCAAATCGCAAGGAGCACTTTGATGCACAAAAAATATTTCTGCAGATTTAAACTGAATAAAAGGACACGAGTATTAAGTTAAGGTGAAATCCACGACCTCTCTCTTTTACAGTTTTTTATTTACAGAGAATTCGATTTACCGTAGGTTCGAAACGGTTAAAGTTTTACCGACAAGATTTGTGAGTATTATACAAGTTTTTGAATTATTATCTTCATTTTCATAGCTTATGTCACAAAAATATATTGAAAATTATTGCAACGTCACTGTCAAACTCTAGCGAAAATCGATACCGATGGGTTTGATCGATTGCTTATAGAACAAATTGCCTGGGTCGACGTGACAGTGCAATTTCCGTACTGCACAGCACATGGTCAGTTTTTATCTTATACATCAAATCCTGTGTAAGTTATCCGTAGGAAGTTATTTGTATAATAACTATGTATAATATAAGTATTTAAAATCCATTGCAAATCTTTGTACGATTGAATCGTTCCGGAAGTTAATCTAATTCTAGAGCGTGACGGTCTAGATTTGTACGGACAAGGCTACTTCTGCTAAATTAACGTAGTTCTATTAGCTAGGTCTACTTTTATACTTGACGTATTAAGAACTGTTCATATGGATAAAATTTTTAATCATTATATCTATGACTATCTAAAGAAATTGGCACGTTTTGTAAATGGACATTGTATGTTAAATTTTACATGACTTGCGAATTGCACGTGGCTCGTGTAATATAAATTTTCTAAAACGTGACAAACGCCAAATTCTTCAGAAATGATCGATTTCAATTACAGAATCCGAGTGGAAACAGGTACAAGTAAAATACCCAAAATGCGTCATTAGTAAAAAAGTAAAAACTTTGAATTTGTGTAAGATTTTACGATTGCTGGAGGGCTCGTGGTACACAAAAGTCAAGAAAATAAAACGGGTTAGACATCCTACATGCGTAAGAGCATCTTTCTAAGCGAGCGATTGCTCACCTATTCTTTTTCTTTGAATAAAGTAGCTGTTAAAGTGCTGACGTTTATTTTCTTAAGAGAACCGGATGGAACGAGCTGGTGCAAAAAAATCTAGTTGAAGGAAAGCTCTGAGAAAATATTTTCTCCAATAGTTTTCGGCAGATTGTTTCGATTGCGTAAATAGTAGGAAGCAAATATTTTCTTCAAAAGAAAATTATTTCAGTTTTCACAACAGGTGAAATCAAAGAAATCGGATTGATTTACGTGAAACAGAGAAAAACACGTTGAATGAAAAATTATTCACAAATTCACTAAAAAAAAAACCTAATCCTCAAAAGAATGATTTTTCCAAGTCTCCTTGCAGATTACATTATTCGATAAAAGAACAGTATTTGTTGAACGAATAAGTAATTTGCCTAAGCTTGTTGAATTGTCTTACCGACAGGCATAATTTATTTTATTATCTTAGTATAAATGAAAAACAATTAAATGACCTGAAAAAAGTATGAAATCATAGCTGTAACAGAGAAAAAATTTGACCAGCACAATAAAAAGCAGAAGGAAAGAAAATTTGAGCGATACATATTAAATAGCAGAGATAAAAAAATATGAGCCGAATAAATGCTTTCCATCATTTTCATCGTCATTTGCACACTCACGATTTCGTTTCCGTGCATTGAAAGGTGTCGCGCTTGTTCTCGAGGTCAGAAGGTATCAAGTCAGCGCGCAAAAGGCAGCGGTATCTAACTTGGAAACTTTGGTAATTCCGGTTGAGAAACGAGTTAAAAATAGAGTTTTTTGACGTTCTCATTATGAATAACTTTCGCGGAATCGATGCGCAAAAGGCGGGATCGATTTATTTGAAAATAGACACAACTTAAAGTAACTGGACTTGTCGTATAATCTTGCAGAATGAAAATCCGCATTCATGTCTTTTCGATTCCGACACGTTGCGATGCGGATTTTTTTTCTCAGATACGAAATCAAGTCCGGGCGGGGGGGGGGGGGGGGGTGAAGAGCATGCATTGTTTGGCGTGACGGTCGGCGGTCCTCTTCGACGCGACGTCTTCGAGCTCAGCATCTCTTCTCATCTAGCGCACCACGAAACGCGTAGATGATTCAGAGACGCGTTCAGCCCATTCACGCGATTGCAGAAAGTGATTCGAACAAAACTGTCAAAGTAAAAGCGACGAGAGAAGACTCGACTTTCGACATCATCAAAAGTTACTGTAACTGAAAAAAATTCTGCAGTCGCCCGACGCTGTGGAATGTAAAAAAATAGTCACTTTCGGTACATCGCGACCTTCCTACCCTCGCCTGATTCCCTGGATCTTCGACCCACCCAACGGAGTTGTTGAAGAAATAGAAAAAAAAAGAAGAAGAGATAGACACTCACACTCACAATCATAAACAACCGATCCCATTGCATTCCCTTCTCTACCTGCCCGATTCAATACCTACATGTGAGCTAACGATTGTCACATTCTTTCCAACACAATTATTCGTCTCCAATCGCCTCGTGGTTGTGTGTGTGTGTGTGTAACTTACTTTTTCGTCGTCAACCTGTAGGGAGGAATATGTTTGTGTACCGCCTGAGTAGTTTTGCGATTGCTGAACTGCTCGTGGTACACAAACGTCAAGAAAATGAAGCGGGTTAGACATCCTACATGCTTAACAGCATCTTTCTAAGCGAGCTAATTCTGCAATTGGTAAATTAGTGCTGGCTGATGTGAAACGGAAAGTAACTCGGATAAAAGCATGTACTTGGATTACGTTAAATTGTGCCAGACTTGAGTTATATTGAATACAGAATCGTTGCGAATATAATAAAACCTCAGGCAAATCCACCGCTTAAACGACAATACCTTGAATAATTTCAATAGACAATCTAATTTTGCTCTCGCAAATGTCAATTAAGCGATGGTTCCCTGCCGCGATGCTCATTCTACTTTCGGCAGCGGGCAATGGTTCTGACTATACTTGAAAGTTGCTCAAAACAATTACGAGAAAATGATTCGATTGGTAAATGAGCTCCGCTGCTTTAGCGAATGAGCCTATCTATGCAGCTAAATGAAGATTTTTTGTAACAATTGTTACCGCCACGCCACCTGCCAAAGGGACACCAGGGAAGAAAACACCAATAACCCAAATGCATGCGACTCACGGACGTTGCCGAGTATTTCAGAAGTTACTCGGATGTCTCTGCTTGCAAGTTGTGGCGCAATATCCACAGCAAATTCCAGCAGTCTTTAAATTTGTCAACGTCATGTCTTTTCCAGTGGCAATTTCCTCCGGGCTTTTCATGGTTGAACTGAAAAGTGATTCATATTTATTACTCAATTTATCTATGCAAGTTTATTCGCCACGCATCGGCGCAGTATCAGCAAATTATTTGGTTTTCAGTACTTCTTCAAATAGGTATATTTTTGGTATTGCGTATTTCAACATAGATCGGTGTGTTTTTTCGTTTGATTAGCATCTTAAGGGTAAAAATTCCTCTTACCTATCATAGGCTGCTTCGCACTTCGACGTCGATGTACATTTCCGTACCATCTCCTTAAACAGGTTCAGGATTGTACGCCTGATCGTTACGCTGAAGTTCAAGAGAATACATAAATTAAATCACACAATCAATTCGGATTTTATTCGAGTACACGCTGCTGTCTGTATCGACAAAAATTGTATTTGACGAACGAATGGTCTGCAAAGTTTAAAAATAAAAGACAGCAGTACAGTTAAATACGCAGAATTGAAAATCAGATTTAGTTCAAAACGAAATTAGTAGACGATGAAAAGATAGTTGGTAAGAAAGAATCGTATCGGTACCGTACCTGCTTTTCCTTATCAAGAAGCAATCCGTGCAGTAGCAATCTTCGTTCTGTACGCTTATCTGATGAAGGGACGTAGATTCAGTCAATCTCTGACCATGGCTGACGGTATAACTGCAATTAATTTCTGCAAGTTGGTATAATATTTTGTTAGTGTATTCAATCTGCATCAACAGTGGCTACACCGCATTCTAAAATTGACCCCAAATTTAAAGAAAAAATATAATGATAATGTGAGGAATAAATAATGTGCGATCGCGTTCTGTTCCAGATAAACAATAGCATGAGAGGCACGGAAAATAAGCTCGAGGTATCCGAACATTCGTATAACAACTTTTTCCTCTCGAAAACAATACACGGTGTAAAACAATGGATCGCGAATCAACTGACCATAAAATTCCGTAAGAAAGCTAAACCTACGGCTTCAGTCGGAGAAAATTTTACAACTTACCACACAAACCTGATTTTAAACAGTGTTCTGATAAATTTGCTATCACAGGTGAACACACACGTTAAAATTATTCGACTCGACGATAATCGCGATTCATAATGACAAGACACTGACGCTTATTTTTCACTCACATACGCGAATTACAACGAATATTTACCATTTGTCATATTGTCACTGACAATTCGCCACTAGATTACGTCTAGATCGTATCAAATCTCATCATACAAACAAATATTCGATTGAAACTGACTGAACTGTGGCTGCGAGTAGAAGTCTTAGAAAATTTGAAGAGTCGCGTAACAATCTGTCCGTTCCAAGAAGTCGGCGACTTTGACGCTAGCGTATCGTGAAGTAAAAAAATTTGAATATTGAACCAATCTCCTCTCGGGGGCTTCTGATTGGTAGAAATTTAAACCAGTTGTCATGTGACGTGAAGTGTTTTATTTCTCTCGATTTGCCGCTTAAACCGGGAGCAGCCATATTGAGAAAAAATGATTGACGTATTTAACATTTTTTTTTTTGAAGTATCAGAATGACGAATTAAGCGACATATAACACAACGAGACGATTAGTTGCTAACAAAATCCGAACGTTAAATTGAGCTGCCGTTAATTTGGTCGATCAAACTTGGTCAACTAGAAAATTATCATTCTATTTAGCTATTTCCCAATTACCTGTCAAAACGACATTGTAACCATCTTGCAAACACTGTTTACAATACAATTTTCGACGCTCACCGAACGCTTAGTGCTAACAATCACAGCTAACTTCGAACGAAATACGTTCGTATCTGAATCTGACCGATAAATATGTTACATGAGGTTGATCGAACCGAGTTTCGTTAACAAATGGACCAGTTTGTGCAATATCTAGTCCATTAAACGAACATTTAGAACTCTCAGACAACTAATTCTTGTAGCAGTGGTAGACTAATCTCGACGCCAATCCTTCTATATTCCAGGCTCCGTAATTTTCAGAGTTCGCTGATTAACCAGCGAACGCGATCCGCGAATAGAATTTAGGGGTAGAGGTCGGTGAATGCGATCGCGAAGGTCGGAGACTGCAATCCTCCCCCCGGCGCTAACCTAATTTCTTGCACTTTTTGGGAGCAGATGATACCAACCGACTCAAGAGTTCCGAGCTTGCATCACTTGTTACATTTCCCTCCAAACAATTGCGTATCACGTGATGGTCGCTTAGCAGTGCCCTATGCTTACCAACTTGATCGGTTACAATGTTAATTAAATTACACTAGGAAACTTCCGTGCCAACGTATTTGGATTGCGGCAAAATCGAAGAGATTGTTGTCATCCACTCTGTGAAATCTTTTGCGGAGGTAACTACAGAATGTTGTGAAACGCAATGTTTTTAAATGCTCTGTTATGAACCGCAATGTTATGAATCCCCCCAAAGACCCCTATTGTCCGTCTTTCTATTGTGCGCATATTCGTGCCCCCATTCTTTTGTGCTCAAAAGAAAATACTTATTATAAATTACATTTTGAATATTTCAAATAAAAATTGGAAATTGCTATTTCTCCCTATTTTTCTCTGTTTCACTCGTTCACTTTCTTTCTCATTCTCTTAGCCTCATTGTTTAACTATAAGCTATCAAAAAGCTATTTTTTGAGTAGTTGAAGTCACTGTAAATCACTCATATCAATTTCAGAAGTTTCACTTCTGTCTCGCGTGATTATCACACGAATGTTTTTTAATTACTTATCAAATCTTACTCAAGCGCTCAAAAACAGTCGTCTAATGAAAATATTGCAATCATTAACAATACGATGTTATTTATCTGTTAAATAAATTACAAACATTTAACGTTACTTGTTCACTCTCAACAACTGCAGTAGCTTGTAGCCATTCACTATGATAAATATACACTGCATTATCGACTGCTGCTAGATAACAAATGCGGATCGGTTACTTACGTGCCTCCTTTATCAAAAATACGAAAATCTTGCTCTGGTTGAGTCTGCTCTCTTTTTAATTACGACACCAGCTCGATGTGCTCAGACCGCGCAGTCTATCCATTAAAAGTCTGATTCCTGGGCAAGAGAAGCCACTTCCTCGGTCAACAACACGGTCTTACTTACCGGTCTAAAAAAAAACGATTTACGCCGCAATGTACGCTCATGGTGTTCCGTATGTTAATGATTGTCGCAAGACGAAGCACATCCCGGTACAGCTAGCGTCGCGTAGTGGCGGCTTGAGACTTCAAAACCACGGAAAACCTTAGACCACTAACTACTTAGACACTAAACGTGCGTACCCCCACCACTGATATTTCTGTTCGTGACACTGATTTCTAGTGATGTAAGACCGTGGTCAACAACCTGTTGGTTATCGTCAGTTTCGTTGGCGGCACGCCGGCAATTGAGGCCAGTTGTTTCGTGAGACATCTTTCGAATGGTGAGCCGGTGAGTTGAGTTTAGATTTCAGTTTGCAGTTATTGAAATGGAGTATCGCGGTGCGATGGCAAAAATTCCAAAAACAGAGAACATTCTCACAAAGGTTTGTTAAGAAAATCTAACATAATATAGGTTATGAGATTACTAATTTTCATTATCAGCTAACCAATATTTCCATTAAATGTTTGTATGTTGTTATTGTACAATTAGAACATTTACAGAGTAAACTTATCGAGAATAATGAAATACAACCTCGACGATCGCCTCGAATCATGGGAGCAGCCGCGAAGGTACATCAATTTACTTTTCTAATATATTTTAATTTTATTTCTTTATTATTTTTCTTTCATTTCGTGTTTTGTGCAATGAGTTTATACCTAGAGTTAAAAGTCGGTTTAGAGCTGTGATGGAAATATCTACTTTTTACGAAATAGCCAAAAATAAACTATTCCGTTATCAAATGGGATCAGTGCACGTATTTTTGCCGTAACTGGCATTCAGAGTGAGATTTTATTCAGGATTCAGTGAATATAGAACTCAGTTGATGATCAACAAATCTCAGAATATCCAATAGTTTGCACACAATTTTTTGTTTTCATTTTGTTTAAAATATGCCACCACTCTTTTTTAGTAGTACAGTCGAGTAAAAAACTTGAAAAATAGATCGGAGCCATTACTTTCGACTCATTAAATGAAATGAAATGAAAATTTTCACATGTATCGATGTTTAGAATAAGTGAAATTTTAAGTCAAGTTACTACAATCAATGTAAGCTTACCTTTATATTCTACACACAGTTTTGAATAATTTTATTTATACTGTTTCAAACTACTTTCTTGCTTGTGAACGTGATGCATTTCTAAGACTGGCAAGAGTGTGGCTGACTTCCTATTCTTTCTGATTCAGGACTTAACAACTAGATAGAAAAGACTTGTTCTATATTTGGTTTCTTTGAAAATGATATTCTGCATCTAGTTTATAAAATCTCTAAATCAATTTGCCTAACAAATATCAAATACAAAGTTTTTGTTTATCAGGAAAACAACAAAACCAAAGTAGTTAAACCGGTACTCGTGCTGTCAGAAATCCTATTTGAGGGCAAAATCAATTATGCTGACACGTTTGGTGATTGTGCAATGGCCTGCGATGAAGTACTGTAAGAGTTTGGATCTAATTTGCTTAAAATGAAAATGTTCCTTTTTTTTTATAGTTTACATTAAGAACTGAAATTGAAATTTTGTTTTTATAATCCAATGAATACGAATGTTTTTTCTTCAGGCAACTCGTTGAGAAGAAAACAGATCTAATCGTTCCGATAGGGTTTGATCTTGAATGGCCATTTAGCTTCCAAACAGGAAGTGGAAAAACAGCTTTGATACAAATCTGTATGGATTATAAAATTTGCCATCTTCTGCATGTCTATGAATTGAAAAAATTACCAGCTGCTCTTGTCGAGCTGCTGATTCATCCAAAAGTTAGACTCGTTGGAGTTAATATAAAAAAGTAAGCTCACAATCTTAAACGTCATTCCTCGGTATAAATTAAAGATAGGAGTTTGATTGTTCAGAGAATAGAATAACTTGCTAGGAAGCAGTGTGCATTCAAAAATCATCAATTATAATGATGTCGCAGATTTTTTAAGTTTAATGAATTAAATTTCAAAAATCTCTATGTTTGATCTTGTGGTGAAAAACCATAATTAGTACACTTGGTACATTTGTAAGAGTAGAAGATTTGTTCTCTCAGTTTTCTACTTTTTAATTGCTTTCTACTCGATAATCAGATGAAACATACATGTGATTTCTTGGCAACAGAATATTTTAACAGTTTATTATTTTACTAAAACTGTGTCTATTAACTGTATTTGTTGCAATAGAAGACGATGCCAAATGAGGTTTTATTTTTAGTGACATATGGAAACTTGGTAGAGATTTCAAAGAATTCCCGTCTCAAAAGGTTGTTGAAAATAATTGCATTGATTGTGGTACGTTTGCAAATGCAACACTAAATCGATCGTGTCGATGGAGTATGGCAAATCTCACAGCTTATGTGGTAAGTTGACTTTATGTTAAAATTACTAGGATATTAAATGGAAAATACACTTGTAGATACTCGTTTCTTGAAAATCAAACAGCAGTAATCGAACTCTCATAAAGCCAAGTTGGCATCATTAGATCAATGTATCCGAAACAATTAATTACAGTTCAGTGCAGCTTAGTTTTCATTTATATGGTGAAGCCGAATGGGTTTGAAATTTGCAATGTTATTGTAAAAATTCATTTTTCGGAAAAGTCCATATTTAGCACTTTAGGATTACTTAAATCTGGTTAAATCTGAATAAACCAAAATATGCTCATATTTTGAAAACTTGTCATTTTAAAATTACAAAATAGTGGTTGTTTTTTAGTGTTTCCTTACATTAACGTTACAAACTTCAAACTCATGAGACTTGAACTAACCAATGCTTGATGTGTGCATTTTGTTTACCTCAATATCAGCTTCAAAAAGAAATTTCCAAAGATCCTAAAGTACGACGCAGTAAGTGGCACATTCAGCCTCTCAGCGACGCCCAAAAATCCTATGCTGCCACTGATGCCTATGTAAGTATTAAAAAAATGTTTGATTACAGAAAATTGAAATATCAGATGACCTTAAAGTTTGCAGTATCAAATATGTACCAACATATACAAAGTCGTATGAAATCTACAGAAAATATATATAATTTTGTAATTTTTGTTCTATGAGACATATTCCCCAACTTTTAGGCTTTTATCTCAATTCATGTTTATGTCATAAATTTCCAAAAAATGCACGAAATTCAAGAATAATCAATTATAACTCCAGGTAACAACAAAATACTAGGAAAAAATAAGTCTGTATTTTCAACGAATGTTTTAACTTTTTATTGGACTGTAGGCCAAACCCCTTGCAATACTGCAAGGACAATTTCAACAATTTGCCCCAATTCATCTCCTGACTGGGCAGTTTAACAAATCAGATGGTTCTTTTGTTCTAGGTATCTCTACTGCTTTACAACACATTGCAAGATAAAGCAAATGAAAATGCATCATAAGTAACCAAGGGGAAAATTCCAGGAATAAATTGGTCCTAAGAACGATCGGCATATCAATACTTTCGACTTTTCAAACTACGCAAACAAATTTCTGAATAATAGCTATGAGCAATAGAATCGTGAAGGTCCTCCGGGCCGGAAGATTGGATTATGGAGCAGCCCTTAGTTTGCAGAAGATCTTAGCCGATTTACATCACGGTAATAAAGAGTTAGTAACAGAGACACAGAACACTTTGGTCTTACTGGAGCACAATCCAGTCTACACCATTGGAATACGGAGGAAAGATTATTCTGTGGAAGAAGAAAGAAAGTTGACAAAACTTGGCGCCCAATTCTTTAAAACCAATCGTGGTGGGCTGATTACTTTTCATGGACCTGGCCAACTCATTGCATACCCAATTTTGAATCTGAAGCAATTCGCACAAGCAAGTATTAGATGGTACGTGAATGAGATAGAAAACATGATAATACGATTATGCGCGGAATTCGGTATCAAAGGTGAAACCTCGCCTGACACAGGAGTTTGGGTAAACAATAACAAAATTTGCGCTATCGGAATTCACGGAAGTCGATACATAACGACTCACGGACTTGCTCTGAACTGCAACACCGATTTGAAGTGGTTTGAGCATATTGTGCCTTGCGGTATCAAGGGGAAGGGCGTCACAAGCATAAGTAAAGAACTAAAACAGGATATTACGGTTGACGATGTAATCCCTGTGCTGTGTAATGCGTTTAAAGATCAATTTGAATGCTCTCTGATTGACTATCCGCTGAACAAAGCATCGAACTTACTAAGAACTGCTGTTAATTCGACATACCAGTAAATCAAATAGAAAGTCACGTGAATATACGCGTAATTGCTATTGGGTCTCATAATTATGAGAAATATCAAGCTAAACGTAGCGGCCGAAGTTACCGGACAAATATCCTATCGTTGATTAAAATAATACATCGAAACTTGTGAATCAGAACTGTGGCAAATATTATGGAATAGTAATATTCTGATAAGATTATAGGTGTGCAATTTTATAACATTGTTAAATTTAAAAGAAATTGGGTGCATTCTAGCTACTAGCCTTAGCACCATATTAAAAATGTTATATTAGAGATCAGTTTCCAAAAAACGAATTGTAAATAAATACAATAGGTGACCTTAGTGGTCAAGTATCAATTACATGTATTAATATTGGTAAAATAAAACAGGTTTACGATTCAACTCTGGAAAAGAATACATTAAAAAATTACCACAGATGCCATCTGCAACATTCATATCTTGATACGTAATCTATTCCGCAATTGATTAAAGTATTAATTATTCCATTATTTTTTCCATTGATAAATCGATAGAAACACCTCCTATTTATAACCAACCTACTATTACAATTATAATCGAAAATCGGTTGTTTTACCGCACTGTTCGAAAAATTTATTTTTTATATTTGCTGTCAAGTCTTCTGCGGCATAGTAACTATTTTTTCACCTCTTAATATACCGAGAGTCCGGAGTAACTAAAACCAGAGGAAATACTTGTGGCGGGACCTTTGATATCTTTGATTCAGACCTGCTATATTCTGAGACCATTCTAATGGTGCAAAAATTCGAATTTACATTGCGATCCGTGTGGCTGGCTAGAGGCCCTCATTTTAAGTCTGTTCTTCTCACTGAAATATAATAATACGTTTTTCCGTTCATACTTTGGCCGTCGAAAGCGATCACATACATATCGTCTTACAATATATCCATACAATCAATAGTACTTATAATTAATTGTACAAGTTATTACAGGTTGAGGAAATGTATTGTATCACGAATATCACTTCTTCATTATCTATCGTTGCGTAGCATATTTGAATTCCGCGCTGCATGGCAGAATATTATTCTCGACGGTCTAATGACGTCACTACGGCTTTGCCTGTAATGCCTGTAATATAGAGTTCAGTGGTGGCCATAGACTTGTGGTGGCGAGCGTATAGCATAACTCGTTCGCGAAACTAGCGCCATCTAACAATTGAGCGTAATACCTGCAGAGATTAGCTAGACGTCGTAACTGTCTAGCTTACAGATATTCGGGCATAGGGAGGGTCTATAGAAGCGACGGATGGGATTGCAAATGGTGGTTGTCCTGTCACCGTCGTTCCGCTAACATCAGGTAAGCGAGTCGAGGTCAAAATTTTACGTTCTAATCGATTTCCGAGTTACATGAACCGCTCGTGAAGAATAATTAACGTATCAAAATAATGGCGGCGTTGAACTAGTCCATTTATCAAAAAATTCGAGGAAATTACGTTACGTAAATTATTGCGCATGTTAAAAATAGTCACCCTGGCATCCACCTATCGCGATATGTCACATATATTTTTATCGCACACAACCTTCGCAGATTCAAATTAGCGACAGAGAACAGTTAATTTAGAAAACCGAAATTGAGGTGAAATAAACGGCAGGAATATCGTTGCATAATTGTAAGGCGCGTTACACGGCAGAACGGAACTTTAATCGATTCTCGTTCTAGTGCAGTACGTATAACCTTGTTCCCTTTAATACCGTATTATTCGTCACCTACATACGCGCGAATGTACACCCACAAAGCGCCATACCCATGCAGGCACTTGCGGACGTCGCGCCAGAATTCGCTCCGGTTGTGTAATCCCGAATTGTTTCACAAATATAAATAGCAGCGCATTTTGCCAGCCCTCCACAATCTACTTTCCGTTACAATTTCCCGCCCTTTTAGACTCGCTTTCGAAATGTACAGCCGCGCTTTTACGGTGAAAAATATAAAAAGAAGAAAAGAAAAAAAAACAAAAAAAACAAACAAAAGCGGCAATGTCACGAGTCAGATGTCACGTGCAACTAAACGCACACTTCAAGAAATAGACACCCAACATGATTAAAGTAGAGTTGAAATTACGAGAATTACGGGAAATTGAAATTTTCAATATTATGCTGGTAATATTGGCCGTCATTTACCAGAAAAGTCTTCGACTTCAT
This sequence comes from Diprion similis, assembly GCF_021155765.1. Classification (NCBI taxonomy): domain Eukaryota; kingdom Metazoa; phylum Arthropoda; class Insecta; order Hymenoptera; family Diprionidae; genus Diprion; species Diprion similis. The sequence continues at coordinate 8,227,996 of NC_060112.1, read as the reverse complement.
ATTCATTTTCAATATTACCCTGCTTTCTGTTGTGTAAGTTATACAAGAGAATGGAACTAATGAATTGTATAACAGTTTACCATCCATATCTCATTTGGCTGTTCCTTTTCTTCAATACAGTTGATCAAACGAGGTACTATGAGCTGACTCGGCGGTGTGCCGAGTTCCTTGTGACTAATCCTGGCCTGTGCGAAACATACACAATTTCCTCTAGTGCATGCGAATCGAGTAAATTAATCGTTTCCTACGGATATCTAATCGAAATAAAGTTCAATTATTGCTTTTACTTATCTATAAGTGCATCATTTTATATCGATTGATCAATTAAAAGATTGTGAGTTTTGTCCTATTAGAATTTAGCTAATTTAGTCACGTGACTACCTTTAAATTTACATAAAATTTATGCCTTGTAATAGTTGCCTTAGTTTACTCGAAGCTCACAATTTTTCATTTTTAATCAATCAAGTTCTGGTTAAGATTTTCCAGATGTTATAAAAACTACGGATATATCAGAAAATTTTATGTAATGGTTCAATTGGTTCCTCTTTTTTTTTTCTTATCTTACGAGTTTCCGCCATACAAAGCGTAAATTTTGGTCTGTCAAACCACGTCTAGAAAGAGCCCTGTGAATAAATTTTACAAGGTAGAGCAATGCTGCTTTGTAACTGCTATCTGGTTAAGAGTTTCCTCTAGAATAAATTTTTCCCCCTATGTTTCTTTGTGTTGTCGTGTTCGTGTTTCTCAATCAATTCTATTTTGAAAATCATAATCAGCAGGGACTATAGTTACACTGTACGTTAACATTCTGTTTCTAATAGAACTGGGAGACACTTTACGCGACTGAAAAATATTGCTTGAAAGATGTAACGTAAAAACTGTTATGAGAGAATAATTAAAAACATGGAAAACAAATTCCAATAGTCGTTGAAAACTATTCACATTATATGAGATTTTAACAAGTTTTTTTAACTGGGGTTTCACAGCCTCGTTTCATCATTACTTCGTCTTATGTAACAAACAATTTCAAACATGAGATCATCTGAGTCTAAGTCATAGAGGGAAAATTTCACAGCATACTGAGAGATGAATACTTAAATTTTCTGATCACTGTTCCATACTCCACACTGTTCTACTGTGCCATACATCTTCTTTATCTGATCGAAGATCAGTCTACATCCTGTATTGAACTATCGTGGTGAAGCTCAATAAGTATGGTTGAATTATCTTGAGTTTGATCAAATCGCAGCTAATACTGTAATCCGTCTTGTGATACAAAGAGAACTTGCCCACAGTTTCAAGCTTACATAAGCTGACTAGACGTTTATTTCTGATTTATGAGAATCACGTTTCTTATCATTAGCTCTCAATACCTGTCAGCATTTCAGCTAGCGATAGCTACAGATAACTTTCTCAGTATCAGTTGTATACAAACTTGACAAATGAGCAATCAATGTATATGTTTCAGCATTATTTGACTATTAGCTGAGTCTTAAAACTTTTTTTGGTAGCTTTCAAATGATTGTTGTTTGCTTTCTTTATATGGTTACAAGCAAGTCATTATTATAACGAGGTATCAGTGTTTGGACAAAAATAAAAACTAATGAAAAATGGAAGCTGGTGGCCAAATAATACATATTTACGTCAAAGTCCTATGATGGCATTATCACGTTATTTACTTCAGCATGTCACATGTGACCTGTAAGACTCCAGGTTTGAACAACAGCAGTCAAGTTGATAGGAATTTGATCTCAAATAAGTGTTTAGATTTAAACACATTTCTCTTGCACACATTTAACAGTGATTCCGTTTCTAAATCAATCAAAATTCTATACTGTCTCGTACTGAGACATGTGTGATAAAATTTATTCAAGTAATACTTATTCGGTCACTCTGTAATTCCAAATCGTAAAAAAGTAACAAGTTTGTGTAGTTGACTGAAGACAAATAACTTATACTCATTTTATATTTACATTTCATATTCATACATTAATCAGTTACACTGTGCGAAAATTTAGCACTGAACGATATCTGGCTCTAACTGGTTCCATCTACTTTGGTCACTAAAAGTTCACGCAGAATTATTTACAATCACATTTAACGGCTGATGAAATTACCGTATGATAATTTGTCTTAAAATACTCACCAGTGTACAGATTATATCTATGGTTTAAATTTAATTTACTCATCCGGATCAGGTGTACATGTAGCTTTATCTAGAAATTTTTTTGACGCGCAATCGCTGATCCAGGTAATTGAAGTTGAGGAAATTCAATTTACTATGAGTCATTGCACTTGCGTTTCACTTTAGTGGCAGTATCACTGTCTTGTACCAAGGATCTTTGTTTCTTTCGTATCACGTAGCAGAATATTAATATTTAGACGAACCTAATTTTTTCAAGGACAATTCTGTTATCAAGGGGATATGTAGCTTTTATATCTGAAATTGTAGTTCAGAATAATTTTCTTCCCAATTGTAGATGTTTTTCGTTCCAACTTGATTATAGGAGATTTTTCAAAACTCTAATGATTAATTATTATTTTGCAATTATTATACAATTTTGACATGCTGTTTATTACAAATGACTTTTTTTTTTTCAATTGCAATATGCTTCTTCAGACACACTTGACAAATTTTAAATCTGAATGTTTGATTTATTCTGGTACATAAACAAGAATATAAAATGTACATGTTTTTCTAATAAATTACTAACAATAAGTTGATTTCCAAACTGGTTACTGATATAATGCGTTGGATTTTCCTCAACATGTACTACCAAAGTCTGAAAAAACTGTGTGTTCTTGCAGATAAAAATGCACAGGGCGAGGACAGTAATAAGTTCATTGGCACCCTTGGCTCCGCAAGTCTGCGGGGCTAAGAGGTTCGCCTCCTGGTTGGTGAGAAGCGATCCCTTGGCAAGAACCAGTCACGTGGTAACAGCTGTACCTGCACGCCGATACAACAGCCCTGTAGCCACTGAACCTTTTTTAAATGGCAGCTCCAGCTCATATGTTGAAGAAATGTACAACGCATGGCTGCAAGACCCCCACAGTGTACACGTGGTCAGTATTTAATATTCTCGATGCCAATAAGAGGCTCGATAAGGATTTGGAAATAGCGGAAGACGATTTTTGAAAATTTTTTGTAGTTATTCATCTCAGATGAGCTATAGATTTTTAGGAGATCATTAAAAAAAGAATCACTATTTCGTTATCTGGTAGGGCTATGCCATTGATCAATCAATCGTAGACTTTGCATTATTGTTTGTCCAATTAGTCGATTAATCGAAAAAATAATTAATATAAATAGCCAAAATCTCTGTTATTTAAAATTTTCTATGTCTTAATATTTTCGAAAAATATATGATACTTGAACGAATAACTACTAGAAAAATATGACTGCTCCGCCTAGGCTCACTATAAAATTTATAAATTCGATTGAAAACCCAATTACGAACAGTTATTTACTTAATTTTTTAATTTTCACGAAAGTCGTGGGATTCCTTCTTTCGCAACAGTACAGCTGGAGCGACACCTGGACTTGCCTACCAGGCACCACCATCTCTTGTGCCAAACTATAACCAAGTTCCACCAGGATCATTGATGCCGTATGGAGCATCTCCTGCTCTTTCCCATAGTCCAATCAATGAAAAGATCATCGATGATCACCTTGCTGTTCAGGCCATCATCAGATCCTACCAGGTTAGTTACAACGATCATTAAGTTCCCGTTTGACAAAATAACAAAAGTATCCGGTACTCTAATCACTTGTGCATTGTCTGCTTTGGCAATATACAGGTATGAAAGTCCATACAAATCTTATGTGTATCTTGTCGTCTCATATTATCTTGAAAGTAATCGATAGCATTGCTATAATGCAGATTCAGACGTGAATGAACATTATATTGACTTATAAGTTCTTTGAAATTAGCTATAAAGTGTTTGTTCAAAGTACCGTATTGTCGACATTATCAAAATCCAATGCTTGTGTACAGCAAAATTATTCGGTTTTTGAGATGCGTTGATGCAAAACGCACTGCTAAGCCGCAACTGTGCATTCATGTATTTGTTATCCTAAATCTGCAACCTCAATTATTGTCATACACCGTGTCGATCTAGAAAATTCAACCTCATTATTACAACATAAAACAGTCTGTGTGAAGTCATTTATGTGAAAAAGTAAAAAATTAGATAAAATTTGAAGCAAACAAATATTCTTATAGTCAACTTCAAGTTAAGATGACTTGGCGTAAACACTTTGCACCTCCCATAATGAAATTGGTCCCAGTTTTGTTTTTTTACATCTTCTAATTATATTATTTTACTACCATCATTTTTCACGCAATCAATTGCAAATTGAGGTCACAGATCTGTTTTATTGTAAGAATGCTTAATTTTGGTACCATAATCATAATCACATTGGGATCCCAGAAAATATGTATGTAGTAAAGCTCTTTGATGTAGCATGTATTTCAATCAATATCAATGTTAAATGTTTAGGGGAAAATCATACATCTATTCACAGCATGTGAACATTGTGAAGCAAATTTCATTTCATACTACCACTGCATCAAATCTTTGGACTATAATGTGCTAAAGTGTACAATATTACGGAGCACATAACAGTTTTAAGTAGATGCAATGAAGTTCAGTTACCGAGATAGTATTTGAAATAAATCATATCTGGATGTTGGACTATTATTTATTCGGTATACTTGGCTTTTGATAGTGATTTTTACTGTGGTCGTAATTGTGACAAGCTTCAGCTCAAATTTCATAAACTTCTGACATGAATGATGTGGATTCGCTCTGAAACTAGACATATTTTTACTAAGGCAAAAGATCTTTCTGAAAAAAAGTTGTTTTCAGAAACACATAGTTACTTTGTCTTCTTAACATAATTATAAGTTGCATTTTCTAGTTCTTTGTAGGCATGCCATGACATAACGTTTTTCATTTAGGGCTTAAACTGTGCATATTAATTGCTATTCAGCACTTTGATATTTATGTTTCTCAAAATCTTATGATAAAATTGAATTAAAATATAAGAAAAATCATGCAGAAAGCTTGCAGTAAATTTATTTAATATTATTGGCACTTTTCATTTTCATATATTAATAGCCTTTTTCTTCTTCTTATTCATATTTCTAAATGTCCATATCTCTCGGGGCAAGTCCCGTTATACGAATACTCAGGAACCGAATCCTGACATTAACAGAATATGTTCCTTTTTTGATCTATTCTCTTGTTACTTTACATGATCAATGTTCTAACCACGGAGTCATAATACATCTATTTTCAATTGAATTATGTTACCTTTGATGAAAAATTATTTTGTTGTATTTATTTTAAATTTAACGTAATTCGGTGTTACGCTTTCTGATAATTTTTCTTGAAGAGATTCTTAAGAGCACAATTTGTCTCCACTGATTTCAAGATAACCCTATTCGAAATTGAATTCCTGTTTATTGGTGTCTACGTATTTCTACTATTCTACTAGTACATGTCTGAATTTAATTTTTAAGCTCATTTTTAATCATTTCCAAGCTCACTTTTCGAGTAATTTTATCAAAAAGTTTACGATACGTATAAAATTAAAAAATCTCTAGACTTGTAGATAGAAAATTGTGGTAGCCAAGTTTTTAAATGTTTTTTGGTTGGTTACTTCATTTTTTCTTAATTTTACAAGTAAAAAAAATTGATAGCCCATACTTTCCGAGTAAGGCATCAATTCATTGTCGCCACAAGTTCTACCTGTCCTTTTGTTGAATATAGGTGATCAATTTGGTAATAGTGACCGAAAAGAGAAATCTCACAGAAAAGTGTTACCTTCTTACTAAATAACGTGTAAGAAGAAATCCTCTACCCAATTAATGTTTTCTCATCTGAGATAATTTGGAAGTTTATTTACGCGGTATTGAAATCTATAGGAAATCTCATTATATGTAACTCTAGTGTTATATCATAGAAAAGCTCTGAGAAATTAAACGGCAACAACATAACAGGACAAAGTACTCCAAAATACTTGTTTATCTTACTTTGTACCAATACCCCGACTCTTGAAAAACAGAGAATAGGTACCACGGCTTGATACAGATAAATGATGAAAATATTGGGTTATGTGAGCATTGTTCATTGACATATAGGCAAGGGGTCATTTAGTGGCTGAACTGGACCCTCTGGGTATCATGCAAACAGAACTACTACACACCCATTATGCAGCTCGCAAGGGAGCGCCAGAGCGTGTTCTGCGCCAATACATGCTTGGTAAGGCTTACAAAACCATCAATTCCTTACATCCATATATTTGACCATCCCTTTGAGCCCCAACAGTTTCTTAATAAGACAGATAAAGTTAGCACCTACAACGGTGTAGAGAAAACTATCTATTCTTGTTTAGATTAGATTATTGTATATTATGATGAAGAAAAAAAAGATCCATAAATTCAGTGCACGTTTGTCAAACAAGCAATTTCTTTTATACTAATTTGATTATAATGTCGCAGGTTTTGTTTCTGAATTTTTTTCATATTTTACAATATTCTAAACGTTGTGAGTCATCAATTGGAATTTTGTGTGTGTGATCTAGTTAGAGGTAGATGGGCTGCTCAAAGTCTCTCGTCATCTTTATTTGTCTTGATTCTATATAAAAGGCGGTTTTTGGCATGCGCCTGGCACGGGAACCAAGAAATGGTTTATGCAATATACATTGTTGTTTTATTAGACACTGGCCAGAAATCGCCAATATATTCATCGTTACAATACTGAAAAAGAAGAATCATCTGCAAGTGTGTACTTTTGACTCTCTAAATGCAATTCTATTATTTAGACTCTATGTATGTCGCAGTGCTGAGAATTTACGTCACATTCCTTTATTCTCTATCGGCTGGTTATTTCGAATTGAATCAAACTGTATTTAAATAGTAAATATAATCTTGGTTATTTTTTAATTTAACACACTTTGCTCGTTTCCATCTGTAATGACTTAATGTCTTTGAGTATTGATAAAAAGATCTCAATTATTATTAATTTTTATCGAACAATGAAAATGTTTTACCGACGCACTATGATTCAATTGAATATATAAATTTCATCTACATTGAAAAAATGATATTCGATTTATATACCAGAGCACACAAGTTGGATATGTGAAGTAGTGCAATATAGTTGAAACTTACTAAAGTAGAAAGCTTGGTGTCAAGAAATCCGAAAATATGGGATTAAAGTATGTAATAATTAATTTATAAAACTTTCCCCATTTAAAAAATCATAATTGTTAGGGTGGTTCTTATTTGGGTCATGTAGCAATTTCTTCGCGCTCAGCCCAAAAAAGTAATCATGTTGTATGGAAAAAAAATCAGGCTACATCCAAAAAATATTCCAATTACTCTATGCATTTGAAATTTTTCTAAGAAAACAGTTAAATACTTTAAACTATATATTATAAAAAAAAAATTTTCCAGCTATTCTGTATGAAATTTAATGCTCTACAAAAAAAATCTGTTGTAAAATTTTCGTAAATCTGGTATTTATCACGTTATCAGCAAAAAACTGCTTTTCTGGCCAGATAAGAACCATCCCAATAATGAAGATTTTGATATTCAAGCTTTTGAAGAACCCATTTTTTAAGCAGTTTGTTGGTACAGTTTTTTTCCATACTGTGTAACTCTTGATTAAAATGTGAATCTGAATAATCTCACAAAAATACAGAAGAATTGTCTGGTCTTGAATTGCTTCGGTATCTGAATTATACAGATTCTTACAATGAATATACTTTCTTAATAATTGTATCTCAAAGATGTCAAGTTTATTTCTGGGAATCCTGGGCAGTTTATTAAATGAAATATAAAAAAAGTAATTTTCATCATATAAGACGTACTTTGACGTAGAGAATGAAAGTACGCACATGTATAGGTGTTCCTAGGATATTAGTGGATGTATTGAAAATATTCAATTCCGCATTTTTATCTATTCATAAATGTGTTTTGGGGAAAATTTGTTGAAACATGACTTCGAGATCTGATATGATCAATGGATGCTATGGCCTGTTTGTGTGGCGCTTCGTACATCAATTCACATTCTTATATTCTTTCAGATTTTTATTTATTATTTTTTGCCTGACTTACTAATATTAATAATTCTATTCATGTTAGTACAATGGTACCAATCAGTTCATCATAGGTAAGAAGAATATGGTGTTGCATGTTTTGTAGAAATGGCTTTTTTGGATTCACTTTGTCTATAAATTAATCATTTATCTTTTTATCCCTCATTTTTTTGATCATCTGTTTATAGCTAATTGATGTGACGTGTGTAGAATGGGTTTTCAAACAAAATCTTCATCTTTCACATCATATTAGCAAATTCTACAATTGATTTATCGTATATAGTCAAAATTTTGATTCAACGGGAGGTGTGCGGTGAACGAATTGAGCAAGTATGATATTCATTAGGGTAGGTAAAAAATCCACTGTCTTTGAAACGAGAAATTTAATAGCAAAAAACAATCTATTGTGTGCCACGTAGATACAATGTTTTTTCTATCTAACTTTAGTTTGTTTTAAAATCAGCAGATTTCCCTACCTACGTCAAATTAATAGTCTTGTATTCGGCTCTTTCCAAACAGAGTTTCTTTGTATATAATATTTGGATTCGCTCTAAAAGTATTTCATAGTTTGCCAATTTTCATGATATTCTAGATATTGAATTGCAGATGATCTTCCACATAAATATGTTATGAATTACATTCTCTGCAGACACTTTGCCCTAATTGTAAAACTTTTGTAATTGCAGCTGTAGAGAATTACACGGTGTTATCGTGATTCTTATTATTCTTATTATTAAATTTCATACACTACGTTTCACAGACAAGCTTTGAAGAGAAATTTTAAATAAATGTTGAAGTAACTTCGATATAATTTTTAGAGAGCATATTCTTATGAAAAATGTATGTCAAGGTAATATTGTACGAAGATTTTAGGAATGATGAGCAACATTTAAACTCTTACTTGTTTCTTGCTTGATATTTCCTTATAGTCGCTTTGGATATTGCAATAACATAATAAATTGAAAAGTATAAACTGAAATCAGTAAAAATGAAGTTATAGTTTGCTATGATTTTTAATCTCATGGGAATATGATCTGGAGTGTGATACAATAATATATTCAAACGTGTACTGGATACACTAAAGTTTTTCAGGTTGCAGAACTATCTCGCACGAACAAAGTTTGTAAAATGCGTGATAATTTTATTGAAAATATAATAACATGCTATTGATTGATTAATAATAACTCGTGTTCATTTTTGGTTGACGTTTATAACATCAAAATGTAAATCACCTCTAAATACAGTCGTTTCAATTTTTTTTTGCATTGCTTGCGAAAAATGCGTTGAGAATAGTTTAAACTCAAAGAGAAGCGAACAATGTCAGAAATTTGGTGTCAAGTTTGGCATCTATGAATGTGGCTTCAATTGACAGATTCGTGGGCATCATATAGCGAAATTGGACCCGCTTGGCATCAGCAGCGCCGATCTTGACGATAGGCATCCGCAAGAGTTGCTCTATAACCATTACGCCTTCGGTAAGCCTTAACCATCATGTGTATATTCATTGAACAAACAGGTACAGCCGATGAAAACTAAAATAATACTAACGGTACATTTCTCAGCTTTAATTAACTAAAGTAACGCGTCAATGCCTAAGGAGCCCAATAAATTAAAATTAACTGTGATTGAAAAACAAAGCCATAATTGTTTCTGAGAACAGTGCCTCTTCTAATAACTCTAGATGATTCACTTTAATGACTTTCATTATTCTATGGTGCAATTGCAACCCACACTCACTGCTACTATATATTTCCAATTTCTAAACAGAGAACTTGAATAATGAATGTCATGCACTATATTGAACTGCTTTGCGACTGTCCTTCATTATTTAGAAGGATGTATTTCATAGATTTTACGTTAGTTTTTATATTTATTCGAACTTGAATTCTTGTATCTTGTAGTACTGGTAGTGCAGAGAAATTTAGTTTTATCACTCTTCTAGGTGGATCAAGTCAATCGTAATATATTTTGGATCTATAATATATTTGGATATGTAATATATTTGAAGAAGTAGGCAGTCAACGTTCAAATTTCAAGTAAATTTTGAGTCTTCATGTTTTCAACTATAATGATTCAGTATAATCTTATTTCGATTTGTTGTAAGTAACATGATTTTCTTGACATATTTCATAAATGTCACCAATCATCATTGATGCAAATAGATCTAACTTCAAGGTTCAAATCATTGTCATGTCATTGAGCATTGATGAGAAAATATAATTTATTAAATTAACAATAGAAATGTGATGTAGAAAATCATTATAAAGTACTTGATTCATCAATATGAGTAATTATATCATAATATGTAAATTATAGTTAGGATGATGTACTTAGCGAAGGACTAAACACTTTTTTTTTTACCAATCACATGACTAAGCAATTGATCAGGGATTTTTTTTATTGAATTCATGAATACCATCACGTTGAACCAGTGTTCGATTTACTGATAAAATACATGCATACTTTTGGAAAAAATTCCGTCCAAGCAATGTTTTTATATAGTGTATCTGAGTATTTCAATACCAGATGCAATGTGCCTATCCTTTTTTTTTTTTATTTCAAGTTACAAAGAATTTGACAAACCAAGGTAGGAAAGTAAAACCAGAAATCCACAATTAGGTTCGATTTTCAGTCTAAGTATTGATGTCCACAGGAAAGAGAACTCGTACAACTTACTCGCAGGAACTTCAATATCGAGTAGCTGCCCTTATGGAACGTATGTAATTAATTATCAAAGAGAAATCCCTTTCTATAGATAGTTATTCTCCATTTTGTGCCAATGGGACACACTGGTTCACTCGGGGGATTATGTACAGATTATTGTAATATACTGTGTGGCGGAATCTTAGCGGTGCTTGGGAACATTTTTGGTATCAACAATAAACAAAAAAAAAAAAAAAGTCCATGGATTAATGGATATATTCAACAATCTTCAAACTTACGGATAAGCATTTTATTTAGCCGATGAAAATATCTTATGCTTTAAGGTATTTTCTGGTAGTATGCAAAATTATTAGGCTACAAGCATAGTACAGATTTTAATTCGAAGATATTTGTTTAATGCAATGATATAAATTTGAGGTTACAATACATTAGTTTTTCTTTGTATAAAACTTATACAAAAGGTTTCAAATTGGAGGGATATCATGGAATTTATATCATCGTATTTTACAAACTTTTCTCTTGTCGGACTAAAAAAGCATAATAGTTAGTGTTACACATAAATTTTCATCTTCATCTAAATAACGTGGAACTTCTGAGTAATTAATTTGACTTTCAGGCTGACTGTATAACACAAGATGAAAACTGTTTTCTTTTATGATATTTTTATCGTTATTTAATCATCTATACAGAGACGTTTGTCATGTTTTCAGTTCTAAGTACATTTTTATGTGAAGTATCAGCCTTGATTTTTGTTTCTTATATATTTTGCATTGCTATTACAAACGATACATGTTGATTATTTTTCGTCAAATATAAATAACTATGTATTGTATATTTTAAGCATTGCTGTAAACTTTATTTCCGTTGTTTACTTTATGAATTTACCCAACATGAAAATTGCATGTTCATCAATTGTACGTTATTTGGTGATCGTTATTAACAGCAGTCTGTAATTATTAACAAAATCTCACAATGGATTGTACATCTATTTTAATTTTTTATCTTTACTAGTATTATTTTATTTCCTTATTTGGTTAAGGGCTTAATGGGACCTTTTTAGTAGGACAAATTTTCCCCAAAAACTGTAATCATAATATAAATTCTTCTAGCTTTAGGGATGCGAATATCCACTTTCGACATGTATGAATGTTACTGTTATGGTCCTTATGTCAACTTTGCAATGCAACTATTCAAGAGGTTCATTCATTTTCCATTTTTTTCATCTCAAAACTTTATTTCATGTCTAAGCTACTGAATAGCTTATAGTTCATCGAGGGGCTTTTGTGTTCTGATAATTACCTACCGCAAAACTTGAATACTCGGTAATTTGCACGCAAAAAAAAAAAAAAAAAAAAAAATTCACTGTGAACTACACCAACACGTTGTCAATACATAGATAGAAGTGAAATGTGGCTTGAACTGCATGACCAACCTTAACAATTACAGGTGGTATTAAACAGTTATATCTCAGTGCTTATTCATATTACAGCAATTGTAATAATTTCATTCAGATTCCCATTAACAGTTACAGGATATTCACTTACCACTAAAAACAATAAATTGAACGAATCTCAGAATTATTTTATTCAGAAGTTGTTCATCAGGACTATAATACCATGTATCAGTGTTTCTTCTGGTCGTTTTGTACTTGTTCAATAATGAGCATACAATTTTATTAAATGAACAATCAAAAACAGAGGAAGCTGATATGGACCGTGTTTTCAAACTGCCATCGACCACATTCATCGGTGGAAAGGAGAAGTCGTTACCACTACGAGAGATTCTGAAGCGACTAGAATCTGCTTACTGCGGACACATTGGAGTTGAGTTCATGTTCATAAACTCTCTTGAACAATGTAACTGGATCCGACAAAAGATGGAGACTCCTGGTATAATGGAAATAACAAGCGACGAGAAGCGGCTAATTCTAGCAAGATTGACGAGAGCAACTGGGTAAGAACGTTTGAAAACAATAAAAACAATTGAAGCTTAGGAGACAGACAAAACATGTTAAGATGAGTTTCACAGAATAGTAAGAAAGTTAGAAACACACTGTGCCTATTTTTGTTGTCATTTTATGTCACGAGTGTGTACGAACATTATCATACAGCATCAATGGAATTGCAAGCTTATTAAATGCGGTCATCTGATAGCACTCTTGGAGTTTCATATTACTTGTAATATTATTTACAATGTTAACCAGTTGCCTGGCATTTTCTCAAACCAACTAAATTGACAGCAAGAATAGCTAAAATATAATTTTATTTTCGGGAGAATTTCAAAAATTGAGCCTAAAGTTTATGCCTAAAGATATTTATAAAAAAATATTGTTATTTCAAATCAAAGAACAAAGAAAAAAACATCACGAGCTCAATTTCTACTTTTTTCAGCTTTGAGGCATTCTTGGCCAAAAAATGGTCGTCTGAAAAGCGGTTTGGCTTAGAAGGTTGTGAGATCTTAATCCCTGCTATGAAACAAGTCATTGACAAGTCAACAGAATTGGGTGTGGAGTCTATTGTTATGGGAATGCCGCATCGAGGTCGACTCAACGTACTGGCTAATGTTTGCCGCAAACCTCTGAATCAAATATTCACACAGTTTGCTGCACTTGAAGCAGCTGATGACGTAAGTATGAAACGAATATTCAATTGCTTTACGAATGACATTACCACTCAAAATCTCTGCTGTTTATTCGAATGTGATTCTTTATACGCCTAAATTATTCAACTTGTCCTTTTTTCTGAACCAACGTTCATTTGCAGGGATCGGGTGATGTCAAGTATCACTTGGGTACTTATATTGAGCGCCTGAATCGTGTCACGAACAAAAATATTCGTCTAGCTGTGGTTGCAAATCCTTCCCACTTAGAAGCTGTCGACCCAGTCGTCCAAGGAAAAACACGAGCTGAACAATTTTATCGTGGAGATGGCGAGGGCAAAAAGGTAAATAGTGTGCTAGGTATTTTCAGTGTCTTCTAATTGTCATTTCTTCTTTGTAGCAGAAAATGAAGTTTTCCGATGGTTTGTCACTTTCAGCAATTCAGTTTTGACACGTCATATTGCAAAGTCAGTACATACTTGTATACCGATGAAAATTATTAAACCAAAATTGGGGATCGAGGTAGTTAGATATTGGAACTCTCTAAGAGTAATGTTTCAGTTTTTGCATATTTTGATAACTACGTCTTCCACACGTGTTTTGTGTGCAAGACAACTCTGAAATTTCGAAAATTTTGGTAATTCATTCGTGCCTATTACTTACAAACCCGTTCTCCTTACTATCCAGAATAATTTTGAATAAAACTTTGAACTAGCAATGTACATTCTCAGTTATTACCAACAATTAATTATATAAAATATGGAATTTGGCAGTGATGTTTTGCAACAGTAGGTGATATTAGATAAAAGGGGGAGCTCTGATCAGCTAGGGCGTCTCAGTCATGGCAAGTAAGAGGTTTTCTAATAAATACTAATCCGCCACAATATAAGTGAACAGATCAGATTAAATGCAATTGTACAGTGATCGTAGTGGAAGATTTTCAAGGGAATATTGTACATGAAGAAACAGTCTAACACGTCTGTTTGTCAAACACGACTTGGAGAGTCTACACATGAAATAAAGCAAGCACTCCTTTGAACGATTTATCTTTTTCACATGTTACAATGGATTCTGCAATATTCCATAAACCAATCAATCAAAATTAAAAATGGTTTTCATGTTTCAGAGGATTAACTCAAAAATAAACAGAGATTGTATGATGATTTGATCTAGTTTTCAGCTACCAGTTGCAAGTTTGTGCTCAAAAGTCTGTAATCAACTTAATTATTCAAATTACAGGTCATGTCGATCCTCTTGCATGGAGACGCTGCCTTCTGTGGTCAAGGTGTAGTTTTTGAAACAATGCACTTGTCCGATTTACCCGACTACACGACGCATGGAACTGTCCACATTGTTGTAAATAATCAAATTGGTTTCACTACCGACCCTCGTCATTCAAGATCGTCACCATACTGTACAGGTAAATCTATTTTGGTCTTTTGTCAGATTGACTATAGCATTTCTTGAAAGAGTCGTTAGCAAGTTGGCTCGCATAAGTTGCAGTCAAATATCCATATTAATAATATGCTCTATACGCGGGGCATTAGACTACATCAGAAACAATTATATGGCTCTTAGTTGGGCACCTCCTCCAGCCGTACTTGGAAAAGCTTCAGAAATTAGATTGGAAGCTATGCTAAAGTGAACCACAGTACAAAAGTTCTTAAGAAGTATAAACAGATAAGGAACAGATAGAATATTGATAATATACGCTAACATACCCTAATTTTTTTAACCAGATGTCGCAAGAGTCGTGAATGCTCCAATTTTCCATGTCAACTCCGACGACCCTGAGGCCGTAATGCACGTTTGCAAAGTAGCAGCTGAGTGGCGTGCAACATTCCACAAAGATGTGGTCATTGACTTGGTATCCTACAGACGGAATGGACACAACGAAATCGATGAGCCAATGTTTACACAACCCTTAATGTACAGAAAAATCCGCAACACTCCACCAGGTCTTACTTTGTATGCTGACAAACTGATTAGCGAGAATGTTGTAACACCTGAGGAAGTCAAGGTTAGTGTATCTGTACAATGTTAAATGATAATCGACAGTTTTTATTGTGTGTACTTTTACATTCAATCAAAGGAGGTGGAGTTGCAACAGTTATAAAAAAATCATTTGATATCTGTAGTGCTAAAGTGCTTTTTGTTCTTTTTTTCAGGATGTTAAAGAAAAATATGAGAAAATATGTGAAGACGCGTACAATAATGCAAAGCAAGAAACACACATCAAATACAAGGATTGGCTAGATTCGCCATGGTCAGGCTTCTTCGAAGGCAAAGATCCCCTCAAATCGTCTCCTACTGGTATCAAGGAGGATACTCTAGTTCACATTGGCAAAAAAATGTCTTCTCCGCCTCCCAATGCGGCTGAATTTGTCATTCATAAAGGTCGGTTAAGCTTTATGCGAAAAGATGCGTGAAAAATTATTAATCTGACTACTAAGCCCTTGTCCTTACTATATTTTTATTCCAGGTATCGAGCGCATTCTTAAGGCTAGAATGGATATGATAGAGGCCCGCACTGTCGATTGGGCTCTTGGCGAGGCTATGGCCTTTGGCTCACTTCTGAAGGAAGGAATTCACGTTAGATTGTCTGGCCAGGATGTCGAACGAGGGACATTTTCTCACAGACACCATGTACTGCACCACCAGACTGTAGATAAAGCAACTTACAGACCGTTATGTTACATGTATCCAGACCAAGCTCCATACACTGTCTGCAATAGTTCTCTCTCCGAGTTTGGTGTTCTCGGTAATGAATAATCCATTCGTATTGACGTTAGTACTGCCCAAAACGTGAGCTTTCAGTAAGATTCTACGTAGTGCAAAGAAGGCCTTATATTTTTACTTCTTGTCTCATTTCTGATGCCTTCATTCCTTTCACGTTTTTCCATTTCAACTCTCTCTTCAGCTGCTCTGAGTCGTTGATTCCTGTGTGTGAACTTTTCACAGTACACATTTTAAACAATTTGTGTACGTTTCTTTGCAGGTTTTGAACTAGGTTATTCAATGACTAATCCGAACGCGTTAGTATGCTGGGAAGCTCAGTTCGGAGACTTTAATAACACCGCGCAATGTATCATTGATCAATTTATCAGCAGTGGACAAGCGAAATGGGTCCGACAATCTGGCCTTGTCATGCTACAACCTCATGGACTTGAAGGCATGGTGAGAAAGGATATTTTTTCAAACTATAGGACAAATCCCTTGGAGCGAAAATAGACAAATTGTTTTGTTTTCCATTCGATCTTTAGAAACTTAATGTCTAAGAATTAACTTCTCAGTTCTGAGTCTTAATTGCTACTTACTATATCGAAAGTTGAAAGATAATTAGCAAATTTAATTATAGGGTCCAGAACACTCCAGCGCCCGGTTGGAACGTTTCCTTCAAATGTCTGCCGATGATCCAGATTATTTCCCACCAGAAAGCGAAGAGTTTGCAGTTCGTCAGTTGCATGACATAAACTGGATTGTAGCCAACTGCAGCACACCCGCTAATTACTTCCACATCTTGCGCCGTCAAATTGCGCTTCCGTTCCGTAAACCTTTGATCCTCATGACACCAAAATCTCTCCTTCGTCACCCAGAGGCTAGATCCAGTTTCGACCTAATGACGGAAGATACGCATTTCTTGAGAGTAATTCCCGAAGAAGGTCCTGCTACCCAGAACGCCAACAATGTAAAGAAACTACTTTTCTGCTCTGGTAAAGTCTATTACGACTTGACTAAGGCTAGAAAAGAAAAACAGCTTGAGGACTCAGTGTCTATTGCCAGGGTTGAACAGGTAAACACAATTCAAATTATCTATTAAAACAATTATTTTTCTTAATGGAAGTCACCTATCTTTGCAAAAATCAATTACCACTTGGAGTTTGTTTATGCAAACTGCTCGACTAATTTTTTCAGAACCGATTCTTTTCATGGTATAGAATTGTCAAATTAATAAGTCAGATTTTATTTGAGCATATTCAGCATAACATAGTTTACTCATTAATAAATATGATGGTATGTAAAATTTCTCAATTTTGGCTTCAGCAAAATGATGCTACTAAATTACGTGGGGTGTATGTAATATAAAATGTATTGAGGCATTTTAACACTGACACCTTGTTTCCATTCTTTCTTGAATTTGAGAGACGAAACGCTAATTTTTATGTATGGGTTACTACAATTGTAAATTGGAACATGCTGGTAGTTTCAATTACAGCACAGATGATGTGTTTCATTTATTGACGAATACACAACTGCAGTTATTGGAAAAATTGAAGTGCTTTCTGTTACTTCATATATATTGCTGCGTGAATTTCAATTGATCAAGTTGACTTCAGGAAATGTTGGGAAACCCTTAGGAACTACCAATTATGTACATATCTGCTTTTTGCTATCAGATACAACTGATAGTTCTAGCCAATGGAAAAAAGTCTGGAAATCGTGCGACTCCAGTACATACTTCTAGTATTAAGTTTCAAAATATAAATAAATATTCGACAAAAAAGCGTTTCAGTTATCACGAATAGTTTCATTCTGGTAAAGTACAATCGTTCAAATTTACATATCAAGAGTCAGGTACCATAAAAGCGTAAGCCATAGCACGTTTTGCCTTGGTGCTGTTGTTTTCTTCAAATTGTGAAAATTATTATATTAATATCAATGAATGTGTTTCATATTCTTTACAGATATCACCTTTCCCGTATGACTTGGTTAAAAAAGAAGCTGAGAAGTATCCTAATGCTGAATTAGTCTGGACGCAGGAGGAGCACAAGAATCAAGGAGCGTGGACGTATGTCCAACCACGATTCCACACTGCCCTTAACGGTGTTCGTGATGTTGGGTGAGTACTCAATATTAAAGTTTGTTACTAGTTATTCAATTTGAGACATGTAAGTGGGGAATAATTCGGGTAAATCTTCTTCATACAAAATGACATTATTTTTCATTTCATCGGAAACAAAAGGTAGTAAGTAATCAATTATAATGAATTGTACTGCACTTTAAAATCGTGCCATTCCGCGGAGATAAAGTTTTCAATTTCACGACAAAACCATTTCAGGTGATGTGTTACTGCTTGATTTCACTACTAAACTTATCTATTAATATTTTCGCAAGTAGAGGCGCATTTCTTCCATTTATAACTAATGCTCGAACGAAATTAGAGAGTTGTATTAACTCATGCCTGTATTGAAATTTAAATCAACTTGTGGTGCTTTATTTTGGTATAATGTTATCCTGGTATATATGATAAAACATATGATTATTAATGCAGATTATAATTTGAAAAAAATGTACGCAACCTTCGTCAAATATATTAAAGTTCTGCCTATCAGAAGCAAAGTGATGTATCAAGAAGAATTCTAAGTAACAGGTGGAAACGAAAATTCTCGCATATGCTTTGTATTGACAAGTTCTTCCTTAGCTGTGATTGTACAATACGATTTAATAACTGGAGTACTACAATATTCCAATCAATGACATCTTTCAATGTTGAAATGTGATTCTTGACATACTAAATTTTTGATAGTTGATCTGGTTGCATAGTTTCGATGCCACAAGTGAGTGAAAAATATGAAAACACATCAGAGACATAGAAAATACCATTTATAATATCCTGATTGCTTTTACATATTTGAAATATTGAAATTATTTACTAACAATTTTTTTGTTTCGTGACAGTTTACTTTTCAATATTGTCGACCATTACCGAGAAATAATTTTTGAAGAATAGCGTAATACTAAATTTTTATTTTTCTATAATAATCTTTTATACTCATGTAACACGTTTACAGGTTCATTTTAAAACTGGGATACCTATTTTTAGAACGAAACATAGCCTTCCTACTTATTTTATCTACTTTAAAATTTTTTATCAAAATTACTCGCACTACTGATCTGTAAATGCTTTACTAAAAGACAGATTTATGAATGAACATTTCTTTTTTTTTTATTTATTTTTTACATAATATGACACATTGTTTGAGTGTTCAAATAGCTATCGATACATTTTAGGCTCCACATAGGTAGATGAATTTTTCAACCCACAAATGACTCACTAGTTTCTTTATATCACTTCTCCCCCGGAAGCACCAAAAAGCTTTTAATTTTATTGATGAAACCAAGGATCTTGTCTGCAATGAAAAACCTTAAATGCGAGTAGAGCATAAACCATTGAGAATTATGAGTTTGGTTATTGAATTACTTGTAGCAGACGCTAGTGTAAGTATTATATCATAAATGAGAATATCATTGAAAAGTGAGTGCACGTTAAGCAATTTCACTAGATCATGCTGAGCATCAGTCTAGTCCATTTAGGAGTAATCATATAAATGCCAGAACTTATAAGACTTTGTCCCATATCTAGCATTTTCATTTCTGGAATTGAACATAGACTGCGTTTTTCACAAATAGATGTGTCTGATAGCTAGGAATAATTTTAATTTTCGGTAGTTGGCTCTAGACATTAGATCAATCTTAAATTTTGCATCTATTGGTCTGTTATAAATGTCAAATTGTCAAATGTCCTTTGCATTATCATACAACTTTTGATACTTCATTCATCCCTGATAGATTTTAAGCAGCGATTGATCTCATTTTTTGTATCAATATTTTCAATTTCGACTCGAGTGATTTTTACACACAGCTTAAAGTTGATATGAGCCTACTGTAGAAAATTAGTCGATTCTTGTAGAAAAAGAATGCCATTCGAAATTCATATAACATGCTCGGCGTCAGTCAAGATACTTCCATTTTCAATATCCGTACATCTCTGAGAGGTAGGTTGTGAAGAAAAAAAGAATCAGCAATGTCTCTAGTTTATTGTGTACATGGCCCATTTTTAAACGCTATAATTACCCTGTATTATACATACTTATCAATTATTTATATTGATTATAAAATGCATTTAATGTTGTAAAGCTTGTTATAAAATGCTTATACTGTTTACAATCTTCTTACGTCAATGCATTCATTTCTTAGATGTATTTGTATTTTATTTTAACACTGAAAGAAAACAAAGTATGAAACAAAAAAAAAAAACTTGGGCCATGTTGCAGTAATGGAGACGTGCAGAAAGATAGCGCAAGCGAAATTAGTGGAAGTTGGTTTAGTAGCTGGTTGTCTTCGTCCAAACCACCTCAACCATCCACAGTATCGAAACCTCAAACAGCAGAAACCACAAATCGAAAAGAGCGAATAGTGAGGTAATCGTAACTGCAGAACATAAACTCTTTCTGTTGTTTGCATTCATTGGTCATACTTTTACATAATTATGTTCCATTACAATTAAATATGTTTCAAAAATATTCTCTGGCACTAGATTTGGCACTGTTAAATTTCGTTGATCAGAATCACGATGCTCAATTTGTTCGTATGTTTACAGAGCTATTTGTAAATTATTCTGATTGTCAAGATTTTGATTTCTTCCATTCTAGATACGTTGGCAGGCCAACAGCTGCATCTCCGGCTACTGGTAGCAAAATGCAGCATCTGAAAGAACTGAAACAACTCCTGGACGACGCCTTTTCCATCTAATTATTCGCATCGATGTAGCAACAATTTTTATTTATTATCCATCACCAATATTTATATGTATGTTATTATATACACTGTTCATCCTGTTCTATAAATATCGAAAGATCAGCCAGCCTCTGTCCTTTAAACATTTTCTTGCAGTATGGTGAGTGCTCAAGCGTTGGCCGCAGTCGCGTCTTATAAATGAGTTCGCCTTAAAAAATTATACAAAACTACTAGGCTAGAGTCTTATGATTAAAAATATCTATTTATTATATAGTAAAATGAAAGTATTGCGAATATAGAAATTTTGTCAGTTACTTTTTCTCAAACATTTTCGATTCGGTGCTATAACAGATAATGGTCAAAAATTAATTCACTCGGTCTGATGGTATCACGGTGATAAATTTTACTACCTATAAACGATTCTTTTAAAATATTTCACCTCGAATGAGTGAAATACTATACAACGATTGAAGGTTCTTACGACTATCTGTGTTGCTAAAAAAATTTGATATTGTATGTATTTTATATTAATCGTAAATTTTTACTGATTAAAATACATATTTCAAATGAGTTCACTTTTGCTCTTTATTCATTTTCTGTCAATATGTTAATAAGATGAGTTGTTGCATAGAGTGTAAAAACTGAAATACATATATACATGGTACATACACAAGTATTCACTTTTGATTTATGTATTCTATATGCTCGCATATTACGAGTGATCTGATAGTTATAGGCGTCCTAACACGCTTGATACAGAGCTAAGCATAGGTAGTTTTAAACCGAACAAACTACATAACGCGATGCTATTGTTCTCATTTAGAATTATGATTTTTTTCCTTAGTATTCACAAAAAAAGATCAACTATGCCAATATATTTAAATTTTTATCGTCGCTATGTTTGTATAAAATATTAAATGATTGGCATACTATAGTCATAGATACTACCTATATTATATATTGTATATGGGAAAAATTTACTTTTTTGATTAAACAAATTCAGCAAGTAAAAACTTCTGAAAATGATTTGATTGGAAAAAGTAATTTTCAAAATACTGATTAGTATATATAGTAGTTTATAATTAACAAATTAAGAAGGTTGTTTAACATTGGACACTGCATAGTATGCAAAGATACCTGATTTATGTTCTACGTTAATAATTCAAATATCGAGTGAAAATGAGAAATATCAATTTTTAATTATTATTATTATTTGTATACACGTGTACATACCTGCGTGCGGGAGTTTGTATACATACAGTGTACATTATCAAATTGTCTTATGTATAACGAGCAGAGATTTTTGTAATAACATGAAATCAATAATATTTATCTTCAAGCGAATCCTGAACATTCTCATTACGATTCGTGTTAGCGTACACTGACAACTTGATAATTGCGTTGCATTGCGTGTTCACAGCCGTGATCATCAAACTCTATGTATAATACATCGTGAGTATCTTATCAAATACTCACGGCATGTAGACACTATATTACCTATAGTACCTACTATTTCAATTCTACAAAAGTACCGTAATGTAATATTCATTCGCTTTTTATTTTTCGTTGTACGCATAATTGCAATAATTTCGGCACAGCTATGTCAATAATGATATTAGTTTACCGATAAACGAAGAATAATATTATTGGTAGTAGGTTTATTGTATATCACCAAGTAAGATATATCGTTATACATACACGTATGTTTATCCACAATGTAGGATTTGTTAAGCAAATAAATTGTGTCAGCAACCGACACGCGTCTTGTGTATTTAGTATGAGGTTAGAAATCGGTGTACCTTAAACACCTTGATTTTCCAACATTTGCCCTCTTTGTTCCAAAGTGAATTAACAACGATATCTAGCAAAACTTCGGACGTTCCAATTTTTTAACTGCAGGATTATCGAGGACACGGAACACATTTTTCATGTAATTCCTTCTCATCAGTTTAATATTGATCTTTTTGCCATACATATGCGTAAAATGGGATTTTATGCACTATTTTGCGGGTGTAAAATCCCGTTTTACGCACCGGTATGTGTACATTACAAAACCACCTAAATGCCCCAAATCGTTGTTTCCGCAATCATAGTTGATGTCAGATTGATTCTGTGAATTATCAGCTCGAAACCAGTGTGATTTGTGTCTGTTGGGCAACGCCTCTTTGTTTACTATTTGCCGAACTCGGATGTCCCCGAGTTGTCTCGCTGTTATACGGAGTCCTGATTCTGTTATCCGTAGTATAAGAGTGTAAGCGAATACGTTTGTATACGCACTTTAGTCGTCAGTCAGAAGCTCGAGAGTGAACACGTGCGTGCTGCGACATTTTGATTCGAGTTTTTTTTTCATAATCTAACGTGAACAGTGATTTTTACGATGAAGAACTTAGGCCACAAAAGGTAATTGCTAATGAATTTAAATAATAACATAGTATTCTTGTTTTATTTAATTATTGATAGTATACGTCTTGGCCGCCTCCCCCTCCCCGTGGGGGTTTCGCCCCTGGACCCCTTTCGTCCCCGTTTGCACGACCCTTTTCTTTTCAGCCTTTCTTTCAATTAACAATGTTTTCTAAGTTTACGGCTCGTATGGCAAAAAATATTGTTCGTATCACGTGCGTAACGATTTACACCTTCGGCCGAACCCGCTGAGCACTCAGGACGTAAAACCGTTTCTTTTCGTGTGAAATCAATCCCTCAAAATGACATGAGTTTTGTTAAGCTTCCGTCTCTGAAGTCAATATTTCACCATTGCCTGGGGCAAAGTATTTGTTTCGTTGTCAGATGAGGTTTGAAACGCAGGAAAAATAGCCTATGAAGTATTTTCCGATCGATGATCTTCGATTCAAAGTCGTGATTTCAGTACGAAAAGTGATTCTATTTTTTTTTATTTCCGTATTTGTCTGCTTTTTCCTATTATTTGTTATTGGAATCTATTTCTGTATTCTCGTCGCGTCTATTCGAATGTTTTTTTTTTAACTAATTATTAATAAAATTTTCCTTACCTGGAGAAATTTTGAGTTTCTATTGCCGCCACGCACCTGCAAGGTTCCGGGCTACTTATAAAACGTTGAAAAGGATCTTCTGCCGTTGTTACGTGTTTTCGACTGAAACCCCCATAATATAGCACATGGATTCCAGATACGGAATTTAATAGTCAAGAATTTGAAAAGAAAATATATTCCCATGATACAACCTATTGTAATATTTCCAATTAGTTGCTTTCTGACCGGTAACTGAATTAGTGGATAATATACCTGCGCACGTGCTTACGAATAAATAATTCCAGAGGAAAGTCAAAAGACAGCAACCAGACCACTATATTGATCGAATTACCACTAGATTGATCTAAATCTGAAAAATGATATTTCTCAATCCGATCATTTTAAGGTCGGTCTAATGATCGAGCAATATTTTTTTCATTTTTCGAATCTTTTTGAATTTTATTATTCAAATACTATATCTAGTGAAAACTAAAGTTTTTGTTTTCGGGGTGATTATAATAAATTCTCTTATTCTCTTTATGCCCGACTCAATTATAATATTCACGTTTTTGATCTGAACAGCGGAAAGAAAGTGGCATAAAAAAAACTACAATTTTCCCGCAAATTAAATTTTCAGTATTTCTGTTTTTTCTCTTTCTTTCCATTTTGAACTACATCTTTCTGTATTATTAGAAACTTTCAATAATATTAAAGTTTTCAAACTGATAGATCACACTTCCACATAAAAGGAAAACACTTTTAAGTCAATATCTGAGCAGAGTCGAGTCGGGAATGAAATCCTATACGTAATACTGGAATAAAAGTTGATTATTTCCTCGTGTGATTAGTGCCCGAGCGAAGTCTTTGACTTCATTCCCTTGTTACATAATATACTATTTTTCTCCGAAAAAACAGGGGTGGGAAGTTGAAAAAATCACGAGTGTTGTAGAGGTCCGCTTATCATCTGTAAAAATGTCAACTAAATAGAAACTGATGACGTCGAAAACTCGACAAACTTGCATGGAATGCCCCATATATGTACTTTAATTGCGTGAGGCCGGGAAGCTAATGCGTAAACGCATGGCTGAACGTTTCAATATTTATTTTCGTAGCGGATGGTTAGCGTCACAAACTTGCGTTTACATGGACTTTAATGGGGATCGAGGCTTTGCGAAATGTAACGATCTTGGGTTCGTTCATTCGCTTTTACATTACGAATATAACCGGGCAGCCGAAAAGTAGGGTTGAATAAATATGGATATGACTAGAATATCAGTTTGATGTTTGTTGTAAGGCGATTGGTTTGAAAGTTGGAGATGAAGCGTACAGCTTAGAAGCTCAGAAGGTGAATGGAAAGTAATTCGGAATGAGCAAACCGAAGCGTGAGTAAGTGTGGAAAGTAAAGTGATAGAGAGAAGATAGTCAGGTGTGTTCAAAGTGTGCGAGAAATTGTTGTATGTAACTGTAATGTTCGTATGACTTTAAATTATTTTTAATAATTAACTAATTGTAAGACACAAATGGCTATCCCCGTCGAAATTGGTGCTCGAAGACCTATTGAAATAGAAATTAGCCCATTAAATAATGATTATCCTCAGTACCTTTATTGGTCATAATAAAGGTCAAAAAATATATGTGTAGTATATATACAATTTAGAAAGCTTCAGTTTTGGACGAATGACCAGTAAAATCATACATTAACATACCTTGGTATTATATAATCTAATATTCAATGCGTAATTACACTTTTAACGTACATGCCGAAATAGCATTCAATATTATTATATCGAATGAATGATTTAAGAGCATGGCGAGGTACTCAAAATGAATATGATATATCGAGAAATTGGCTTACAATACATACCGTGCACGTTTTATACCTTTTGCGAAATATTGAATAAATATTTTTTCATTTAACATTTTAATAGTGTGTATATTTTTTCCCGTAGTGCTTCTAATTATTTATTCGTTATCGAATAAGCAAGTGAATAAGCTGAATAATTGTGGGAAGTAATCATAACATGTACATTCACCGATGTACTTATAAGTATAGATATATTTCAATTCGCACCTTCACAATAATACGCTATTACAGTATAAGTTGGAAGAGTACGGACCTCATTTCCTTGTTCCTAATCATTGTGATCCGATAAAGTCAAGTGTTATATTCGTCTTCGGGTGAATAATAAGTTAACCGTATAACATCGGCAAAATGGATTTAATAATCAGTTTGCCCAAGCACACTGTACATAATCCTCTTGAAGCTGCCACTTTGATGGATCGTCTCGGAAGAGTCGTTTAAGGAGTTGACCTAAAATCAAACAGAAATTTCGTAATAAGTCAGCGTCCGTACTCGAATTTTTTAGCCTTTATTAATATTACGATTTGATTCATGCAAAGTTGTGGCGCGTTCTGTTTATGACGTATGAACACGCTGTTTAATCAAAACAGTGTTACTGGTTTTCGATTGGACAGTTTTGAAACTTTTTAATCGTTGTATACTCGTAGTTTCACACATATGTAGGCATTAGAGTTGCGGGATGAACTGGTCAATCGTAGACTTTGAATAATTGTTTTTCAATTAATCGATTAGTCGGGATTTTCAATGAATCGTTTTTTGATTAATTGATTAATCGGCGCTTCCAATTATTCATTTGTTCTTTGACCGGTCAACGAAATCTACGATTAATTGATATAAATCACACAACGGTCAAGCGCAGTTCTTCAGAAAGACACTCAAATTTTTAATTTAAAATTTAATCTTCAATATTCAACAGAAAATAGCACTCAATCACTTTTTTTTGCTCAGGTTTTATTTTCAACTGCAGAGTTGTCTGTGGCATTAGTAATGATTGCATATTCCCATTTCTATGTTGAGAAATTTCTCAATAGCATCCCCATATTATCTGTATATGAAAATAAAACCTGAAGCAATTAAAATCTATTTGTCATGTACTTATGGGTACGTTTCTTTGTCTAGTATACGCCTGGAAAAGATATTTTTTAGTAAATTGATTATTTCCATTCAAAACTCTGAAACAAATTGCAGTTTTCCTTTCAACCTGCGCAGTTACTTCGTTATGTTCATCAAAATTGGAACTGTAGTTAGCGTGTACAGGAACAATACAATTGTTTTCAAAATATCTCATCAACACAATCATCACCCGATTTGTCTAAAACTCTAAACGTTTTTTGTGAATTTTTTCAAGCAAAATACTTCGTGGAAATTTGGAAAGAGAAAATATTTACTTATTGTTAGAAACACCAAGCAGAATTGCTTGTTTTTAATGTATCCTCGAACGGCATTTACAAATTAAGTGATTCAATATTCTCTGTTGACTCTCCCCATGAACTATACCAAGCACAATCAATTTCGATATTCGTAGTTTGCTGACGATAAATAGATATAACAAAACTCGCGCCATTTATGACAATATTTGTATATGCATGTGCATTACGTATAAATATCGCACTCGTGTATACTGTACGGTTTTCTACCTAGATGTTTACATGCATGTAAAATATCATATGTATGTAGGTATGTAACAGAAAGTGACGTACAAATCTGTGAATAATATTAGAAGTCGTTGACGTGATCCTTAACGAAAGGAAGAGGGAAGGGACGTCTATGCAATCCAGCCTTAATCAGACAAACATATGAATTTATTAGTCAAAAGTCACGCCAACGCATATTACCTGTGATCTATTTTCAATTCAGAAAACTCTTTCTCTTTCAAAAAAAAAAAAAAAAATTGTAAGTCTAATCCATTAAAATTTATCTGATTCTTTTGGGGTAAATATTTACAAAATCGCGGATAGAATTGTGATGAAATTAAACATCAGAACTGAAAAATCCCAATTCGGTTTCATGCTTGTTCAACAATCTTTACAGTAATCAATAATTTAGGGAGAATTATAACAACTAGAGTTTACAGTTCATGCTTTGCCATGCAGGAAACATTATACATACTAGGCCTTTCACATCTCGACTTCGGGGCTGCCGGGACGTTGTCGCGAATATTTTGAATTTTTTGTTATAAATATCGATTTCGTGATAGTATCGAATCACTATATACGTAATGCAAGTGACACAGAATTGCTCAAAATTTCGATTGCAATTCTCTTTGCGAGTGTCTACGATTTTTTTCTGGCAAATTTTAGCGAATCATTCTTCAGCTCTCCGTCTACCGATTGAATAATTAATAGAGCCGTACACCAAATAGCGCCTCAACTGTTATTGTATATATTTTTTTTCATAAAGTAAAATTCTCTCCGAAAGTCGATCAGATATCACGAAAAATGGTCTGAGAATGTAATGCAGGTATTTTTTTTAACCGTCAATTTCGTTGATCAGCCTTCTGAACTATTTGCGAATTATACAACAAATTTTACATATGATTCCGACGTGAAAAGCCTTCGTATACTGTTACCCTCGACTATATACTTACAAAAAAATCTTCTATGATTGGCTAATTACTTATAGCTGCGAATAATTTTGATATTGTATTTTTCTAAACTTAAAATAATTTTGATAGTTTTTCTCGTGGACATATGTACTTACGTATGCAGCACCTGAGCTCTTGGAAACAGGCTGGTAGACCTGAAAAATATTGTTTTGTTAATATATTCAGCACGGATGTTTTTTTGTTGTTGTTAACTTATATTATGTATGTTTGCCCCATGTTATACTGATAAAAAAATTCTTTTTTGGGGCGGACTCTGGTGAAGTTTTTATAATATGGAGTTTTTAACTTTTGAAATGACAGAAAAGGATTCGATCAATTTTGGGGTAGTATGTGTCCTGAAAAAAAAAATTTCCATCTTCTGCTATAAAAGTATATACGTAAGGAATTATTGACAGCGGTAAGTGAGCTGTTTTCATGCGCTTCTATCGCTGAAAATTGTAATTTTTTTTTAGGACACACACTACCATAATCTTTATCTTGTGGGAGAGAATTTTCGATTATACGTTTTCAGTCGTTACAAAAACGAAAAACTCGGTATTGCCGAAATTTCACCGGAATCTCCTTTAATAAGTTTTGTCAAAGTATTGATGCGAATTCGCACTTCGCGTTTGATTTTAGATCGATTATATTTGAGCACTAATCTTAAATCGCTTTCATCAAGTTTATCCATAGTTGAAAGCCGATATCGGAGGAAAAATTGAAAGAGTTCTATCACACGTTAATTTACAAAACTTGCCAGTTGCAGGTAAGAAGCTCATCCCTTTTTTGCATGAGCCACAATCAGGACTGGTTTATCTAATATTTTTGCATATGATGAAATGATCGAATTAATTTAGTCTTTATGAATATCTGAGCGTGATTGGGTTAAGAACCTGCTTGACTAATCAATCTTCATGATGAGAAAAGCGTTCGTAATAGGTTGAACGGTTCATTCAGAATCCTGCTTGCAAAAAACACCAATAAATTTTCAATATTTTTTTTTCATGTTCAAATACCGCATTCCAAAGCTCGTTTAAATGTCTCAAAAAATGACGAAGTTACCAACCGCCCTCTCAAAACCCGAAGTGCGATTGACTCAAAATCTCATTGAGTACCTCATATTTGAGTGCCAAAACGTGAATCTTGGGTAATTGTAGGATTTTTTTTCTCAATATAACTTTTTTTGCGATAGCTAATGTTTAACTGATGAAATAGGATCATGAACATTATCATAAAGAACGTAATTAAGAAGCCCGAACTCCTGGATCCCAAAACGTCCGTAAAATTTCAGCGAATAGACGTCATAATTTCATTCGAGTGCAGCGTGACCGCTGATACAGCTAATTTGACTTTCAAAAAGTGTAGACTGCGTAGAATTTCCCTAGATTTTCAGTTCTTCTTCCATTCAGTGTCCAGTCCGTAAAAGACTCCAAGTAACAGCTTGCATCGCTCACCGGTGAAGTCATCACGGTCTACTTGCTTCAATTACACGGACGATTTACATCCGACTATTCCCCACGGAGTTCGGCTTCCTTAGTTCTATTCTTCGAAGATATTACCTTGCTTTGGTTCGCCTTGTGTGGTGAGAAAACCCCGGTGCGGGCCGGCTGTCTGACTTCCTGTACAACATCTCCGAGGGCCTCTTCCTGAAGAGCCTTGTACGCTTCGCTTTTGCTGGGGTCATACTTGACTGGCCCTCTCTTCAAGCTAATCAGCAGTCGGCGTTTATATCAACTTATAACACGTGCTTACGATTTTTCGAATACCATTGCTTGTCAAATTTTCAGACATACATGAATGCTATTCAGCTTATAGATTCTATAATTTCTCAAGGAAATTCATGCTCCTTACATTATGGTATTACATTGTTTTTTTTTTTTTTTACAAGTCATTAAATCTCTATAGTTTTTTACAATATATCGAAAATAAATGGATTTCTCCAAAGAGGATTTCTTTTTTTAAATTTTGGTATCTACTCCGGAAATTCGATGGCCATTTCAGCAGTAATATTCCCTATTTTATTCCCTCCCAACTCACAAACTTTATCGGGATCGTTCGTTCTGTGAAATTTGGATTGGTTCTGGCAATTCCAATCATATAACGTATAACACTTATCAGTGATTTAATTCCCTTATCGTCTGTCAAAAGTTTCCAAGATTTGCCATTGGAGTCAGAGTGACACATTCAAATGGAAGCCTACAGTCCTGAGCCCATAAAGAACTATTTCACATGGTACATTCCCTCTAAAGTCTAGTAGTAGGTAGAAGTCGCGCATTCAAAATGCAACGACAGATCAGTCGATGTAAGCAGAAACGACACTCGGATCCTGTATTGGTTCCAACTTTACTGAACGTTTCATCAAATGTTTCAGTGGAAAGTCGCGTCCGCACTAAATTTTTATTTTATTATCTACAGACCCCAATACAAGTTTTATATTTCCAACGAGTTCAACAGAGGTTGTTGGTTGGAAGAACAAAAATAGGGAAACTTATTTTTGAAACGAGCCTCGTACTACTGGACTTATTCGCATTAGGTACTCGCATTATTGTCAAATATTTTCTTTCCTTGATCATTTATTAGCTTATATAGCATCAGCTGGACATTTGGCAAACACGTCCTCTTTAGATTTCATTTGTATTCGAAGAATACTTATCGATTCCAACATTGACAACGATATAATAAAGCAATTGTTAAGTTACTGTAAGTCTAAAACGTGATTACAGTATTTAATAAATTAGGATGAACAAAATGCAAACTGTTAGTGAAATTGTGCAGTCTAGTTATGAGTTAAACAAGTATTGTAATTGATTACTATTTCTCATGCACTGACAATCGACTGCAGTACTACTACTACTACTACTACTACTACGTGCACGTGATATTATTCATTTCATTATGATTATAATCATTTCTTTTAACTTTCCTGTATCAACTGTCCATACGTCTAGGGAGCTATAATATATGCATAGAATGTGGGTACAAAGTTTCTTGAGTTGCAAATTGTGACCGATATCGAACCAATATTATTATACGAAACAATTCCTCAGTCACGTTTTTAACTCACTCGTGTCATTCCATGTCATAACATGTGAAAATCATTCTTTTAGGGTAAAATATCAATTGAAAATTTCAATTTTGTTGAATTTTTGTTCCCTGTATTGTCGTACAAAAAGAAAAAAAAAATCAGACACGTGTTTAACAAAGAATCTAATACGGATATTTTTGAGTTTAGAATATAATTTCAAATCTCAAATTTGGTACACACGCTATCTTTCTAGTGGCTATATCTGCAGAAGTAATGAAGACAATTGAACGACTAAACAGGCATTAAAAAGGGCATCAAATCTTCAAACTGATTTGTTACATTTTTTTTTAATACCCATTTGGTCGCAAATTTCATTTAATGAATTGTTTGGTTTTACTTCTTGCCATCAACAGCTGCTTTTGAAATTCTAAAAAAATATTCTGGTATTCGTTTGCTAAAATAAGGTATATCTCATCAACTTTGAAAATGAACCGATGATGAGAGCAATTTAAAAAAAAATCGATCTTCTTATCCCGTGACGGTAAAAACTATACCATTTATACGATTTTTTCAAAAAGATCCCACCATCGGTCTATAACGAAGATTCGTGAGTGATTATGCAATTATTGATCGAATATAACCATATTTTTATTAAAATTCTAAAATTGGCAGTGATTGGCGAAAAGTAAGGTAAAAATATTCAACTCGTGCAATTCATGGCTAAATGATAATAAAAAAAGATCATATTACATTCATTTGAAGGGTGTTACATGCGATTTCCGATCCTGTTCGTCTGTCTCATTATCTTTATTATTCTTAGAAATATAGCTAGTTTTAGAACCGAGCACGAGTGTGTCAAAATTGAAATTTGATTGATAGTATTTTAAAATCTATAATATGAACAGCGATTTTTTTTTGTTAAACACAAATATATAACTCTTTTCGTTGGTAGAATAAATTGAAAAAAAAAATTCAGGTCTATAAAAATTGTGGGTATTTGGAAACTGTTTGGTGTGACGTAGAATGACTCAATGTGGTCCTAAGGGGGCGATTCAAGATTCTATCATCGATTAACGAACTACGGCAAGACGATAAATAGATGAATTGATTTTTTTCACCAATTGGAATTAACAGACAGTCTCATCGAGCAGAATATCACGTATACCGAAGGTAAAAATTAAAGAATATTAATTGTAAGTTATCTCAATATATTTATTTCTATGCCTCAATCTTCCCCGAATCATCCGAGTATTAAGTAATCTAGGAAAAAAGCTAATAAACGTTTGACGAGTGTTCCGGAATTAGTTAATTGTCAGACTTCACCATACGCTGCTGTAGACTATGGAATTATATCTCTCAGTCTCATCTCCTGATAATTTGTAACGCATCTATTTTTACTGCGATCCAAGGATGCGAAATTTAACAGTATAAATATACGTGATCTAAGGAGAACAGGTGGGAAGCACGAGCTTTTTCTTCTATACGATTATATTCTACGCCCTGATTTCCAGCCTAGTTATTCAGATTTTCTTTTTAACTCAGTGCATTATCTAAAGAAGGCTGAAAGTCTTACATGGAAATGGCACAGATCTTGTTCATTCCACCTGTTCTTTACACTATAGAATAGTTGCCTGCAGATACCTTCTTTTTCTACTGCTACTGCAAACAGGGTAATATGTATGAAAAAAACGAGATGAATTCAGTTAGTCTTTCGATGAGTGTGCGTAGACATAGATAATTGTTGAACTATTCACTCCCGTACGGTGTCATAATCTTAATGATTAATAATTATGCCTGACTGGTGGAATAGGGCTTATGGGGAAAACAATGAAGTGTGGGATTAGTGATCCAATAGAGAGCATGGCGGGGGATTTTACATAATTAACTTGACTTGGCCGATCGACGGCCTCGCGAATCCCAGTATTTTATCTGAAAGGTTGATTCTAATTCGGTTTGTTGAACTGTGGCCAGACGTTTTTTGAACAGGTAGCAGCCATTGCCTTCTCTTTCAAGATTTTTGCTTGCTGCTGTATTTCTTGTTTTTGTTTCAAGAAGGAAAAATCAATGAAAATTCTGTAAAAATAAATTAATCCGTATATGTATGAATTACGGTTAGCCAGCTGTACGGTTATGCGTGAACAGCTTATATATATAAGTGAAATGTAAAATGCACATATATCGTATAAGCGTAATCACCTAACTTTCATGAATCACGCCTACTTTGACGCTCCTACTTTCCTAGTACAACTGATGCTTTGCATTCAATTCAATGCTTTTAATAATGAATAAATACTTCATTTCAGCTGTTTTTGAGATTTTTTTGTCAGTTCACTTATGGATGTATTTATTTATTTATTCATTTGCTTAATAGTTAGTTGACGTAGATTTATTAATACATATTATGAAACTCCAACAGCGCGCTCTTATCACGTTTTAAATAAAGCAATTAATTAAACAGTATTAAAGACGGGACATTTCATTTGAAACAGATCTTTCGAATATTTATTTTCTTATTTTGCTTGTAAATAAATTTGGCTGAATTAATATCTTGCAATTCGATTTGCCGAAAGTAGACAAATTCATAGTTTCTTTTTTGCTATTAAAAATTGTTACAAGGTTTGTTTTACATGTTTTTCGTTACATTTTTAACCCGTTCTTTAAATGCAGTAAAATATGTATCGATTTTTATATTTATGTTAACTTTATCTTAACTGGTTAAGATCGAATACAAATTGATATGTGATTGAAAAGAGAACTTGATCTGAAATTGAACATTTCACAAACCTGTAACGTTTAAAATAAGCAAATATGTACGTAGATCGAGGAGATAACTGATCCGTTTTACTTGGAATGTCCCGATTAAGCTCTATTTTTCATACTGTATGTACATGTGTGTTAAGGCTCGCAGGCATGATTACTAGTTACTATTAAACTGATCTACTATAAATTGTGCAGCGAAATTATAAATCTATTATTTAAGTGAGAATATAATAATTATTTTTTGTTATGTTGGAATAAATAATAATACTTACGGAACAGCCGAAGTTTGACATTTGATGGTGTCTGCGATATTTTGTTCGGAGTAGAGTCCAATAGGGGAATTGAATTGCTTATGAACAACCTATTTAACAAAATTAATGCAGAAAGAGTCTTATTAGATAGTAAAATCTATTGCGAGAGTAAAATGATATGCATATACATACATACATGTATGTACATTATTATATATATATATATATATTCAACGTCACAATATTTGTATTTAT
The DNA here is from genome assembly GCF_021155765.1 of Diprion similis. NCBI lineage: Eukaryota > Metazoa > Arthropoda > Insecta > Hymenoptera > Diprionidae > Diprion > Diprion similis. Next base: position 8,193,392 of record NC_060112.1, on the reverse strand, counting down.
TATTTTTTTTTTATTCACACTTATTATTATTTCACAGAAGTTTTAAAGACTGAATTTCTTTTCATGTCTTCCAAATAACATTTATAGATATCTATTTATGTTGTTTAATGTATATACGTTTATGATTATGTAACCAGATAGGTATAAATTAAATTTATTTACGTTTCTCACTCGTTAGTAACTATTTTCTTTATACGACAGTACAAAGGGTAACTTCTTCCACGGCAACGATATTTAGACACAAAATCCTGTTTCGAAATCGGTAATACAGTAAAAATCGGTTATCCGAGCGTCTGTGCAGTCATGCATAAACGAGACTTGATATTGAACTTCAAATTCCATTATAAACGAGCTTACGTGACGATACAAAAGCAAATCTGTCACTTTGTCCAAGAGAAATAGAGAGAATCTACTATATTGATATGGTAATCGGTTTTTAATCAAAATATTATATCGATAATAATCGACGCTCTACTCTTTTAATACGTGATTTTAATACATGGCAGTGATACGAAGATGTAAAAATGATTAATCAACCCAGAAATTTCAATATTTTTTTTGCTTTTCTACGGTTAGATATGTGGATAACGATCTCGAGCCGATAAGTTAGAAGCACCTCTTTGACCTTTACGTCGTTTGAAAAACGCACACGCCAGCTGCAGGTTTCATATTACATGATGGGAACTGCACGTACATATTGTAGAATGAAAAATGTAAGGCTGTAGAAGTATAGTAAGTACATTAACATCACGATCGTCGGCAGGGATGAGGGATGACCAACGAGCCACAAGTATTACGTGGTGGGCTTGGTAAAATGAGTGCTCTACGAATTAGTTAACTGGGATAATTAGCCGGAAGTTAACTGGCTGATCGTAAAACAATCAGCAGACCAAAATTAGCTAATGCAGCAGCTGACTTTAACCGGCTAAAGCTGAAAATGCATAAAGTGAACCAGCAAATGAATTCTTCACCTTTCAGATTTGGACTTTTATTATATTCACTTTACAGAATTATTGTCATCCAATGGTCCAAAGTGGCTAAGAGTGGTTAAAAATTTGATCAATCAATCGCAATCAAAAATTAACTTAATTTATAATAAATTAATTTTTAAGCAAAATTAACGTCCGTCAAATCGTGATACTTGTTTGGTTTCATCTTTCAAAGTCACTTACCAAGCTCCGTATATTTTCGAATAATTTAATACGTATTATTTCCAAACTATAGTCAGTATAGTGAATCAGTAATAAAATAAGATTGGATTCGCTCAAAAACTAATCTAATTGTAAGTGACAAAAGTCTATTTATGTGATATTTTAATTAGAAGTTTGAATCCAAAAAGTGGAAAATTCATTTGCTTTTCGATTTTCTACATTTTTAGGTTTGTTCAGTTAAAATTAGCTGATTAGCTATTTTTGTCCGACTTAGCTGGTTAACTGCTCAACTATTTTGGTCGTCTAATTAATTGAGCCAGTTAACTTTCTGCTAATTAGCCAAGCTCACCATCTTGGCCGGCTAAGCAGCTTAAATCATACAACACTATTAAAAAGTATCCTGCGTCAATGCAATACAAAATTATTGCATACATTTATTGACTTGTATAGATCGCTCATCCCTAACTACAGACATGTAAATATGTATAACAAAGTCAGAATGAAGTATGATGGTAATATTGATACCGATGTGCAGGCCTGCACATTAATTTAACTGCTTTGCTCCGATGGTCAAATTTTTGCAATATGCCGTTTGTTGCTACAGCAAAGGAGATCGAATTAGGAAATCGTTATTTCCAAGGCACACGCTATCAGTGTGCTGCAGGCCTGTACATCCGGTGTATTTTTCAACGTAGATTAATAGACGTTGAATTATATATTCTTCTATAGAGAACGAATCTAGGGCGTTCCTTTCCTGGTGAAAATTTTTTACCGGGCAGTTTTTTTTATCGCTAATCTACATTATGATTTACTCCATCGAAATATTCCAATTGGCAGACTCCAGCGTAGAATTTTTCAGACGATATGTTGTCTGAAGGAAAATTAAGGCTGAAATCTGTTACAATTACAGGGATTTGAGGAGGAATATTAATTTTACTTGAAACGCTCCACGATTTTTCAAAATTATACATTTCACGATTGAAACGCTCGAATGCTGTTGTTGCAAAATTCTTATTTCTGGATGTGAGATTTTTTTTCAAAATTTTCTGTTTGACCGATTTATTTTCAAACAAGTTCGGATAGCCCTGATCCACAGGTAATTGTTAGGTAATTCAATTTCAGAAAAACCTGCAACATTTTTCCACGAGTTCCATAGAAAAAATTTCCACCAGGGCTATATGTGTGTGTTGCTAGAAAATTGCCGCAGGTAATTACATACATACATATATTTATATGTATATATATTTAAATTATATAAATGCTGAAGATATATATTTATAGTTGAACACAATAAAAACCATGAATAGGATAATTAGGTAGATAAAGGTAGAAACGACAACTATTATGGGATAAGTAAACAGAAAGGAGTTCTTCTTTCGTTTAAATGATGCTTGCCAGAAAAAATTAATGACAAGTAAAAATAATTATGATCAGTTCGTGAAAATGATAATATGTAGAGAGTATAAAGGAGTAATTGAGAACGGCACATGAAAAATATACGTAGGTAATTGACGAATACTGGCGATCATAAAAAACCAACAAACGAAATTCAGCCCAAAAACGTGTACAACGTTATATGATTCGCCATTTGCAGTTACACAACCGTTCTTACGTATGTATCGATATACATACACTCGGTACTGTATTTTATATACGATTGTGTATTTGAAAAGCGCAGTGTCTGAAGCAGATAAGCGATTTGTATAAAATGATTCAAACCTTTGGAACATCATTTGGTCCCAACACTCGCTGCAGCACTGTTTCTGCAACCTGGTGAAGATGTTTTATTAAACGTTTATAAATTACCACGTTTATTTCTTCATTATTCACAATTTTTTAGTAGACTTAAGTATATGTGTATTTATATATATATATATATATATATGTATAAGTTGACATTTATATTCACAGATCGTAATTTCAGAAAAGCAGAATTTTTTTATTCATCTTCTTTTCATTACCTCTTGTCTCCACTGAAATCAGTGATTACAGTGTGAGATAAAATTTTTGTTTTCAACAAAGATACTAGCAAAAATTTCTGATAAATATTCGAATTGATTTGTCGTTTTACGTTTCGTGCATGCTAATATACATGTCATCTATTTCACACGTCACTTAATATGTGTTTCTATGACATTTCATTTTTTATTTTATCTTACAATTCGAACGACCGGTGACTGCTGTTAAACAGCTTTAGTTATCTCGACTCATTATTATTTTTCAATAAATTTCCAAGTATAAAAGAATCAAAAAGGGGATACAAACATTTGACTAACGCATTCAACTTCAATACCTAACCACATACCTACTTCTTTATAGAATGTTATTCGATCGAACCTTTTCACATCAAGAATTTAGAAATTATGAGATAACAATTATCACTCACTATAGACATGAGATATTAACAATAAGATTTATCAATAGTGGGATGTTCTTATAACATCGTGTAAGCAGGTGTACGCGTTTAACTCGAGATCTATAGAGGATTATGTAATATCTTACACATACATAACATATTATTAACAAGATTTCCGTCTGTTACTAAACACCTACACCCCAATATTCAATGTGCATACGTGGTAAGTCATCTGAAATGCGAGAAGCTTGCGCATCGATAAAAATAACTACGTTCCTCCTATAATTTTCAACAAACATAATACCTCCCGTATTACAATTCTTTATACAAAATTTCTTATTTCTTTGCTTATGGCTGTACAGGTATGGAATCGCGTTGAGAACAACTTCTTCCGTATACCAGGTGACCACTCGCTGCACAATGTTACAAACAATAATTGACTGAAGATTATTTACGGTACATTGTTCGTTTTACCAAATCAGTACGTACTTTTTGCTTCATTGCCACCTCAGGCAGTGGCGCATCGTAGTGATGAGGCGCGGCTCTGATCATCGGGTTAGGATGATGGCGCAGATAACATTCTCCGAGGGGTGCGTCTTTCTTCACCTTTGCTCCGGGCAACACCAACGGTGTTGTGCGATAAGGCTGTCAAATCCATCAAATCCCAATCATTGTATTATACACGTCCGAAGGTTTGCGTATAGGGATGGGGCGGGCAAAACGGGGTACCCTTAAGATTTTGTTTTTCAAAAATTACTTCTATATATATTATTGAGTATTATTTTGAATTTTTGAAAATTATTAAAACATCATTTTTCGACCTTTCCATCCAATAATTATATGTGAAATGTTAATTTTTGTACTTTTGTAAATTACTTGTATAAGGAAATTAAATTTTATCAAATTTATTTTATTTCAGAATCTTTTTTTCAACTACTTTGAGGGCTGCCCCATTTTGCCCGCAGAAATATTATTTTTTTTCCCCTCACATCCGAAAGTCATTTTTATTTTCTTTGGTTACAATTAAAGAAAAAAAAAAAACAAATTTAGCTTATTTGAGTCCTCGAAAACTAAGTATTTCCTTAGGTACCCCGTTTACCCCCCCCCCCCCCCCCCCAAGCATTATGTATCTGCGTTAATGCTCCAAAAATCTTTTTTTTCTCTCTCATACCGTATAATAAATATTGTAAGTAAAAGTGAGTTGTCGTAAGGCTGAATTAAGCAACATTACTCCGGCAGAAAAAGCTATCAGAACACAGAACGATCCGTCCGGCAGGGGGTGTAGAAATAGAGTGGAAGCGATTTGAACATCCGTTTATTAGCACTGTCCTGAAATTCTAATGTGTTCGCATACCACAGCGAAAAGCCTGCAATATCTATATAATGCATCGCGTTAATGCTTAACGACCCATTAATTATTTGACGGCATATCGTGAAGAATAACAGGGCCTTTTCATTTAACAAAGGCTGCCCAATACCTGGTACAGGGTTAATTAATTAACCCAAAGTGATCATCCGCTGGAGTCGATAATAAAGCAAGATGCCAGCCCACGCAGCGTGTTACAAAAATAAATTTTTGATAGGATCCGACGTCGAGACGCATGCAGACGCCTGACGTACGCGCATCGACGTCTCGCTGCTTTACTTGTGAAGAAGGAAAAGAAACCGTTAAAACTGATCGACGTTTCCTTCTGCATTCATCTAGATTGTATCCGCTGCCTTCTGCAGGCACGTTGCTATTTCAAAATGTAAGTAGGTACAAAAGGGTTTTCATAGACTCTCGATTTGCTTAAGAATTTTTGTTTTCATATAAATTTTTACCTTCACTTTACGGTAAACATTAATATACGTCTTTGTCTATAGGTATGATAACGTATAATGCGAAAACTACTTTTGAATGTTCACAAAACGGCGGTGAGCTCAGGTTACGCAGTAAAAATTTGGCAGCGGGTTTGCTGTTGTGTCATATTGGCAGTTATGCCCGCTTAGTGTGGAAACATGAAAACAAACTAAATTTAGGGAGACCTCGCCGACTCGCACTAACACAGTATATAATCTGCCTGGAATCGCCTGATCATTTTGATTCAACTGAAACTTTTTCTCACACAGTATGTGTAAAATTCGATTTTACTCACTGTTATCAGTGCGTAAAACGGCACTTTTCGAAACAGTGCGTAAAATCGAATTTTCCGTATACACATGTGCATTAATTGGATTTTACGCAGTAACAAACAGTGCTTAAAATCTGTTGTTCTTACGCATACTACAACAAAAAATATTCTACGAAATAAGTGCGTACGTTTTACGCACTTGTTGCATAATTTACTTTTATAATCGAGAAACCGTTGTCACGCATACTTCGGCTGTACTTTCATTTGATATCTCGAAGTTGGCGATCAAATTTCAAATGAACGTATCATAAATACTTTTGCGAATAGAATTTTATCACATGTATATGAAGATCGCTTGGCGCTGTTTCTGCGACTGTATTACGGTATGCATTTTTATCGTTATTGTTATCTCCTTCGGTTTGTCGAAGAAGTTTTTTTTCCAAGCAAGTATATTCGCGCGTCACTCAGCCAGGAAAAGGTTGGAGATCTTACGCTGTGATGAAGTTTACAAAAAAGTAAGCGCGTCATGTGAGTCTATACGTACAGTTGAACCTGTATTACATCATCACTGTACGTATTTATACATTCTTACGGCTCGACAAGATTTCGGGATTCGCTCGAGATCGTTTCGCGAATTCTTTTTTTTTTTCTTTTTTTTTATTCAATTCCTTGAACACTGCTGTTGCGGCGTCGAATTTCCTACGAGTTACGAAATCTTTGTATATTTTCACACCGTACAAATTGTAAAGTTTCACGCGAAGAACAATAATCCTGAAAAATCTTCACTTTGACTGTAAGGTATTTCATGTACCTACGTACATATAATTATAGAAAGTTTAGAGGAGGTGCGGTGTTGCTTTTTTATATCCGTTATATGCCGAATTATAATAGTAATTCAAATGTTCTGCCGATTTTTTTTTATAACCAGAAGCGTTGCGTAATGGCACGGTATCGCGACGTATGAAAATTTCATTATAAATGGGTCAGGAACAGTGTAATATTACAGGGTAAGCAACAGTGATTCTCAAAATAGACGAAGGCCCCCAGCTGGCAAAAATAACACACACTGACCACCGTCCGATTTCACGACAGGATTGCTCATTCCTTGATTTTCATTGAGAAATCATCGCGAATCGATTATTTCAGCTCGAGGTTTGAAAGAAATAAAGAAAAAAGAAAGAGAAACAATGCATGTACATGAATATTAATCAGCCAGTGTCTTTACTGTTGAAAGTAAAAGCCAAAACAAACACGATTTTTCTCATTTGTATAATTAGCAAGGCATAAAAGTATAGTGCAATAGCGAATGAAAGATTTTTAATCTTTCTTTTTTTTTTTATACAGAGTGTATCTGGAAACGATGAATCACAAGAGAATTAAATGGACTGAGTAGAATCAAATTAGATTAGCAAATATGTGTTCATATTGTAGGTAATCATTAAAATACTAATCATTAAATATTTGCTCGAATTTATTTACGGAATTGTTTAGTTCGTGACTTTTTTTTTTTTTTAAATCGTTAACAGATATTCTCCAATAACGAAATGCCTCGAAACAAAATGCGATCCAAGACAATATCCAACAGCTGACGTTTGACAGCTGCCGGGTAGTTGTGTAATATTAAGATTTTGTTAAAAATTCAGGGATTAATTATCCTTTTGTAAATGAGTATAATCAGAAAAATCGATACTTTATTTCCTGCGCTAAAGTCACGGAGGAAAAGTCGCAACACCGGGACACATTCGGATAAAAAAATTCATCTTACGAAGCTGCTAAGACCGGATGCAAAACTCTTGCTTACACGTTTCACGTATTTCGTGATTTACTAACCCAGATTTCTACCGTAAAAATAGCGTTGGTTATGCTTCAAGCTAAACGTCCAGCTATCATCGTTTAGTTTTGTCCCGATCAAATGAATTACAAAATGCGAAGTAATATGCGACTAATATAAAGCAATTAAAATCATCCCTGCAGAATAAATTGAAGTCGAATGATATTCTCATCGCATGAATTATGATCATTAAATTTTACAATTGCTTATACAATCCATAAGAGTTAAATTAATCACTCCGACGATCTATACAAAACGATTGATTCTCGGGAATGAAAATCCTTCTGCCGATTGGCCATCGAGTTTTAAAATTTCTACAGTCAGTCGAACCGAACTTTGTTAGATCCGTGCTCACAAAAATCGATAGATGGCTGGAGTTTTTTTTTTTGCAGCTTACATACATACAACTCGATTTTACTATCACTTTTATAAACTTTTGAGTAATCCGCAATGAAGGAATACCTGATTTTATATTTAATTGTAAATAACCAAGCGCGGGAAAAAGGAACGAAACAAAAATTCATCGATGGGATACAAAAACCTTGTGAAGTATTTTACTGAGTCGTGTAGTTTTTTTTTTTTTTTTTTTTTATTTTTATTCACGAGATTCTTTTTTTTCGGCGTATTTTTGTGACCCAAATGTTTATTGGACACCTCAAAGTTATCCTCCACAATGATTAAAACTCTAAAAAAGAATCACTTTGCTTTTCATTGTCACTTTACTCTTACAGTCTTGATGTTCATGTAGTCACCAAAGTTTATTCACGTCTGTTCACTGTATAAAATATGAAAACCTACGCGTTACCGTGAGTGCAGTAAAAAATACTGCGATATATTTTTATAACTCTTGTTAAATTGATTTTCGATTTTGAAAGTGCAATTTCGAGGATAGTAGCATCGGCGCTATATTCTAATGCTTTACGTTTAGCTATATAATATTGGAATAACTCAGCTACCGTGAAAAATGAGATGGTGAAAACGGTGATTGGAAAAAAATGACGAAATGGAAAAAGAGACTTGGCAGAATAAAGAAGATCCTGATCCTACCCAATAAACTGCAGCCTCTTCATCCTTCGGATGGTGTTCAATGGTGTAACGGTAGGTCGTGGAGTAGGCAGGCATGGTATTAGAATTTCTTTACACAATGACAAAAATTTTGTTTGTTTTTCTTTTTATCTGCACGAGAGGTGTTCACCGTTACGAAGCGCGGCCGGTACTACCAATAACCAACGTTTTTAGTTCACTTGCAGCTCGCCCAGATTTCCCGCCTGCGTCGTATTGACACCAACATCCTCCGCGCGTTAGAAGTCAAAAGCTTGAGTTATAAAGAAGCTTGCATAGCAACCCTGGCGAAAATTTTTTAACAAAATTTGCGGAAGACCCCTGAATTTTTTTTTTTTCATTTCCCAAAGAACTATGGGAAGTCCTGCTAATCGAGACTTTTTATTTAGTGGATAAAAAAATTTCAATAAAGTTTCATAGTTATTCGGAAAAAATTAGGTAAGCATGAAAAGTTAAAAAATTAGTTCAGCTGAAATGACGAATTTTACAGACAAATTTAGTGTCATGCAATTCATACGGTGGAAGGATATGCACTACGCTAATCGTTTGGTATTTAATTATGAAAGTCCTTTTTGACGTATTCAAATCACTATTCATCAACTCTATGTAACGAAACGAAAGTCAAAGGGTTTCACCAAGTTTATTGTGTCTTTATGTTCGTTTGATATTGCTCAGTCACACACATACTTTGGGTTTCAATAAATTTCAAAATACTCAAAAAAACACCCGCGTGTTCGAAGAGAGAAACAATTATTTAAATATAAAATTTTGAACTTGGACGTTTTAGGTAGGATTTTGACTTCACTTCACTGAAATTTGAATGAAATTTGAAATTTTGAATTCGATCCAAAGAATTTCAGTTACATTTGTCGGAAATATGCAATGTCAATGTGTTTTTTTTTTTTTTTTTTTTTTTTCAATTAGCGAAATTGTTTAAAGAAGGTTGCTGACGGAATTAATCTGCTCAGATCCTTCAGCAGCCAAATTTGATCGGTATACTAAAAATGATGTACAAATTGGCCGAAAATCAAATTGAAAAGATCTCATCCATCGAGGGGGGTCAATTTATACAGTCGTAGGTTAGTGATAAAGTCACTATCGAGTTGGTATAAGGAAATCGTGTATGTCGACAAGGATTCTACTTTTTTGATAACTCGCAACAATATTGAAATGCAACTATGCAAGAAATCTGCTTACTTGTAAACGTTAGATTTGTATGTAAAAATTAAATCATTTACGACGGTGATTTTGTGATCCAAATTGCTGTAAACCATATCTTGAATATCGTTCTTCGTTTCGATTCGAATCACCCTGTGATAATAAGGAACGTCGCAAATCAGTAAAATCAAAATAGGGTTAAAAACGGTTAATAATGGTGGAGTTGACTTTGGTTCAGTAAGAAACGCCGAGAGTAAAGACTGTTGGAGGGTAATTTGCTTTTTTAACTGAATCTGGGTGAGAATAGTGAAGCCTAGCAACCATGAGAAGAATGAGTTAAAAATTTGAGAATCGCTGTTTTTCGAAAATTGATGTCCCCGTTGGTAAACGTTCCAAAAAAAATTTGGTCAGAACAAAAAAATACACAAAGTTATCTCAAGTCCAAACTCTAATTTTTGCAAACGAGGATACTAAGGAGCGATACGAAACTTCGGAGGAACAAAGTAGTGAAAAATAAAGTACTGATATTTCTGAGATCATTGGAACAAATGGACAGACTGACGTGTTGCTAAATAGTACATTTATGCAACAAGGGAACAATCGAATTTTATCCTGTCTTGCACGCAGGACCTTATTTCCGGCTTAACTTTTTAAATTGAACTACCATTTGAATAAAACTACCCTCTATTTTTGCTACAGTATAATTTCCCCTCCTGAACTCAATGATCTCTTTTGCCTCGAGCATTGTTTGGATGATTTTTGAAAATCGTACTTCACTTAATCAACGAGCATTAAAGTCCGTACGAATGACGTAAACCGATTTCCTATTTTTTCTTTCAACCAAAAACACTCGCTTCGACGACGTATTCATCGGTGAATCCTAAACACACAACAAGACTATTCATTGAAAAGTGAAGTGAAAAAGTTTGTGTATTTGTCAGGAGAATCTCTACTTATGATTAAGTAGATAATATTATTATTTTCTCTGAGTATACAATCACAGGCTAACGATATACGATCGTCTGCGTTATAATAATATCGGAAATAGTTGAAATTGAAGAGATCTAGAAAACTTGATCCACCTCATTGTCGCATTTATCGATCAAGAATCCAGATATACTTTAAAGTGATAAAGGTGAAGCTAGTTCAAAAAATCAGCGTTTCTTAGGCCACGTGACTGATGAGTATCGAACTTACAGCGTTGAGCTTTTACATGGTGATGAAGAGCAACGAGTCAATGAACTTCTGCACATTCTGTTAAGTGTTAAAATCAATTGAAGAGGTCGTGGAGTGGTCCTCTATCTGGTCCCGATGAGAAGGTGCCAAACTTTCTCAGTATTCTATTATACGTACTTATTGATGTTTCGTAGCTGCTGTCGTCTAAAGTTAGCAGCGACTGGCACGTGCAACCTTTTCGACTCCCGACATTTTAAGTTGAACGCGAGTTATTCGAAGGCGAACTCACGCATCACGGCTTGATCTTGATCGAAAGAGACACAGGGTATTTACTCGTAGATTAAACGAATTCAATCTGGAGAATGGATCATGTGTTTTTCAGTTTCAGGCCTCAAATTCCATGGGCCAGTAGTTTTCGATTGGCAGAGGTTTGAAATCGATCAATCAAGTATCAGCGAAATTAATATTTGCAATCAGTTGATTTTTGGTAGAAATTCTGGACTTTCTTCCGAGGAATTTATGTTTAATAACGAAATATAATATTGTCAGTCTGAATTACTTTTTACAACCTCTTGTCTTCAAATTTCAATAATTTGTTCCTTATTCAATTTTACTGCTAAGAGGGTGGATTATTTCACTAACTCAAAGCGAATATTCTGCAAACGATAATCGTTACAAGAAAAGATTTTAAGTGTTTCGATCGGAAAAGATACAACTGATACATACAAGTTATTCCAATGTCAAACCGCACAAACTGTGAAAATGGTCAGTTTTTCGAAATTTCTGATACTTTCTAAACGTATTGTACTTGATCACAAAGAATTCCAGTAGCTTTTCTCAAATTTTACACGCATGCCCTGAAGCACAATTTTAATTAGCTTGAAAATGAGTCACATCCGGTCCATGTACGATGAATAAGTCCGAAAATACGATTTTTTTTTACACCTTAGACCCCGTAAAACTACAACAATATTGACACTAAAATTGGAAAAAAAAATCGGAGAATTTTCTCGGTCAAAAAACAACATATCTGCAAACTTTCGTGAAATTTGAAAGTATCGATGTAAAGTTCGCCCAAAAAGTGTGCGGTTAAACGCGTAATGACTCCTATATAAGTAGACTTTCAAATTAAAATTCAATTTTTTTTTAAATATTTGAATTTGCTTTCAATCTTGTCGTCTGCCGTTTGCTGATAGCCTCGATACTTGTTTCTTATGAACAATCAAGTCTCATTCGTATAAAAACTCGGCAATAGCACGATCCAGAAGTTTATTCACGTAAGCATCATCTTCCATTCTTCAAAATCTTCAAATTTTCTTTAAAACTTTTTCCTGTACAAGGAAACACATACACATATGTGTATATGTTATTACATAGACACATTTTTTTGCATCGCTTCGACATCTTCTATGTCTAAGAATGAGATATTAAATTGAGAAATTAAAATGGACCACCCGATAGGTATAATTTGAGGTATGAATTAGTGAAGGGCTTAATTCGATTTAGGCCCCTATTCACAAGTGCCATTTACATTTTGTCGTAGAGTAGAAAAAGACGAAACTGAGAAATAAAACTTGACCACCAGTATAAATGGCGATGTCGTCAGTGAGGAACCGGGTACTTGCTCTTTCGTAATAAATCAGGATCAATTTTTGGAGTGTCCGTATTCAGGAGATTTCTCTCCATCTACCGATGAATCCTGTGAAATTTGAATAGCATGCGAATGATGTTCAGATACGTATTCTAACGTATCGTAAGCCATAGGTGAGTGTCTTATCCCGCGTAAGCTTGTCGAGTGATTTGAAAAAACAGCCAATCGTTGTCTGCTTTTAAATTTCTTTAAAACTTCTAAAACTTATCGTTTCACTCTGAAATCGATTCGTAGATAATGCTAAATTCCCTTAAAAAAAAAAAAAAAAAAATTTGAGGACACGAATTTACACCCAAGTTGATTAAAGTTGATTAGCTACAGATTAAAGATTCTCGAACCCTTAATATAACCCGAATTTTATTTAAGGCGTACTTCACCCAATTTCGAGAAAAAAAAAATTAAAAAATTAAAAAAAAACAGATTAAGAAAAATTGAAACCGAGCCATTCCGCTGTAGGTACAAGGCAATTATCACAATGCGTTTGTTACGCAAGAAGTAAAGCAGGTATCTGCATGCATCGCGCAATACCGTGTGTGGGTGTCCGTAGAGCAAATCCGCGTCAGCTGGGTGCGGAAACTGTCTAAAGTAAATGTCATATACAGTGGCGGCGATGGTAGTTTCGGTGCAAAAGTGTTATTAATAGAAAGCAACAACCGCTGCCTCGGCGGACTTTCCGCCATGAAGACTCGCCAACGAAAATATTCACTCACACTTTGCGCCCGCGCGGGGAGACAAATCGCACAGTTAATACGTTGCGGGAAAGCTTGAAAAACTATAATGCCACAAAGAATAAATTTTCAGCTTAATACGACAGCGTTTTTTCCATATTCCTCTAGTCGTTGAAACGAGAAAATTATGTGCTAATTGCTTTCACAAAAGTATATTAACTGTGAATGTAACAAGTAGTTTGGCCAAAAAGCAAAACCAGAAGTTGACCATTTGGGCGATGATAACAAAAGTCATAGAAAAAGTCACAGTAGAGATCTATGCCAAAATATTTTACGTAATGTATTATCTGAACAAGAACGTGACATGTATTAAAACATATTGCAATGGCAGAAAGATGTCGTTAAAAGTTCGGTGAGTTATTTAGAAAAATGTCCAAGTTGGCGCATGCCATTTTGAAACCGGAAGTGGGCGTGGGTTCAAAAGCTTATTTGAACGTCGTTTCGGTAATAACATCATACTGTCTACTCTCGTCTATATGGGCCAATCCACGAACCTTTGGCAAGCTTTTTACGGAATAAATTTCAAAGTTTTGAAAATATCTAACCTAAACTAAAACCTAAGCTAAGCCTTATTATTTCCCAGGAACACGTTGAGCAATTTTATCGCCTTTTCGAATTGAACCTTTGTTTTCGAATTCTTATCACTTTCCGTCGGTAAATAAAATGGATGAATAACCTGACGTGTTCGATTGTTAAAAAAAAAAGGCTGATATTTTCGAATACGAAATCCTTTTTCAGATAGATTCTCAGGAAGTGCAACTAAAATAAAAAAAAATTTCTACACTTTTAGTCGTGTATATGTGAAGGCTAAAGAAATTGTTTATATTAATTTTTTTTTTTTGTTTCAAAAAGTAGATATTTCGAAATGCTTCCAGAAATTTATTAGACCTCTTGCTTGAGAATATTTTTTTTCCAATTAAATAAACACATTTAAAATGTATTTTCCTTTGGAATTAGTAAACCTCTTCTCTACGTGTAAAGCGAATGAAACTTTGATTCTTACATTACTATATCACTAATAAATATGTTTATTGTATCAAATGTGATACTTCGGAATAAGTCGATCGTGCTGTATTACTTAATGTCAACGATTATCGTAAAATTCACCAAGTGTGTAGAGATCGAAAAATATATAAATATATTTGTTCGTGCATAATGAAGGGTCTTTTTTGCAGTACAAACTCACTAATATCTGCGATTTCGAGCATTGGCTTCATTACTCTTTTAACGACGCATTTGTTTTTAAATCCACAATTGCTCAGAAAAAAAAAAAAAAAAAAAAAAAAAAACTTGCGACAAGGAAAGAGCGAAAAGTGTCTCAACGGTTACATTTTAGATAATTTTTCGTTTTTTTTACTAACGGCAATGAAGTGAAAAAATTAAAAAAAAAAAAAAAAAAAAAACAACTGCAGGAAAAATCCATAATTTACTTTAGTTAAAAAAAAAAAAACATCAAAGTTCCGAATACAGGTCGAGTGTGCGGTTCGAATAACCCGATCACTCTGAGTAATCTAATACTTGATTGAAGCCTAGAGTGTATTTATAGGTTGCATGGAGTTATACCTGGTAAAGATAATTGCGCTCAGCTCGAACCTCGTCCATGTGTTCGTGGGGCAGATCGAATGCTTCCTTTGAATACCGGCTGTTGCATTCTTCTTGTGGGACGGGCGGAGGGACGGGACTTTTTGGCAATATTTTTGTCGGCTGCGGTATCTTGGTCCTGCAGTAAATTAAACAAAATACAATTTTTTTTTTTTTGTTTTTACTCTTATTAATTTGTTTCGGTTTATTTCAATCTCTATGGTCATACATGCACGGTAGCCTGTACAGATTTTTTATACTGGTTTTTATAGATTTTTACTCTCTGAAACCGTGAGAAATAGTAAAAAAAGTTCCGTCACCGCAGGATTTTTCTTGAACTCGTGTTCGTAGTTTTATTCAGAGTGAAACTCTCGTATCCTATTCTTGATTTTAAAAATCTTATGCAAAAGGGATTTTTTTTACTTCTATTTAATACGTATCAGTGTGAGAGACTTAAGAATAAATACAAACTGGGAAACGGACAATGGAAAACGGAAGCATGTTCGGAAGTGTGTTAAAGAGAGGAAGAAAAGGTTTCATTGGAGAAAAGAATGAACACGGAATGTTAAATACATTTTATAAAGAAACTATTTATTTCATTTTATAAGAAATAGTGTTTTGTTCATTGTAATAAAATGGTGGTTTCTTCATTAATGTTATGCTTTTTTTTATGCAAACACCTTTTATTTTGCAAGAATACTGTACGCGATGAAGGTGAATGGAAGTCATTTTTCGATTCAGCACACTTGAAAACCTAGTATTTGCCGAAAACATCCCTTACAGTTAAAAAAAAAATTCTTTTTTTTGGAATTGGTACACATCAATACACATTACAAATCCTAATTGTGTGTATGTGTGTGGCTTCGTATTGCGGTTGACAAGTTGATTGAATTATTTTTTAACAAACTCGATTTGCAACGCGAATATACGACACAAGTACGAATATAAGTATAAACGTATTAACGCGAATCTTCGAAGCTTGCCAAAAGTTTTTTCGTTTATTCAGGGCCGAATAACGTTTCACTAATCGCTATATGAAGACAAGGCTGGACACGTGCTGCGGTCTGTTTAGCCGATTCGGCAATTAAATGTCACGAAATTTTATCACCTTGGCACTGCGACACGACCATCCCTGAGAATCTTTATATCAAAACACGGCGCGTCTTGTACTTTATATATATATCCAGGGAAAGTTTTGGCAGAAAATTTTTGCTTTGAAATTCTTCTTTGAATTCTTGCGTGAAATTTTGCTTCTCAGTTTATCACGAGATAATCCGTATCTAATATCTGTAGCTATACAAGTGCAGTAAGTTTTCGAAATAGTTTTCTGTAAATTGTTTTCAAACGTTAAATTAATATATTTCGATTCGGATATTCAAATTTGAATATATTGTAGTGTAGGTAGATTGAGGTATGAAAATCCTTTAATTGTTAGTTCTCTAGGCCTCATCGTTTAAAAGGAACGTATTTATCAATTTTACTTTTTTGAATTGGATCTTTGTCTTCAGAATCTTAGCACTTTTTGTCGAAGGGAAGAATTTATCTTGTGAAAAGAAACGAAATCGTAGAGGAATGGTAAAAATCTGCATCACGAATTTCTCATACACGATTAAGGAGTCGGAGGAATTCGCTGTGATAAAAAAAAAGTTTTGAAATAATTTAAAGATAAGATTAGTAATGATTATGTACTTGGACGGTGGTTTACTCTGGGGCCAAACCTTTCAACAACAAGCTTAACAGATTCAGACTTTTGGAGGAGATGCTGGGCGTCGACGTGACGCACGTCTCTGGCGTCGTAGTCGTCGATTTTCTTTATCACGTCACCCTTGAGGAGGTCTTCGTTCTCCGACTGCAACATAAAACAAAACTCCAATCGTGTGTCTTGGATTAAATGATAGACCCATTATTTTTACGGTAGTTGGGGCTTGTAAGGTCACAAATCATTACATCGTCACATCGCATCGATTTCATACGGATATACTGAACTTTCTTTCGTCTTACACTAGGCTAATTGCGAGTGGCTATCAATTTCTAGCACATTACACTCACAAGTGCTAAGTTAAGTTAACCATTGATAAAGTAAATGGATCAGTGGTAAGTCGCAGTTGTTTTATCACGGAAATTAATTTTTTCAACACCTGCTTGGAAAATTCGATTTTCGAAGCCCGAGGAGCCTGAAATGCCTTATTTCTAAACAGTGCGGTAAAACAACGTTGCCGCATGCGCATAATTAAAATGTTACATTTTACGCATTAGAACTCTCTTTGGCGCAAGCTCATTTTTATTTCATGATTCTTCTGATTGAAGGAACAAAAAGTAAGGAATAAATAAAATGGTGCCTGACTACCAGCATATTCACACTATATAATAAGTAAAAAGTATAAGTAAGAAATAATTGGCGATTCTCTATCGTGGCACCATCTAAAAGTCTGATTAGGTTAAAAGTAAGATTCTGTCAAAAGGTGAGCGATCTACGTTATGTTCACTTTTATACATTTTTATAAATTTATGAAGTACCATGACTAAAATTCTTTTTTATTGCTTACATCAATCATAGTATCAATTTATGTCAAAAAAAGTACTCACACTTGTAATATCAAGTCTCCAGTTAATGTTTAAGAAATGTATCGGACGACTTTTTCATCTTTAATTTAATCTCATAAAATAGTTATAATTTAATATTAACTTTTCATTTAGGAGGATAAGATTCTCGGTTGATATATCTTTGTGTTATGGATCGTGATCTTTGAGTCGAACATAAATGTCAGGAAAGAAATAATGATTGAAGTGCTACGCAGTGTTTTTTCGTTAATTCAAAAAAAGGTGGAAAAAATGTGAAAAATAAATGAACGCGATCTTCCACATAACGTAGAACGCTCATCTTTTTACAAAATCTTTCTCCTTATCAAAATAAACTTTATATAACTTTTATATGGTGCAAGGGTAGAAAATCGTAAATCATTTTTTTCTGAAACACCCTAATTATACATAACATTTATATTTATACGATATAGTATGTGAACATATGTACATCCTGTATCCTACATACACACGCATTTTATATAAAAGTATTTACGAACGTGAATGATTATCATATTTGCGAATGATCATACCCCTTAGCGATAAAAATCTTTGGCGAATGAGGATTCCTCATTTTTTTACACTAATTTTTATAATATTATCGCATGCAATTACGTACAATGAGCAAAATTTCCGTAAAAATTGTTGAAAAAATTTGAAATTCGATCAGATCAGTGTGCATGAAAGAACCTTCAACTCACCCGGGTGACGATGATAGGTGTTCCCAAATCAACACCGCCAGCTATACGAAAGCCCCAGGGTTGATCGCGGTCTCTTCGCTTTAGTTTAACAACAACAGTTTGTTTCTTGCTGACGGTCATGATCTTTCAACAAGTAACTATCTCACGTACTACGTGTATCTATATACCGATGTAGATCAGTCGAACGATATCGGTATCGATGGTAATCAGATCTGCTTAAAGTGTACAGAATTTCGGAATGATAGAACTTTAATCGCAAGCTCGCGCAGAGATATTAACGTTTATCAACCACGGCCTAAATGTTGTTATACGTCAGGAGCTTTTGGTGAACTGCAGACCATCTCTTGGGTTGACTTTGACAGGGCTAACCCAGTCCCCGTCTGCCTAGTTGCTCAACTACTTTTGCCCTCATTTGAAATTGGCATACGCTTTGTACTGTTTTGGCTCTGATGCACTCCCGGCGCCGGACTTGATTCTCTGCAATGTGCATATATATTTACTGATATAGATAAACAATTTTATACACGTAAACACGTTCTTCGTTGCTCGGGATTGATTTGGATGGATCCGCATTTGGATAGAAGGTGTTTCAGCCGTCAGATTGTTACTCTTATCGATTTTATTAAAGATTCATAAGTTCTTCATCATTACTTTTCAACGCCGGTTCTTTATCAGTGTTACCAATGCAATTTTGTCATATTTTCTTCGTTTTTTTTTTTTTTTTTTTTACTTTTTGGATTTTTTTCCTTTTGCAAAATACAAAAAAATACACTAACTTACGAAATCTAAGATATTTTCTTTACAATTTGATCGTATAAAGTTTCATTATTTTTATTGAATAGTTTCCTTGTACCTTTGGAGTAATGAAGACAACCCAGAAGACACGAGAAGTTTTAAACGATATATTGAAAAATGTAGCACAATCTAAATTCTTAAAAAAAAAGTAAAATATGAAAGAAAAATTTATTGCTCAATGTTTTAGTATCTTCAGTTGTTTATTATCTGTGCTCTGATGAATTATTTCTCTCGTCACTTCGTCAACAGATTTTTATAATTTGAAAAAATTTCCCTTAACTTTTTTCAACAAAGCATGAGAAATTACGAGATAAGTTGATAATTATTTTCTTATAAATGCTGCAAAAATTCCTTCGAAATTTGAGAAAAAAAAACTAAGAAGTCACGCCATCCTGAAATTTGAGAAGAAAAAAAAAAAAATTGTGTCCAGAATATTTTGAGTCAAGGTTAAAGGTAAATAACTCGGTAACCGACTCCTAAA
This sequence comes from Diprion similis, assembly GCF_021155765.1. Lineage (NCBI taxonomy): Eukaryota > Metazoa > Arthropoda > Insecta > Hymenoptera > Diprionidae > Diprion > Diprion similis. The sequence continues at coordinate 8,174,030 of NC_060112.1, read as the reverse complement.
CCGATCGTAACATCCCACATTGAAATCTCTATGCAAAGTCAATGTCTCAGAAGTCGGAAAAAATTCAAGATTTCAATTGTGCGGGGGAAGTGGCGTGGAAAGTCTTTACGACGCAACGTACGACTGATATTTTTATACGGATAAACTTAGATACGTGGTTCAGAAATTTTTGTATTTTCCATTTTTATTGAAGGTGTTCCTTGTTGTATGAGCCTGGCAGCTATTTCATCATAAAAGAATATATGTATAATATATTCTGCGATTATGAATATTATTACAACGTAAAACATCTATTACCCAAGCGCAAAATACGCGAATCGTTGATTTTCCGATTGACGATTTGGCTTATCCGAGCGTCTAAGCCTTACATACCTACTTACATAAATTCGTTTCCCGCTGGCAGTTTTCACCATTCACTTCTGCTTATTGACCATATAAAGAAGTTTCGTTTGTATCAGTCAATACTACGATACATGAGTCAATTACTCGGCGAATGTAATGACGAAACGATAGTTACGAAGTCACATGTAAGCATGGGTTTGAGACAAGATTCATTTGAACGTCATGCTCATTTGTACCTCATAATTGTCATATCCATCGGAAAAGATATGAATTAGATTTTATTGTAATTGTTTACTCCGTTCATTCGACTCAGTCGACTTATGGGGTAAATGATAATGTGTCATGGTAATAAGGAGCAAATTTATCATTTGTTAGAAACACGTATTTTGAGGAGGGAAAATCATTTCTGCTAAATTTATTGACGAGGAAACCCACGTTATATACAAAAATTGTTTGTATTCATATTTCACGTCATTTCACGATCTCGTGTTTTATAATATAATGTAATATAATGTAAATGGAAATATAGATAAGGAAGTGTCGGTAATCAATCAATGCTTGATTTTAACTCAATTCTTTGATTATTCAAAACAGACTACTGATATTTATATAAACGAACAATCTGAAGCATTCGCAATGATTGCTTGGACATGGAATAAAACTGCATGAAATAAAACGATAATCATCAATCGTAGAATGGCAAGATAAAACGATTATCACAGTTTTGATTAACTCTAAACGCCTTATTGTGTAAAGCATTAAATACCCACTTTTAATAACATAAAACTGTGAAATACCGTCTTTGATTTGTTATGCATAAATCAAAAAGACCAAAAATAAAAAATAGAAAATATTCAATCAATATAAAAAAACCTGATGTAGTTACGAACTATTTTTAAAAACCATAATGAGGCTTAATTTTTTTCATCTAGAAAATACATTACGACTTCCCAGATCGGAGAAAACACTTTACATGATTACGTAACTGGCCGATCTTAACTACACAATGAAGGTACGGAAGGTATTTACGTAATCTTCCCAGTAATTGGAAATGGTGAATTTAAGAGGCATCCTTCTGGTCAGTTGACACGTTTAGCAGCTTACAATTGAATTTTTATATCAACACCTTTTTTCTTATTCTGTTCACACTGTGATTGTCAACGAAAAGACTTTTGCACTCGATTTACTTTCCGACACCAATTAGTATGCGGGCACTTGGATTAATGAGTTAAATCACGGGAGTGAGACTTAGGTGCGACAAAGATAGATTTGCAAACCTAAATTAGCAACCTATAGCAGGAAAGGTTAATCAATCAATTAATTGTAAGCTAGTCTAATTCCGATTACCCACGTACAATGATATACTTATTATAGAATCACAGCTGAATAATATCGATCTATAATACGAGGTTTATTTAATCATTGTCATTTTTAGATTCATTCATTCATTCATCCACAGTGTGACTGTCTGCGATCAACGATACCTGTAGAGGAGTTTAAATTAATTAAAGCTACTTGCCTAATCATTCGTTGAGATTGTTATATATACAGTTATACAGATGACGCTATGTCATTATAGGTTGACAAAAAGTATTCAGATCAAATTTAGTCCTCGGTGTCGACGTTCTTATATGCACTTATAGCCTTATAATCACAGCTAAAAAAAATGCGAAAGTGAATACCAAGCGCAAAAGTAAGTATAAGGTATTTATCGTGCAAAATAAAAAAATTGTTAAACGATCGTAAATTTAACGTGCACGAAATTCATATGGGTGAATATAATCTCTAGTCTCTGCATGTTAAAAATTTATTAAGTCTCAGTTATCCATCCGAAAATACTTTAAATCTGATATCGTGGACCATGATATAGTCAATTACAATCAGAAGTCTGTGAAATGGTTTTCGAAAAAAAAACTCGAAAGCGAAATTGAAAGTCTTGACTTGAAGAGAATTCGCAATTAATTCTGTATAGGATATTTCGATAATTATTTAGTGTAATTTTGAAAGTTTCATGTCTACATGTCAAGTTTTTCATAACTTTGAAAACCTCTGGAGCCCTTTATTTAGAGAATGGTTTCGTAGAAGATCTTGTTTTTTAGTAAAACTAACTTGTTTGATCGATTTTTTGGCAAGATCAATCATACATAATCAAAACAATGAAAAAATGCCAAAGAAAATTTGATTGTGACAGAAATGTAAAACCACAATTTCCTGAATCTTGAAAATACACGTATAATTTTGACTAACGTCGTTAATTACACTCTGTGTATATGAGCCGAATTTTATCGCTGTTTCGAATTGAATTTTCGTCTTTGAAATTTTAGCACCTCCCGTCGCAAGAAAAAATATATGAAATAAAGTATTTCTTATGTGAAAAATTTTAATCCTTCCGCATACAAGATTCATTATGAGGTGAATACTCAGGAAGTGTCGAAAAAACACGTTTCGATATAGCATCCATAATTTTTTTCATTTTTCAATCTAAATCCAATCTTCGGCCATGCATTTTCCAAAAACATCAAATGCCTATAACTTAGTGAAAAACAAAATTTTATTGGCGTACTTTCATTAAAAATAAAAAAAAAATTGAAATGTCACCCAAACAGTTTTTATGGTTACATGTTGCTTTAGCTTGAAACACAACTTTTTTTCCAAAGTGTGACATCTTTGAATTTCTCTGAAAAAAATGAATATTATTCTAGAGATGAATCTCAAATTTTCAAGACACAGACCATCACGAGATTCTGATTGTTTCTACTTTCATCAGCATTTGAAGGTTGAAAAATATTTTACACCACCAAAATTTCTTATATAATTTCCAAAACTACCAAAGTAAATATTTACAAATATATATCATCCATTAACAAAAGCTATTCAAATCCAGATTATTGCCAAGTTAACGATGCAAACTACGCTTCGCCGGTGGATAGGCAATCAAAGTACCCCGAGTGTAACTTGAGTTGCTTGCTTGCCGGCGAGGTAATTGACCATGGAAAAATAACGGTTCTCGATGATGTAACTAAACTGTGACGAATTATAAATATAACACGCAAAGAAAATGACAAGTATTATTCCATTGTTCTTTCTTATTTCCTTTATTTATTCGAATTGATTATCACGCATAAATTATTGCCATTCACTCACTAATTCGTACTCATATTATATACAGTGAAACAAAAACGCCATAAGATGCGATTATGGTTATAAATTTCTAGGATGTTATAAAAATTATAACAAATAACAAGAATTTAATAATAATTGTACAAGTTTAAACTTATCTTTAATCAAGGCTTTTTATGGTGTTGAGTCGATCCAGTCTAAATAACTTTGAATTGTTTATTTCCCAACAGAGTTCACTGTAGAATTATATCATCGATTTGTGAATTAATTGATAATTAAGGTGTCTTATCGATTTTACGTGATCAAGTAGTGATTAATCGCTCACCATCCGCTATAACTTATATTCTATATTACAAGTTCACATTCATGTCATTTGAGTTTATTGTTACAATAGAAAATGAATAATAGTGATGAATATTCTCCGGCAACTAACAAAATTTTGGAAATGAACGTTTTGTGTCCAGTCATGTTACCGGTAATGATTTCTACTTTTATGCTGTGCGTAAAAAATATAAAAAATTTTAAGCTCGTCCGGTTGCAGAATCCATCATTTAAAACTCAATTCTTAATGAGCTTAAAAATTGCACTAATTTTAAAAATCAATTTCTGTGCTGGTAGCTAGGAAATCTCAGAGAATTCAAATAACTCAAAGGTTCCAATTCCTGCATGTCAGATTTTTTGTTACTTTTAAACTCCTGCCTTCTTCAGACCAAATGTTTTATTAATTGGGAATTTGGGAAGCACCAAAATCTTGCGAAATTAATCGATGATCAAGAACCCCAAATTTATCCTCGTTCAACAAATACCTAACTTTAACAAATAATATCAACTAACAATCCTTCATAATTTACAACGCGAAATTTGTATATACGAAGTAAATATCTCAAGGTTTCTATCAATCCAACAAAACAATCATCATCCAAAAAAACACTAATTCTGCTTTGAGGGAATTCACGTGTGATTAAGTTACGGACCAACCATGAAAGCTTTTAACCGAATTAATCATGAACAATTTAACACGTTCAGTCCTTTTTCCAGCTATTTAAGCTGAAACTTATTCATTTGTGCATTGTTCTTAAAAAAATGAATAAGAAGAAATAATAAGAATAAACGATAATCCCGTATTTTTCCAGCCTTTACACCCCCCCTCTCCTTCCCGTAACCCCCTCCGTCCTCAAGCCCTAATTAGTTAATAATCCTCCATATGTGGTCCTGTCGCCTCCACTCTTGTCGATCTCCTTTCCTCCTTCTTGGCCGAAGGAGAAAGAGAAAAACACAGAAGGAGTTGGAGGTAAAGAGATGGAAGAGGAACGGCACGATTCTCAGTGCTAGATCGGTTCTCTCTTTGCGAGGACGCGTTCCGAACGGCTTGTGTTGTTTCGGTGGAACTTGCTGCCAGTCGGTGAGTAGGTCACATCTCGTAATAATGTATTAAATAATTCACTAAAGTCTACTTTCACCGACGACATACATGTTCATTGTTTATTTGATTCAACCTGTTATCAGTACTTGAGAATAATCCTATGTACAATTGGTATTAGTGCGGTCAACTCTTAATACAATTTTCCATGCGATGATGTACCTGCTAATGATAGTCCTAAACTTCTCTGTGAATTGTTGAGAAAACTGAAAAATAATTGATTTCTTTGAGAATTCGAAATTTTTGTATAGGCATACACTTTTCGCAGTAAAATTCTGTCATCTTTTGTACACTTTGAAATTTATTTTTCACGTATGATTCGTCTGATACTCGACCGGTGCTTTGATTTAATAAATAATTCTTTTTCTCTGTAAATTAAAAATCTTTATCAAGTCACGTATGGTTTTTTTTTTTTTGGACAAGAAAGTATGAACCTCCAATCGATTTTTTAAATAAATTACTCATTGTGATTTATTCCGCTTAGTATATTTGACCGGCATTCAATAAGAACGTTGGTGAGTTGAGAAGTCGGTTTGAAATGAAAAATTTGTATCGTAGTTTTTTTTTTTTTTTTTATAAAATTTACGTATTTTTATGTTATTTCGTTACCAGGAAAATAATTGTAGCTCACAAATATATTGGTCTAATAATTACCCAACGTGGGATTAACTTGTGACGATATAAGCGAAGAAGTGATGATTTTCAATTCACCAATGTCCAAAAATGAATTCGCACATTCCGGATAAGAAAAGGAAAAAATCCATAACCTGGTCATTTGTTGAAAATCAAATAATACTTGTAGTTTGAGGTCAGAAACTGGATTAAAAATTTCTTGTCTAACAATAATTTTACTGTTCCAATGCATACGTAATAAGTAATCTTCGGCCCCAATTTGCATAAATTATTTGTTAATTTACAAATCAATTACGTTACTTGATTACGGTATTAATTCATATTCGTTCACGTAGCAAGAATCACGCAGACGTGAAATTTTTCTTTTCGTTTATTGTAGTGTTTTTTCGTGACATCTAAGGGAGACCAAGGCAAAATGGAACGAGTAGAATATTTAATGAGAAATTTAATGAAACTTTATTAAAAAATGTCATATTTCACTTAATTAATTAAATTTTGTGTTCTGGCCCACCATACTCTGGTGTTCTCTGTATACGTAAGCTTAATTATTTACATATAAATTACACAATTTATAATTACTGTATCATAATGTTACATCCGGCATGATGCGATGTGAGTTAATTTAGTAACAGTTGAAAAGTGTTTTAGGCACAGTAAATCGATTCGATTCACGCTAATTCCTATAGCCTGAAATTTATAAAGCAAAGATATTCACATCGTAAATGGTTTTAACTTTAATTATTTCAGATAAATTTCAAAGCAAGTATATAAAATCATCAGCGATAATTATCACGTTAGAAAATAAATATTCTCGAGGGTGTTTATTGAGTAAATGTAACACGAAATTTTCGAAATATATTCTTAAGATGAAGGTTCAAAAAGTGAGTTGCGGCAAAGCTATTTTAAAGCATTGAAATGCATTTCGTAGACTTAGATTAACGTCACTTTGAAACTGAAGTCTAAAACATGGATTCAAAGTAACGCAATTCAAGAAATGTTTTAAATGTGGTTACGGGTTTACAGAGACACGTGTATTATTTCATTTGCCTAATTAAATCGCGTGTGTTCACTCGGTTAGGAGATAGGCACATTAAATGATGACGTAGTACGCCCCATATACGGTAATGATATACAGCCAAATTGATTTTTGTAAATAGCTATACGTCTCCACGCTGTCTAACAGTTCTTTTAAGACTAGCTGTGTATTGGCCATTCTGTCAATTCTGACTCTGCAATATAGCATCGGAAATTTGGTTTGTCCGTTGTTCTTACGGTTTGTTTTAAGGAGTCAAAGACAAAGTGTGAAATATTAACGACCTTACTCTATCGGCCTTGGACAAAAAATTATTCGATGTTTTTATGGGCAGCAGTTTGGACTTAGTTGAATTATTTTTTAGCCCGACTAGTGAATTGCAATAAAAGCAGTTTGTAAAAATAAAACTAGTTTTCGAAATTAGTTCAATTACTGGAATCAGCGTCAAGTATAATAAAAATTTATTATCGTTAATGATTTTTTTTTCATAAAATGTTTGCTTTATTTTTCATAAAACTGTTTTTTATTGCATTATTTTATTCTTTTTATCATAATTTGTTTAATACGTTTGAATTGAATTTGAATACAAAGTGTTTAGAATTGTTGTTCCTGTTTTTTTTTCTCGATGGCGTCCACAAAACTGAGTGTCCGCAGTATGATTATTTTAAATTCATGATTATCGGGAAAAAACAAAAGTTTCAAAAGTTATTGCACAAAGTTTGATCCGCTGTGCGTAATATTTTCCTGTAATAAGCAATCGAGTTACGGGACTAATATTCAAAATATCTTCACACCTCTGATCACGTAGAATAATATTGTACGAGAGCAGCATATGAATTGAATACTCGAGGATAGATCGTTGAGTTGAAATCGATGGAATTTTACATATAGTTTTATACTTTATACATACGTAAATCACAGTATATTTCTTCAAGGATAAAAACACTGAAAATAATTTGTTAGTTTCATCGCAAGCGTAATATGCATATTAGGGTGGCGCAAAGAAACCGACAATTTTTTTTTTTTTTGAGTCTCGTGTCACAAAATGTTAGTTTTTGATGTTTTAAGAGCCCGCTCCAAAGGACAGTTCAAAAAAAAAATTTTAAGAGGTCGATCCAAATTTTTTAAAACGTCAAAAATGGTCAAAAAATTAAATTAAAAAAATTATATTTTCAGTATCTTGTTTGATTTTTAATTCATGACGTGGTGTATTGTTATCGATTCTTTCTTACTAAATAGAAGAAAAAAAATTTATGAAATTTTAATATGAATATTAAAAGGTCGCTCGAAAAGTTTTAAAGAAATGCACCAAAAAAATTGAAAAAAAATTATGGGCGACCTTTCAAAATTCAAATTTTGAACTGAAACTTTCGGAAACTTATTTTTTTTTTTGTCTATAAAATTATACCGTAACGAGAAAAAAATGAAATTAAAAAAAAAATCGATTTTGACGATTTCTGACGTTTTAAAAAATGTGAAGTGACCTCTTGAAAATTTTTTTTTTAACTGTCTTTTGGAGTGGGCTCTTAAAACATCAGAAACTAATATTTGGTCACACGAGACTCGAAAAAAAAAAAAAAAAAAAAAAACCAACTTTTTTGCGCTACCCTAATGAGTACAGAATGATTAGGAGAATATTCAATGCAAGTTTTATTGCAAACTCAATGTGGTAGGTTCCTAGATATCTATATGATCTCTAACGTTTTCCTACTAAGATCTGTCATATTGCGAAAAAAAGTTTTAAAAAAAGTTTAAAAAAATAAATAAATGCTAACCGCCCGTCTCTTCAGATGACGTGAATTACGAAATTATCCCTGACCAAAATTCGATTCAACAAATAAAGTAAATCAGCTTCGAAGCATTACTGCATCGGCTATATACACTCAGAATCAGACTGACAATTATGGCCGAGAGAACACGGGCTTTATTTTTGCGGGGGAGTATCAGTAAGTCACAAAACGAAAGCAAAGTTCTAATATTTAAGCCCCCACCGGTGTTGGGATATCTCCACGGAGTATTTGGTCTCGAACACGTCATTGCATTTGCCTCCGCAAAGTATGATTCGACGACTACAGACTGTAGAAACTTAAAAGGTGATGTTGACTCAATGCCTAGTCATAACAATCACCGGCTGCTCGATAGGTAGTCAAGAAAGAACTTATGTAATGGTATAACGTCACTGTTACGTTCCGCATCTCCAGCCAACTTTTTTTCACTTCTTTTATCCGAAAGAGATATTTCCTTTTGCTAGTGTCACCGTATTCATCGTCAAATTCAAATTACCGGTATTACAAATTCTTTTCGGACAAATATTAACGTACCTTTAACGACTAGAAGTTACGTCTTGGATGATTTTCAACTACCTACTATAATTTTCTGTTCTTATTCTTTTTCACTAATTTAATTAAATTTGGTAGAATATATCTGCGATAGCTATGTTATAAACAATTTGAAATTAACTACTTGAACTGCGAAGAAGACTTGAACAGTTCAAAAGTGACGTTAGTTAACTGCTGACAAAGTTAGTGCCTTTGGATTCTAGATTATCTCGCTAATTGTAAATCTTGCCGCTCCTCTGACGATCTTGTAACTTATCGTTACCTTGCAATTTTAATTACTTTATTTTTTTACTTCTATTGGAAATTATTTACCGTTTTTTAATAATCTTAATCTTGCTTTGTATAGCAGGTACTATTATGAAAATCATCGCGACAATTAGTCCATTTATCAGTTTTCTAATATTTTAATATCACTCAACTATTTGAAATATTATAAAGAAAGCTCTGCATAAATGAGATTGGATGGAATTGTCTAAATTGAACATTTCTAATTACCAGTAATATTGTATAATTTTTTATCATCATATATAAAAATGATAGCTAATTATAATTTGTTTTGAATCACCGCTCTATCAATTCAAAGAGAGAGAGAAAGAGATCATACAAAGTTTTGTTAGCACTTGACCGAAAAAAAATATATCTGTACTTACTTCGACCTTTTATATGAATTATGTTCATTCTTTTGATTACATTATCATCTACTTACAATATTTATTTCTGTCTTAAAAATTAGACCAGATTTGTAATTCGTTATTGTTGTACTTCTTTTTGGTCTGTTAATATTCAAATTCCGAATTGCTTTCACGATATAACCTGATTTTACCAGTTATGTAATTAGTTTCCATAATTTATTCCATATCATTCCCAATCCTTCACTGGCATTTTTAACATTTTCGCCTTATCATATGTGTCGACAAACAAATTGAGCCTGCAAATTTTTGTATAAGAACAATCAATTTCGGGAATTCGGAGCCCCGTAGGCACCATAATTTATTACGAAGCAAGTTTTTCGAGTGGAAGTAAACGAAAAACGTTGCTTCCAAACGAAACATCCAGATATATACGATATCAAAATACACAATTCAGTCCCAGCATTGACAAGTTATTAAACTTATTGTCAGTTTTTAAGTACATGTCAAAAATTTCTCACCTAGGATCATTACATTTGTATGCTTTCAGAAAATACTCGGTTCTTGTCTTCCCACTGATAGACTACTGTAAAGAGATTCAGCATGATCATGTCTCAGCCTTCTTCACGTCTCAAAATGGTACAGGTAAGTTGTGTTCATAACGGTATACTATTCCTACGCCAAACAGATTCGGCGTATTTGGTCTACTGGGTGGAAGAAGGGTTTATTTCGAAAAATGCTTTAGAAAAATTGATTTTGCGAAGTGCTTGAAAAACAGTCCATCTCACGAGATGCGTCAAGAAGTTACTATTTTGATTGTTGAATGAAATTAGTGGCATGTCGTATCATTTTTTATTACATTCTACAAACCAATGGTAAAATGTTTCATTAGTTCGATTTATTCAAATACATGAAACGCATCAAGAAATCAACCCTCTTGGGGTTCTCTCGGTTTTCGATGCATTACAGCACATATGAATTAGATCAAAATCTGAAGGATCGATAGACCTTGTATTCTTTGTTAGAAAAAAAGTCATCTTCTACTTGGAAACACCTTCCGTTGCCCACACAACCATTGTCTAGTGATTTCGCAATTTTGTGTTCACGTCACTTATAAATTTTCATTTTATACCAGTAAACTGCCAGCGCAAAGTGAATACTCGTAAGGAGTGCCAATTCTTAAGTGACGAGTTGGTAGAATTTTTCATGAGCGAGAAGTGGTGAAGACTGCTGAACAATTTTACTATAAACATGAGAATTCTAGATAAAGTAGGTACATCAAATTTATGAAAATAAAATAATAACCCAAATACCTCGTTGAAGTTGGGTCGAAAATGGATTTTCGAACGTATGCAAAGTGGCTCGGCGATCTGTGGTTATTACATAGCATTTTACAGTTTCAGTTGTATAATAAGCTGCTTGCATCGTAAATCTTGTATTTAAATATCTTATTATTCGATCATATGGATTACCCATGTTAGCTACTACCTTGTATACTAGCCCACGCTCTGCTTCAATCCATAAGTATTCACTCTCGATTTGGTAGTGACGAGGACACAACCGTCACTTTGTGCCCTTGGCCTCCTGCAGTCTTTACTGCTGCACTCACCTCTTTCGTTCATCTATGTCTTTTGTACGATGAATTTGTGTAATTAATTCATATTTTCATCGCGCATAATTTTTAAAACGCATTTCAAGAAATCTGGGAAGATGGTTTTGATTTTGATATTGATATTCTTTTCTTCAAAAATATCTAATCCATTTCAGAAGCGCGCGATGAATGTTGAGAATACGAAGTATTATTAATTTTAATAAAGGGCTCATTTAATCGTGAGGCAAATAAAGGTATCAATGACTTACAAACATCATAAATCAGTTTTAATTGGATACAAATTAAAAATGTCTTTTCCAATTATTCTCGCTTCGACTGAAAATTGGATATTGCAGTTTGAAAGAAGAAAATTAGAATTTTTATCACCGTGAGTTGAAATACCAGTTGGGGGTCAGTGGCAGTTCCTGTTTCACCACTTTTATCTTGTTATACCATCTGCGAGTTTTTTGATGCACGATGATGTGATCTGCAGCTTATTAAAATCGCTCGGACGTATTTCCCATGCATTTGAGTCCGAACCTCTGAAGGCGGTGGAAATTGCATGATTCTTCGAGTTCCACAACCTGAATAGTCTGGATAACATCGGAGTTGTGATTCAAGGTTTCGGAGTCATGCTCCTACCTTGCGCAAGCGCTCCATTACATCGTGGCTATCTGAAGGGTGAAAGCGGTGGTAGCAACGCAGTGTGGTAGCAACCCAAATCACTTGGCAGCAACGTCTTGCTCTTGATATTAATCGAAGCTGTTTTTGTGAAAAAGGTTTTTCATCATGTAATCATTTGAGGCGTGTGGGTGTCTCCAGCACCTCGTACACGTATCATGAGTATGGAATCTAAAATGAAATACTAACCTCGTGAACTCATCGATTAAATTAATGATTCACAATAAATTACCTGCGATTTTGAATGTGAAAGAATACTTCAGAGAAACATCGTTGATAAGTATCATACGACACTAAGACGTGTGCTTGAATCCTGAAAATAGAAAGTTTCTTTCAGTCTAGAATCAGTGGTAATATTTTAACCGTATCGAAGGGCAGGAGAAAATAATTATTATTCAGTAGATTCTACGTCAATACGTCACCGTGATACGAAATCCAATATAAAATATATAAGCTCATCAGATAAAAATTTACGCATAATGGACGTATTTTTGTAAATGGATTTAATAAAAAATAGTACCACAAACGGAAAAGAAGATTGAATGAAGCGCTTGACACGTGTAACATATTTTTAACATCTTGAGATTAGCACTTAATTATCAAAAGAACTTGAGGTAAAGTAATTATCAAAGGTGAAATGTGAAATCAAAGGAATATGGACGTGGAAAATTATTGGGCTGCCCAAGGATTGACGTCATCTATTGACAAGCTCAACGATATGGTAAAACATTAATAAATTTCTAGTGACTCGGTATAATTTGTTAAAGTGCTGATGAGCAAAAGAAGGAAACGTGCTTTTGCGTACCTTTTTCTTAGATTTCGCGTTCTGGTACCTTAGACTAGTTGAAGGGTTTGATGTAAAAATAGATTGCACAAAACGTAGTATCATATCAATCCGTGAATATTGTCGAAATAATTGTTACAAAAAAATTTTTCAACTCATATACGGTGATAACCGAACGAACGGAAATTGTAGAAACAAATTATGCGATGTGAATCTTCCTATTTGCCAATCAGCAAGCGCAAGTCGAGGAACACGTGCATATGAAAGCTGATTGAAAAATTACATATGATGGGACAATCTCGCCCCGTTATTAGATATTGTCTTTTAAGTAGGATTGTCGTTGAGCAAGATTTCACATGTTGTTAAACTGCAGGTCAAGCAGTGAAATACGTGCGCTGTTTGATCTACGTATCCATGCTAAAATTCAGCGTTAATAGATATCTGATGGCTTTATTATGAACATCATTCAATCCAATTTGTTTTTCGAAACTAGCGTCGGTGAAATTAAATACTTATGGTCAGTTAAAACTACGGTGCGAGAAAACTGTTTCATGAATTTGCCACAATGTGGTTTTGTATATTAGAATATTTTTATCACCACTCGCTAAATGCATTCGAATTTCGTCTCAAGAGATGAATGATATTTCTATTTCTATGTAACTTCTGCATTAGACGGTATCTCTCTGTTTCATCTTTAGGATCATAAAACTTTTAAGCGAAATTAGGCTGAAGATGACGGAGATGGAAATTCTTAAGCAAAATAACAATTTGAAATAAAAACATTAATTATGTCTCGGCTCTTCGCTCATTAATTGCATTGAGATAAAGCCTAAACGAGGTCTTTCCGAACACAAATCGTGTAGGAAATCCTCGAACGCCCCGTTTGATCAAAGAAAGAGGCCAAAAGTTTATTAAGAAGTTATTTTCAAACAAAATTTCGATAGCCGAATGGCATTGATGTAATGATTAATTTGTTTTTAATTATACTCGCGAAAAAGTAGACTTTTCCTACCACTTTGATTCTGTTTTCTCAAAAACGTGCCAAACTATATTCCCAAGAACTGACAATGCGATCCGTATTATGTACGTCCTCGTGAACAGGATCCATACTTTTTCACGAACCCTAGACTTATTAGGATTAAAAATGATCATTTCATTGGCCTAATAATTATAGTAATATAAAATAAAACAGTCAATGTCAGTCTGTTAATTTTAAAGGTAATGCTAATTCAATTGAGCAATTACTGAAGTAGGCAAATGAGATACATTGTTGTAGTCGATAGAAACGTGATAGATACCTGAAATAAAACCGTTAAACAATATCCCTTATGTGAGTACTTAATATTAAATTTCTGTAATAGGCTCGCTTCCAACAGAAGCAGATGCAGGAAAAAGAGCAAAAGATGTTGCAACTTTACGATCAGCAACAGCAGCGAGCTTATCAAGTGGTCAAAAAAGGTAGCGCTGGATCGAAGGATTCTATGCCTCAGCAACATTCTATTACGAGAAGCATCACAACTACACGCACGACCAGTACTACTCAAGGTGGAAAGGTACAAGTTTTATTGTTAATAAATAAAGCAATTGACGAGCTTTAATTTCGTGCAAAAATAGAAATTTTTTTTAAATTTGCTTTAGGTTCACTGAAAATTTCGTTTCAAATCCTGGCCAACTATTTGACATTGTAAGATCTATTGTGTCATCAAGTAACAATGAGTCAGGAATACAATTTAAATATAGTTATGCAAAGATCATTATTGTCTTGACGATACAACGCGGATTCTGGATTTTCAAGCGACACCCACGGCTTGGCATAACCTGTCATAGGTTCGCCATTCGCGTTACCAAATCCTGTGACATACGGTGACGCACCATAAGACTCATTGTCAAAGAAATTTTTACAATTTTGCAACAAGGTTTAATTTTTTTTTTGTTTTACTAATCCAGAACGTTGCTTACATTTTTATTATATTGAAATTATGAAACACTTGTAACTTGTGTTTCCTGCACTCTTCGGAATTTCTATGATCAGCCATTTTTGACACCCTTCACTTTCAGTAATTTTGATAGCTATTGGTAAGTATTAAAAAAAAAAAAATCAGATTCGTCTCATTTTTAAGTACTTTCGTTTATTTTTTTTTTACTCCAGGGTAGCATCAATAGTCAATACTCAATTACGTTATAGTTTAGAATTGACAGCTGATGAGTCGAGTTTTACGACGAGCAGGCAGAGGTGCTACCGATTCGTTCTACGATACCAACCTTGATGTACTTCTTTTTTTTGTCGATGTTTTGCAAATTTCTACGAAACAGTTATAAAGTAAAATTAATTATTCCTATTATTTATAAATAATAAATTTCAACTGGCAATCGAAATCCATTGAAATCGAGGAAAATTGACTTATTTTTTATCGTAAATTGTTCGGCGTGTCACGTATGCCGACTACTATCTATAGGTCTACGCTTTGACTGACACAAAAAAAAAATTCGTAGCTGGCGCAATTCTACGCGCAATGGTGAACACGCACAGGGTCATTTAATCGCTGCTGATATCTCAAAGCATTTGTATTTCACGCAACGATGATGCCAGAATACGTATTCCTTCAATTAGTGGTGATTAACGATGCCGAGTTAAATGTTCCGCATCAGAGCGCATGCGGGACTGAATCGCTTTTGCCACGACACAAGGTTGATATCCTCACCTAACGTATGTCTCCGCGACAACTATAATTATAAAAATAGCAATAAAAGGAGTAATATTAATAACGTTAATAACATAAATAATAGTAAACAAAGATAATTCCCAATAATAGTAACAGTTATAACAGCAATAGCAGTCGTGACAGTATAGTATTGATAATAAGAACAATGGAACTAGGAATAACATACATTAATCCGATATGTATAAAAATTTTATTGGTTGTAATTTTTTACAATCATTAATCTCTAACTAATTGCGTGAAAAGAAATTGCAAAATAATTTACTCATGAGAGGAGATTAATTCAGAGTAACAAATAAATGCAATTCATTTTTCTAATAATAACTAATTTATCTTGGAATACAGTAGTTAAGGAGTATCGCAGAATTTTTTCAAGTTATTCTAATCGTTATATCTGTTTCTATGGAATAATTTTTGACTTCGGGTATCCAGCGACCTTGGTGAGACACCAGTGTTATACACAGAAGATGTGCAGCGTGATGGTTAACCACGAAAATGCTGACCACGTGTATCAACAAATCTTGAAAAAGCAGTACCGAAACTTTAAAAAACGCTAGACATGATACTACTCTAGAGAACGGAAACCGCTATATCGCTGCTAAATTCAAAGCCACAAACACTAGATTTAACACTATAAATTACGTTTTGACATGCAATTGAGATTAGATTTTATTCAGGTAGTTTTATACGTGTATACATAATATATATATTTATTGATTATAAAGTTAAAAGAAAAATGTATTTGTTTAAAATGCTCAACGTTATTAATAGAATAACATAAATAACGATAAGGGAATGCTTAAGTTATTAACATCGATCTAATGCGGCTATAATATTTACTATCGATTTCACACTTCAGTAGAACTGGAAAGTTGCAACTCTAAATTAGTACCAGTGTTTCATATTTCATTGTTTGGCAAATACTTTCGAAATCGAAATGCAACCCATTCATCCTTGTCAGTCCAACAATATGTGGAGTGTCAAATTCCTATACAGAATTGATTATCTGTGATTATGGCAGAATTGGATATGAACATTTCTCACTTCTCAAAATCGAACTACCACGACCTCGTCTAAGTTCAATTCTACACGTACTTCAATAAATATTGAAATTCTCCAGGTGAGACAGATGTTTGACGAACGACGGCAGACAACGGTAAAAGGTATTGACCGGAGCTATCCATTAGAGCCGTTGGAGAACAAATCCAAGAAGCAAATTGCTGCGAACGGTGGCCACATAGCATCGAAGGTGAATCAGCCGGGTACCGTGATGCGAAAGACCGTCACTGTACGACGGACAGCGAAAGCTGATGGCAATAGCGGAAACACTAGAGAAAATCTGACAGTTTCTCATCATGAGGAAGTCAGTCAAGAATCTTTTCGAAATGGTGAACAGTTCGGAAGCATGAATGTTGATGGCGCATACCGTGATGAAAGTCATCGGGCAACAACGCAAAACGGAGTGAGTTTACTTGATTAACTACGAAATCAAAGTTCGTTATGTTGTAATGACGAAACTGTTCGAGTGAATGGTTGTTTGGGAACTTGAGGATTGCTAGTAGTTTGCAGGGTCTACCAATTCAAAATAGGTGTACTTCATTTTACTTCAGTCTTCGTGGCCTTTCGGCCTTATTACTAGATTAGTACTCGTACAAAGAATTAATAATGTTGTTATAAATTTTCTCTTCGAACCTAGCGAGAGTTTTGTGACACCACATCCAGAGAGATCATGTCTCACGAGTGTGATTGCAGCACTCAGGGATTGCCTATTTTCCGCACTCGTTACACACTATACTTACCTTTTCTAATAATTAGTAGGAAATTGTCTATTTCGATGATATAGACTGGATCACGAATTTACGTCTATGTTATTATTATAGGTTGAAATCGAAGAAGTTCTTGACGAAGATACGGTGGAAAGGAATCAAATGTTGGCAAAAATTCATTTAATGGAATACGATAAGAACCTGAGACATCGCGTCGATAATGATCTGATCAGTGAGAAATTTCCGGATGACTTATTGGTCAACGTCACTGACAAGTGGTCGAAGAAACCGATAGCAAAGAAACTGTCACAAGCTGAAGCTAGGCTCGAGAGATTCAAGAATGTCAATGCTAGGAGAAACTCTGCGACTTCAACAGTAACGACACGGCGTTCAGAGTCAAGGAAACGATCGGAACCTAACTCCCCATCACCGAAAGCTACTTCTAGGTTTGTAGAATAAAATTTTAAAATAAAACCAGGAAATTGACGAGCGTTCAAGCTACAAAACTTTCATTCAATTTTCACTAAGTTGTAAGCATTGAAAATCTTCTGTTCTTTTTTTAATTAAGGGAGGACTCAGATGGAATTCTGACAGAAACGATTTTTTCTTTTTTCAAAACGACTGAAGCCATCTGATCGAAAATTTCTTACAGCAAGATTTAGATTTTGGTAGTGTGTGCATAAGAGTATTTATTATCCAGCATGCCATGATCGTATGGTTTTATATTTTCACATGAAAGTGACAGATTTTACATGCAATAGTACTCCACGAGCACTTCTCAACAGCTTTCAACGAAAATTTTCTCACCAAGAAAAGTAAACTGTACACTTTAATCAGTAATTAAATTTTTCTAATTTTTTTTTCCAGAATACGAAAGAATGTAAATTCTGAGTCACCTGGCAGAGTGTCTGCGAACTCTTCTACTAATCCACCAAGCAGACAGAGTTTACCCTCATCACCGTCAAAAAGTCCAGACATCACATCGAAGGTAAAAAACAGTCGATTGATTGAAACTTGCATATATTTGCTGTGAGAGTCTCACGAAACTACGTTGAAGCATGTCTGTAAGAAAATTTATTTAGTCAAGAAACTAGTATTCAAATTTTAAACGCGTTTTTCTCGAAACTATGGTTTTCGAAACGATGTACAGTGATCATACGCAGAAATTACGTGTTTTTATATGGTCAATCTGGAGATAAATCTTCCTTGATAGCAGATACCAATATCTTAAAATCGTCTATCCAAGTAGAATTTCGGTACAATTTTTTTTATTGACATTATTTTTCGTTTTATTACTCATTCCAACTCTCTATGCCATTTGAATTCCAAATTTCGTAATAACCTTTCATCAGATGTCGAAAAATACTTAAATCTTGGGCTCAAATTTAGCATTGTATTGCTTATCACGATACTTATCGTAATGTTCCGGTAGCTATTGCGCCAAAATATAGCTGTATTGAAATTCCTAGGCAAGAAAAAGAAACGTCAGGTGGCAAACGCTCGCATAAAGAAACGTTTATCAAATGTTACAATTATAAATAAATTGGCACCTTCATTTTGGCGTTAGGAATTAGATTCTAACCGTTTATTTTTTACAAATACACGTGTCTCACATTTTTATTCATTCGTTAAATTTCAAGTAATGAAGACATTTAGAGGTAAGAGTATTACTTTGTATATGATAAGATTTACAGATATATAGATAAGATAAGTATTACGTTGGAAGTGCCAAATTTTCACTTTTCTCTAAATTTAACCGTCACTACCAACGAAAACTGTACATAACTGAATTGACAGACTTTTGCTGTCACTTTTAGCGGAATTCAGCGAGTCAGAATCAGAGGCAACCACCGCCAACCCTGAGTCCTTCACCACGACCGTCATCAATTTTGTCCCAGGCTTCGAGTAGGACTAGCCCTACGCGTGGTACACACTCTGCGGAGAATCCGAAGCAAGGAATGGCTACCAAGGCAAAGCATCCTATACGGTCTGCTGAAACGGTATCAGCATCCAGTACGAAAGGACCACCGTCGGCAAGAAGTGGACAAATTGTTGGAAACAGGTAACTCATCGTCAGCTGTGATTTTGGATGAAACATCGAAGGCTAGGCAACGCCAGAAGGCGTGACTAAATGAGTAACGAAATGAAAACTATTATAAAAATTTGCTCAGTGAAAACCTCGAGGAAACCTAGAAGTCGTCGTACGATCTCTAAATCTGGAAGGAGGGAAAGCCGTGTAGAAGCTAAAAAATGAGGCTGAATCGCAGGATTTATTTTTGAAGCAGCTATTGAATCATTATGTTAAAATTTTTTAGAGTACTTTGTTGGATATTTGAAAATTTTAGTTGATGCACAACGATCGTCTTCAAACAGACTGGAGAGAATTATTTCTACGGGATTTTTTCTAGAGATGAACTGCTACAGTCGTAGACGTTTTGTTCCATGTTTGTAACAAAATTGCTAAGAAAAATGGTACTTTATATGAAATCAAACGTGAACAAACCTGAAAAAATATTGAAAAATATGATATTTAAATAACTGTGGGACTCCAAAGTAAAAGATGTCATTTTCACCAAAGTTTTTCGCGTTTTCTATGCTAAAAACAATATTTAATTGAAAATCGATTATTTTTTTATCATTTTTATAATAGCGGCACACAAACGCGAATTTCCTTACAACGAATGGTACGAGGCCATCATCGCGTTGTATAAGCCTCTGTCAACGACAGGAAATTACTCCAAGTCACATGGTAAAAACAATGTAAAAACCGTCAGCACTAATAAGTGCTAGCGCGATCGTGTCGCCGTAGTTTCCGATTTTGCTACTCACGATCAACGCTACCAAACTTTGCGAAATACAACAAAGCACCTTACTACGGGGTTTATTTAATTTTGCGTAAATTGCTCAAATTATGTTCAGAATTCTCAGAGTAACTGAAGCTTTTTGGAGAATATTTGAAGCATCGAAAATTTCACTGAGGTCATTACTTTCCTCAAACATTAGAAATATTTTGAACAGATCGAGTATTCAATTACTGATATCTAAAAATTAGCTCGGGGCTTATTCGTCAGCAGCGTTTGCGAACGTTTTTGAAATTTGGTTGGCATGCTTTGAACTCCTTTATCTTGACAGCAGCGTTTTTCTCTTTACGAGAGGTCTAAATCCTAGACTTTGACGTTTCTTTGTCCTAGTCTTTGATCTTTTCGACTTCTTTCGTGACCAGATCAGTTGATTCTGTCATTTTTTTAGAGCATCTGAGAGTTTCTGAAAGTAGGCATTTTATTGCGGTGTTGTTTGCATTTTTGTGCTTCAAGTTTCTTAATTTTAGAAAGCCAATTTTGCACGTAAGGTTGTGGAACTAGTGGAAACGAGTACTTAGTGATCTATATAACCAACTTCTTTTCCTAAATTTGACGCTGATCAAACTTACGTGCAGGTGTACAACCTTTTTCACGATCTATTCATGAGCATTTATATTTTGACCTTAAACTAATCGTCCATCATTGACCGATACACGAGCGTGATAGTACTGTACTATAAAAAGAACAAACATCTTAAAACTGCGGCTTCAGGATAACCATCACGGGCATAATAAGTTTATATGAAATTCGAAAGGTCAAGAGAATGATCTTACTTTGATGAAAGTAAATAATTGAGCAATTTTTTTCACTTGCGATTTAAAATTTGCAGCGAGGCACTTGTATCGTGCAAGATTTGTGGGCGTCGCTTCGCCCAGGACAGGGTAACGCTTCATGAAAAAATCTGCGCCAAGACTACGCAGAAGAAACGCAAGCAATTCGATACAGTACGACACCGAGTCCAAGGCACGGAACTTGAGCCTTTCGCGAAGAAGGTTCCTACAACGGGAAAGCAAGCAGAGGTCGGTTTTTTACCTTCAAGTTTCTCACTTTCGCTATTTCTTTCTCTGATCTGATAAACTCTGTTCGAGTGCGTGTCTCAAACAGAAATAGTCTGCTCTGACTCGATAAGTCAACCAAACATGCAGAGCTAATCAAAACGAAACTCGGTAAGTTCGTGACTTTCAAGAACTGTTCAGAGAAAGTTGGTTTGCAGGATGGTTGCTCGAATAATAGCGAATATTTGTAATTCATTTCAATCTAATGAAAACATTTAGTAAACAGAGCTCGAGTAACGATGTAAAACAAAAGTGAGAGACAAGTAATTATAAAGTAGTAAATAATCACGAGATAACAAATTTTATATTAGTAAATCGGCTCGCATTTTCTTATGTCCGAAATTCAGTTTGAAAAACTTTTCAAGTATTGAATTTGATTTTGGCCGTTGTCACGTGATGTTAATTAGAATAGTTATGCGACGAAAATTGTGTCTCGCTGCCTTCGCTAATTCGAATTTCACTCTCAGTTAAATATTCAATTTTGAAAACTTAGCTAATCTAAGTTTAGCTTTAATTTTTCTCTAAATTACGATACTAAAAACTTTATCAATTTTTATTTGGGATCGTTCCACATCTATCTATCTATCAATATTTTGCTCCTGATATTTTTGGAATGTCAGGGGAGACTGAATCTGCTAGGGTAGATCAGGGTTGCCGAACATTCAAATAGAGTAACCTATGGGGTAATACCTCTGGGGGATAATCTCTTGAAAATTTCTTAAAGAAGGCTTTTTTCTATTTCGAGGCTAATCCTGCTGAAATCTCGATTCTAATTATTTTAAAAAGGTAAAATATTCCAAATTAATGTCGTAAATTAAATGGTTGCCACGCGTCTTGGTAATACTGAGTCCATTTATCTCATGGTGACTATAACATATGCTGTGAACCAGTCGATTAGTCACTGAAGATCATATCACCTCGTGTATTACATATATCAACTACTGCTATTCACCCCTAACACACATAGAAATGGGGGTACATGCAACATATTATAATCAAAAACGCTTTTTCACATGCAAAATTGATTCAATAACGCGTAGGAAAGGGGAAAAATTCTGACGGTCTTGGACTACTTGGTAAGGATCTTGTTACACTTTCAACAAAATCTTTGTAAGGTCTTGTATTGGTAGAATTCGTTTTAGTATTCCAATGAACGAAAGATGATTTGCCACTATGCGCAGGATGTCACTTAACATGTCACTTCCATGAAGGCGAACAGTTTGAACACGTGATTTATGTTTATACTTTTCACAGGAGTACTCTATTGCAGTAAAATGATCGCACAAACAAAATATGAAGACGGATGCACAAAATAATTTTAATTAACTAAAGTTTCACGATGGCGGAACCTGAAACAGTGTAGATAATCTTCTTGACAGACTGCGTTTTTTTCAAAAAATTTTAGCAACGAGGAAAGGCGAAGAAACCGGAAGTGAAAGCTCAATCGAACTGGCGACGGAAACACGAGGACTTCATCAACGCCATCCGATCAGCGAAACAAGTTCAAGCCCATCTTGCCGCAGGCGGAAAACTTAGCGACTTGCCACCTCCACCGGTCAGTGACACGAGCGATTACATCCAGTGTCCTCACTGTGGTCGAAAATTCAACCAGGGTGCTGCGGATCGTCATATTCCAAAATGTGCAAATATGATACACAATAAACCAAATCCCAGAGCACCTCCGAAACCGAAACGCTAAGACTTTCAACTGCAGTTCCAAAAAATTCCGGCTATGTTTTACTCACACATATACTTTGAACGATTTATTTTTTAATACTGATTAATTTTTATAATACGTAAATTGTACAAAAATTCTGAAACGTTGAAAGGACAATTGACGTCTTCTTGTAAATGCATGTATGGGACTTTCAGGGTCCAGTTATGTCAACCGAATGGCCGATTTCCATAATTCCTTTCAATTTTTTGATCTTCTACACGGTTTTTCTGCGATTTATAATTGATGAATAAAGTTTCAGCGATTCATCGATTCCGTATAAAGGAATCTGATAATTTTTGGAATTTGGTTTATTTACATAAGTGCCGTGAGAAAACCTGCTTTTTAAAAAATCTTCAAGAATGCGTAATTGACCGCCTCGTTACATACTTTGATTCTCTGAAAGGAAATCAAAATCAAACTGTCCATGGAAATGATCGCACATTTCTATTCGGTTCGATATCGATTTCCCAATATGTCATTTTCGCATAACATGCCCGTTTCTTGAATTTCTGTGCTGTCTGGATTTTTCAATTTATTTTGAGAATGCAAATGATTTGAATATGATAGCCACCGATTAAGCCCTTTACACTACGAATGATCATCGCTACACTTACAACATGACACGCATAATTGTAAGAAATTAATTAATATTTCAATAAACAACGTGGAGCATAAATTGAGATTTGAACTAGCAGGTGAGAACCCTGCTTTCTTTTTTTTCAGTTTCAGTAAATTATACAAGGGACGCAGGTGTGTACCTTTCCCTACACCAGATATTCGAAAAAAATTTTAGTGGTCGATAATTTCAACCAGAGCATCCCCTTAAAAGTGAAGTATAATCGATAGGGAACACGCAACAAAACTAAAATGTGCAAAATACTAATAACCCGTGTTTCAAGTGTAACAAGTAACATGCTCACATTAGTGAAAGTAGGTCTTGCCGGAAAAGTGCGAACAAGTATTCTCACTCTCGCACCGAATTTGGGACGTCATCGCACCCTCCAGAATCGTATAGTGATTTTTATCGGAGTACCAATTTAATATATTTGAAGTACCTTGGTCTGCAATAATTACTCTATAGTGATGCGCTACTTTAGCTTCGATCATGTGTCGAATTACATCAATTCACTAGCTTGATAGCCTTCCAACATGACAATTTGTCAACACCATACAAGCCGTTCTTTCCATCAGTTTAAATGGGTAGACAAAACAAGCCGCACGAGAAACGCAACATTGACTTTAAGGGCGGAGTCGAAACACAAGCATTACGGTTTGTATGTACACGTAAGTTAGTCACGAGAAGTGACAGTCAAGTATCGGCCACTGGGTGGGATCGTTATGACCGCGCTCGATGAAATTGAGGTATTCTTCGCAGCCTGAAGTTGAGTTAGACACGCAGTAACCTGCATAAATGAACTCGAGTAATATAATACATGACTCATTAAAGTCAAAGAGTATCAAGGCAAAATTACCCGACTAGCAAGATTTGGGAAGCAAAATTAACGAAGTTTCACAAAATCTGAAGGATGATTTACGATTTCTTATAGTTTGGATCAGTAGTGAACGGCTCGTTTGTATTGTGAGACTATAATTGTATTTTCAGCAAACAACTCATTAACGTGGTTATATCTAAAGTGATGCAGAGCGATATAAATGTGAAATATATTTACAAGTGAACAACGATCAAAAATCGCATGAATACTCCGATTAGCAGCCAATGATTCGTCTGCTCGTGAAATTAGATCAACATGCTCTGAGTGGACTTTACCTAATTTTAAAAAGGAACAAGTTTGTTCTGATGTTAGTGCTTTTGTCTCGTTGAACACAGATAGACGATTGATACAATAGCATGTCACTGGAAAATTATTTTCGAATAGATAGCATGACCAAATATATTAAAGAATCAAAAACAATAAGAAAATCATACACAAACGTCGTGTAAACAATATAAAGTGAAACCAGATATGAAAAATTATAGAGACGAGGCTAAGGTAGAAAAAAATAATAAAGTCAAGTCTAGAGATTCTACAAATTCAGATTTTCGGGTTAAAGATAGCTCGCCCTTCTCAGAGTCCATCAACACGGCTTACCTGCAGTATCCTTGTGACCCACCGAAAGAACTGGAAGTATACGCTTCGAAAAGAGCAATACCGGAGGTGAGTAGTGCAGAGTGTATAAAAATTATGTCATTGCTTCGCCAAATGATAATTCTGCCGCGCAAAGGTCAAATGTCTGCAGAATAATCAGTCATTAAAAAGCTGTCTTTGTTGAAATAAGATTTTTGAATTGGATAACAGAAAGAAAAAAAACTCCCAAATATGCGTTCTGAAAGAGTGGAAGACTCGTTACTTCAATTGATCACGAAGTGATCACTGCATTTTTTTTCTTGACTTTGTCTTGTGTAGTTAAAATAGGTAATAATAGCGAATAAATTCATTCAGATAAACCATATTATTGTGTGCTTCATCCTATGAGCACAAGTTACATAATTTCGGTTAAAGTCTACGAATTGTTATCATGATTTTGAGCACTTTTCCGTAACCGCATTATTTTAGAGCATATCTTACGAAACTCAACTTTTGACACCAAAGTCTGCTAAGCTTTTTTTATGGAGACCGGATTTTGTGCTCAAGTGCTAATCCAGACGGAACCCTTGTGCCCAGTCCCATGATTACCATCCTAACAGGCACCAAACAAATCAGATGTGTCTCTCTTAATGAATTCTCCACTATATTACTAACGATGTAAAAGAATTATAAATTTTCAAAATCATCATTTACGTAATTAGTCTTGAGCTCCAATGCATATGAAGTAGAAAAAATGGAAATACGGGGACTAATGGTAGTGACTATTTGAAATGGCGGCCATTGACACCGATGCAATTAGTGCTATGGCATACCAAATTCCAAATCCGCTGCAGAAAGAGCTTAGATATGTTAAAAGCTAATACTGCAGACAGCTGGAATTCTGGCGCCAACGTCTTTCTCGTTTCGAGCAGATTTTTATAAACGAGAGACTGAAGACAAGCCCAAAGGGAAAAAGGTTGAAAAAAGTAGGTCCGGTGACATAAGACCTCTAGTCTGTGACTGGCATTAGGTACGTGTACTGTAATAGATAGTCTAGTAAGCGTTTGCTCTGTGACCTTCGATTCCTTGTGGCGACTTAGCACGACGGTTCCAAAGATGGGAAGCCTATCTCGAATTACTTGCTTAGTAATAAATTACCACTTTATTTAGTTTGGCACAATCATTCATCAGCGCCGTACAGCAGATACCTGATAACGTCAATTCGACAAGAAAAGAATCTTACGTTCCTCCTGTTTCGTACGCGTGTAAGACACTCGCAAATTTACCGTACAATTTCATTCTTGGTCAACCATAATAATAACGTAAATATGAATACGATGATATTGAGTATGACAGTGACCGTTTCTTGATAGTGAAATTAAAAAAAAAAAAGCACAAAAACTAGTTTTAATGATTGTCGAAAATACCGAGTTATCACACTTATCGAAATATAGACTATCATCTGACTAATTGAAGCCGACATAATGTTAACAGGTGAAAAACTAGTCTCGGAGTTGATAGAAAGTTGATGGAAAGACGGTGGCTGTTTGCTTGAGGTGTAGTAATGACAGTCGATAAGTATTCACCATACTGAATATAATGTGATAAAAAAATCTGGTAACTTTTGAAATTTCAAAGGTTTCGCTTGACTACTTTCTGATAGCGTCAGGTCAATTTACAGACAACTTGTACACTATTGACTTTCAATTAACAATCTAGCGAAATTTGTGGACGTATGTCTGACATGTGGTTAACTATAGGCTCCAAATAAACCCTCTCCATTAGTCTCTGATTCACATTGTTTTTTCCCACAATAAGTCAAATGTGAGTGAACATTGTGCTACTTGGGTTGTTATTTTTTTTTTGTTTATTTTATTTTTTTTTTAATCAAATGAACCATCGTAGAATGAAATCTAAGAAATCGACTACAATTTGTAACCGTTTCAGAGTGAATTGGAGTAAAAAATTTTCTAGTATCTCACGTTGCTTCAAAATATAATAGTTTGATACATTCTTGATGTAGGATTATCTTTTAATAAAATCAAGCCAAGGTATCGATTTTTGCCAGCAACTTCCTTGAAGCAACGTCGTTTTAGATGCGTGACTTGCGGACGTCAAAGTTGCACTCGTTCAGTTTGCGATTCAATCGTTTGATGAATGGGGTAATGACGTGTAAAGATGTCATTATTCATTACGATTGTAAGTACCAAATAAGCCTGAAAATACATTTCATTAACCACGTGTCTAGTGGTCTTTGAGAACACGTAAATTTGGATTGCGATTCAAACTTCGTTAAACAAGGTAATTACGTACGAAAAGTGTGTAGTAGACAGTAACGAATGTCTATATAGCCATGTCGCGTTATCCGTGTGCCCAGTAATACAATCAAGAAATATTGAATTCGTTCGCAATTGGAAAGATCGATAAACGTTGCGAGTACGAACGTAAACTTTCCTTTTAAATTTTATTGTAATCGTTCAAAGGACGGTGAGTATAAGCGAGTGTTTTCTACAAATGCGATTGCAGTTAACTCGTAATACCGTAATAAAACTGTACCAATTTTTTAAAAGTCATGAAAAGACAATGATCGCATTTACTGTTGGTTACTCGTTGAATTTGTGACTAGAATTGGTCGTGTAATTTTCATGTGTTCAATAAGTTTGAATAAAATAGAATCGTATAGGGAAATACATTTTGTATTACGATATTGACTAATTATATTTCATATTTTTTCCCCGCCTTAAATCCCCTGGGAGACATTATGTAATATTTTCCCAGGTCATGTACAACGCGAGAGATTCGAATGTGCGGCCTCGACGAAATAACTTCGTAACAAGGCAGAAGGATCAGAATGTCTCAGCGGCTGTAAACATTAATTCCACAAAGGACAAGAACAAGGATGCCAGGTAATATGGTCCACCTGTCATTCGTGAACTTTAGTCTGAAAATTTTTCTTTGGTTGAAATGATTTTCAAATATGTCTTGTTAGGCGAAAAGGCTTCTCATTGTCTTTCAAATGCAGTGTAATTTTATTGGATCCATTATGAGATCAGCTCATTTCAGACTTCAGTTTGTGCAAAAATTTTGGAGCTCTGACAGATTTGTTTATCAATTTTCCTCGAAGATGCTTTCACGATATCTTTGACATTCAATCTCTAAAGCCTTTCCAGTCAGGCTTTTGAACTTCACGACACTGGTGAAAGTGAAAAATTAAGAATGGACTGCAAGCTTTAGTGCGATATTGTGTTAGATTACAGTTTCCGAGAGATGGAAGTCATCTTTGCCTCAAGAAGAATAAAATCGGTGTTACTGTGCAGCAGTATTGCTTGACGAGTAGCTTGCATGGACTGAGATATGTCGGAGATACCACTTTGTCGATTCTCGAAAGGTGAGATTGACACTTGATTTTGTAAAGAAATCTGCCCCATTATCTCAAGATCCTTGTAAGATACAAGTATTTTTGAATCATGTAACAGCTTTTTATCGAGCCTCGTATAAAAATGGTACTTGCGTGAAAGTTATTCTTCTCGTTTTCGGCGGCCCTGTTTACATTCCGAAATTTTCAATTGGAAATCATTCTACAGGATGGATAGAAAGTTTTGCTACTTTTCATATTCACAAGGCCGCACACTTTGTGGGGTGAAAATATTTACACAGAAAAACTGTTTTCAGGTTTTTCTGGATCATTTCATTCATCATGGCGGTTTTGACAGCGGCATACTACATCTGGAATCTTTATCAAAAGTGGATAGATTCTCCGTTAATAATTTCTCTCAGTCCAGACCCCGTATCGTTGGTCGAGATACCGTTTCCATCTATAACTGTGTGTAACATGAACAATGCGAAGAAGTCCGAAGCTGATCGTATAAATCAAGGGTGAGTAAAAAAGTATTACCACCATGAATTGATTATAATTAAAAACAACAGTTTTACGTGAGAGCATCTAATTGTATACGATAAGGGTGAACGAGATGCGGAAGTTATCGTTACCTGATCTGCTTTCCTATCACAAAAATTACTTCATGTTTCAGAGAAGATAATTTGGAAAAAGTTCTACTTAACGATATTTGTAACCTTGAGAATGGGACATCCACCGATGACCTCGATTCGGAATCAGGCAAGTGGAGCAACGTTCAACGTTTCATGATAAACGTGAGTGAAACTGACGAACTAGCATCTCTCTGTTGCAATTGATCCAGGACTACCGATAATTTGTAATACCAAATGTCTCCGATCATACAGGTCACCCAGCCATGCACAGATATGCTGTTCTTATGTCGATGGCATCAAAATACTACAGATTGTGAAAAAATCTTCAATCCGACATTGACTGATGAAGGGATTTGCTGTAATTTCAATGCCGTGCATCGAAAATACTTATTTTATAATCCGTAAGTACAATACGCGTTAACTTTGCTCAAATCATTCTTTCGAAAATACCTCGACAACACACCTAAGAACGTCTTAAAAAATTCCCCGTAATACGGAAAGTTATATTTCAGTTTAGTTTTCATTAAAGAATATCATTTCTTCCAAAAGTTTCGTGAGCAAGATTCACTTGGGCGTCTACATGTGTTTCATACGTATGATTGAACAGAAATTGATACATACGAAACGACATAATTTAGTGTATACTTGAATGTACTTGGCGCATGGTATTGAACCTAAGATGCTTTTGATTAGATAATAACTTCTGCACGATTGATCAAACTTTTTTTTAGGCGTGACATGTCTGATTTCAACGTGACATTCCCATTCACAAGTGTTGACTGGACTCCGGAGAAAGGGTACGCGTCGAAAACACCTGCGGATTCCATACCTTGGAGACCGTATGGTGCAGGAAGACATCTCGGTCTTACTTTAGTCCTCGATGCTGAAGTCTCGGAGTATTACTGTTCATCGACCGCCAGTATTGGTTTTAAGGTATGTGGACGTACCTCACTTCGACATCTATTCTAGTACGAAAATTCTCAAAATCAATTTGTAAACGAAAACGTGTTTTTGTGAGAAGACTCGATTGTGCGCAGCCCGAATACCCTGCGAGCGATGAATCAAGAGTTACAATCGAAAATTGAAAAAATTCCTTCATTTTTCCTCAGTTCTCGATGTCTGTTGGCTTTCTAAGAGTTCAATTATTATTTTGAACAGATGCTCCTGCATAATCCAGTGGAAACCCCAAAAATAGCAGATTTTGCGTTTACCGTAGAACCTGGTAAAGAAACAAGAATCGTGATTCGACCCACCATTACATCGGCAAGCAGATCGATAATTAGGGTACCAAAAAAAAAACGAAGGTGTTTTTTTACCTCGGAAAGATCTTTGAAGTACTACAGAACTTACACGCAAAGGAACTGCATCCTGGAGTGCGAGGCTAACTTTACACAAGAAATTTGTAGCTGTGTTCAACATTATATGCCAAGTGAGAAAAAAGTACTATAAAAATATTTTAACAGTGCATTTCACATCCAGCATTCAAGAAGCAAATTTTGTTGACAATTCAAGTCTTAATAACGTAATCAGCGTCGAAGATTCGCAACTTTTTAACAGAATATCGATGTTTATTGTTTACTTAGAATCAGCGAATACCACGATATGTGGAAAAAAGGATGAGAAATGTGCAGATCAGGCCCGACTCATCATGGAATTGAAACTATACGACGACGAAAATACTACAAGTCTGTTCAACGCAAGCCAAACGTGAGTTAATACATCAATATTTACAAATCAATAACAATAAGTGCAATTCGCTTAGAAAAGGTTACTCGATGGTTACCAAAACATTCAGAACTCCGTGTATTCTATTTAAATAAGATTAAGAGGTCGAAAGGAGTCCTAGTATAGTGCCTACGGATGAAGTTGGAAACCAATTGTAAGGTCCATTCCAACAATTTCATAAGAAATGCTTCAAAAGAAACCAGAACTACTTATTGGCAGTATAAAATGATGCATCGTGTAACTTTTACATTCAGACCAATATAGTTACACTGTGACTAGAAACTGAGAAACAATTCATTTCTGAAACAGGGCTAGCTGTAATTGCTGGCCGGGGTGCTTCGAAATAAATTACAACGCTGAACTCTCTCAGAGCAAATTGGTTCGGAGTTTTGACGTTGATTCGGACTACATCAAGAAGGATAGAGAATACTTCATGTGAGTAAAATATTAATCTCGTTTAATGAGGGGAAACTTTCGGGTTGTGTTTGAATTGAAGCTCACCCCAAGTGGGTGCCGTCAGTTTGGGTCTGCTTACTTTCAAAATTCATGAGCGGTGCGCGATTGAGAAAAATTTTCAATCCCCTAATAAATGGGGATTCCCCTGACTGACTTCTCTCTTTGACGCTACTAGAAAGAACCCAATATATTTTTTCTAACTTTCAGAGAAAACATTGCTGTCGTTCATCTATATTTTGTGGATTCGCAATTTACGGCACATGTGAAGAATGAATTATTCGGATTCACTGAACTATTGTGTAAGTATAAATACAAATTTTCATTACTAGTTATATGAAATGAATTGAATTATCTTTACGCTAACAAGTTATCGAATCTTGAAACTTTTTCGACTGGTATGAAATCTTGACTGCAAATTAAGTCTCATTTAACAAGTTCATTCCTCTTTTTGGAGATTAATTTTATTCACTTCATTTTCCACCAGATCACTTGAGTCACAAGTATGCGCAACGAATATAGAATGGAATTTCAATTACTGTAAGAAATGCAAGCTAAAAACATGAGAGACGAAAAATTGAAATACCTCATTCGAATTTCAGCAAACACTGGGGGCCTACTTGGACTATTTATGGGTTTCAGTTTCTTGTCACTAGTGGAGATAATATACTTCATCACTTTGAGACTCTGGTGTCGAATTTATAGACGAAAGTCGTTGTCTGTACAAACTCCTCTTCAAGTTATGCCACCACCTCATCAATATGCCACCGTTTATCCGTTTGCTCAATAGGTAGAACACAGGTGCACTGAGAACAAGACACGTAACAAGGTGATGTTGTACCTTCGTATGGTACTTTAAAAGATACATCTTTGATTATAAGTAACTACGGAGAGAAGGTGTCGATGGTACACACGTTTGCGGTATAATGCACAGTAACACTGCTTCACAGAGCTACGGCAAATAATTCATAGATACGTATGTTAATAGTAAACGTTAATAAACGATCGATCCCATACGACACAGTACTGTAAATAGCATATCCCTGTAATATATCTGCCAGAGATACTAAATATCTATAGTATGTCTAGAAACAAAAGAACTAAACGTTAAAATTTGTTGAATTTCGATGGGTATCATCTGAGCATATCGAATACGTATTAATATTTTGCATATTTCCAGTTTTGCATTGTCACATTTTCTCGCCAATTCAAGTCAATCGGTCAGATCATTTCTGATAGAGTAGAAAATAATAGATGTCACCAACTAATTAAAATAAATATCAATTTAAAAGAAGAAGAAAAAAAATTCACCTTCACGTTATTGCTAATAAAAAGAAAGAAACGTTTAGTTGACCCTTAAGTGGTAACGGGGGGTCACATCCGTGCCTCGCCCAAACCGTCTCACGTTTCACGTCTCTTCACGTATTCCTTCGTTTATGTGATTATATTGTAAAAAAAAAAAAAAAATGATCAAATCAGCAATATAATGATTGATCTTTATTCTAGGATATTTGACAAGATTTTATAAATTTGTCGAAATTTTTTAAAGCACTTTAGAGCACTTTGGTAAGTCAAGATAACAAAAGAAAGATATTTTTGTTATTGTATCTATGAATAGAGATTTGAGTTGAATTACGTAAGAAGTAAGTAACAGTAAAGGATCCCTTATCTTCAGTCAAAAGTTTCCTAGATCAGCCACTGGAGTCGCTATAATCGGATAGAAATGTTCCGAACGGGATTTTAACGCGCCGATTTTGAGGCCAGTCGTGCTTCAGACGTGGTAGAGACGAGAGGTGCTCCAGACAGTTGAGTTGATGTCAGTTTCCAAGCAAAAGCGGTACCGGCGGCGGGGGGGGGGGGGGGGTATTTGAACAAGATTGAAAATTATCTGTGATTGTGACTATGGTTCTTTAAACTATGAACCTGTTGAGTCGATGACACGATAGGTCCTTGGTGACCTGACTCTGAGCAGCGGCGTCATCGGATCTCGTGGCAGCTGGTAGTGTCGGGGATGGTGCAAGTATGAAAATGGTAAATATAGAAAAACAAAAAGTCTTCTGATTTTGTCGTAGTTAAATTTCATCTCAAATGAATATTAAAGGTATGATCAAATTTGACAGAAAAACATCGGATATTGTGAAAGTATAAAGATCACAGGTTATATTTTATTTATTTCTTCATTTTCCAGTTTGGGGAATGTGAAGTAAGAGCTAGATGGTACTCCATGCCATGCTTAATAAGTCTTAAAAATATTCATTTATTTATTTATTAATAAATTAGGGTCGCAAGTAAGCTATAGCGGTGAACGATCGCTAATAATCAATTCAAATTTATGTATTACCAAGTTCTCTGTTCTCTGATAAGAATGATTCCACGAATAAGTAAGACACGGAATCAAAATTTATCTGAGTTTGAGGCTCGATGGTGAAAAAAGTAGTCTTTCGTTCTAATATTGTATTTCAACGTGAAGAGGGATTGGAAACTGGATATTAGAATAAAAAATTCTTTTCATTCGCTGTATTTGTCGAAATATATTTTCACTGTATAATCAAAAAGATTTTTTCTTGGTACATTATGGATAGAACGTATATATACCTTTCCATTTGATTTTTTTTTTTTTTTTTTACATCAGCCTTAAAATGTTTAATTTTTTCAATGCATTCATACAGTTAGAACCATGTATGTACTAACGCTGAAACTGCACGAAAATGTAAAGTAAGAGAAGAATTTTGAGAAAATTTACCTCCGTGACCGGCTAGAAGGTCAGAATCGGACCTTCTCTGTGATCTAATATATCTGAAACATCGAAACGAAGTACGTTCAACAAAGTGATTACAGGTTCATACAAATTCTGCCAAAGTTCCATCCTACCTTTTGCTATGCTCCACCAAGGTAGCGTGATATATGTCAAGAAAGCGTTGAGAGGAACTGACTGGGCCCGCCGCGTCTCCTTCCAGAAGTGAAACGTCTGTGTGAATCCACGCATGGTCCACAATGGATTGTACGCTCCGTCGTCGAGTTCTGCCAGCAGACAGACAGGACATCGGTCACTACACCATCCTTACTTGTAACTTCGTAGCGCCACACCCTCCACCACAGCCAAGGTCAGAGATTTCTACATCTTAATGCTCAATGGTCTTCCAACCATCGAAACAATTGGATTCTCTAAATAATTTGTCACTAGTTTCTGACAGCTGATTGATCGTTTATTTTTTTCCCTGTCAGTCACTGAATACATGTCTCCAATCATGCGCAATATAAACGCATCAAATGAATTTTTAAACCATCGATTCCAAATTTTTCGCAGCATTACAATCGAACCAAAAGAATAGTCGATAATACCCCACCTAGAGCAACTCTTAAAGATTGCCCTCATCTTGCCAACTTCCGGTCATACCTATAGCACGAACGAATTATGTCCGTTTTCTAACTACTCGGTTTACTAGTTACATGGTCACGTTAGTACATACTGTAGTACATAGTACATAGTTGAAGTAAGGATTACGGGGGGCGGGCGAGCGGGGGGGGGGGGGGGGATATTTATCAATTGAAAAAACGATGCAAAAGTTTATTACTTTTCTAAAAACATTAATGCCATGAGATTCTATCGGTTGGCTAAACATACTTGGTCAATGTATGGGTCCAGTATTTCAATCATTACAATATATGGTCAAACGTCCAACGAACAACTTGTGAAGCATGATCGATAAGCATAAGGGACCCCCACCCCAAGTAATAGAGTTTCGTGACCAGTACACTCGACCATGGCCGTAGCTGAACGGCATAGCTTACAATTAATGGTCAGAACCGTCACCCAAAAAATGAAGGGTTCTGGGTTCGAATCCCGGTCCAGTTCAAGCCACGAAGCACTTTTCCAGACCCGCCGATATGCATGTTACCATACTTGCACTACGCGTTATGATTTTCACGTTCTGGTGCACAAAAATTTGTAACTAATAGTGGTAGACTTCTATCGATACGATGTACTCTAAAGCAGTGATATCTCGTATTTTCTTATCATACCAATCATAGCATACGAAAAATTCAAATGCATTCCACATAGCTTTACCAACAACTACCAGCAGAGCGTAGTTCGAATTCGATTTGTTTAGAATGGAAATGTAATTAGTTGTTCCATTGTTACCTAGTATATGTATATATATACGTTACTGTCACAGTAATAATTTTCAAACAAATCTGTAACTGCAAGATTTTAGTGGACGTTGGTGCTACTATCTGATAGAAAAAAAAAAATTCACGTTGTACCAGGTACTCAAAATAAGTGAAAAAATTGAGGAATTGTTGTTGAATTATTTGCAGCGAATTTGGGCGGCGATTGATGAAGCCACAAACAAGGACTAACCAAGTATACATATTATATGTGAATTTATCGGTCAATATTTGGTGGTCCAAAAAGCTTTGATAAAAAGGCATCGTTCCTTACGAAGAAAATGAAACTCTACAAATCATGCAGGATGAATTTTTTTCCCATATCCGTATCCTAGTTAGTCAATAAATCGTTTCGCACAAAATCATTACAGCTCACACAATTAATAAACTCATGCATTATTCGAAGAGATATGTCATCAACATTGAAAATTAGTAAAATTAGTTAGCAACAACATTGTAGAATTAGTCAATTCATAAATTTAGTAAATCTTGCGCGAGAAAAATTAGACAAATATTATGATGTTCTCATTTGAAACGCAGATCAGTAATATAAACGTCACAAAGTTATTCCCATCTAATAATAAATTTCAATTATTTAAATCTGCTGTTATTAATATCTTTTTCTGGGTTTAACACACCTGACACATCCTTCGTTTGATTTCCATCTGTTTTCAATGCCTCATCTATTTTGAATCTAGAAATGTCTTTTCACTTGAAAGGCTTGAGACGCTAACTTTTTCTACACTCAGGGACCTTAATTGCGAGTAACCCATACCGTCAGAATTTCAAAACACGCACATCGAAGAGAAAAAAAATTAAACTGGACAAAGTTACAAAAATGAAAAAAAAAAAAAAAAAAAGAAAGAAGAAAAAAGTCATATGTAGTCGCAGGCAAACAAGCTTGGAATACAGAAATATGGCTGAAAAAAGTGTGTGCAGTAGAACGAAGCGTTCAGAACTACGATACAGATTGTGAATAAATGAATTTCAAACCTATCGCCATGTTTAGACAAGTAAATAATAGTAGATATAGTACAAGCTTAATGATTACTTGCATCATCAACTCCGTTGTTATAATCGTTATAACTATTCCTATTATTGTCATAAAAATGGCTGATTGATTACCCTGTGAACCGGGGCGGCGCGGGAGCTCGCACCAATAGTAGATGGCTGTACCATCGGGGGTGACCCGATGTGGCGGCAGCGGGGTTCCTCGAAGGCTTCCGTGAAGAGCGCGTCTCCTTCGCCTTCTGGGGAGTGTCGCGCTTTGTTTTTGGGCGCATCCATTGGTTCGCGGTATTTTAGTGTTTGCATTTTTGTCGCAGGGCGTCGACTCGTTCTTGTTTTTGTTCTCGAGGGTGTCATCGGCGATAACCGTCGTTCCATTCGCGAGTTCGATATCGCTACTGTCGATGGTCCGATGGAGCGACTCGGCGCTCAGACTTTCGCTATTCTTAAACATCCGGTGATCGGCGTCAGTGCTCGCCGTGTGATTATCGTCCGCGTAATTTAGAGGCAGCTCCTCTTTTCCATGGACTAATATTGCTCCGGAGTCTAACTTTTGACGTACGTTGTCATCTGTCAGACACGGCCCTGGCGGCAGTATTTCACTTCCGACTTCGATATGGTGATTCTGGGGGCCTATCACGAAACTCAAGTGAGTATGGGTTAAACCTCCGTCGATGCTCTGTTCGGTATCGTGAAAACACTTTAAACATTTTTGATTTAGTCTCTTAACGCGCCAATTCACTTCCGAACTCGACACTCCCTACGGCTCTGATTTCGCAAGGGCGTACAGTCTGGTGGAAAATTATGTGGACTTTTTGTAAAGCAACTGCTCTTTGATGTAAAGAAATAGTTCAGGTACCACATATCGATTCTAGAAAGTTTGATTTTAGGGGGCTGGTGGAGTTCTGTCTAATACTGCAAATCGGATTTCGCAATTCTTTCTCTTGCTTAAGAACTGAAATCTTTTTAAACTTCGAAAAATAATCGGGCTTATGAATTTGACGGTTGACTAAGAAAAGTTTGGAAAATTTACGGAAACACCCGAGTATTTGTAGATAATTTTCACTCGATTTGTACAATCACAAACTCAATCATTTGGAGAGATTTCATTAGTTAAAAAATTTAAACATTGCAAAATACGATTCGCCGTATTTGACGAGGGTTTAATATCCTTTTAACCTTACAAAGATCAAAACGTTTTTTTTTCCATAAGTTCAAAAATTATGGGGTTCTAATTTTATTGATGTATAACTCAATTTTTTACGAGCAAATTATTTTCCAGCTGACTCGGATAAAGTTTTTATATCATATCATCAGTTGATCACAGAAATTCAGGTTTGAAATATCGAAAGTTATGCATATTGGGAAACATATTGCCGCGATCACAAATTGATTTCGAGTAAAATTTCATTTTCATTAATAATCTTTGAACTGTGTACCATATGTATTCCTAACATACCGATCGCACTTCCAAATTTTCACGTCTGTTCTCGATCCTACATCCGGACTTTAACGCTTTGTTTGCCCCAGTAAAAACCCGCCATTCCTGCCCTTTCTGGCCCATGCTGTAACTCGAAATCTTTGGAATCTTCCGAATCCGGTCATTTTTCTATTCCAGATACGCGATCATTTAACCTCTGGAAAAATGAATGACTTCAAAGTCTCTAATTCATAATAATTTTCGTTCTAAGATCTCTAATCATGTGCAAATGAATATGTTTAGATCTTTCTCAAGACTGATATGGCACGAAATTCTAAATTTCAATTGGCTTTGTACTTTGAACGAAATTCGAAGTTACATGCTTACACTATCCATTCGTTGAAATTTTAACTCAACACGTTTTCTTTCGCCTTATTTTCATAGCAACCCCACGAACACGATTTGGAACTCCATTCTGCGGTTCAACATCAAATGACGTTTTGATTCCACGATACCACAGAGCCGGGTATAATCCATCGAATCCGCTGAAGAGACTTGAATGTCATTCGACACGCCGCACTCACTCACCGCCAGTCTCGTGATAGGCCTCCTTGCGACTGGGTGACACATTTTCATTTGGAACTTCCCGGGAGTTTCGTTGTTTCCGGTTGACGTACCTCGTAGGCAGTAGAGGCGATCTTCTCCTTTGCGAGCGTGGACTTCTGCTATTTCCAATCGAGTGCGGCGAGCCCCGCCCGCCCCAGCTGCAAGTCTCCTGCACTTCCGCTATAAACGAACAGCCAGCAAATCAGGAACGACAATTAATTAAAGAAACAAGCTCGTAAACGGAAATACGATGTGTTCTTGTACGTGTGCTCGCTTCGTGATACATCCGAATTCTGCTCTGACAATGTCGTGTACTACGCATGCCTAAAGACATCTCTTTGGTTGTGCTAATGCGCGACTGCGGAGCTTCGAATCAAATTTATACTTTCTGAAAAGCCTAGTTAAGATAATAACTTTTAACCAATGTCGGACTTCATTTTGTGTGTGTCGAAGAAGTTAATCGTCGCTGCTGCATACTTTGACAATTGGTAATTATTGAGTCAGCCTGGTTCTAATTACTTGAAGTGAGGATAACTTTTTATAAGGTTTTTGAATTAGTGGTAGTATATCGATATCACGGAATGACATTACAGCTTCTTTTTCGCCTGGTTTTTTTGAGTCTAATTAAACTATTGGGCAGAATGACGCAATATTCATTATTTCACTAATCTTAGGTTTGAAGAAAATAATATTGCTCGTAAGGTGTTGTAAGCATGCTGAATGTAGACGAAAGATCGTGAATGTGATTAGATAAAAAGCTTAGGAAATTCAAATCTCGCTGCTGGTTTCAGTGGGTATAACTACTGAGTCATTTCCGGCAAATGCTTCATATCACTTATGTTTCTAATACATTTCATTTTATCTACAAAATTTGGTATCATGTTTTTCGCGTTATTGGCATAGATTTATAATTTTGATTCGTACTATATAGGAAGTAGAAATTGATGATTGATTGACCATTTTTATATCTTATGCCGTTACGCGTTCATCATCATTTCGCACAACTCATTCATCCTATCTTACATTTGGAAGCCTCTTCATTTTGACAGACTGAGCCCTGACTTTGCAGTGTGCTTTCTGCACCCTCACACTTCGCTCTGCTCATTTCAAGCCACTTTTCATCTACCTTCTAATCTATTC
Source organism: Diprion similis (assembly GCF_021155765.1). Taxonomy (NCBI): domain Eukaryota; kingdom Metazoa; phylum Arthropoda; class Insecta; order Hymenoptera; family Diprionidae; genus Diprion; species Diprion similis. Next base: position 8,134,761 of record NC_060112.1, on the reverse strand, counting down.
TATTATTGTAATCATACCGATATTTATTCATTCGTACTTTTCAATTTTCCGGTTATTGCCGTAATGTAAAAACGAATAAATAAAACGAAGATCGTCACAATACTAAAAAAAAAAAAAAAAAATCTGCCATGCAAAACATTTAAAGGATAATATTTTTGAAGCGAATGTGAAAATCTCTGTACTTTGACAATATTTTTAGGATAATTAAGTACTTCCATCAATGTATTTGACTAACGATTTTGGGATCAATAAGTTACCGGTTTAAGGTACTCCTGAAAGCTCGGAAAACAAAAAATGAAGAGCCAACTTCTAATTTATCAACCGTTTGAATGTTGTCCGATCTAACTATCGTTATCAAACGGCATAATTTACTCACATTTTCCGAAGATACGTATAAAAATTGAAAAATTATGTACAAATATGACGTTTATCCGCGTGAGATATTTCTGAAAAGAGTTTGCCGTTTCTTGACTAATCAGAGCAACAAAAACTCTATGAAAATAATTGAACAGGGACGTGAAATAGACTAACTAAAACACTCTTACTTTGACAAACGCGAATCTTCTTCCGTACTAAAAACAGTCTTCTACTACATTCATTTGCATATAGTTTTCGATACAATGACTTTCAACTTTGGCTCTATTCTAACCCATTTTTCAATCTATTTAACCTAGGAAAAAGAGAAGCTGTATTGAAAATGGAGCATAATATTATAGATTTTTAAAATCTATGGACTTGAGAAATAATATTCACGAGTCATGCTTACACATGATCTAGGGATTTGAAAGAAGCTTCGAGTTGCTGATCGAGTGTGTGTGCAGCTACATAAATACATACATGTGCATGCAGAGTGTAAACAACTGGTAGAAATATTGAGTATGCTTTTCGAGTCTTACGATTTAATAACGACAGAATCAATTTCATTGTGTTTCAACTGAAATTTCAACGCTATTATCACCGATTGAAATCACGTGCAGTCTTTCATAAATACGTACAAAATCAGCGAATGTTGTAAAATTACTCCTGCGTGTGCATCGATTATTCGCGCATCTATCGTTACCATTCCGTAAGTCCCGCACGATTTCGAATTACCATCCCGAACATCGCCCGCTTCTATCTCACTAAGCCCGTTAGCCATCGAGTCAAGTCCTTCGTTCTCTGACCGAGCTTTCGTGGCTGCAGAATCTGGTTTTGTCCGCCATCCGCCGCGAACAAAGTTGTTCAAATTTGCACTCGGATCTGAGAGACGTCTCTGGTGACGGTACATGAATATCTCCTCGGCGTCATCCCAGTCGGCATCCCATAAGGCGTCTGTAGCACAGTAGCCTGGCTCGGAAGTTGGAGTCTCGGCACCCGATCCTTTCGGCTTTGTCACAGCCATTTCCGCGTGACCTTTACCTGGGAAAGAAGCAATGGAGTAGAGTTCATTCTCGAAGAGTAATCTGCGTCAGTAGCGTTTAAATCGAGAAATCGGAGAGCCCCGGACCCTACCTTGAGGGCCTTTCATTCGAACAAACTCGACCCTCTGTGATGCTGCCCCAGAGAAAAGACCGAACGTCATTCGCTGTGCCATTTTTGTACTCAAACTAGACTGAAAAAATAAAGAAGAATGATTCGCAAGAGGTAGTGACGAAGTCAAAATCAGTTTAGCAGCACTGCGATGTCTCATGAAATCTGTCTCATTCCGAAAAAATTAACTCACGAATTTCATTTTAATTCTTACCACACAAATTGAGAATAGCCGTTACGTAAGTCCAAATTTGATTCGAATCACATAACCTAAGATATCGACAATGCCGATCAAAAAAAGATTTATAATTGAAATGTTCAAAATTATTAATCTATCATGAACTGCTGTTAAATTACGATTGTGTTTTTGATTTGGGGCTAACGTTTTGTGTTTATTTTCTTTACGACAGAGATCTCCGGAAATCGTTAGAAAGTAATTTCAAAACTGGTTATTTCGAGAGCGGATAAAATAAATTAGTGTTAAGTATCGTATAGCAGACGATCGTGAACAATTGTATTCGCTAAATTTTTTAAAACGTTTTCAAGACAACATATTAGAATCCAGTCAGTGAAAATGAACCTGAAAACGTAAGACTTGAATAAAAATCACCAGAATTAAAGCACTTTGAACACTCACAAAGTACACAACTTGATATTCTTAGACTGATTTTATATTTTTATGTGATTCACTGTTACGATCTCACGTTGATGAGGCGCGATAACTAACAATTCGACCCAAGTTCACCTCAAAATACCCTGAATTTAGTTACATACGTACCCTAGCATCGTATACTTTCTTTAAAGCGTCATAGCGGATGGATCCGAGAAAAATGACGCCCTGAACAGCACCGTCTCTATCCGAAGCCACTAGTTCAACGCAGACCATTTCACCATCCCTGACTAGAATATCACAGAAAACTTCATCAAAGTTATCCACCATAAAACAGATGTGTGGGTAAGTCATTTCTTCCAGGTCGCCTTTGGCATCCATGCGACGGCGGCTTGGACTAGCGTAGACTTTTTGCGAGTGTCTTCGAAGAACCTGAAAACACGATTATGCTTAGAAATCGTAACTAGACTTTTTCTTGGAGGAGAGAAAATGATGGGAAATTGAAAAATGGTTGATGGGATTGATTCGTCGTTTTATTTTCGGATACCTGCAGCTCTTTTGGGCTTGTTCTTGTGCAGATCGCCAACGTGAGGGTGTAATCAAATTGATGGACTACAAGATTCAGGTACACAGTTTCTTCCCAGTCAATATCTGGATCGCCGATAGGAAGCTTCTTGCTATCCTTGCGGAAGACGTCAACTTCTGTTTCGAATTTGGGTAAATAACGTGACGAAGTCTTGACGTGTTTCTTGCGTACGAAAAATAGCAGATCGTCACCGTCTATGGTGTGCTCTGCTTGGAATAGGAAGTGACGCACGAATAAGTCTGTCCAATACGTTGTACCCTGGAGCATGACGAAACCCGAATCTAAAACAACAATCTTTGGCGTTTGAACTCTAACTCAAGTAAGTGCTTAGGGGATGACCTAGCTAAGAATTTTCCTACTCTCAAAAAAAAAATAAATGAATAAATAACGACTAAAATACCTTCACTTACAAAAAATATTGAAATCAATCCTTATTGCCAATTACGTAACTTATTTGCAAAACCAGACTAAATAAAAAGAATGTAATAAAAAATTCGGAGGTAATATTAATTGGCGGATCTTTTTACAGAATGAATGATAAACTTTTGTATGCCAAAGATTTGCTTCGTTTATCATTTCTATTTATCTATTCTATCTATTCAAGAACAAAATGAGTCTAAACAAGATGAAAGTAGTAACATTAACGGGACCAAACTTCCAAAATAAAAATACCATTTTGAATCTTTGCCTTAACCCACAGGAGTTCATTTTTTGAAGTATAATGAATTTGTTACGCCCACAATCTTATGGTATCCTGGATTCCAGGCAATGCCAAAGTCCCAAAACAACAAATTTTCATACGTCGTTACAGCAACTTACAAACTTGAATCTTAAAATTAGAAATGAAATTAAAATCTGTATAGAATTACGAAAATTCACTGCCATGTTTCTCGTGGTAACTCTAACTACGAACGTCTTCCTATGCAGCTGGTTTTGATAAAGTTGGAACTGCTTTAACGTTTTGTGTTCAAGTGCCCATGTAAGTATTATGATCGAAAGTGGTGTATACCGAAGTTGACAATAATTACAATCCCGTAAAAAGTCAGTTGAAAGACACTGTTCAAATATTAACGTTACTCAGTGTTAGCAGTTGTACATGAGGTTGAAACCGACGAAGTTACTGTAACGATGCAATTCTAGAAAAAATCAGTTTTTTTACCAGTGAGAAATCTACACTCCTTAATTATCTCCTAAAACATTTTGATATGATAAAATTATTATTCATAGGATTTCAAGCGTGTGAATCGAATGAGAAGCGAAGTATCAATCGATTGTCCGCCATGAATTCGATCAAAGAGTTTGAACGGCGGCCAGAATTAGCCAACCGATAAAACCAATTTTTCACCTCTGCATCGAAAATTTCCTATCAATCTACGTCACACTAAATAATGGTGTGAAAATAATGTAGAGAACGACACCGTTCGGTGTAGTACAAACCGTCTTTGAGTAGCTGACGCATCTCCTTTGTCCTCTGAAAATTAATCTCCTCCAATAGCTGTTCAAGCATCGTTGGAGGACGAAGTAATCCGGTGGATCCACCGGCCAAACTAGCCATTGAAAATTCGGGCAACAGTTTCGGCTTGGTAAAATCGAGCCGTAACGATTGAATAAAAATGTCACGAACCGCGCAATGCACTGACGCAAAGAAGACACTCGTCTCTTCGTTGCACGTAGAAAGAGAAGAACGTATTATCGCAACTAATCGAACGACGGTGATATCCAGTGTGAGGAATTGTTGGATTTCTCAATTTACCTCAACGAAGCGCGTCACGAGGCATTCATCTTGAGCAAATCAGATTATTATTATGAAATGAGTGAACTGACAGGTAACTATAAACACACTTTTATTGTTAACCGCGCCTATGATCTCAGTAGGCGCCACTCTCTTCTCTTTCCAACAATGAGGACATAAGCGATGTGGATGTTCCCCCGCCTAAGCAACTCGCGGTCGATAAATACGAGTCGACGCGGCGATGCTTTGGGCGTCTAACCGCGCGCTAGATTCGAACTTTCATGTTCGTTTATAGCTACGACGAAGACCTATCGATAGTCAGGAATATCGATATTTTTTTACCGATCTCGAGGAAGACCATTGGCATCACCGGCAGACAGTCGGTATTCAATCCGAGAAGAGAATTCGATCTTGCACTACCGAAAAACACCACGGAGGAAGGAAATTACACTTTTTCAAGTCCAGTAATATCACTTGCGAGCTCATCGGCAGTTCTGCTTCTGATCGCTTCATGAAGGTGGACAATACAAATATTTTGGTCTGAGTATGTTTTTTTTGAAATATGAATGAAAGGCGATGAAAGTTTTTCGATAGTCTAAATTGTTATTCCAGTCCGAGACTATATCGATAGCCATCGATGAGCTATCTTTGTCAACACTGTGACGTTCATGCGTCATTGAGTAACCATATCTTTCCGATGTACTTCGAGTGAGGGTTTTTATGCAATCTCAGGTAGAGTCTGACATAAAGAGCCAATGGCATTAGGATATATTTCATTTATATAGCTGGGCAAGCGAGGTAGAATTTTACAGGTACAAAAACCAAATTCACAGACTATCTTTCGATCAGATGTCAATCTAATTAAAACGCGTGTTCACAATTGTGTTCTAATTTGAAACAACAATTTTTACTAGTATTATTTCAGAACCGAGTGAATATTTATGGGTTTAATCAATTTGAAAATATAATATAATTACTGTAACATTTTTGAATTATTAAGTGACAAACAATTTACAAGCTGCTGCTTACATCTTCTCATTTCTATTCTCACTTGAGATGCTCTATTCATGGTGTTATGCTGTGCTATATATATATATATATATTTTTTTTATAAGATATCAAGTTTTTATACTGTTTCAAGAATTTCAACATTATGGAAGTCAGGCTGCGAATTTATAGACAAAAACATTTGTCTTTAAAACGGACGGTTTGACTGGAGCGTCCTTCACTCCCAATATCTCCAAATAACGAGGTCATAAGATTATTACTAATCATCTGATTTATTTTTCCTCTTGCTCAGTAAATATTTGTATAATGAAATGATCACATTTTCCTACAATTTTCTACGTCCTACGCTTGGAAATTTCTCAATCCGACGTGTTTTGCAAAGGTAATTATATAAGGCACTTCGCTTACAAACGGTCTCGCCTAATTAAGAGCGTTTCAAGAACATTCAACTCAAAAAGTAGAAAATAGGACTGATGAAAACTGAAGAGAGAATAAAAAAAATCACAATCAGAAAGCGAACACAGCAACAACTGAGAAAAAATCCATCCAAATAATATAAGATGACTATCTGATCCTCCCCTACTGAGATAATGAGTTAAAATATGACATTTTTTAGGTATTTTAAATATATTTTATGTTCAAAATAGTATTCTCAATATATTCACCGAATGCGAAATATGAATACGATGCTGAATTCATCATTCAAATATTTCTCAATCTATCCACATGTTTAATTTGAACATTAAAAATATTCAAATAAATAAAAGCGTGAGGGTCAATTATTAACTTGGAACAGAAGTCTGAAACGGGGTCATGATATGTTCACAGTCAGTAATTATAAAATTTATCAATCGTTCAGAATATACAAAACAAGTTTGTATGTAATATTTAAGACGTATAAAAGAAAACTAAACTCTGCAGCTTCTGACAAGAACTCTATCGATATCATTGGAAGTACGGGACATTTTTTTACGCCAAACAATCTGGAACGTTATAGAAGATTACCTTTTGAAGCCCTTTTTGTTAGACAATAATAATATGTATAGAAGCAGTTTTTGCTGATTTGGAGATGCCGTATGAATAAAAATGTGTATCGTTATGAATGATATTTTCATCACATACATTCATTCTACGATGTTCTTTTTGCTATTTGATTGTGTTACTTTGTCAGGAACATATCCTGCACCGAAGAGCAATTTTGTTCATTACTAGCAAAAACGAATGATTTCATCAGGGTGAATTTCATACTAACAAAACAGACTTGCCACGAAAAATCAGGATAAGCTTATTAAAAATATGCAAGTGCAATTACTTTCTCGCCATTTATTTTGACCCAATCCCGAGTAATTTTGAGATCACCGAAATCAAATAGCGATATTGCTGGGATGGAGGATGCTCTATCAAATTGCGTTACACGATTTTAAACCTTTATGCTGAATTTGATTAGCTGAATACTGCCAATTTTAACGTTCTTCTTTTCAGCAAAACAGGAAGTCCCATCGAAATCTGCATTCAGATCCTCCAACTCAGTTATAAACGTTTCTTTTCTAGACTCGATCCGTTTGTTGTTTCAAAAGTATGAAATTAAATCTTCTAGACTTCAGTAGTGGTGAAAAAACTGTACGCTTCAACCAACTTAAGTTAATCTCATCCCGCGCAAGTTTTATTCATACCCTAACTCTCTTTATTTGTATTCAATCATTCGCCGAATAGGCGCATGAAGTAGGGTCTCACAGTACCATACGACGATAATCGATGTAAATTTTCTGACGGACTGTACCAACAGAGTTCGAGACAGAACAGGTGTTCACGTCATTTCTTTTTCTTTTCTCTTGACTCGCGGAATTCCAGTACCTACTACGTCAGGGCACCTTCCAGTATTATCGTATAAGTCCAATGAGCCCGAGCGTTAAATTTTGAACGTTAAATTGAGCTAAACAACAAACGAATTTATGCATTGGGAGAAATGTAATATTCAGAATTATAATAAGTCGTAGTATTTTTAATGATATAGAAAATAGCGGCAACAGTGCTGTTTGCGTGAATTAAAAAAATCAAATTTCTCATAAGTATTGACGAAACGATCGAACCGATCTTTGAAACTTAGCCAGAATTACCGTTTACATGCGAAAAATCATTTCTTTGCGTTGCGAAATTAGATTTCGTTGAATGATTGCATTTTTGTGAAAAAAAATTTGAATTTTCTGATGTAAAACAAGTAAGTCAATCTCCATTTTTTGTAAGTCAATAGAGTAAATGATTCAGTTGACGACGGACCTGCTTTAGAAGGCCTGACAAACGCTGTTTATCGGAGATTTTTTTAGGGTCCAAAGAAATAACTTAACATAGCGAACTTTTTGGTATAGTTTTAAGTATATTTCTGGAGTACAAAATCCCTTTTTTATGCAAAAATAATAATATATACATTTGTTATGTGCATATTTGAACAAGGCCTCGTTATTGAAGTCTAGATAATAACACATTCATTTTCTAACTAGATAAACTTCAAAATGTGATCATTTTTCACACCTTACGTACTTACGTAGAAGCAGTAAATTTCATGGATAATAAATTCTGTCCTGTGAATAAAATACATCCGTAGTTATTGGAGTGAGCGGATTATGGAATCGTAAAGAAATTGAAGTTAATATCTAGTAGGTTTCTCTAATTCATCAATTAATTAACATCATCTACTGGCAGCTATACAAACTTATCTTCACCGAATTAAAAATTATCATAAATTTTCTTACACGTGTACTCATTACGAAATTATTCCATAGTAAATTACATTTCATAAAATTCTTTGTTTCTTTTTCATCCAAATTGAAGCTCTATAATTAATGTTCTGTAACTTTTATCGTCATAAAAATATTTTACGATCTCTAAATATTCAGAATCTCTCTACAGATCCAGCAGTTTCGTAAATACTAATTATGTGTCAATACCCAAATTGTATGCATATATTTCCCCATAATTTACCCGCAAGTTTTCAAACACTTCGATTTTCATATATCAATACCACGTGTGCAGTGCATCGGACCTCGGCCAGGCCTTGTGCATTTTAAGACTTCATCCACCCGTGAGGTGAATATGTTTGTAAAACATTTGTGCAGAAAATAACAGTGATTCGTATAAATTGTTTACCCAAAGCGTTTGCGCTACATATCACAAAAGTCTGTCGTGTCAAGTGATACGATGACCTGGACGAACTACATGTAATCACTCTCAAAGATACGGGCTCTCAACATTTACGAGCAATGAAGTAGCGTGGGTGGGGTGTTGAGATCGCTGCTTCCTTCTCATTAACTACATACTATACTAATTATGAACCTTATTCCAACAATTATAAATCTGAAAAAAAAACAAATTCTGCTAATATATTGATGTATAATTTTAATTCACGATCGATAAAATTCACGGCGATTACACATCATATTTCTAACTAGCCTTCGGCTATTTTCTGTAAGATCTGGTTTACCCTCCTTTTTATAGGCGGAGATTTTCGGTTAAAGCTGGCGTAAATTATTATTGGAAATTTCGTGATTGCACACGTGTGTACAGGTGTCGAAATTAGATGGGCAATTAATCTGATACTTTCTACAAACCTATATGCAACAACGCGCGGGTTATTCAACTACACGTGCAATTATCCAAAGCAGGGCAAAGACTCTTGGGCAACTATCAAGTCCGTTGCAATAGATGCGAGCTGTAACAATTCAGTTTATGATTCACCGGTACGACGATGGCGTTGAGAAAAGTCTGAAAAGGAGAAAAATTATCAGTGAGAATTGTGTACGGGCCACGAAATGGTTTACAGATACATATGGTTGTGGTCTGAAAAAGCAAACACACTGATTCCATTCCTCGCTACGTCGTTGTCGTATCAGTTTCCGGTGATCTGTGAACGAGTAAAGCTCTTAGAACCGAGAATCTGTGTGCTGACCCGTCGTGGCCAGTTCGCTTCTGTCACTGTCCAAAGCATCTCTCTGCTCTCCTTCGGCGGATTCATTCTACTGAACGAGAGCCGTTGTAGTGCGGCTGAAAAGGCGGGACTGGTACGTTCATTTACTGTTACTATAATTTTTGCAAACAATTATATCCTGCAAACGACTGATTGAGGTTTTGCAACTAATTTCAAGTTTACGTAAGATTTTTGAGTGACAAATGGTTCCACCAAATTGAAACGAATCCCTTATCCAGAATTAATTATCTATGGATAATGCATTCGAAATCAAGTTTTGACAAGCAGCTGTATCGAAGTATATTATTTTTATAGTACCTCTAATTGTTACTTGGTGCGGAATATAAAATAATTT